>NC_056459.1:20486857-21091857 GCF_018296145.1 Oncorhynchus tshawytscha
GTTATTTCCCTGTTGTTGCTGTGTTATTTCCCTGGTGTTACTGTGTTATTTCCCTGTTGTTACAGTGTTATATCCCTGTTATTTCCCTGTTGTTGCTGTGTTATATCCCTGTTGTTACCGTGTTATTTCCCTGTTGTTACCGTGTCTTTTCCCGGTTGTTTCTGTGTTATTTCCCTGTTGTTACTGTGTTATTGCCCTCTTGTTTCTTGTTATTTCCATGTTGTTTCATGTTATTTCCCTGTTGTTACTGTGTTATTTCCCTGTTGTTTCTGTGTTATTTCCCTGTTGTTTCTTGTTATTTCCCTGTTGTTACTGTGTTATTTCCCTGTTGTTACTGTGTTATTGCCCTCTTGTTTCTTGTTATTTCCATGTTGTTTCATGTTATTTCCCTGTTGTTACTGTGTTATTTTCCTGTTGTTAACGAGAAATTTCCCGCTAACAAGGACTGTGCCCCTTTCCTTCTCCATGGCCGACATGAGTAAGACATTTAAACCCTCGCAGGGCTGCTGGCCCAGACGGCATCCCTAGCCGCGTCCTCAGAGCATGCGCAGACCAGCTGGCTGGTGTGTATACGGACACATTCAATCAATCGTTATCCCAGTCTGCTGTCCCCACATGCTTCAAGATGGCCAAAATTGTTCCTATACCCAAGAAGGCAAAGGTAACTGAACTAAATGACTATCGCCACGTAGCACTCACTTCTGTCATCATGAAGTGCTTTGCGAGACTAGTCAAGGATTTTATCACCTCCAACTTACCGGCCACCCTTGACCCACTTCAGTTTGCATACCGCACCAACAGGTCCACAGATGATGCAATCACCATCACACTGCACACTGCCCTAACCCATCTGGACAAGAGGAATACCTATGTAAGAATGCTGTTCATTGACTACAGCTCAGCATTCAACACCATAGTACCCTCCAAGCTCATCATCAAGCTGGAGGCCCTGGGTCTCAACCCCGCCCTGTGCAATTGGGTCCTGGACTTTCTGACGTGCTGCTTCCAGGTGGTGAAAGTAGGAATCAACATCTCCACTTCGCTGACCCTCAACACTGGGGCCCCACAAGGGTGTGCGTGCTCAGCCCCCTGTACTCCCTGTTCACCCACGACTGCGTGGCCATGCACGCCTCCAACTCAATCATGAAGTTTGCAGACGACACAACAGTAGTGGGCTTGATTACCAACAACAACGAGACAGCCTACAGGGAGGAAGTGAGGGCACTCGGAGTGTGGTGTCAGGAAAACAACCTCTCACTTAACGTCAACAAAACAAAGGAGATGATCATGGACTTCAGGAAACAGCAGAGGGAGCACCCCCTTATCCACATCAAAGGGACAGCAGTGGAGAAGGTTTTTTTAAGTTCCTCTGCGTACATATCACAGACAAACTGAAATAGTCCACCCACACAGACAGTGTGGTGAAGAAGGCACAACAGCGCCTCTTCAACCTCAGGAAGCTGAAGAAATTTGTGTTGTCAGTTAAAACCCTGCTAAACTTCTACAGATGCACAATCGAGAGCATCCTGTCGGGCTGTATCACAGCATGGTACGGCAACTGCACCGCCCTCAACCGCAACTGCAACTCCCTCATATGTATATACTGTACCTTATACCATCTACTGCACCTTGCCTATGCCGCTCAGCCATCGCTCATCCATATATTTATATGTACATATTCTTATTCACCCCTTTAGATTTGTGTGTATTAGGTAGTTGTTGGGGAATTGTTCGATTTCTTGTTAGATATTACTGCACTGTCGGAACTAGAAGCACAAGCATTTCGCTACACTCGCATTAACATCTGCTAACCATGTGTATGTGACAATAAAATGTTATTAGTTACCGTGTTATTTCCCTCTTGTTACTGTCTTCTTTGCCTGTTGATTCCTGATATTTCTATCTTATTACCGTGTTATTTCCCTGTTGTTACCGTGTTATTTCCCTGTTGTTACCGTGTTATTTCCCTGTTGTTACCGTGTTATTTCCCTGTCGTTACCGTGTTATTTCCCTGTTGTTACCGTGTTATTTCCCTGTTGTTACCGTGTTATTTCCCTCTTATTACCGTGTTATTTCCCTCTTATTATCGTGTTATTTCCCTGTTGTTACCGTGTTATTTCCCTCTTGTTTCTGTTATTTCCCTGTCGTTACCCTGTTATTTCCCTCTTGTTACAGTGTTATATCCCTGTTGTTACCGTGTTATTTCCCTGTTGTTACTGTCTTCTTTCCCTGTTGATTCCTGATATTTCTATCTTATTACTGTGTTATATCCCTGTTGTTAGTGTGTTATATCCCTGTTGTTACCGTGTTATTTCCCTCTTGTTTCTGTTATTTCCCTGTCGTTACCCTGTTATTTCCCTCTTGTTACAGTGTTATATCCCTGTTGTTAGTGTGTTATTTCCCTGTTGTTTTTTGATGGCGCCGGAGGGTAGGGCTGCCATCTTATCGGCTCTCAACCAATCATGCTATTTTGTTTTAGTTTTTTTGCATTGTTCGTAACTTCTTTTGTACACAATGTTGCTGCCACATGATTCGCTGGAGAAGGAAACTGAGATTTCGAGGCAAAAGATCAGGGTGCCTTGCGAAGATCAGGTGACAAGTGGCTAACCTGTCTTTGCCTTCTGTTGTGATAGCTAACGTTCTAGCGCTGGAAAATAAATGGGACGAACTGAAAGCACGTATATCCTACAAACGGGACATTGAAAACGGTAATATATTATGTTTCACCGAGTCGTGGCTGAACAACGACATTAAAAACATACAGCTGGCGGATTATACACTCTATCTGAAAGACAGAACAGCAGCCTCTGTTAAGACATGTGGTGGGGGCCTATGCATTTATGTAAAAAACAGCTGGTGCATGATATCTAAGGAAGTCTCAAGGTTTTACTCATCATAAGCTGTAGACCACACTATCTACCTAGAAAGTTTTCATCTGTATTTTTCATAGCTGTCTACATATCACCACAGAGCGAGGCTGGCACTAAAACCACACTAAATAAGCTGTATTCCGCCATAAGCAAACAGGATAAAGCTCATCTAAAGACGGTGCTCCGAGTGGCCGGGGATTTTAATGCAGGGAAACTTAAATCAGTTTCACCAAATTTCTATCAGCATGTTAAATCTGCAACCAGAGGGAAAAAAATTCTAGACCACCTCTACTCCACACACAGAAACGTGTACAAAGCTCTCCCTTATAAGAAATCCCGCTATGCCCTCCGATGAACCATCACACAGGCAAAGCGTCAATGCAGGACTAAGATCGAATCTTACTACAATGGCTCCGACACTCGTCGGATGTGGCAGGGCTTGCAAACTATTACAGACTACAAAGAGAAGCACAGCCAAGAGCTGCCCAGTGACACACGCCTACCAGATGAGCTAAAAAACGTCTATGCTCGCTTCGAGGCAAGTAACACTGAAACATGCATGAGAGCATCAGCTGTTCTGGATGACTGTGTGATCATGCTCTCCGCAGCCGATGTGAGTAAGACCTTTAAACAGGTCAACATTCACAAGGCCGCTGGGCCAGATGGATTACCAGGACTTGTACTCCGAGCATGTGCTGACCAACCTATCTCTGTCTGAGTCTGTAATACCAACATGTGTCAAGCAGACCTCCACGAACACCCAAGACCACTAAGGTAACCTGCCTAAATGACTACTGACCCTTACCACTCACGTCTGTAGCCATGAAATGCTTTGAAAGGCTGGTCATGGCTCACATTAACACCATTATCCCAGAAACCCTAGACCCACTCAATTTGCATACCGCCCCAACAGATCCACAGATGATGCAAACTCTATTACACTCCACACTGTCCTTTCCCACCTGGACAAAAGGAACACCTATTTGAGAATGTTATTCAAAAACTACAGCTCAGCGTTCAACACCATAGTGCCCTCAAAGCTCATCACTATGCTAAGGACCCTGGGACTATACACCTCACTTTGCATCTGGATACTGGACTTCCTGACGGGCCGCCCCCAGGTGGTAAGGGTAGGTAACAACACATCCGGCATTCTGATCCTCAACACGGGGGCCCCTCAGGGGTGCGTGCTCAGTGCCCTCCTGTACTCCCTGTTCACTCATGACTGCACAGCCAGGCACAACTCCAACACCATCATTACGTTTGCTGATGAGACAACAGTGGTAGGCCTGATCACCGACAACGATGAGACAGCCAATAGGGAGGAGGTCATGGACCTGACCGTGTGGTGCAAGGACAACAACCTCTCCCTCAACATGATCAAGACTAAGGCGATGATTGTGGACTACAGGAAAAGGAGGATCGAGCATGCCCCCATTCTCATCGACAGGGCTGTAGTGGAGCAGGTTGACAGCTTCAAGTTCCTTGGCGTCCATCTCACCAAAAAACGAACATGATCCAAGCACACCAAGACAGTCGTGAAGAGGGCACGAGAAAACCTTTTCCCCCCCAGGAGACTGAAAAGATGTGTCATGAGTTCTCAGATCCTCAAAAGTTTTTACAGCTGCACCATCAAGAGCATCCTGACGGGTTGCATCACTGCCTGGTATGGCAACTGCTCGGCCTTCCGACCGCAAGGCCCTACAGAGGGTAGTGTGTACGGCCCAGCACGTCACTAGGGCCAAGCTGCCTGCCATCCAGGACCTCTATTCCAGGCGGTGTCAGAGGAAGGCCCTAAAAATTGTCAAAGACTTCAGCCACCCCAGTCATAGACTGTTCTCTCTGCTACCGCACGGCAAGCGGTACTGGAGTGCCAAGTCTAGGTCCAAGAGGCTTCTGACCAGCATCTATCCCCAAGCCATAAGACTCCTGAACATCTAATCAAAGGGCTACCCGGACCGTAAGGCGCTACAGAGGGTTTTGCGAATGGCCCAGTGCATCACTGGGGCCAAGTTTCCTGCCATCCAGGACCTGTACAATAGGTGGTGTCAGGGGAAAGCCCATAGAATTGTCAGAGACTCCAGTCACCCAAGTTATAGACTGTTTTCACTGCTACCGCACGGCAAGCGGTACTGGAGCGCCAAGTCTAGGACCAAAAGGCTCCTCAACAGCTTCCAAGCCATAAGACTGCTGAACAATTAATATAATCGCCACCTGACACTGCTGCTACTCGTTGTTTATTATCTATGCATAGTCACTTCACCACCACCTACATGTACAAATTACCTCAACTAACCTGTACCCCCCCCGCACACTGACTCGCACTCTGACTCGGCCCCCTGTATATAGCCTCGTTATTCTTCTTAAGTTACTTTTTATTATGACTTTTTATTTTAGCCTACTTGGTAAATATTTTCTTAACTCTTCTTGAACTGCACTGTTGGTTAAGGGCTTGTAAATAAGCATTTCACTGTACCTGTTGTATTTGGCGCATGTGACAAATGAAGTTTGATTTAATTTGTTACCCTGTTAAGTCAGCAATGCACACTAAAGTGCAACTGAAAAAGGTTGTGTCTCTGCTGGATTATAGTTCTGTGTTTTTCCGTTCAAGCAGGTGATCTGGTATCCGACACTGCATTTGAAACAAATGGCTTCAGAATGAATGTTACACTGTCACCTTGCTCTCCACTGTAGAGGAACAAAAACATATCCCAATGTTCTTGGTGTCATTGGTTGGTTGGCTGACAGCTGAATTAGAGGTGGAAGCGGCCATTCATAAGGTCCTTGGTCTGGTCTGACGAACTTCCCCCTGTTGTAGGGACATCAGTCACCCTCAATCGTTTGGGCATTAATGCCCCTCGATTTTCCATCACTTTGATTTGACCCAAAATGAAGGGGAACTGTGATGAACTGCAGATAACATGGTATTGAATTGAAAAGCCAAGCAGAGGCCTCCTGTTAAAGGGCAGGTGATGGGAGGCAAGAAGTGGAGGGATTCCACCATGATGAGCAGCTATGCCCAATGACAGACAAGTGGACAGCTGCTGAATCATCCCAAAACGTATGATCAAGACACACATGCACACACACATATAGCAATCACCCTCATACACAATCCAAAACGTCCAGACACACACTAACGCGCTCATACACACACACAACCACACACATACAATCACACACACACATGCACACACACACGCACACACACATATAGCAATCACCCTCATACACAATCCAAAACGTCCAGACACACACTAACGCGCGCTCATACACACACACAACCACACACATACAATCACACACACACATGCACACACACATATAGCAATCACCCTCATACACAATCCAAAACGTCCAGACACACACTAACGCGCGCTCATACACACACACAACCACACACATACAATCACACACACACATGCACACACACATATAGCAATCACCCTCATACACAATCCAAAACGTCCAGACACACACTAACGCGCGCTCATACACACACACAACCACACACATACAATCACACACACACATGCACACACACATATAGCAATCACCCTCATACACAATCCAAAACGTCCAGACACACACTAACGCGCGCTCATACACACACACAACCACACACATACAATCACACACACACATGCACACACACACGTACACAGAACTGAAGGGAGAACAAGTCACTCTACATTAGGTGGTTATATATTTTTGGCAGATTTTCTCAAACCAGTGCCATCTCCTTGGAACTCTGCTCAAAAGATACAATGTCTGCTGCGTTTACAATCGCGGATTTGTGAAAAGCCTTTGTTTAAAAAAGTTTCAGTCTTGCTGAGACAAGGCTTCAGTCCCGTTGTTAGAGGGAATTATAAATAATGCAGGGGAATTAACTTCGATGCCACTGTTTTTTTCTCTCAGACTCAGAAACCTTAGAAGACACATTTGAACATCAGAGGATTCAACCATCATTCCTTACACCTATTGAGGATTCGGTCTCTAGCATACAACAAGCCAGAGAATCATAATTCACCTATAAGTTCATAACTCAGAGACCTTGGAAAGTACATTTGAACATCAGAAGACCCAACCATCAATTCTACACCTGGAGAATTTTCTATACAGAAAGACACCCAGGGAATCATAATTCACCCACTCGCCTTCATGTTTAGTTTACCTACTTGTCTCTCAGCCTCTTCCAACCCATCTGTCAGTCTCCGTATGACAGAGTGAAGAGCGGAGGGGGTAATCATTAGTAATCTGCACATAATTAATGAGTTCTTATCTGCCTGCCCCAGTGGGTCATCAGACAGGGCTTCAAACGAGAGTCGGAGGAGGGGTTGAGGGGGTGAGGAGGAGGAGGATGTAGAGGGGTGGAGGGGTGAAGGGGAGGAGGATGTAGAGGGTAGGAGGGGTGGAGTGGGTGAAGGGGAGGAGGATGTGGAGGGGGTGAAGGGGAGGAGGAAGTAGAGGGTACGAGGGCTGGAGGGGGTGAAGGGGAGGAGGATCTAGAGGGCTGGAGGGTTGAAGGGGAGGAGGATATAGAGGGCTGGAGGGGTGAAGGGGAGGAGGATGTAGAGGGCTGGAGAGGAGGAGGATCTAGAGGGCTGGAGGGGAGGAGGATGTAGAGGGCTGGAGGGGTGAAGGGGAGGAGGATGTAGAGGGCTGGAGGGGTGAAGGGGAGGAGGATGTAGAGGGCTGGAGGGGTGAAGGGGAGGAGGATGTAGAGGGCTAGATCACCACATTCTTTTGGAGAGATTGGAAACCCAAATTGGTCTACACGGACAAGTTCTGGCCTGGTTTAGATCTTATCTGTCGGAAAGATATCAGTTTGTCTCTGTGAATGGTTTGTCCTCTGACAAATCAACTGTAAATTTCGGTGTTCCTCAAGGTTCCGTTTTAGGACCACTATTGTTTTCACTATATATTTTACCTCTTGGGGATGTTATTCGAAAACATAATGTTAACTTTCACTGCTATGCGGATGACACACAGCTGTACATTTCAATGAAACATGGTGAAGCCCCAAAATTGCCCTTGCTAGAAGCATGTGTTTCAGACATAAGGAAGTGGATGGCTGCAAACGTTCTACTTTTAAACTCAGACAAAACAGAGATGCTTGTTCTAGGTCCCAAGAAACAAAGAGATCTTCTGTTGAATCTGACAATTAATCTTAATGGTTGTACAGTCGTCTCAAATAAAACTGTGAAGGACCTCGGCATTACTCTGGACCCTGATCTCTCTTTTGAAGAACATATCAAGACCATTTCAAGGACAGCTTTTTTCCATCTACGTAACATTGCAAAAATCAGAAACTTTCTGTCCAAAAATGATGCAGAAAAATTAATCATGCTTTTGTCACTTCTAGGTTAGACTACTGCAATGCTCTACTTTCCGGCTACCCGGATAAAGCACTAAATAAACTTCAGTTGGTGCTAAATACGGCTGCTAGAATCCTGACTAGAACCAAAAAATTTGATCATATTACTCCAGTGCTAGCCTCTCTACACTGGCTTCCTGTCAAAGCAAGGGCTGATTTCAAGGTTTTACTGCTAACCTACAAAGCATTACATGGGCTTGCTCCTACCTATCTCTCTGATTTGGTCCTGCCGTACATACCTACACGTATGCTACGGTCACAAGACGCAGGCCTCCTAATTGTCCCTAGAATTTCTAAGCAAACAGCTGGAGGCAGGGCTTTCTCCTATAGAGCTCCATTTTTATGGAACGGTCTGCCTACCCATGTCAGAGACGCAAACTCGGTCTCAACCTTTAAGTCTTTACTGAAGACTCATCTCTTCAGTGGGTCATATGATTGAGTGTAGTCTGGCCCAGGAGTGGGAAGGTGAACGGAAAGGCTCTGGAGCAACGAACCGCCCTTGCTGTCTCTGCCTGGCCGGTTCCCCTCTTTCCACTGGGATTCTCTGCCTCTAACCCTATTACAGGGGCTGAGTCATTGGCTTACTGGGGCTCTCTCATGCCGTCCCTGGAGGGGGTGCGTCACCTGAGTGGGTTGATTCACTGATGTGGTCATCCTGTCTGGGTTGGCGCCCCCCCTTGGGTTGTGCCATGGCGGAGATCTTTGTGGGCTATACTCGGCCCTGTCTCAGGATGGTAAGTTGGTGGTTGAAGATATCCCTCTAGTGGTGTGGGGGCTGTGCTTTGGCAAAGTGGGTGGGGTTATATCCTTCCTGTTTGGCCCTGTCCGGGGGTGTCCTCGGATGGGTCCACAGTGTCTCCTGACCCCTCCTGTCTCAGCCTCCAGTATTTATGCTGCAGAAGTTTATGTGTCGGGGGGCTAGGGTCAGTTTGTTATATCTGGAGTACTTCTCCTGTCCTATTCGGTGTCCTGTGTGAATCTAAGTGTGCGTTCTCTAATTCTCTCCTTCTCTCTCTCGGAGGACCTGAGCCCTAGGACCATGCCCCAGGATTACCTGACATGATGACTCCTTGCTGTCCCCAGTCCACCTGGCTGTGCTGCTGCTCCAGTTTCAACTGTTCTGCCTTATTATTATACGACCATGCTGGTCATTTATGAACATTTGAACATCTTGGCCATGTTCTGTTATAATCTCCACCCGGCACAGCCAGAAGAGGACTGGCCACCCCACATATGCTCTCTCTAATTCTCTCTTTTTTTCTCTCTCTCGGAGGACCTGAGCCCTAGGACCATGCCCCAGGACTACCTGACATGATGACTCCTTGCTGTCCCCAGTCCATCTGACCGTGCTGCTGCTCCAGTTTCAACTGTTCTGCCTTATTATTATACGACCATGCTGGTCATTTATGAACATTTGAACATCTTGGCCATGTTCTGTTATAATCTCCACCCGGCACAGCCAGAAGAGGACTGGCCACCACACATAGCCTGGTTCCTCTCTAGGTTTCTTCCTAGGTTTTGGCCTTTCTAGGGAGTTTTTCCTAGCCACCGTGCTTCTACACCTGCATTGCTTGCTGTTTGGGGTTTTAGGCTGGGTTTCTGTACAGCACTTTGAGATATCAGCTGATGTACGAAGGGCTATATAAATACATTTGATTTGATTTTGATTTGATTTGGAGGGGTGAAGGGGAGGAGGATGTAGAGGCCTGGAGGGGTGAAGGGGAGGAGGATGTAGAGGCCTAGAGGGTTGAAGCGGAGGAGGATGTAGAGGGCTGGAGGGGTGAAGGGGAGGAGGATGTAGAGGGCTGGAGGGGTGAAGGGGAGGAGGATGTAGAGGGCTGGAGGGGTGAAGGGGAGGAGGATGTAGAGGGCTGGAGGGGTGAAGGGGAGGAGGATGTAGAGGGCTGGAGGGGTGAATGGGAGGAGGATGTAGAGGGCTGGAGGGGTGAAGTGGAGGAGGATGTAGAGGGCTGGAGGGGTGAAGGGGAGGAGGATGTAGAGGGCTGGAGGGGTGAAGGGGAGGAGGATGTAGAGGGCTGGAGGGGTGAAGGGGAGGAGGATGTAGAGGGCTGGAGGGGTGAAGGGGAGGAGGATGTAGAGGCCTGGAGGGGTGAAGGGGATGAGGATGTAGAGGGCTAGAGGGTTGAAGGGGAGGAGGATGTAGAGGGCTGGAGGGGTGAAGGGGAGGAGGATGTAGAGGGCTGGAGGGGTGAAGGGGAGGAGGATGTAGAGGGCTGGAGGGGTGAAGGGGAGGAGGATGTAGAGGGCTGGAGGGGTGAAGGGGAGGTGGATGTAGAGGGCTGGAGGGGTGAAGAGGAGAGCATGTTAAAGGGTCAGTAAATCATCAAGGTAGTTTTAATACCCCACCCTTCAGAACGCTGAAGCAACGTGCAGCAGCAGCTATGGGAATGAAATAAAGTATGGCTGCCTGTGACTTTGTAAACTTGTAGGGAGCACACTTTTATTTGTATTCTTCCTCTTCTTCCTCCTCTTCTTCTACTTCTTCTTCTTCTCTTTACATCTCTGTCTACTCTCTCTGGTCTCTCAAAACCCCTCTCTGCTCTCTCTTCCTCTTCCTCTCTTTTTTATATCTTGACAGTGTATCTATTATTCATCAAGAAAAAGTCAAGTTTGTAGTCCTCCTAGTACCCAGACAGTAAGAGAGGGAGTCTTGCTTGGCACATTTATAATGTATCAGCCAAGCATGACGTCAACATCAATTATGGATTCTTTCTGGACAGACCAAGTGTTTGCTGGACAGCCACAGATGGTCAGCACTCAACGACCGCTTTGAGCCCTTTGAGGGTCGATGTCATTCATGTCTGTCTGGTCTGTAAGACTCCATCTTCTTCTCCCATGGTACCTGCCAGGATCGCAGATACAAAGAGATACTGTGGCAGGAGGAGCGAACCCGCACAGGGGCAAAACCCGGTGACTTTACTTGTGTGATTTTTCTGGTCTAATTCCCGCTCTCTTCTTTCTGAAGTTGAATCAACACTGCGCCGGGGGAGAAGCCGGTAACACTGCTCCTGTGTGGTTTTTTTTATGTTTATTTTGATCTCCTATTCTTGATCTGTTGTTGTAGCCAAGTTCTGTGGGGACCCTGGTGTGCCTGCCTATGGCTCCAGAGAGGGACGCAGCTTCATCTACCAGTCAGAGGTGTTGTTCAGCTGTACCGCCCCCTATCTCCCGGTGGGCTCCACTACACGCATGTGCCAGGCCGACGGCTCCTGGAGCGGATTCCAGCCTCGCTGTATAGGTAAGCATCTACTGTGTGTGTGTGCCCGTGTCCCACAAAGCGTGAGGGTCGCACAGCATATACAACTCGGTGTACATCTGTCCTATGTGTGATACTTGGCCCCAAAGCGTCATTACTGCATTTTTTATATGCTATACTCAATATGTTTTGTATGCTCAGTGTATATACACACCCATAACCTTTCTGCCCCTTTCTTTATTCCTCTAGAGTACATCATCTCTGTTTCCTATTTCTAGCGTTCTTTGCGTGCCTTAAAGCACAGCTTGTAAACTATTTAACTCTGTCAAACAACTGGAATCAATGTCCTCCCTCTGACACTGGGCCACCTGAGGTATACCAAGACTACGTCCCAAATGGCACATTATTCCCTATATAGTGCACTACTTTTGACCAGAAGCCTATGGGCCGTTGTCAAAGTAGTGCACTATAATGGCTGCAGCCCTAACCTCCACACACATCTCTTATTGATAAGAGTATTCCAGAAAAGGCAGGGTCATTCCTTTTAGTGCCCTCCGAGAGGAGAGAGTGTATTGACGGGGGAGAAGAATGGAGCCTGTCAAGATATGAAATGTGTAGGAATGGCTGTAGGGGGATTCAGTTACATCAGGGGCACACTAGTGACACTCTCCTGGCCCTAGCCTTCACAGCTGGCTGATACCATTGTCTAGTTTCACTTCTAGCTGTAGCGTCTACTCATAGATTTTTTTTTCCTAAAGAGTTCTATGTGGGGGGATAGGATCCTACCAATAACCATTTTTTGATCTGAAGAACCCTTTTTGGAAGAAATGTTTCTTTGATGATTCTTTGGAAGGCAAAGAAGGGATCTACATAGAGCCATATATCATATTACCCAGCATGCTCTATTGCAGGGTGATTTTCAGAATTGTTTCTTTTAATATCTGTATTTCTGCATGTACAGTGAGCTCCAAAAGTATTGGGACAGTGACACATTTTTGTTTTTTGGGGCTCTGTTCTCCAGCACTTTGTATTTGAAATTATACAATGACTATGAGGCTAAAGTGTGGACTGTCAGCTTTATAAGAGGGTATTTCCATCCTTATCGGGTGAACTGTTTATTAATTACAGCACTTTTTGTACATAGTCCCCCCATTTTAGGGGACCTAAAGTATTGGGACAAATTCACTTACATGTGTATTAAAGTAATAAAAAGTTAAGTATTTGGTCCCATATGCATAGAATGCAATGACTACATCAAGCATGTGAATAATTATCTTGAATAATGATGAGTAGAGAAAGTTACACCAAAATGACACCATAAATGATTTCCCATTTACCCGTTGTATAAAGTGAAAATGCTCTCGAAGCCGGTGTTTGGAGGATATATTGGCAACAACCTCGACTTTTTTAGACCAGGAGTAGGCTTAATCTGTGTCCAGGAATCTAGCCCGTGGGCTTTGTTGTCACTAGGGTTGCAAAAGTCCAGTAACTTTACCACAATTCCCAGGTTTTTCTGGAAATACTCATTGGAATATTCCCAGATTTCCTGCTTGTTCCATCCTGATTCCAGAAATCTTCCAAAACTATTGAATTTTGAGAAAGTTACTAGCATGTTGCAACCCTAGTTGTCACTCATATCATATAGTATATGTTTGATGTCCTCCCTTTCCTGGCATCTTTAACTTACCTGCTGTAATTATCTATTTAGTGTCTGTGAGACTTCTCCTGAATACTTATCTGATTAAGCACCTCATCCAGGTCCCTACAGGAGACACCCTTCACACATCGATATGACTAGCTGATAATTGGCTTTATTTCACTAATTGAATATTCAAGTCATAGGCCCCTTTTGTCACTGGATCATTAGACCATTAGCAACAAGTCAATTGTTATCTGTTTAGTACTGGGCAACCGTGTATTGTACTACAGAAATGAACATTGAGGGTAGCCTGAGTTTAAATACAGTATAGCTCATTATGGTGGCTGTGATTTATGGGTGCCGGATTGCGCTGGTGTTTAGACAGTCGGGCCAGTGACCGAAGGTTGCTAATTCCAATCCCCGAGCCGACGAGATAAGAAATCTGTCAATCTGCCCTTGAGCAAGGCACTTAACACTAATTCCTCCAGGGTCACTGATCCCTGGCTGTGACCCCACTCTCCGAGGGTGTCTAAGGGGGAGTGGGATATGCAAAAAATACATTTCCATTTCACTATACTCTGTACAGGTTAAACAAGACAAATATAAGCACCCCCTTTTTGACTCTTGAAATCAATGAGGCTCAATTATTAGACTGATATGCCAACAAGATGTGACTATATGCTGAAATGTAGAGGGAAATATTTGGACTAGTTTTCAACATAGCTAACTAGCTGATCTAAACATTGTTTGTGACATGGCTGTGTGTGTCAATTCTGCTGTCATATGCTGTTCATCAGATGCCATGACTGTTTATGTCATCTGGTATGACAGTGCTATGTAGTCCTTTGTCAAAATATGGTTAAAGGGGCAATCTGCAGTTGTTGTTTTTAATTGGTTCAAAATGCCCCTTTAACTGTTGTCATATTGAAAAGGTATTCTTATGACATACAGTTACCTTAAGATCATCTTGACTGTAACTGATAAGGCAATGACAAAGTAGTCTCATATAATGTTATCACATCACAACATGCAACACATATTGTTTGAGTACAAATATCCACAAAGGTACAGAGGCACAGACATTGTAGGACAAATACTGTCTTCATAAATATGTAGTATTCATGAAATGCCATATATTCCAAGACGGACCTCTCAGGATGATGAGAATTGCTTGGGATGAGATGTTCCTGCTGTGAGTGTGTGGAGTGGAGAGGGAGGGGAGGGGGTTATTTGTATGTGTGACTGAGTCTGAGTGTGTGTGTCTGAGTGTGGGGAGAGAGGGTGGGGAGAGGCGGTATTTATGTAATTGAACCAAACCGGGTTCTGTACAGACAGGCCTCGTTTGACAGGCGCAAACTATTGTTTTCACTTAATTATGTTTCGTTCGCACAATAATTTCCCAGACTGCATTTCCGTTTTCATACAGAAGAGAGGAGGCAGACACAATAGTGTTAGCTATGTTACGTTGCTGTGTGGGTTAGCTAGGCAGGCAGTGGTGGAGGTGTGTGCTGCTGTCATTTTCTGAGGCTGCATTGAATCCAGGTCTATGCGTCAGGCTGAGGATGTCCTCTACATCCTAATGATGCTGCTTCCCTCCACACAGCCACACAGCTGGGCCCGATGCTGCTGCAACTCTGCAGCAACACTGCCCCCTACTGGGTATTCTGCCTAGTATATTAAAGACACTTACTGTTTGGTTGTTTTGTTACAGTACCGCTGCAGCTGCATGATGGAGAGATATTAATTTCACAAGCACTCACACTGACGTGCACACACACCGCGCACACACACACACACACACACACACACACACACACACACACACACACACACACACACACACACACACACACACATGCAATCACACAATGACATACACCTCTGTTTTAGGCTGGGTATGACTGCGGTAAGCTATGTTGAATCATTATGGGAACTATAGCTGTTACTGTATCTGTGTCCCAAATGACACCCTATTCCCTATATAGTGCACTACTTTTGACCAAAGTCCAATGGGCCCTGGTCAAAGTTAGTGCATTATAAAGGGAATAGGGTGTCATTTGGACGGCAGACTGTATGTCTCAAGTGCCTGCATAGGCTGCATCCCCAGCCAGAGATACTGTACATAGTTAACTTAAAGGTCTCTAACATAATATTATACAAACTTTCTCCTTTGTCTTCTTCTCTCAGAACCGACCCGTACTACCTGTGAGAACCCAGGGACACCTCGCTACGGTTCTCTGAACAGAACCTATGGCTTCAAGGTATTTTATGAACACATACTGTACATGTGTGGGGGGGTCTACAGTCTTACCTGAGAGAATGAACCTGATTCAAACTCATGGCCTTATAACAGTCAGATTGCATACTGAAGATATTTAGGTAATGTACTGTCTATGAATGTGTTGTTAACTGTATGGATTATGAATGTGTTGTGAAGTCCTTAAGTAGGTACCCTTCAAATATTTATTTATTTAATTTTAAACAAGCTTACAGTCAATAACACAATAGAAAAAAAAGAAAGTCTATATACAGTGTGTGAAAATGGAGGTAAGGCAATAAATAGGCCATAGTTGCAGAGTAATTACAGTTTAGAAAATTAACACTGGAGTGATGATGAGCAGATGATGATGTGCAAGTAGAAATACTGGTGTACAAAAGAGCAGAAAAGTAAATAAAAACAGTATGGGGATGAGGTAGGTAGATTGGGTGGGCTATTTACAGATGGGCTGCAGCGTACAGCTGCAGCGATCGGTTAGCTGCTCAGATATCTGATGTTTAAAGTTAGTGAGGGAAATATAAGTCTCCAGCTTCTGCGATTTTTGCAATTTGTTCCAGTCATTGGCAGCAGAGAACTGGAAGGAAAGGCAGCCAAATGAGGTGTTGGCTTTGGGGATGACCAGTGAGATATACCTGCTGGAGCGGGTGTTGTTATCGTGACCAGTGAGCTGAGATAAGGCATAGCTTTACCTAGCATAGACTTATAGATGACCTGGAGCCAGTGGGTCTGGCGACGAATATGTATCGAGGGCCAGCCGACTAGAGCATACAGGTCACAGTGGTCGGTGGTATAAGGGGCTTTGGTGACAAAACGGATGGCACTGTGATAGACTGCATCCAGTTTGCTGAGTAGAGTATTGGAAGCTATTTTGTAAATGACATCGCCGAAGTCGAGGATCGGTAGTATAGTTTTACGAGGGTATATTTGGCGGTGTGAGTGGAGGCTTTGTTGTGAAATAGGAAGCCAATTCTGGATTTCATTTTGGATTGGAGATGTTTAATATGAGTCTGGAAGGAGAGTTTACAGTCTAGCCAGACACCTAGGTATTTGTAGTTGTCCACATATTCAGTCAGAACCGTCCAGAGTAGTGACGCTAGTTGGGCGGGCGGGTGTGGGCAGCGAACGGTTGAAAAGCATGCATTTAGTTTTACTAGCGTTTAAGAGCAGTTGGAGACCACGGAAGGAATGTTGTATGGCATTGAAGCTCGTTTGGAGGTTATTTAACACAGTGTCCAAAGAAGGGCCAGATGTATACAGAATGGTGTCGTCTGCGTAGAGGTGGATCAGGGAATCACCCCCAGCAAGAGCAACATCGTTGATATATACAGAGAAGAGAGTCAGCCCGAGAATTGAACCCTGTGGTACCCCCATAGAGACTGCCAGAGGTCCGGACAACAAGCCCGATTTGACACACTGAATTCTGTCTGAGAAGTAGTTGGTGAACCAGGCGAGGTAGTCGTTTGAGAAACCAAGGCTGTTAAGTCTGCCAAAAAGAATACTGTGATTGACAGAGTCGAAAGCCTTGGCCAGGTCGATGAAGACGGCTGCACAGTACTGTCTTTTATTGATGGCGGTTATGATATCGTTTAGTACCTTGAGTGTGGCTAAGGTGCACCCGTGACCAGCTCGGAAACCGGATTGCACAGCAGAGAAGGTACGGTGGGATTCGAAATGGTCAGTGATCTGTTTATTAGCTTGGCTTTCGAAGACTTTAGAAAGGCAGGGCAGGGTGGATATACTGTAGGTCTATAACAGTTTGGGTCTAGAGTGTCACCCCCTTTGAAGAGGGGATGACCATGGCAGCTTTCAATCTTTAGGGATCTCGGACGATACAAAAGAAAGGTTGAACAGGCTGGTAATGGGGGTTGCAACAATGGCGGCAGATAGTTTCAAAAATAGAGGGTCCAGATTGTTAAGCCCAGCTGATTTGTACGGGTCTAGGTTTTGCAGCTCTTTCAGAACATCTGCTATCTGGATTTGGGTGAAGGAGAAGCTGCGGAGGCTTGGGCAAGTAGCTGCGGGGGGTGCGGAGCTGTTAGCCGGGGTTGAGGTAGCCAGGAAGAAAGCATGGCCAGCCGTAGAGGAATGGAGAAATACATTGGAGAAATAAAGTGGTTGTAATACAAGTCTCTCATTCACACACCAAGCTCATGTAGTCTCATACCTTCTGGACAAAGCCATAACACTATAGGTAAAAAAAAAGAATATCCCAAGAATAATGAATTGTGGCCGAATGGCAAAACATTGGTTTAGGGACAATGCTCTTGCTAGACAAAGTCACATAACATCATTTTTTCAAAATAAGTTTTCTTTGGCTAATGAAATGAGACTATGAATATGTTCATTACTTACAGGCAAATTCCATCTGGTATTTGAGTTGTTTAAACTTGAGATCTCTGCATGTTTTGTCTGAACAGAGACCATAATGACCGTGACAATATGAATGTCAATGATGATGATGTCATGTCAATCATGGTGATAAGGATGGTGATTGTGGATATTTCACAGGAATGTTAAAGAACAAAAAAAAGCTATGAAACACCTTACCCTGTTGTCCATTACTGTTTTAGAAATATCACCAGCCAACCAGAAAACAGGATAGCTGCTGAGAATAGAAACTATGTTTGTGATTACAAGGTTTCATTTTCCTTTGTGTTTTATTTATGTGTGTGTATGTGTGCACAAGCACGTGTGTGTGTGGGCGTGTGTGTGCGTGTGTGTGCGTGTGTGCGTGTGTGCGTGTGTGTGTGTGTGTGTGTGTGTGTGTGTGTGTGTGTGTGTGTGTGTGTGTGTGTGTGTGTGTGTTTTGCTTCTTACTATGCTGGAGTCCTAGGGTTTCTACACAGCATGAACTGCGAACACGAGCAGTCCTCCCTCCGTTTCATGTCCCTAATGAGCCTTAAAACGCTACGACTTTCCCCCACCAACAGAGCTGTGTTTACGTTGCTAGGAGTGATAAACAGGGTAAAACTGTACCGCAAATCTCATTGATTTGTTTGGGAAAAAGGAGACACATTTGCTGCACATTTGCTGCTCATTTGCTAGCCTCTAATTTGGAATCAAAAAGAAAGTTAGCAAATATCAAATGGCATAAAAGTGAAGAGCAGAATGTAGGCAAAGACACCACAGTGTTCACCTTCTCGCCTGTGGTGCTGTTGCATCATACACAGTGTATTAGATAGAATGCATCTAGGGCAGAATGTACGAAACGACCAATCTATTCTAGACGTACCTGTAAACACTAGTGCATTATACTGTGTTCAGGGTTACGTTGGTGGGATAAATACATGATACATGCAGAGTTACTATTCCACCGTAAAAATCAACACACAAAAAATAACACACAGATGACAGAAGGGGGGGTGAGAGGGGGACAGTTATCCCTCCCTGCTATTTCAGTAGCTCCTCCTCATTAAGTTAAGACATGGAAAAGAACTGCTGCTTTTTGCAGCGTGAATTAAGTTTACAAATATTTTCGCTAGGGGACATGGAGTGAAAGGGAGGAGGAGGAGGAGGGAGGAAGGGGGAGGAGAAGTGTGTCAGGGCTCTTGCCATGAAATAACTTTACGGGGAAAAAATCCAGGGGACAAGGAGGGAGAGGGAGGAGGAGGAGTGCGAGGAAGGAGGAGGAGTACGGGTGAGGGTTCTTGCCCAAATGCACTGGCATTAAGAATTCAAGCCTTAATGTAAAGTTTGGGGTCAAGTCATGCCCAGGCTACAGAGAGAACAATGAAATATCAGGCTTTTCACACCCATTAATCATTTGTCTCATTTGAATATATATATATATATATAGAGAGAGAGAGAGACAGAGAGAGGGAGGGAGGGAGGGAGGGAGGGAGGGAGGGAGGGAGGGAGGGAGAGGGAGGGAGGGAGGGAGGGAGGGAGGGAGGGAGGGAGGGAGGGAGGGAGGGAGGGAGGGAGGGAGGGAGGGAGGGAGGGAGGGAGGGGGACGTGCTGGCTTCGGCCTAATGATATTGAAGTAGAGTGAAGGAGATATTGTATTCCAGAGATAAGGCCCTGTGTCTATTACTCGTTAGACCATGTTCCAGTCCCGGGGACGACGTGTTAATCAATTAATGTGTGAAGCCACTGTGTCATTCCATGACACGTTTTCATATTTCACTCCCCTGACTGTCACTTGGTTTAATGTCACACACACACAGATGAGCACACAGACACATACACAGATTTACGCATTCACATACACACACATTCTTCTACACACACACACACACTGAGATGAGCACACAGACACACACACACAGATTTACGCATTAACATACACACACATTCTTCTACACACACACACACTGAGATGAGCACACAGACACAGACACACAGATTTGCGCATGGACATACACACACATTCTTCTACACACACACACACAGATTTGCGCATGGACATACACACACACGCACAAATGCAAGCAAAGATGGGGAAGGCTGAGAGAGCTGAAAAGAGCTGACAAGAGCTGACAAGAGCTGACAAGAGCTGACAAGAGCTGACAAGAGCTGACAAGAGCTGACAAGAGCTGACAAGAGCTGACAAGAGCTGACAAGAGCTGACAAGAGCTGACAAGAGCTGACAAGAGCTGAAAAGAGCTGACAAGAGCTGACAAGAGCTGACAAGAGCTGACAAGAGCTGACAAGAGCTGACAAGAGCTGAAAAGAGCTGACAAGAGCTGACAAGAGCTGACAAGAGCTGACAAGAGCTGACAAGAGCTGACAAGAGCTGACAAGAGCTGACAAGAGCTTACCTGATATGTCGCTCTGTGAAAAGACATTAGTGATCAATGATCAGTCTGTGGCAGACAGACAGGCGAGCAGACAGACAGACAGAAAAGAACCAGGGAACGTGTTGTTTGATGTAACCTTATGCTGTTTAAATAAAACCTTTCACAGGGATTCAATATTTGACGTGTACATCTGTCCACACAGCCTTTGTTTGATATCAAAATCAAGATTGATATCAAAATCAACATTTGATATCAAACTGGCCTTTGAATGAAAGCACTGCTATTCCAAGTCTCTTTTTAATCATTATAAACATCTGAGATTAGTGTGAATGTAAAAGTGTAAACTACTCTTTATGTCATTGGTACTATAACTACATACTGTAGATCCTAACCAAGTGGTGTGTGTGTTTCTATACTTCTGTCCCTATTGTAAATGCGGGTGCACTCACCTGTGTGTTTCTACTCTAACACAGGTGGGCAGCATGGTGGCGTTCCAGTGCCAGCCGGGTCACCTGCTCCAGGGCTCCACCACCCGGCTGTGTCAGGCTGACCTTACCTGGAGCGGCTCCCAACCAGAGTGCATCCGTGAGTCACATTACAGCACCTACTGTTCCTTTATGACGCCCGGTCACACCCCCCTACTGTCCCTCTATGATGCCCGGTCACACCCCCTACTGTCCCTCTATGACACCCGGTCACACCCCCTACTGTCCCTCTATGACGCCCGGTCACACCCCCTACTGTCCCTCTATGACGCCCGGTCACACCCCCTAATGTCCCTCTATGATGCCCGGTCACACCCCCTACTGTCCCTCTATGACACCCGGTCACACCCCCTACTGTCCCTCTATGACGCCCGGTCACACCCCCTACTGTCCCTCTATGACGCCCGGTCACACCCCTAATGTCCCTCTATGATGCCCGGTCACACCCCCTACTGTCCCTCTATGACACCCGGTCACACCCCTAATGTCCCTCTATGACAACCGGTCACACCCCTACTGTCCCTCTATGACGCCCGGTCACACCCCTAATGTCCCTCTATGACGCCCGGTCACACCCCCTACTGTCCCTCTATGACACCCGGTCACACCCCCCTACTGTCCCTCTATGACGCCCGGTCACACCCCCTACTGTCTCTCTATGACGCCCGGTCACACCCCGACTGTCCCTTTATGACAACCGGTCACACCCCCTACTGTCCCTCTATGACGCCCGGTCACACCCCTAATGTCCCTCTATGATGCCCGGTCACACCCCCTACTGTCCCTCTATGACAACCGGTCACACCCCTACTGTCCCTCTATGACGCCCGGTCACACCCCTAATATCCCTCTATGACGCCCGGTCACACCCCCTACTGTCCCTCTATGACGCCCGGTCACACCCCCTACTGTCCCTCTATGACACCCGGTCACACCCCCTACTGTCCCTCTATGACGCCCGGTCACACCCCCTACTGTCTCTCTATGACGCCCGGTCACACCCCGACTGTCCCTTTATGATGCCCGGTCACACCCCCTAATGTCCCTCTATGATGCCCGGTCACACCCCCTACTGTCCCTCTATGACACCCGGTCACACCCCCTACTGTCCCTCTATGACGCCCGGTCACACCCCTAATGTCCCTCTATGACGCCCGGTCACACCCCCTACTGTCTCTCTATGACGCCCGGTCACACCCCGACTGTCCCTTTATGACAACCGGTCACACCCCCTACTGTCCCTCTATGACGCCCGGTCACACCCCTAATGTCCCTCTATGACGCCCGGTCACACCCCCCTACTGTCCCTCTATGATGCCCGGTCACACCCCCTACTGTCCCTCTATGACACCCGGTCACACCCCCTACTGTCCCTCTATGACGCCCGGTCACACCCCTACTGTCTCTCTATGACGCCCGGTCACACCCCCGACTGTCCCTTTATGACGCCCGGTCACACCCCCTAATGTCCCTCTATGACGCCCGGTCACACCCCCTACTGTCCCTCTATGACACCCGGTCACACCCCCTACTGTCCCTCTATGACGCCCGGTCACACCCCCTAATGTCCCTCTATGACGCCCGGTCACACCCCCTACTGTCCCTCTATGACGCCCGGTCACACCCCCTACTGTCCCTCTATGACACCCGGTCACACCCCCTACTGTCCCTCTATGACGCCCGGTCACACCCCTACTGTCTCTCTATGACGCCCGGTCACACCCCCAACTGTCCCTTTATGACGCCCGGTCACACCCCCTACTGTCTCTCTATGACGCCCGGTCACACCCCGACTGTCCCTTTATGACGCCCGGTCACACCCCTACTGTCTCTCTATGACGCCCGGTCACACCCCCGACTGTCCCTTTATGACGCCCGGTCACACCCCCTACTGTCTCTCTATGACGCCCGGTCACACCCCGACTGTCCCTTTATGACGCCCGGTCACACCCCGACTGTCCCTTTATGACGCCCGGTCACACCCCTACTGTCCCTCTATGACACCCGGTCACACCCCTACTGTCCCTCTATGACGCCCGGTCACACCCCCTACTGTCTCTCTATGACGCCCGGTCACACCCCCAACTGTCCCTTTATGACGCCCGGTCACACCCCTACTGTCTCTCTATGACGCCCGGTCACACCCCCCGACTGTCCCTTTATGACGCCCGGTCACACCCCCTACTGTCTCTCTATGACGCCCGGTCACACCCCCGACTGTCCCTTTATGACGCCCGGTCACACCCCCTACTGTCTCTCTATGACGCCCGGTCACACCCCGACTGTCCCTTTATGATGCCCGGTCACACCCCCGACTGTCCCTTTATGACGCCCGGTCACACCCCCGACTGTCCCTCTGTAGACAGAGAGTGAGAAATACATGTGATGTGGTCCTAACCAGACTAGTTTGTCATGGTTCTGCTGTATTGAGGTCCAGTGAGGGTGGCTTATATCGTATGTCAGGCGTAGGAGTCTTACAGGCGATTAAATGCAGGTCTTTTGAACGAGTTTCGCTTGAATATGAGCAGTTCGCTGTTTCCTAGGTAACAAGGCTCTCAGAAGGATCATGGCAGAACTATCTCCAACTAGCAAAGTTAGCGCCTGCTATAACGATCCAAAGGCTTCATTACTGTTTAAATGATAGTGGCACAATCTGCTAAGCTTCATAGTCATATTTAATAACTGCCACTTTAAAATGAATTCACAGGATTTGAAACATAGAGGGTCATTTTCTTTTCTCTGTGTCACAGCATCCCTGTGGAACACCTTTCTAATATTGAGTTGCAGTCTCTATTTGTCAGGGCAGGGACTCTTCAAGGTGTCGAAAGCATTCCACAGGGATGCTGGATGTTGACTCTAATGCTTCCCACAGTTGTGTCAAGTTGGCTGGATGTCCTTTGAGTGGTGGACCATTCTTGATACACGCTGGAAACTGTTGAGTGTGAAAAACCCAGCAGTGTTGCAGTTCTTCACACAAACTGGTGCGCCTGTTCTACCATACCCTGTTCAAAGGCACTTAAATCTTTTGTCTTGCCCATTCAACCTCTGAATGGCACACATACACAATCCATGTCTCAATTGTCTCAAGGCTTAAAAATCCTCATGTCCCAGGGTCCCAGCATCCCAGCTCACCTGCTGTGACTGAGAGAAGAAAATAAACCTCTATGTTTCAAATCATGTTAATTCATTTTCAAAGCGGCAGTTATTAAATATGACTATGAAGCTTGGCAGTGTGTGACCCTATAACCAAAAGTAGTGCACTGTATAGGGGATAGGATGCCATTTGGGACACTGCCATCCACACACTGATCCTATTTCATGCAGATCGTCAGTCACCCTCAGGGTAGTCTTACCCACTCAGCTACCTCCATGGGGATAGGGTGAGGCTGGGTCAGGTGGGGTGAGATGGCGGGTAAAGAGAGGATGGTGGTGGTGTCCTTTCTCTCACTTAGTCTCTCTCTGTATCAGTCTCTCTCTCTCTTTCTCTCACTTAGTCTCTCTCTCTCTTTATGTCACCTATCCCAGGGAGGAGAGGAAGGCAGGCCCTAGTCTTATCTCCCCATACAGCCGGTCTCCCTCTCTCCACCCATCACCACACACACACATACAGTACACACACACACTTTACTCTTGCGTCACACCATGGCCAAGCACCCACCCCTCCACCTCCCTCCATGTTCTCGGTCTCTGACCAGTAGACTGACACTGTTAAAGATTCACGGAGCAAGGTAGGCTGGGAGTATGTCAAGCCAGTTGGCAGAACAGGGGTGACTTTACCAACCAAGTCACTGTGTGTTGTTGTTATGTTTCTCACACAGTCACAGCTTCGAATGACAGCATCACTGACTGTCAAGAATATAGCACATAATAGTAGAAGTAGCAGCAGAAGAGGTAGTAGTAGCAGTCGTAGTAGTTGTAGGAGTAGTAGTAGCAGTAGTATTAGTAATAGTAGTAGTAGTAGTAATAGTAGTAGTAGCAGTAGCAGTAGTAGTTGTAGCAGTAGTAGTAGCAGCAGTAGTAGTAGCAGTAGCAGTAGCAGAAGTAGTAGTAGTAGCAGTAGTAGTAGCAGTAGTAGTCTTAGCAGTAGCAGAAGTAGTAGTGGTAGCAGTAGTAGTAGCAGCATAAGTAGTAGTAGTACTAGTAGTAGTAGTAGTAGTAGCAGTAGCAGTAGTAGTAGCAGTAATAGTAGCAGCATAAGTAGTAGTCGTAGTCGTAGCAGCAGTACTGGTAGCAGTAGTAGTAGCAGCAGTAGCAGTAGCAGACGTTGTAGTAGCAGTAGTTGCAGTAGCAAGAGTAGTAGAAGCAGTAGTTGAAGTAGCAGGAGCAATAGCAGCAGTAGTATTGGCAGTGGTAATAGCAGTAGTAGTAGTTGCAGTTGGAGTAGCAGTAGCAGTAGTAGTAGTCATAGTAGTAGTAGTAGCAGATGCAGTAGTAGAGGTTGCAGTTGAAGTAGTAGTAATAGTAGTAGTAGCAGTGGCAATAGTAGCAGTAGTAGTAGTAGTAGTAGCGGTAGTAGTAGTAGTAGTAGCAGCGGCAATAGTTGTAGTAGTAGCAGCAGTAGTAGTAGCAGTAGTAGTAGCAGCAGAAGTAGTAGTCATAGTCATAGCATCAGTAGTAGTAGTAGTAGTAGTAGATGTAGTAGCAGTAGCAGCAGACGTTGTAGTAGCAGTAGCAAGAGTAGTAGAAGCAGTAGAAGGAGCAGTAGCAGCAGTAGTATTATCAGTGGTAATAGCAGTAGTAGCAGTTGCATTTGGAGTAGTAGTAGTAGCAGTAGCAGTAGTAGCAGTTGCAGTAGTAGTAGCAGTGGTAGCAGTAGTAGCAGTAGTAGCAGTTGGAGTAGTAGAAATTACAGTTGGAGTAGTAGTAGTAGCAGTAGTAGTCGTAGCAGTAGTAGTAGTAGATATAGTAGTAGCAGTAGTAGTAGTAGTAGTAGTACTAGTAGTAGATGTGGTAGCAGTAGCAGTAGATGTGGTAGCAGTAGTAGTAGCAGCAGAAGTAGTAGTAGCGGTAGAAAGAGTAGTAGAAGCAGTAGTATCAGTAGTTGATGTAGCAGGAGCAGTAGCAGCAGTAGTATTAGCAGTGGTAATAGCAGTAGTAGCAGTAGCAAGAGTAGTAGAAGCAGTAGTTGAAGTAGAAGGAGCAGTAGCAGCAGTACTATTATCAGTGGTAATAGCAGTAGTAGCAGTTGCATTTGGAGTAGTAGTAACAGTAGCAGCAGCAGTAGTAGTAGCAGTAGTAGAAGTTGCAGTAGTAGTAGCAGTGGTAGCAGTAGTAGTAGTAGCAATAGTAGCAGTTGCAGTAGTAGAAGTTGCAGTTGGAGTAGTAGTAGTAGTAGTAGCAGTGGCAGTAGTAGTAGTAGCAGTAGTAGCAGTAGTATTAGTAGTTGAAGTAGCAGGAGCAGTAGCAGTAGTAGTAGTAGTAGTAGCAGTGGTAATAGCAGTAGTAGCAGTTGCATTTGGAGTAATATTAGCAGTATTAGTAGCAGTATTATTAGTAGTAGTAGTAATAGCAGTGGTAATAGCAGTAGTAGCAGTTGCATTTGGAGGAGTAGTAGTAGCAGTAGCAGTAGTAGTAGCAGTAGTAGTAGTAGTAGTAGTAGTAGTAGCAGTAGTGGCAGTTGCAGCAGTAGTAGCAGTTTCATTAGTATAAGTAGTAGTAGTAGTAGCAGTAGCAGCGGCAATAGTAGTCGTATTCGTAGCAGTAGTAGTATCAGTAGTAGTAGCAGCAGAAGCAGTAGTAGTAGATGTAGTAGCAGGAGCAGCAGTAGTAGTAGCAATAGTCATAGCAGTAGCAGTAGTAGTAGTAGTAGATGTGGTAGCATTAGCAGTAGATGTGGTAGCAGTAGAAGTTGCAGTAGTGGTAGCAGCAGAAGTAGTAGTAGCAGTAGCAAGAGTAGTAGAAGCAGTTGCAGTAGTAGTAGTCGTATAAGCAGTAGTAGCAGCAGAAGCAGTAGTAGTAGCAGTAGTAGCAGTTGCAATAGTAGAAGTTGCAGTTGGAATAGTAGTAGTAGTAGCAGCGGCAATGGTAGTAGTAGCAGTAGTAGTAGCAGCGGCAGTGGTAGTAGTAGAAGCAGCAGTGGTAGTAGTAGTAGCAGTGGCAATGGTAGTAGTAGTAGCAGTGGAAATGGTAGTAGCAGTGGTAGTAGCAGTAGTAGTAGCAGCAGAAGTAGTAGTCGTACTCATAGCAGCAGTAGTAGTAGCAGTAGTAGTAGTAGTAGCAGCAGTAGCAGCAGAAGTAGCAGTAGCAGTAGCAAGAGTAGTAGAAGCAGTAGCAGCAGTAGTTGAAGTAGCAGGAGCTGTAGCAGCAGTAGTAGTAGCAGTGGTAATAGCAGTAGTAGTAATCAAATCAAATCAAATCAAATTTATGTATATAGCCCTTCGTACATCAGCTGATATCTCAAAGTGCTGTACAGAAACCCAGCCTAAAACCCCAAACAGCAAGCAATGCAGGTGTAGAAGCACGTAGTAGTAGTAGCACTAGTAGTAGCAGTGGAAATAGCAGTAGTAGTAGTAGTAGCAGTTGTAGTAGTAGTAGTAGCAGTAGTGGCAGTTGCAGCTTTAGTAGCAGTTTCAGTAGTATAAGTAGTAGTAGATGTGGTAGCAGTAGAAGTTGTAGTAGCAGTAGTAGTAGCAGCAGAAGTAGTAGTAGCAGTAGCAAGAGTAGTAGAAGCAGTTGCAGTAGTAGTAGTCATATAAGCAGTAGTAGCAGCAGCAGTAGTAGTAGTAGCAGTAGTAGCAGTTGCAATAGTAGAAGTTGCAGTTGGAATAGTAGTAGTAGTAGCAGTGGCAATAGCAGCAGTAGTAGCAGTTGCAATAGTAGAAGTTGCAGTTGGAATAGTAGTAGTAGTAGCAGTGGTAGTAGCAGTAGTAGCAGTTGCAGTAGTAGGTGCAGTTGGAGTAGTAGTAGTTGTAGTAGCAGTAGCAGTGGCAAAAGTAGTAGTAGTAGTAGTAGCAGTGGAAATAGTAGTAGTAGCAGTGGTTGTAGTAGTATCGGCGGCAATAATCGTAGTCGTAGTATTAATAGCAGTCATAGCAGTAGCAGTAGTAGCAGTGGTAGTAGCAGTAGTAGCAGTTGCAGTTGTAGTAGCAGTAGTAGTAGCAGCAGAAGTAGCAGTAGCAAGAGTAGTAGCAGTAGTTGAAGTAGCAGGAGCAGTAGCAGCAGTAGTAATTGCAGTGGTAATAGCAGTAGTAGCAGTAGCAGTTGCAGTAGTAGTAGTAGTAGCAGTAGTAGTAGCAGCAGAAGTAGTAGTAGTAACTGCGGCAATAATAGTAGTAGTAATAATAGCAGTCATAGCAGTAGCAGCAGAAGTAGTAGAAGTGGCAATAGTAGTAGTAGTAGTAGCAGCTTCAATTGTAGTCGTAGTAGCAATTGCAGTTGGAGTAGTAGCAGTTGCAGTTGGAGTAGTAGTAGTTGGAGTAATTTAGAGCACTGGGGAGCAGTGTTAGTAGTATGAGGAAATGGTGTGAAAATATGGTTTATATACTTTAAGGAAATATAGCCTACTGCAATGTAGATATGAATGCATAGCATGAGGAAATGTCATGAATACGACTATAATTTCCAGCATAAAATTGAATAAGAAATGTGTGGGTGGAGGTGGCTGCACTCTCTCTCTCTTTCTCTCTCTCTCTCTCTCTTTCTCTCTCTCTCTTTCTCTCTCTCTTCACTGTGGGTGGAGGTGGCTGCACTCTCTCTCTCTTTCTCTCTCTCTCTTCACTGTGGGTGGAGGTGGCTGCACTCTCTCTCTCTCACTCTCTTCACTTCTCACTCTCTTCACTGTGGGTGGAGGTGGCTGCACTCTCTCTCTTTCTCTCTCTCTCTTCACTGTGGGTGGAGGTGGCTGCACTCTCTCTCTCTTTCTCTCTCTGTCTTCACTGTGGGTGGAGGTGGCTGCACTCTCTCTCTTTTCTCTCTTCACTGTGGGTGGAGGTGGCTGCACTCTCTCTCTCTCTCTTTCTCTCTCTCTTCACTGTGGGTGGAGGTGGCTGCACTCTCTCTCTTTCTCTCTCTCTTCACTGTGGGTGGAGGTGGCTGCACTCTCTCTCTCTTTCTCTCTCTGTCTTCACTGTGGGTGGAGGTGGCTGCACTCTCTCTCTCTCTTTCTCTCTGTCTTCACTGTGGGTGGAGGTGGCTGCACTCTCTCTCTCTTTCTCTCTCTGTCTTCACTGTGGGTGGAGGTGGCTGCACTCTCTCTCTCTTTCTCTCTCTCTCTTCACTGTGGGTGGAGGTGGCTGCACTCTCTCTCTCTTTCTCTCTCTGTCTTCACTGTGGGTGGAGGTGGCTGCACTCTCTCTCTCTTTCTCTCTCTCTTCACTGTGGGTGGAAGTGGCTGCACTCTCTCTCTTCTCTCTCTCTTCACTGTGGGTGGAGGTGGCTGCACTCTCTCTCTCTTTCTCTCTCTGTCTTCACTGTGGGTGGAGGTGGCTGCACTCTCTCTCTTCTCTCTCTCTTCACTGTGGGTGGAGGTGGCTGCACTCTCTCTCTTTCTCTCTCTTCACTGTGGGTGGAGGTGGCTTTTCTCTCTCTGTCTTCACTGTGGGTGGAGGTGGCTGCACTCTCTCTCTCTCTCTCTCTCTTCACTGTGGGTGGAGGTGGCTGCACTCTCTCTCTTTCTCTCTCTCTCTCTCTTCACTGTGGGTGGAGGTGGCTGCACTCTCTCTCTCTTTCTCTCTCTGTCTTCACTGTGGGTGGAGGTGGCTGCACTCTCTCTCTCTTTCTCTCTCTGTCTTCACTGTGGGTGGAGGTGGCTGCACTCTCTCTCTCTTTCTCTCTCTCTTCACTGTGGGTGGAGGTGGCTGCACTCTCTCTCTTCTCTCTCTCTTGTGGGTGGAGGTGGCACTGTGGGTGGAGGTGGCTGCACTCTCTCTCTCTCTCTTCACTGTGGGTGGAGGTGGCTGCACTCTCTCTTCACTGTGGGTGGAGGTGGCTGCACTCTCTCTCTCTCTTCTCTCTCTTCACTGTGGGTGGAGGTGGCTGCACTCTCTCTCTCTTTCTCTCTCTCTTCACTGTGGGTGGAGGTGGCTGCACTCTCTCTCTCTTTCTCTCTCTCTTCACTGTGGGTGGAGGTGGCTGCACTCTCTCTCTCTCTTCTCTCTCTCTTCACTGTGGGTGGAGGTGGCTGCACTCTCTCTCTCTTTCTCTCTCTCTTCACTGTGGGTGGAAGTGGCTGCACTCTCTCTCTCTTTCTCTCTCTCTTCACTGTGGGTGGAGGTGGCTGCACTCTCTCTCTCTCTCTCTCTTTCACTGTGGGTGGAGGTGGCTGCACTCTCTCTCTCTCTCTCTCTTTCTCTCTCTTTCTCTTCTCTCTCTCTCTTCACTGTGGGTGGAGGTGGCTGCACTCTCTCTCTCTTTCTCTCTTCTCTCTTCACTGTGGGTGGAGGTGGCTGCACTCTCTCTCTCTCGTTCTCTCTCTTCACTGTGGGTGGAGGTGGCTGCACTCTCTCTCTCTTTCTCTCTCTCTTCACTGTGGGTGGAGGTGGCTGCACTCTCTCTCTCTCTCTCTTCACTGTTCTCTCTCTTCACTGTGGGTGGAGGTGGCTGCACTCTCTCTCTCTTTCTCTCTCTGTCTTCACTGTGGGTGGAGGTGGCTGCACTCTCTCTCTTTCTCTCTCTCTCTTCACTGTGGGTGGAGGTGGCTGCACTCTCTCTCTCTCGTTCTCTCTCTTCACTGTGGGTGGAGGTGGCTGCACTCTCTCTCTCTTTCTCTCTCTCTTCACTGTGGGTGGAGGTGGCTGCACTCTCTCTCTCTCGTTCTCTCTCTTCACTGTGGGTGGAGGTGGCTGCACTCTCTCTCTCTTTCTCTCTCTTTCACTGTGGGTGGAGGTGGCTGCACTCTCTCTCTCTCTCTCTCTCTTCACTGTGGGTGGAGGTGGCTGCACTCTCTCTCTCTTTCTCTCTCTTCACTGTGGGTGGAGGTGGCTGCACTCTCTCTCTTTCTCTCTCTGTCTTCACTGTGGGTGGAGGTGGCTGCACTCTCTCTCTTTCTCTCTCTGCACTGTGGGTGGAGGTGGCTGCACTCTCTCTCTCTTTCTCTCTCTCTTCACTGTGGGTGGAGGTGGCTGCACTCTCTCTCTCGTTCTCTCTCTCTTCACTGTGGGTGGAGGTGGCTGCACTCTCTCTCTCTTTCTCTCTCTCTTCACTCTGGGTGGAGGTGGCTGCACTCTTTCTCTCTCTCTCTTCACTGTGGGTGGAGGTGGCTGCACTCTCTCTTTCTCTCTCTGTCTTCACTGTGGGTGGAGGTGGCTGCACTCTCTCTCTCTTTCTCTCTCTCTCTTCACTGTGGGTGGAGGTGGCTGCACTCTCTCTCTCTTTCTCTCTCTCTCTTCACTGTGGGTGGAGGTGGCTGCACTCTCTCTCTCTTTCTCTCTCTCTCTTCACTGTGGGTGGAGGTGGCTGCACTCTCTCTCTCTTTCTCTCTCTCTCTTCACTGTGGGTGGAGGTGGCTGCACTCTCTCTCTTTCTCTCTCTCTTCACTGCACGTCTGTCTGCCCAGCCATGGGAAGATAGAGTCAAAGCGAACTCCATTAAACCAGTTTGTTACGAGGCTGACTTAGAGAGCACTGACAGATGGCTCCCAATCTAAGCCGACAGATTGCAGTTCATTCACTCCAAGCATCTCCACTCATAACTACATTTAACTATTTTTGTAATTAGCCTATATTCTGCCAAGTGTTTGATTTTCTGATCCAATATCATGTGTGAAGAAATGGCAACACCCAGTGTCACACAAGTGATATTGATAAAGTACACTATTTGTAGTATTACTCATGCTGTGTAATGTAATATAAAGTTAATGTTCATAGTCTTTTTGATATTGGAATTTCAGAAAACAAACACAAAATAAGTCTCCATTACCTCTTACAATCTTTCATCTGCCACAAGATTCACTCCCCCACCCCCTCCAGTGTTGGACACACACACACACACACACACACACACACACACACACACACACACACACACACACACACACACACACACACACACACACACACACACACACACACACACACACACAAACCTTCCACACACACACACACACACACACACACACACACACACACACACACACACACACACACACACACACACACACACACACAAACCTTCCACACACAAACAAAACAGACCCAAAGATAAAAGAGCATTGGTGGGTTAGTTGGAGCATTGCTCCCTCCACAGACCTAATCCCAGTCCCTTTTGATCAAAGATGGATGATAGTGGTCCACTGGCTTATCTGAATGACTGAGCATCTCCTACTGTTTGATCTTTCATGGGTTGGGGGGGCATTGACAGGTACACACACACTTCTTTCTGTCTCTGTGCAGTCTGCCACAACACATCAGTGTCTGTCTCACCCTCTATGGGTTGCTCAACTCAACTCCGGACCATCTCTGTAGACTGTGTAGAATGCAACCATCCATCCCTGAGAAAGTAGCCAGTTGTATTCACACACAGTGCAGCCATAGCAGATGTCTTTATAGTGCATAATGCATTGTGTTTGGGGGGGGTGTTCTAAGAAGCCAGTGAATCAGTTCAGAAGTAGTGTACATGCATCCAGTCACTTGCAGGTGCAGCAAAACAATATAAAAGGAAACAAAATAATTCAACAGAGCTTTGATGATGACTCCATAAAGGGCAGATGGTGAGAAGAGCCATAGCAGTATGTCGCTTTAATTTTTTCTTCCTCTCTCTCTTTCTGCCCTCACTCTCTCTGCCCTCTCTCTCTCACTCTCTCACTCTGTCCCATTTCTCTACCTCTCTCTCTCTCATTCTCTTTGATCCTCCTTTTTTCTCTTTCTCTGTCTCCTTTCTCTCTCTAACCCTCCCCCTCTCTCTCCCTCTCTGCTCTTTCTCCACCTCTCATTCTCTCCTTGTTCCTCTGTTTTCTCTCTTTCTCTGTCTCCTTTGTCTCTCTGCCCCATCTCTCACTCTCTCTCTATCTGCCCTTTCTCTCTCTGTCTCTCTTGCTCTTTCTCTCTGCCCTTTCTCTACCTCTCTCTCTTATTCTCTTTGTTCCTCCTTTTTTCTCTCTTTCTCTGTCGCTCGTCTCTCTGCCCCCCCTTTCTTTCTCTCTCTCTCTCTCTCTCTCTCTCTCTCTCTTTTCCCACCTTTCCCAATCTCTCTCTTCTCCCCCTCTCCTTCTCCCTCTCTCCCCCTGTCTTTCCCCCCTCCCAGCCCACTCGTGTAAGCAGCCAGAGAGCCCGGCCCATGTGGAGGTGATGGGGATGGATCTGCCAGGGTTTGGCTACACCCTCCTCTACTCCTGCCAGACCGGCTTCTTCCTGTCCGGGGGCTCGGAACACCGCATCTGCAAGTCCGACGGTACCTGGACCGGGAAGATGCCCATTTGTCGAGGTACAGGCCGACATGGCCAGTGTGTTTGTTTGTGTGTGTCTGTGTGGCTCCAGGGTGAACTCCAGGGTGAAGTTCCCCCTAACTTTCTCCCAATGCTAACCTTAGCCATTTGTTTGCGTGCTTGTGTGTGTAGCATGGCATATGCTGATATAGGACAGAGGTTCTCTTGTGCCGCAGGTCATGACTGCAGCTGCAATAGTACGGAGCACACTTCACATACGTGCAGACACAGTCCTCGCCACTGCTGCGTTGTTCAGCTGTGCACCTCAGGCCCCAGAGTAATTACAAACACAAACAGATGGGAGAGACATGGAATGCTGTGGGAGAAGTTCCCACTGTGCAAGGCTGTTCTGCTACCACTGCAGCATGCGGCATCTTGTGTTATTCTAGCTTCTATAATGCCACTGGACAAACAGGATCAGGCTTCTGTCTGCGTCTCCAATGGCACCCTAGTCCCTATCTAGCACACTGAATTTGACCAAAAGTAGTGCACTAAATAAGGACTAGGGTACCATTGGAGACGCAGGATCGGTTTCTTGTCCTTGATGGACTGGTCATTTGGCCCTGTGCAGTAGTCCTGTCCCCACCACTGTGACTTACCATCACTGTCAACTGTAGAGGCCCTCTGCCACGTAACGCATTCTACTGCATTACCACATGCGTGCTTATTTCTGTGTTTCTTACTTCGTACACCTTTCTATACCTTTTATTAGCAATTGTCATAAGAGAAGAGCTTGCAAGTAAGCATGTCATTGTACTGTGTGCACATCGCTGTATCACATGCATATGACAAATAAACTATGATTTGATTTGATTTACTATAACTAGCAGAAGATTCCATGCTTGACTTTTACATCACAGAACACACCGTACGTGTTTTATTAAGGAATATTATCCAGAGCCATACATTTACAAATTCTAAATATATGGCTATGCTATTACCACGCAATAGAATTGAGGATTCGCCATCAATGAGTTAGTTGCATTATCTCTTGATGTGTGGTGCTGAAGCACATTCATTCATGATTCAAAGTCCCACGTGGGGGAAGTTGAGGTGAAATATGTAGTAGAACTACTAATGCTGTTTTTGTCTCCCATCACCTCAGCTGGGTCCAAACTCTCAGAGAAGCCCATCAAGCCAGTGGCAGGGACGCCCAGTCCCAAGCTGAATGGTGAGTGCCTGACTGAAATGCTATCACGACACACACACGCACATCATTACAGTAGCCCCCCACACACACACACACACACACACACACACAGCCCATTACAGTAGCGTCATCAGAGCAGTGTTCTGATTCCATAAAAAAGACTACTCTGACTGTACTTGTCTAAAGTATTACATGTGGCAGTTAGCAGCGGGTCAGATCCGTAATCACAACAGAGTGAATATGAACAACTTCATTTGGCTCGACGGCTTCGCTAATAGCACCTCAGAAGGACTGGTATCCTTAATGCATTCTTGAGTGCCCCTCTTGAGGGACGAGAAGTTAATGAAGAATGGAGAGAGTGAGTTTGACGATAAAATGTCCGGGCAGCACGGCCTGGCAGTCTCTCCCTCTCTGTCTCTCTATGTCTCTCTCTCTCTCTATCTCTCTTCTATGGAGTCATCTGTCGTGATGCCGTGAGATAGCAGCTCAACCATGCCGAAGCTTCCACTGCCTTCATAACAAGTTTAACATTGATAAACTTGGAGAGGGAGTAAGTTTTTGAAAAGCTTGGAGGTCATTTACAAGTTTGATATACTCTGAGGGTGAAAGCTCAGGGGCCCTGCCTGTGTCTGTGAACACTAGTAGTACTGTCGATTTGATCAATCATGAATCAAACAGACTTATAGAAGGTTATACAGAGGATACATGTGTAGCGGTGACTTAACAACCCCTGTGCAAGGACACACACTGTATATTGATCTGTATTAATAAGTGTTGGCCTCAACTTTGCATTAGTTTAGGGGTTTGAGATGTGTGATTCGGCCAGACACTCAATATCTGGTCAGTATGGATTTAAAGGGATAGTTCACTTATTTTAATTTACCTCCAAAGTGTAGTTTTGGTGGAATGTAAAGTCGTAGTATATTTCAAGATATTTTTTTTACTCAACCAAGGTCCTCTTATTCTCTCTTTCCCCAAACTTTTAAATGTTTTATTGAAATGATGGATACAAATGAACAGGGAGATGGATAAAGGGAAGACAGTGTGAAGACCGTTGGGGCCGGGATTCGATCCCATGTAGGCAGGGTTTGCAGAGGTCAGTGGGTTTAACCGCTCAACCAACCTCAGGCACAACCAAGGTCCTCTAACAATCAATATTTTCTATGCCCTGTTTCAGTTCCTGATGACGTCTTTGCTCCTAACTATATCTGGAAGGGTTCATACAACTACAAGGGAAGAAAACAACCAATGACTCTGAGTATCACAAGCTTTAATTCCACCACGGGAAGGGTTAACGTCACCTTGACCAATAGCAACATGGAACTGCTGCTTTCAGGTACGCCGTCCCCATTTCACTACATATTACACAGAGAGGTTGATGCTAGGGAAGGTGTCTAGCCACTCCTTGAACACACATGCACACACACACAGTTATGTATTACCCCAGCAACATCTAGAGTGTTGTAAAAAATGTCATGTACCACTGGAGTAGAATGGAGCTGGCGTTTCAGATGCGGTGTTTCTCTCCCCAAGTATGCATATGACTAGACTTGAGTGTTACTAAACATAGCTGACATCGTTTGAGTGGTAGGGTCTTAATGTCAGATGGTATCCATTTAAGACTGTATCTACTTAGTGGGAAATTCAATTAAGTAGTTTATTTGCCTGTGTGGAGGACATTTGCGAACATTCAAATGGGCATTCATGGTCTGTCTGATCTGAGAAGGTGTTTTGAGGTGATGCGTTATGAATTAGACATTAGACATTCATTCACATTCTCCAAACATCACATTTTGAAGTGTTACTGTTGCTCCTGCTGCTCTGTATGGTTCAATTTATCCAAATGTCAAATTTAGAAGTTAAGGGTTAAGGTTTTGAATAAGGTTAAAACATGAAGTTTAGGCAGTCATTCCAAATGGTTACAGTAAGGGTTAAGGTTTGGGATAGGGTTAAAACAAAAAATGTAAAACCACAACTGGGATCAATCATCCGGGGTCATGGGATTAACTTAATGTATTGTGTACATAATGTTGCTCTTATGACTGAAAATAACTTCTGGACATCAGAACAGCGATTACTCACCACGGACCAGAATAAACTTTTTCCTTTAACAAGTCTGACGAGAAGAATATCCTGCTTTCACTGGAACAGGCCCAGATCCAACCCTTTTGCGTGAAGAAAAGAGGCAGGAAAAGGGGCCGCAGATCGGGCAGCCTCCTGAGAATCTGTAGGCGAGCGAGTAAACTCCCACTGCCTTCCGTTCTTCTTGCTAAAGTGCAATCATTGGAAAAGAAAATTGATGACCTACGATTAAGATTATCCTACCAACAGGATATCAAAAACTGTACCATCTTATGGTACCGAGACGTGGCTGAACGACGATATGGACAATATTGAGCTAGCAGGATTTTCCATGCACCGGCAGAACAGAGATGCCACCTCTGGTAAGAAGAGGGGTGAGGGTGTGTGTCTATTTGTCAATAACAGCTGGTGCGCGATATCTAATATTAAAGAAGTCTCGAGGTATTGCTCACCTGAGGTAGAGTACCTTATGATAAGCTGTAGCCACACTATCTACCAAGAGAGTTCTCATCCATATTATTCGTAGCCGTCAATTTACCACCACAGAACAAAGCTGGTACTAAGCCCACTCTCAGCCAACTCTATAAGGCCATAAGTAAAGAAGAAAATGCTCCACCAGAAGCGGCGCTCCTAGTGGCCGGGGACTTTAATACAGGCAAACTTAAATCAGTTTGACCAAATTTTACCAGCATGTCACATCTGCAACCAGAGAAAAAAAAATCCTAGACCACCTTTACTCCACACACAGGGATGCATACAAAGCTCTCCCCCGCCCCCCATTTGGAAAATCTGACCATAATTCTATCCTCCTGATTCCTGCTTCCAAATAAAAACTAAAGCAGGAAGTACCAGTGACTCGCTCAATAGGGAGGTGGTCAGATGACGTGGAGGCTACACTACAGGACTGTTTTGCTAGCACAGACTGGAATATGTTCTGGGATACATCCAATGGCATTGAGGACTACATCACCTCAGTCATCGGCTTCATAAATAAGTGCATCGACGACGTTGTCCCCACAGTGACTGTAAGTACATATCCCAACCAGAAGCCATGGATTACAGGCAACATCCGCATCGAGCTAAAGGCTAGAGCTGCCGCTTTCAAGGAGCAGGAGACTAATCCGGACACTTATAAGAAATCCCTCTATGCCCTCAGACGAACCATCAAACAAGCAAAGCGTCAATACAGGATTAAGATTGAATCCTACTACACCGACTCTGACGCTCGTCGGATGTGGCAGGGCTTGATAAACTATTACGGACTACAAAGTGAAACCCAGACGCAAGCTGCCCAATGACGCGAGCCTACCAGAAGCTAAATGCCTTTTATGCTCCATTCGATGCAAGCAACACTGAGGCATGAAGAGCACCAGCTGTTCTGAATGACTGTGTGATAACGCTCTTGGTAGCCGATGTGAACAAAACCTTGAAACAGGTCAACATTCACAAAGCCGCTGGGCCAGACGGATTAGCAGGACATGTACTCAATGCATGCGTGAACCAACTGTCAAGTGTCTTCACTGACATTTTCAACCTCTCCCTGACCGAGTCCGCAATACCTACATGTTTCAAGCAGACCATCATAGTCCCTGTTCCCAAGGAAGCGAAGGTAACCTGCCTAAATGATTACCGCCCGTGGCACTCACATCGGTAGCCATGAAGTGCTTTGAAAGGCTGGTCATGGCTCACATCAACAGCATCCTCCCGGACACCCTTGACCTACTCCAATTCGCATACCGCCCCAACAGATCCATAGATGACGCGATCTAAATCGCACTCCACACCGCCCTTTCTCACCTGGACAAAAGGAACACCTATGTGAGAATGCTGTTCATTGACTACAGCTCAGCGTTCAACACCATAGTGCCCACGAAGCTCATCACTAAGCTAAGGACTCTGGAACTAAACACCTCCCTCTCCAACTGGATCCTGGACTTCCAGACGGGCCGCACTCAGGTGGTAAGAGTAGACAACAACACATCTGCCACGCTGATCCTTAACACTGGGCTTAGTCCCCTCCTGTATTCTCTGTTCACCCACGACTGCATGGCCAAACACGACTCCAACACCATCATAAGTTTGCTGACGACACAACAGTGGTAGGCCTGATCACCAACAACGATGAGACAGCCTATAGGGAGGACGTCAGCAGTGTGGTGCCAGGACAACAACCTCTCCCTCAATGTGGGCAAGACAAAGGAGCTGATCAAAAAGAAGAGCCAAACAGGCCCCCATTAACATCGATGGGGCTGTAGTGGAGCGGGTCGAGAGTTTCAAGTTCCTTGGCGTCCACTTCACCAATGAACTATCATGGTCCAAACATACCAAGACAGTCGGGAAGAGGGCACGACAAAACCTTTTCCCCCTCAGGAGACTGAAAAGATTTGTCATGGGTCCCCAGATCCTCAAAAGGATCTACAGCTGCACCATCGAGAGCATCTTGACCAGTTGCATCACCGCCTGGTTTGGCAACTGCTCGGCATCTGACTGTAAGGCGCTACAGAGGGTAGTGCGAACAGCCCAGTACATCACTTCCTGCCAAGCTTCCTGCCATACAGGACCTATACAATAGGTGGTGTCAGAGGATAGCCCATAAAAAGACGTCAGTAACCCAAGTTATAGACTGTTTTTCTCTGCTACCGCACGGCAAGCGGTACCGGAGCGCCAAGTCTAGGACCAAAAGGCTCCTCAACAGCTTCTACCCCCAAGTCATAAGACTGCTCAACAATTAATATAATCGCCACCGGACAATTTACATTGACCCCTCCCTTTTATACACTGCTGCTACTCGCTGTTTATTATCTATGCATAGTCACTTCATCCCCACATACGTGTACAAATTACCTCAACTAACCTGTACCCCCGCACACTGACTCGGTTCCGGTGCCCCCTGTGTATAGCATCGTTATTCTTATTGTGTTACTTTTTATTATTACTTTTTATTTTAGTCTACTTGATAAATATGTTCATAACTCTTCTTGAACTGCACTGTTGGTTAAGGGCTTGTAATTAAGCATTTCACGGTAAAATCTACACTTGTATTCGGCGCATGTGACAAATAAAGTTTGATTTGATTACCCCCATCCACCACCCCCGTCCACAACGCCTTAGCGAAACCCAAGGCTACTTGGTGGTAATAGGGCTCACTGTTACCCCTAGTGGCCAGTTTTGAAGGCATTTCCCAATGTTCTCAGGAAATGGATAGACTTCCAATTCCGATGTCAATCTTGAACAACCTGGCTGATGATCCTGATGACTCATTCATTTTATATAGTCGTGTTCACATAGACGTCCCTAAAATGCAAATGATTCTGTCCCTTAATGTACTTCATTTACATAGCCTAACAGACGTGTAAAACCTACCCCCGCCACCCCTCCCCCATTTCGCTTAAATGGCATTTTAATCCGATCTGACAAATCTTTGACGGATTTACCATAATTATCCGGAGTGTCGAGGCCCCTTTTCCCCTTCCCCCTTGCTCCTTCCCCCTCGCTCTTACCCCCCTCGTTTCTCCACGAATGCCTTTAGCCCCAGCTGACATGTCATTTACATCATCTAATTAATCTTCTCCATTTAAATTGGACTGGGAATTGCCCAGCCGTCGCCAATTATGACTTAGACAGGTGAATGAAGAACTATTCATTCACATAGTCATTGAGAAGAAATGACCGTGTCTGGGAGATATAGGGATCACAATGTAATCATAACACTGAGGCGATGGAGGTAGCCATTTTGTGTTTTTAATAACAGCTTATTTTACATTTAGAGAGGCCAGGAAATGGTTTAGGTGTGTTAATTGAATGTGTCTCATTACTACCACTGTGTACATGAGTCAGTTCAGAGCTACAGAGGTAGCGAAGGGCCTGGACCTCTGATAGGCCTTAATATGGTGCTCCCTTTCTATGCCTTCAATTGCAGGAGGTAGTTAAAAATAGGAAGTACAGTTGATGAGTGTTCTACTGCTTGAAATTGCTCCATGGTTGAAGAATATGGCTCAATGAGTGTTCATATCACCTGCTTTCATTTTCCAGCCAGACAGACAGATAGACAGACAGTGAGATAAGCGAGGGAGACCATCATCATGAGGTCATTGTCTGTGATCATCTCCCCTGAGTACCACCAGTTATATCAGTGTTATACCCTGGCCTCACATTGAGCCTCTTGTCCCCCTGTGTTCTGTTGTGCTGCAGGTGTCTATAAGAGCCAAGAAGCACGGTTGATGCTGCTGATGTACCATGTGAAAACGTCCACTCACACCACGCTGGGCAAGGTCAAGGAGGAGACGTGGTCCATGGACGGTTTTGTAAGTTTACCGTTATTTACTAACAGGAAGGATTTGTGGAGTTGAAACATTTACATGTTAGTCATTTAGCAGACTTACATATCTTAATAACCATCTGATGTGGTGTAAAAATGTTGATATTGACATTTGTTAGACATATCAATGGACATTTGTTGGACATTTTTACTTCATGTTTATTACAAAATGGCCTCAAATGCTGTCCTGAACATGTAGATTTTCCCTTTAAAACGTAACCCCATAGTGAAAGTGCCATTCAAAGAAATAAGTGACTCACTGACTGCCCGACACACTCACTGACTGAATGACTAACTTACTGACTGACCATATCTGTCTCCCTAGGTGTCTGCAGAACCTGACGGTGCCACCTACGTCTTTCAAGGCTTCATACAGGGTAGAGACTACGGCCAGTTTGGACTTCAGAGGCTAGGTAAACATTATCACATTGTTTTTTATATCAGCTTTCTCAATGTCAACAATATTGTGGCATTTCAGTATATAGAAATAAACATGTTTGTAATGGATATTTGATTTAGGCCAAAAGGTGAGTGTGAGAATATTAATGTTGTTCCTATGTCTCCTCTCCCACACAGGTTTGAACATGTCAGAGAGTAATAACTCATCCAACCCACCTCATGGTACAAACAGTAGCTCTGTGGCCATAGCAATCCTTGTGCCTTTTTTCGCCCTGATATTTGCAGGCTTCGGGTTTTATCTTTACAAACAGAGGTAAGTGTAGCTACCCACCACCAGCTATTTTTATACTGTGGGCTAAATTCACAGTAAAGGCCACATACAGATGTAGGGTCTTAAGTTGATGACCCTGTTGCAGTATAACTTTCCCGCAATGCAGGATATTTTAAACTTGTAGTGTATTTGAGGTTTAAAAAGGCTTCTGAAGATTTTAATTTCCACTTGACTTGATTTTTCCTTACGAAAAATGTCTCAACCCCTACAAAAATGTCCATTAATTATAATCCACAAAATCATTTCTTGTTGCCGCAGGATTACCTTCCTACTGTAATAAACTGGCTCAAACGAAGATCCTCCATCTATACTGTGCTACTGTGTCAGGATCTATAGCAGAGGTGTCAAACTCCATGGAGGACCTAGTGTTTGCGGGTTTTAGTTTTTTCCTTTCAATTAAGACCTAGACAACCAGGTGAGGAGAGTTCCACACTAATTAGTGACCTTAATTCATGAATCAAGTACAAGGGTGGAGCAAAAACCCTGCAGACACTCAGCCCTCCGTGGAATGAGTTTGACACGTGATCCATAGAATTAGTTTGACATACGGGTTGCTGTTATTCACATATAAAACCATAAACCATTGCTGTGTTCCTCCACAGGACTTCTCTTAAAACCCAATACATATTAGATAGGCTACATGTTGAATTATACTGACTCTTGTTCTACATTGAGTCTGAACCATGTATTTGTCCTTCTCTAGGACTACTCCTAAAACCCAGTACACAGGCTGCTCCGTCCACGAGAACAATAACGGCCAGGCGGCCTTCGAGAACCCCATGTACAACACCAGCGCCAAGTCGGTGGAAGGCAAAGCTGTCCGGTTTGACCCCAACCTGAACACAGTCTGCACAATGGTATAATGAAGTCCGCTTGGCGACCGCTACCGCAAAAACTGCATCATGTTTTTCTTATTTTATATCAAGGTAAAAAAAAAGAACAAGAAAAATGCTTTTGCGAAACAAGCTGATTTTGTTTAGATCGAGACTGGAGATAGCGATGGAGACACTCCAATAGAGGCGTGTCAGACATTTTTGGGGAGACGAACAGAGGAACAAGGAACCGTTCCTCTGGTACATAAAGCACACTCTTCAGGAACCTTGACTGGGTCATGTGTGTCGAGACGGACACTCACTGGGAGACCAGACCAACATCACGTTTTAGAAGACTGAACTGAGAACTGAGAAACATGAAAACTCAAATCTTCACGGTGGTCGGCGAGTTGCCTGGAGAGTTCTTACGCTACCTTATTATATTGCACTCTGCGAGTGCTTCTTCACAGTCGATTGGGTCTTTTATATAAAGTGAAAAGAATCTGTAAATCTTCTTCTTGCATATATAGGAGGAGCATTCACCACCTATATTTTTGTATTATATATTACCACGTGGGAGGGGCCAAAGGGAGAGAGATTATATGAAGAGTTTATAGAAAAGATAAGAAAAAAAGTTATTTCAGAATATGCTGTTCACATCGTCAAACACACAAAGGTATTTTTTGGTTAATTTTTTAAATGTTAAACCGTTTTTTACAACAACGGTTTTGACCGTGACTCCCTCTCCTTCAGCTTCAGTCCCATATTCTGTGTTTTTTTCCACTGTGGCAATCAGAAGTGTTTGAAGTATTGATGTTAACTGTGTGATGTGAATAGAAAGGTTTTCTGGAATATTTAACTCTTATTTGCCATTTTGGATCATACTTTGGTAACGTTATTAGCCTTTACAGTCATCTTCATTCTGACTTAAATAAGGAATGTCAGTATTGAGATCTTAAAGTCTGCAAATTAAAACTTATTTTAAATGAGTGTCATTTAATTTGTACTAAATGTGGAATTGTTACACTTTATCTGAAGACAATATCGGTACTGCTTGCGGCCATTTGAAAGTTCTGGGGGACAACATCATGGAACAAAATCCATCCAACATCGACAGAAGAGCAGAGCAGAATCAAACATCATCCCAGTAGGTTTAACGATCGTATTTCATACTGTATTCATCCCTTCATCTGTCTGTAGCAACAGAGCGATAGAACTTTGTTGAAATAATGTGCAATGCACCCATCTTTATTTGTATTTTGTTTCTGATCACAAATGTCTGATGATGTAATTTGCAGAACAGATGCATTTTTCAACACTAGATGAGATGAATTGCCTCCTGTGTCGTATCAATGCCCAGTGCCACCCATTGGACCTGAGTCAGTCCTAATTGGTGTCCGTGACTGCAGTCCCCCAGGTCTCCAAGCTGTGATTCATTACAGTGCCTTTATGATAAAGCAGTACCACGACCTCATCACACATTAATACGGAAAGGGATCAATGGGCTCCACCAGTGACACCTCCGGCATCATTCTCACCTATGACAGACCAGATCAGTCTATCTGACTTGATGATACTCCATACTGACAGTGACATCAATCGGCATGCCAACCGCAAACCAATGAGATCGATCTTTCCAGAATTTGTGTTTCTTTCGATATTATTTGGCATTTTTACTCGTCCGCACAACATTTTCATTGTGACTTTTCATTATATTGCACTTTTTTGTCACGGTTTTGTTTTGAATTGTTGTTGTTGTTGTTATTGTATTACTCTATGTATCCTAGTGGGTGGTTTTTACAGTGCCTACCAAAAACCATGTGAACCAGGTCTGCTGCTCCTTCATCCGCATCCCCCTGTTCCTGTCTTTCTCATTATAATCTCATGGTCTCATTCCCCTTCTCCTTCACCTCACAGGACTTCATGTGTTTCTGAACAAACACTAAACACTGACACAGTCTTGTGACACAGCGCAGCTCCTTTCCACTCATCAGGTGACATGTTTTTTTAACCTTTCAATCTATTTTGAAATTTAGCTTTTCCTATAAAAATGACTGCAATAAAGAACCCATACAATTCTAGGAAGCCGAAATATGATTTGCAGTACAGTACAGTTGGGTACTCCTATGTTAAATGCATTGAAAATATATTTAAAAAAATAAAAAATAAGAAAAAATGTGATTTAAAAAAAAGTTTTTTTTTAAAGAAATATATTTTTATGAACAAATTATTTGTAACATGTATGAATCTATTATGTACATTTCCAATGCAATGTAAGATTAAAAAAGGCTAATTGCTTTTGTAAAGTGTCGCCCTTTTCTTCATTCCATATTCAGATGTGTTAGATGTATATGATATTCTCTACTGTATATGCTTGTACACACTATCTAGCATTTCCCTCTGGTTACAGTAGTCTTTGCATGGATTGGCTCCCATGACGAATACAGCACGATCCATACAATGTATCATATAAGCCCTCAACACAGACTGAGACCCAGAAATAGCCTTAAACCACTGAACAGATATCACAACTGTTGCACTAATTCCCCTTCCAATGGAGTCATTATGACCTTGTTTGAGAGACAGCCCTGTCATAGTTTGATTCATGGGAGGCTGAATGAAAAGCCCCAGGAATCCCTGCTGGGTTGCATAGTTTTACCGTCAGTAATAGAGTGTAGCAGTGGGCTCTGCCCATGACAACTGGAGTTGATCTATCATTCATTTGACAAAGTTTCTCTATCACCTTTGTCTCTGTCTCTCGCTCACTCTCATTCTTATTAGTGAGCCAACACTGGACAGCTGGGCGGGTTGATGGTCTGTATACAGACAGGGTGAATTGGCATGTGGAACCCAATGACAGTGGAATGAAGGGCTTGTATCTATCCGTGTAAACTGTTCTAGTGTTACTGTGGCTGTGTACATTAAGTCAATCAGGTGTGGAGAAGCTAGTCAATAGATCGATACACTCCTTATTGACTTCATCTATTTACTCTCAAGACTTTTCAAGTGGATATTTCTTTCAGTTAATCATGTCATTATTATGGTTTACTATGGCAATTCTATGTCGAGATACTGAACCTTGAATTTTATTTTGCTATTCTCTGATCCTATATAGAGAAATAGGAGAGTTAAGGTGGGATAACTTGGTGGGATATGTCATGATGTTTAACCCCAAAAATAACACTAAAATATACAGTGTTTATGTCAAACAGCAAAGCAAGCATATAATATCCGGCTTGATCCGTGTAGTCACCTGATATTCTGACGCTGAAGCTTGTATTGATAATAAACATGAAAGCAGCACGATACATAGAACTGGAACATAGAACTGGAACATAGAACTTCAAGAATACATTTGACGCTAAAGAAGTTGTGGAAATATCAACTCTCCATCACGGCTAGGGCAGAGAGATGAAAGGAGAGGGGGAGAGAAGATGAAACTAACCACAAGGTGCTCTGCGAGTGCTGAGAGGTTGAGAACAAACATCAGACTGTAGTGCTGAGACAAAATAAACCACGGTTTTGGGGAACAAGAGAGGAGGAGGTGGATGAGTGTTGGAGAGAAAGAGGGGGGGGATGGAGAGAAGGGGGGAAGACAGCCCTCTGGTGGATTCTGAGGACAGGGAGTGACACACCAGCAGAATGGAGTGATCATAAACACACACATGGGGGTGATCACACACACACACATATAGACAGCTTGAGGAAGAGGAGAGGGGAGCTAGGTGGTTGTCAGTCAGCTTGAGAACTGAGAAAGAGAAGAGGGGAGCTAGGTGGCTGTCAGACAGCTTGAGAACTGAGGAAATGTATGACCTACTAACAGTTGTATTGATGTGGTCGGTTGTACACGGTCGGAAACACACAAATAAACACACCGACAGGCAAATAAAAGTAAAACAATGAAAGGAGTCACATCCTGATCTGTGTTGGCAACCTTGATCTGTCTAAATAGCACCTGTTACTGCAAGCTGAACATGAATGAGCAGTAGGCAGGCAGTGTTGTAGTTAAGGGCAGTGTTTCCCAAATCCGGTCCTCCAGCACCTCCAATGGTACATATTTTTGTTGTGACCGCGGACGAGCACACCTGATTTTATTTGTCAACTAATCATCAAGCCCTTGACAAGTTGAATCAGGTGTTTTTGTCCAGAGCTAGAGGTTCGAGGACTGGAGATGGGAAACACTGGCTTAGGCTATGGCATGACTACAGTGCTTTGAGTCATACAGCAGTAGATCACCTCTGAGATGTTCAATAAACTGTTCTCATTTAGAGACAACACTTAGGATACATTAGAGATTTGTTTTGCCTAATTAGTCTGTCATTTTACTCCAGTAGAAAGCACAGTGATCACCATTAGTACACTCTTTGTACTGATGCTCCTTCCTCAGAACAGGAGCATTATAGTGGACGGTATGCTGATCACGTAAGCAACCTTTTCAACAGCACTACACTCAGAACGGAGGTATAGCTTTCAAGTCTGTTCACTCCCTGGTGAAGTACTGCTTCAGGTAGAGTCTCAAATTGCACCCTATTCCCTATGTTAGTTCAAAAGCAGTGCACTATGTAGGGAATAAAGTGCAAATTGGGATGCAGACTTTGAGTCATAAGCCCAATGTCTGTGTTCAAAAGGAAGCAGTCATGTTAAAACAATGGTTGAATGTTGGATCAATCAATGGGCTAGATTGGAAATGTTGAAGTACCAATCTAGTTGCAGGCATTCCTATTGCCGAGTTCGAGGAGTAAGGGATCTCATGCACAGGCATTTCCCAGAGGTCTTAGTGTGAGATGAGTTCCTTTCATCTCCATGATAGCATGCCTTAGCGCTGGACAGCTCCAAGCTTTTCGCTTTTAGACACATAGCGATTTCTCTCTGTTTGGACACCCTTCCATGCAGACTCCAAAGATCAAACACAGAGGTAATCGTCTTGTTTTGCCACCATGCACTTCAAGCTGACACCCAAAGACTTTGTAGTAGTGCCTGGTTAGAAGATGAAATCAAATGCTGTCTACGAAGACATGGCCATTGGAGAGAAGGAAGGAGAGAGAGAGAGAGTCGAAGTAGTGACCAAACGGAAATAGAGCGAAAGGGAGAGAGGGAGAGAGAGAGAGTGAAGGAGAGAGAGAAAGAGAGAGAGATAGATGGAACCATTCATCTTCACTCAGTCTGGGTTATGTTGCAGTGTAATGTAATGGCTGCCGTGGATGGTTGGTGTCCAGTCTGATGTATTGGAACCAGGCATGGATAATCAACTGACCATCCATGTGCACAATCCCCATCACCATCCACAGCTCTCAAACCACCAGGAAAATCAAGTAGGTAGACATCCTGTTGTTGTTAGACACATTCAAATGACAAGACAATAAACAGGAGTTACTACATGTAGGGTTGATATTCCATCCTATCATCATTAGAGATCTCATTTGTCTTGAACAACCGAGATTGTGTTTTCTCCCTTGTTTTCACAACTCCGTCCTTCTTTTCCTCAAGCAAGACAGTTTCACTTCCAAACCAGACAACAGTTTTCACAGTACGTATGTACAGCCTCCCATACTGTTGTGTTAATTGTCCCCTTGCTGAAAATACAGATTGCAAATCCACTCATGGCTACACAAGAGAAGCAGCTGCAGATGTCTCCATTGTTTCTCTCCGCTTCGGCATCTGCCCGGTGCACTCGCCTTGATGAGATTCTCACCAGCCGGATCGAGACACTGTCTCGTTTGAACTTCAGCCGTGACGACGGCTAGATTTGAAAGAGGAGAGAGAGAGAGAGGCAGACTTGGCGGAAGTAAGAGCACACTATGGCTGATATGGGGGGGGGCAGCTGTAAAGTCAGAGGGCAATCTAAACAACAGTGCTTTCTAGGGAAGAGCGAGATCAACAGAGAGGAAAAAAAAGAGAAGAGGAGTAGTCTGGTTCTTTGATGTTTCCCCTCCATTGTTCCTCCTCAGTCAAGGTCACTTTCCTTTCAGCATTGTGGAACCCAAGTGTCTCCTGTCTCGGGAATTTGATATATGTCTCATTCTGGTCAGACATTGTGGCCGCCATATGAGAATGAATGCTTGCCAGCAATGTTCCCTCTAATTTTTTTCGGCACTGAGCTAATTTCAGTTACTGGGCTGATGGTGCCATGCATCTGATGGTGAGTCTCAGCGGAGGGAGAGAGCAGCAGACTGATGGTCCGCCACTCAACATCCCTCCGCTCTCCCTTTCCTCTACTGACACTGACCAAAAAGGGACTCCGTCTTACAGCTGATGGTGAAACTCGAGTCGCACTGCATTATTTCTGCCTCATGTACAAATTCATGTTGTTACTCCTATGAACAGAGAAAGTGAAAAATTCTTTGATATTAAAATAAGAGAGTGGAAATAGGAAGAATGGGCATTTTGTTGCATATGAAAATGCTGAATACAATGTGTTGACAGGTGAGTAAGAACTTAAACATGAACTCACTCATACAAACCTCAGCTCTTTGCTTTATTTGTTGGCAGTCTCTCCCTAGTCGTGGTTTTAAATATTTTGAAATCTCACAGTATCAACTTTGCTGTAGCTTTATTTTATGCCTGCTACATTACTGCAGTCACCGGTCATCTGAGCCATCCGATTGGCCAGCGACAGGCTATAGTGTACTTGATTTGCTCTCTGGGCGTCACTTGTGTGCTCCCTCTCCAGCCTGGAGGTCACCAGGCTGCTAGTTATGGCGTACCCCTGTCACCATCGTTACGCGCACCTGCACGTCATCAGACTCACCTGGACTCCATCACTTCCCTGATTACCTTCCCTATATATGTCACTCCCTTTAGTTCCTTCCCCAGGTGTTATTGTTTCTGTTTCATGTCTGTGTGCTGGTGTTAGTGTGTCTTGTTTTGTTTTGTATTGTATTGTATTATGTTCTGTTTATTTTATTAAAACACTCACTCCCTGAACTTGCTTCTGACTCTCAGCGCACATTGTTACACTGGGCCCGCCGGGAAGGCAGAATGAAATGGTTCAAAGTGGCAAAAGTTCACCTATGTGCAGGGCAGCTGAATCAGGTGCAACTACCACCAACAGCCAAAGACAAAAAAAGGGTTTTACATAAATGTTTGGCGAACGACTAGGAATAACTTGGCGATTGACAGGTTGGTGACCACTGCTCTAGAAAGTTGAGTGAAGTTCAATCTTGTGACTCCCTCTGTGGCTGATATTTCTGCTCGGCAGACCCGGGAGCTGCGGGGCAGTTTTCTTCCAGGACAACCTTGTACGTGGCTTGATTCATGCGTCCTTCACAAAGACAAATCTGCCCGATTCCAGCCTTGCTGAAGCACGCCCAGATCATCACCGACAGTGTGAGACATTGTGGCTTGTAGGCCTCTCCAGGTCTCGCACCCACTGTGAAATTTGGTGGATCGGTGATGATCTGGGGTTGCTTCAGCAATAATATTCCCCAATTCTGAGGATTGGTTTTTCCAGCAGGACAATGCTTCATGCCATACAGCCAACTCAATCAATGTGTGGACGGAGGACCACCAGATCAAAACCCTGTCATGGCCAGCCCAATCTCCAGACCTCAACCCCATTGAAATCCTCTGGAATGTGATCAAGAGGAAGATGGATGGTCACAAGCCATCCAACAAAGCCGAGCTGCTTTAATTCTTGCGCCAGAAGTGGCATAAAGTCACCCAACATCAACGTGAAAGACTGGTGGAGAGCATGCCAAGACACATGAAAGCTGTGATTGAAAATCAGGATTATTCCACCAAATATTGATTTCTGAACTCTTCCTAAGTTAAAATATTAATATTGTGTTTAAAAATAAATATGAGCTTATTTTCTTTGCATTATTTGAGGTCTGACAACACTGCATCTTTTTTGATTTTCACCAGTTGTCATTTTCTGCAAATAAATGCTCTAAATGACTCTTTTTATTTGGAATTTTGGAGAAATGTCAGTAGTTTATAGAATAAAACAAAATGTTAATTTTACCCAAACACATACAGTTGAAGTCAGAAGTTTACATACACTTAGGTTGGAGTCATTAAAACTTGTTTTTCAACCACTCCACAAATGTCTTGAGGTTAACAAACTATAGTTTTGGCAAGTCGGTTAGGACATTTACTTTGTGCATGACACAAGTAATTTTTCCAACAATTGTTTACAGATTGTTTCACTTATAATTCCCTGTATCACAATTCCAGTGGGTCAGAAGTTTACATACACTAAGTTGACTGTGCCTTTAAACAGCTTGGAAAATTCCAGAAAATTATGCCATGGCTTTAGAAGCTTCTGATAGGCTAATTGACATCGTGTGAGTCAATTGGAGGTGTACCTGTGGATGGATTTCAAGGCCTACCTTCAAACTCTGCCTCTTTGCTTGACATCATGGGAAAATCAAAAGAAATCAGCCAATTGTAGACCTCCACAAGTCTGGTTCATCCTTTGGAGCAATTTCCAAATGCCTGAAGGTACCACGTTCATCTGTACAAACAATGGCACGCAAGAACAAACACCATGGGACCACGCAGCGGTCATACCGCTCAGGAAGGAGACGCGTCTCCTAGAGATGAATGTACTTTGCGAAAAGTGCAAATCAATCCCAGAACAACAGCAAAGGAGCTTGTGAAGATGCTGGAGGAAACAGGTACAAAAGTATCTATATCCACAGTAAAACGAGTCCTATATCGACATAACCTGAAATGCCGCTCAGCAAGGAAGAAGCCACTGCTCCAAAAACGCCATAAAAAAAGACAGACTATGGTTTGCAACTGCACATGGAGACAAAGATCGGTCCTCTTGTCTGATAAAACAAAAATAGAACTGTTTGGCCATAATGACCACCGTTATGTTTGGAGGAAAAAGGGGGAGGCTTGCAAGCAGAAGAACACCATCCCAACTGCAAAGCACGGGGGTGGCAGCATCATGTTGTGGGGGTGCTTTGCTGCAGAAGCGACTGGTGCACTTCACAAAATAGATGGCATCATGAGGCAGGAAAATGACGTAGATATATTGAAGCAACATCTCAAGACATCAGTTAGGAAGTTAAAGCTTGGTTGCCAATGGGTCTTCCAAATGGACAATGACCCCAAGCATTCTTCCAAAGTTGTGGCAAAATGGCTTAAGGACAACAAAGTCAACGTATTGGAGTGGCCATCACAAAGCCCTGACCTCAATCCTATAGAACATTCGTGGGCAGAACTGAAAAAGCATGTGCAAGCTAGGAGGCCTACAAACCTGACTCAGTTACACCAGCTCTGTCAGGAGGAATGGGCCAAAATTCACCCAACTTATTGTGTGAAGATTGTGAAGGCTACCCGAAACATTTGACCCAAGTTAAACAATTTAAAGGCAATGCTACCAAATACTAATTGAGTGTATGTAAACTTCTGACCCACTGGGAATGTGATGAAATAAATAAAAGCTGAAATAAATCATTCTCTCTGCTATTATTCTGACATTTCACATTCTTAAAATAAAGTGGTGATCCTAACTGACCTAAGACAGGGAATTTGTACTAGGATTAAATGTCAGGAATTGTGAAAAACTAAGTTTAAATGTATTTGGCTAAGGTGTATGTAAACTTCCGACTTCAACTGTACCTATAAATAGTAAAACCAGAAAAACTGATACTTTTGCAGTGGTCTCTTAATTTTTTCCAGAGCTGTATTTGCAGTAGATAACATGCAATTACGTACGCATGACGCACCAATATGTATTTCCTGAGTGCTATAAAAATGTGATGTACTTAATGTAGAGGTGTCACTGAAGTAGTTCCAACCCTGACAATGAATGTCTGAATCCAACCTTTCATCCATATGTGTAGTCCTACGGTCAGCTCAAAGGTAATAATTAGTTGACAGGTAAACACTGAATAATGCAAAAGGACAGACAGATCTCTCATAGGAGGAGCTTCTGGCAAATAAAGATGGTATGTTATTTGCCTGCTACTTGCCTGCTTTACTCCACCTTGTTAAAGTTTTCCTTTCAGGGCGAACGGCTTTAAGAAGGCAGTACATTCCCTACCGAGATGTGTTCGTTTACTGAGGAAAGAATTCTCCCTCTTCCGCTGTTGGCCTCCAAATTAGTGTTTTTAAGCAGAAAATCTATAAAGCGGGTACAATGTAGTCTTAATTCCCTCCATGCTATTCTTTTCCTGTCCTCAATCATCCGTTACAACTCTCTCTTTTCTCCTCCTCCATCTTTTCACTGTGCCCATTTCACTCCGGGACTGCTCTGCTGCTTGCACACCAACAAGCAAAAACATACATTTATGGGGCATGCAGAAGCATACGGACACAAATACAAACATGAATGCACAGGCATGCACACGTACGCGCTCACGCACGCACACTCACACACACACACATCAAACCTTTGGGTGAAGTTGGGTGAAGCACTTGTTTCCACTCCCTTCCCTATTGCTCACTGATGATAGAACTGAAAGAATGACCATGGAAGTTCTAGAACGTCAGTGATGCTGACAAGAGATGAAAGAGTAAGTCTGGGTAGTTTGATCTCGAGGCCAGACAGGTGACTAAAACTGACCATTCACCACACCATTCTATTCATCACAGTTTCTTTCGAAGCACCATATATTCAACTTCCCTTGGTAAAAACGACCCAAAACTTTTTGGGTAGTTCTTCAATGTCTTAGCAAGGGATTAAGCCAACTATATAAACTACATTTCTCCCTAACTGGCACCTCTTGGTCATTTTAAGTCTAATGACTGAGCAATTTTGCGCATCGGCCGACACATTGCAAAGCGTGAAACAAATTCTGAGCAACACTTATTAAAATGTGTTGCAAATAGCTTATGCCTTTGAGAAGACCTAGTAACTATACTGAACAAAAATAGAAATGCAACATTTAAAGTGTTGGTCCCATGTTTCATGAGCTTAAATAAAAGATCCCAGAAATGTTCCATACGCACATAAAGCTTATTTCTTTGAAATTTGGGGCACAAATTTGTTTACATCCCTGTTACTGAGCATTTCTCCTTTGCCAAGATAATCCATCCACAGGTGTGGAATTACAAGAAGCTGATTAAACAGCATGATCATTACACAGGTGCACCTTGTGCTGGTGGCAATTAAAGACCACTCAAAAATGTGCAGTTTTGTCACACAACACAATACCACAGATGTCTCAAGTTTTGATGGAGCGTGCAATTGGCATGCTGACTGCAGGAAATCTACCAGAGCAGTTGGCAGAGAATTTAATGTTAATTTCTCTACCATAAGCCACCGCCAATGTTGTTTTAGAGAATTTGGCCGGACATCCAACCGGCCTCACAACTGCAGACCACGTGTAACCACGCCAGCCCAGGACCTCGACATACAGCTTCTTCACCTGCGGGACAAGCCACCTGGAAAAACGTATTCTAAATGACTGTGGGTGGAGCTATGCCCTCCCAGGCCCACCCATGGCTGTGCCCCTGCCCAGTCATTTGAAATACATAGATCCATTAATTTCAATTGGCATATTTTCTTATATGAGCTGTAACTCAGTAAAAATGTTGAAATTGTTGCATGTTGCATTTGTATTTTTGTTCAGTATACATATATTTTATTTATTCAAGTGTAGAGGTTTGTGTTAATTGTTTTCGGCATAGTTTTATTTGTTTGTACAATACATGAAAAATACACAAATTATGCTTCTTCTGTTTATTTTGCCCTGGCACTGACAGTAAAAAGTTTACTTTGAAATACTGAAATTATAATGAAGAGCGGGCTGCACGGCATGGAGCGTGGGTGACATCTTCTGGTCAAGATATTTTCAGTCGGTATGCAAATTGTCAGATTTGCGCAGCCGCAGTTTGATACTCCCTTCATCGTCTAACCAGGAAATACATCACGGAAGTAGCTAGCTGACACTACGCTTTTAGCTAAAATAGACATGATATTGCGATTTCGAGAGACAAACTGATGAGCAGAATTCGGGGATTTTAAATTTCACCAAATATTTACTCAGATACATTGCATTTGATAGGTTAAAGAGATGAGGAGACGTACACTGTGATAAACGATAGCTAGCCATGGTTAGCCTAGCACCTGCCGACAGCTGTGACCACAATGCCCAGTCCACAAGCTACGTTAACGTTTCAGTATGAGAAATGCATCAACTGACGTTAATCTTCTTTAGCTAAATTCTCTTTCGGCTTCGCGTTAGTTCTCGCTCCTTGGTTTAGAGGAGGATAGCGTCGCTACAGTATCTGCCTTGCACATTTCATATTTGAAGGACTATACTCAATCGGCAGCATGTTTCAGAAGACCTCTTTCACGACGCTCATAGTCGGGGTGTTCGTTGTGTATGTTTTGCACACTTGCTGGGTGATGTATGGCATCGTTTACACCAAGCCTTGTGAGAACCCCAAATTCGAAAACTGCCTCAAACCTTATTTGGCAGGAAAAACACGACTGCAGGTTGGTATGCATCGTTGCAAGCTAGCTAGATGGAATGCAAACTTAGTGCAATCCGTTTTTGCAACTGCTAAGTGTGTGAACATTTGCTGTGTTGTCGGTTTTTTTCCTCCCATTCTCAGCTGAGTATCTACACTGCTTTACGACCCAATGCTGATGGTGGACACACCCTCATTCACAAGGAGGAGGACTTTGATGTGGAGTCCAAGTTTGAAAGGTGCAACTTTTCTTACAGTGACAGGATATGGCTGTATATATGGCAGTTGTAGTAAGCAGTATGATCACCTATGGAAACTTTGGTAGACACAGTGATCTCTGGGTAGTTGCAGGACGACTTGGACTTCATATACGCAAATAATCCAAAACGGCTGCCCAAATTCATAGTCAATTATTAACGTTGAACAAACAGAAAATAGAGAGTATTTTAACCTGCAGAGTTGTACCTCTCCCTGCTATATTTATCCCTTTTCCTAAAGGATAGTGAATGTGTCTCTCCCAAAGAAGACCCGCAAGAATGGGACGTTGTATGCCATGGTGTTTGTGCACCAGGCAGGCATGTCTCCGTGGCAGGACCCTAGGCAGGTGCACCTGGTGACCCAGCTCACCACCTACATGATACCCAAACCACTGGAGGTCAGCCTGATCTCAGGGGAGGAAGCACCGAAGGTCAGACTACTATTACACCACACAACGGCTGCATTCCCTAAATAGTGCACTATAGGCTCTGGTCAAAAATTAGGTCACTCTAAGGAAATAGGTTGCTATTTGGGATGCAGACAGAATGTACAAGAGCCATGGAAAAGCTCCAACGCAAGTTACCCGTAGGTGTCTGTTGAAAGGTCTTTATTGTTAGGGTATGTCCATGCACACAGACAGTGGCTTGCCTTGTAATCAAACATCCTGAAGGGTCCCTTTTGTAGCATTTTTTTTTTCCATGTTTGTCTACATAACAGTCTGGTACATTTTAATATCTTCCACATTGGAATGCGTTTCTGTGGGGTATGTCTTTCAAGCTGTCATGCTGAGTTTGTTTTTACCATTGCCCTTTTCTGCGTTTCTCATTAGTGTTGTTTTGTTTTTCCCTTGTCTTTTTCTCTGATCTGTTGTTATTGTGCCCAGTGCAGCCAGAGCAGCTGAAACGGAAGACTACTACTGGAGGTGACTCTGCAGTGGACCGGCCAGTGTCTCACTGGCGCTCCCGTCTCACACTCAATGTGGTGTCAGAAGACTTTGTCTTCGACAGGGACTTCCTGCCCAGTGACGTGCACCGCTACTTGAAAGTGTAAGTACACACTTAGCACAACACTTAGCACTAACTCATGATACAAGCTAGCTAGCCCTTGATCATGACTCTGTTCCATTACATTAGACATAAAAGTCATTGGACAAAGGTGTCTCTAGGGGAGGGGGTTTGTTAAGATCCCTGACGCTCGTTCTGAACATCAACATGCATCACTTGCGGTACAGTTTAGGATGCTTAAGGACCTTATCTTTCATATCGGCGAGAAATAATAATAAAAATAAAAAGGTTAAATTGATACACACGTTGATAGGGTTAGTGTTTCCACGTGGCCATATCATATCTCCATGATACTGCTCTTGTTTATGGAAAATAGACGGAAGACTAGAGGCGACCGAACACCTGTGCTAATTAGCGATCTAGCATGCTCCCAACACCTGTGCTAATTAGCTATCTAGCATGCTCCCAACACCTGTGCTAATTAGCTATCTAGCATGCTCCCAACACCTGTGCTAATTAGCTATCTAGCATGCTCCCAACACCTGTGCTAATTAGCTATCTAGCATGCTCCCAACACCTGTGCTAATTAGCTATCTAGCATGCTCCCAACACCTGTGCTAATTAGCTATCTAGCATGCTCCCAACACCTGTGCTAATTAGCTATCTAGCATGCTCCCAACACCTGTGCTAATTAGCTATCTAGCATGCTCCCAACACCTGTGCTAATTAGCTATCTAGCATGCTCCCAACACCTGTGTGTCAGCGTGACTCAGGAAGTGTAGTTTCGACAGATGGAGCTGTATGGTTCTGTGCAAAACTGCTACAGTAAGTGTACCTTTTTTTATTTGAAGGATTTTTTCTCGCTGATGAAAGATAAGTGCCATATGTTTTGAAAAGCCGTATCGCAAGTGATTATTATTGACGCTTCTAAATTTAAAACACAGCATGGGGATTGTAGTTCATGAGACAGTCGTGGTCGAAGCTAATGGCTGAGAACTGTAGGCAGAAGGCAGAATGCCGCCTAGAGTTTGAGAGAACTCGATACAATCCAGAATTGAAATTCATCATACACTCACAAATAGACACCTGGCACTAATATACAATACACAATACAAAAATGTCAACTTTAAGTTCCAAAGCCTTTATTATAAACTAGGTGGTTCCAGCCCTGAATGCTGATTGGCTGACAGCCGTGGTATATGAGACTGTATACCACGGGTATGACATTTTCTTTTTACTGCTCTATTTACTTAAGTAACCAGTTTATAATAGCAATAAGGCACCTCAGGTGTTTGTGGTATATGGCCAATATACCACAGCTGTTGGCTGTATCCAGGCACTCCGCGGTGCATCGTGCAGAAGAACAGCCCTTAGCCATGGTATATTGGCATATACCACACCCCCCCGTGCCTTATTGCTTAATTCATTGATGGATTTTCCTTGATTGTTGTACTGTATTCAAGATTTCAAAATGGAAAAAAGATGGTGTACCTCCCACTGCTGTTTGTGGATGAGCTGAGCAACCGAGTGAAGGACTTGATGGAGATCAACAGCACCAGCATTGAACTGCCTCTCACTATCTCCTATGATACCATCTCCCTCGGGAAACTCCGCTTCTGGATTCACATGCAAGATGCCGTCTACTCTCTGCAACAGTTCGGTGAGTAGTACGATGGAAATATAATTCTATGGGGGACATTTTCATGCAAAGTTCAAGAACTACAATAAACCTCATCATAACACCTTTTTTGCACAATTGGTTAGAGCCTGTAAGTAAGAATTTCACTGTAAGGTCTACACCTGTTGTATTCGGTGCACGTGACAAATAAACTTTGATTTGATTTGAATCTCACAGTGAGATTGAATTGGTTTGTTTGTTGTGATTTCAGGCTTCACTGAGAAAGACGCGGATGAAATCAAGGGCATATTCGTGGACACCAACCTGTACCTCTTAGCCCTTACTTTCTTTGTAGCTGCCTTTCATGTAAGACCAAAGTCTACCAGTGTCACTTCATGGATGATTCTGACTCACAGGCCTAAATCAGGGGCGGACAACTTTGATGGGGGTGGGGGCCACAAAAAATCTGAGATCATCATACGGGTTTGCCGGCCCTAGCATTTTGGGGGCCCTAAGCAAAATATTGTTGCCCCAAGAGAAAAACTTGTGCAACTACATTTCGAAATTGCACCTTGTCTACTGTATTCTAATTCTCAACAGGAAGTTGAGACCATAACTGATTTCCTAAAAACATTTAAAGTTTTTTATTATACAAAAGCGCAGTTTCCCATCACTGGCCTAAATGATTCCTGTGTCACGTTGAATTTTAAAAGCATATATCCTTTGCAGCTCCTCTTTGATTTCCTGGCCTTCAAAAATGACATCAGCTTCTGGAAGCAGAAGAAAAGCATGGTGGGGATGTCCAGCAAAGCAGGTGGGTCGATTTCTCAGTAGGATGCTGTTAGGCAGGGTCGGGGTCAATTCCAATTTGAAGTTAATCAATTCAGGAAGTGATTCGAATTTAGAAGTAAAACATTGAAACACTTTTGAAATAAATAGCATCTCCTTTTCAGTTTATTGATAAATGATTTGTAAATAAATGCAATTATTTTTCAATTATTTATTTGAAATTTCAGTTCACTTCTTGAATTGACTGGCTTCAACTCGAATTGAGCCCAACCATGGCTGTTTTGGATGGATAGTCTTATCTCTCTGTGTGCTCTGGTTAGTCATCCAGAATTTCACTGTTAGATACCTGTAGTTGTCTAAATTCAGATGTTTTGGTTACAATCAGTTATAGGACCAAACACACATCATATGGAACATTAGTACACTAACAGCTACATTTCTGTTTAAAGCTATAATCCAAATGGTCACTAATATGAACTTGTATTTCTCTCTCACAACGTTGTGACTATTCAGTGGAATTGAATATTTCATATGTGCGTTTGTATGTGGGATGATATGTAATTCTATATAACCAATTGTGGACTATTCTTAGACCTGTTTATGTTGTGGTCCTTTTACAGTACTGTGGAGGTGTTTCAGCACCATTGTCATTTTCATGTACCTGTTTGATGAGCAGACAAGCCTGCTGGTCCTCATTCCTGCTGGAATTGGCTCCCTGATCGAGGTACGTCTCCACACATGCTGTCAGTGACTGTGTCCCAATTGGCACCCTATTCCCTATGTAGTTCCCCACTGCTTTTAACCAGGGCTATGTCCCAATTAACTCTCCTTCCTCCCAAAGTGTGCACTTGTTCACTATTTTACTTATTTGGAAGGAAATGACAAGTATAAGAAATATGGTGGAAACTCCGCTAGCAGATGCCTCCATCAATCCAATGCTTTTAGATTTGTGGGAAGTAGTGAACGAGTGCATACTTAAGGAGATACTGTATTATTGGATTGCACCTCAGGGTTCTGGTCAAGTTGTCTGCTACATAGGGAATAGGGTGCCATTTCTGAAACAGACAGTGTTTCCTTAAAGTTACTGCTGTTCATGTTAGTATAATATCTGACCTATTGGATTTTTCCAGGCATTGACCTTTCTCATATTGAGTAGATTAGATTTTTCTGTTTTCTGCACTTAGATAATCACTGAATAGTGCACTATGTTTTCCTGCTTTTTAGGTTTGGTAATCCCCTCATTCTATTTCCTGGTTTCTCTAATCCGCTATGTTTAGATCCTTGTAGATTTTTACACTGTGTCCTCCCATGACTAGTAAATCACTGGTTTATCTGTCCCTCTACAGGTGTGGAAGGTGAAGAAAGCCTTTAAGATACAGATTATCTGGAAGGGTGTAAGACCAACGTTCATAGTAAGTCTGGTTTGTTTGTAAAGATAGGTTTTTCAGAGTTGATTTGCTTACGATTCCATTTGTTCTATGTTAGTTCTACATGCATATCAAGTGTTTGTTTCCCCACAGTTTGGGAAATCTGACGAATCAGAGAGAAGGACTGAAGAGTATGATACTCTGGTGAGACTTGTCCATTTAAAAAAAACACCAAACATAATATTTGTTCCTTTCTCCTCAATTTGTATACAGTAGTATTGTCATGAATTGCATCAATTTGATTTAGTTTACAATGTTCTTCTCTTCCCAGGCAATGAAGTACCTCTCGTATTTACTCTACCCAATGTGTATTGGAGGAGCTGTTTATGCCTTAGTTTTTTTGAGATACAAAAGGTAGGCTATAACTTTATTGTGTGGATATTAACAGTTGGATCTACCACAGCAGGGATCATCAACTAGATTCAGTCGCAGGCCGATTTAAAAAAATTAAAAAAGTTGTATTTTTTGAGCGGCTGGTCAAATTAAACCACCAGTTGGGGAACCCTGTATTAGAATGATGGGCAACTGTAGTACTTTTCTGGGGGAGGGGGGATTATTATTTTGGGGGAAAACAATCCCAGGCTACACTAATACAACATCTGATACCTGATAGAAAGTATGTAGACATTTTAATGGACCCCTTGACTTTTTCCACATTTTGTTATGTTACAGCCTTATTCTAAAAATTGATGGGAAAAAAAACATTTAATCCATCTACACACACTACTCCATAATGACAAAGCAAAAACAGGTTTGTAGACATTTTTGGAAATGTATTAAGAATATAAAACTCACATTTTAGATAAGTATTCAGACCCTTTACTCAGTACTTTGTTGAAGCACCTTTGGCAGCGATTACAGCCTCAAGTCTTTTTGGGTATGACCCTACAAGATTGGCACACCTGTATTTGGTGAGTTTCTCCCATTCTTCTCTGCAGAGCCTCTCAAACTCGTGTCAGGTTGAGTGGGGAGTGTCACTATAAAGCTATTTTCAGGTCTCTCCAGAGATGTTCACATCCGGGCTCTGGCATGGCCACTCAAGGACATTCAGAGACTTGAGAAGCCACTCCTGCATTGTCTTGGCTGTGTGCTTGGGATCTTTGTCCTGTTGGAAGGTGAACCTTCACCCCAGTCTGAGGTCCTGAGCGCTCTGGAGCAGATTTTCATCAAGGATCTCCCCATACTTTGCTCCATTCATCTTTCCCTCGATCCTGACTAGTCTCGCACGTCCTGCCGCTGAAAACCATCACCACAGCATAATGATGCTGCCACCACCATACTTCACCGTAGGGATGGTGCCAGGTTTCTTTTACGGACGAGTGGCTTCATTCTGGCTTCGTTGGTGGATTGTTGCAGAGATGGTTGTCCTTCTGGAAGGTTCTCCCATCTCCACAGAGGAACAGTGGAGTGACCATCGGGTTCTTGGCCACCTCCCTGACCAAGGCCCTTCTCCCCTGATTGGTCAGTTTGGCTGGGCGGCCAGCTCTAGGAAGAGTCTTGGTGGTTTCAAACTTTTTCCATTTAAGAATGATTGAGGCCATTGTGTTCTTGGGGACATTCAATGCTGCAGACATTTTTTGGTACCATTCCCCAGATCTGTGCATCGACACAATCCTGTCTCGGAGCTCTACGGACAATTCCGTTGACCTCATGGCTTGGTTTTTGCTCTGACATGCACTGTCAACTGTGGGACCTTTCCAAATCATGTCTAATCGATAGAATTTACCACAGGTGTACTCCAATCAAGTTGTAGAAGCATCTTAAGGATGATAAATGGAAACAGGATGCACCTGAGCTCAATGTTGAGTCTCATAGCAAAGGGTCTGAATACTTATGTAAATAAGGTATTTCTGTTTTTGTCTCTGAATACATTTGCAAAGATTTCTAAAACCCTGTTTTCGCTTTGTCGTTGTGGGGTATTTTAGAACAAGGCTGTAATGTAACAAAATGTGGAAAAGGGGAAGGTGTCTGAATACTTTCCAAATGCACTGTATTTTGAAAAAAGTGCCCTTTTTATGGCCTCCAATTGATTTTGACAAACAAATCGGTCCAGAAAAATAATCTGTGCGGGCCTGGGTTGCATTTCCAAATCCTAATGTGAGCCTCTAAATGTTGGACTACTAAAAGATGTGTGTTTGAATGTGTAATAATGTCTCCTTTGCTTTCTGTTTGACAGTTGGTACTCTTGGATCATCAACAGTTTAGTGAATGGTAAGGTCACTGATCTTATCCTGAGGCCAGCATGATTTGCTTTAATTAACTTTTTCCACTGGGGTTTCCATACATAAAAATGTATACACGCAATATTATTATATTACTTTTGAAAGCTAGATTTACTTTATCGACTTTGATGGTTCCTTTTTTGACAGGGGTGTACGCTTTTGGATTCCTCTTCATGCTACCTCAACTCTTTGTTAACTACAAGGTCAGTTCCATTATACTAAGTACTAGTGCACATGTCTTCTGTTATATTATTCATGAGGCTAATGGCCAGATGCTGGTGTCCATATCGATTATTCTCTTTTTTCAACAGTTTAAGTCTGTGGCACATCTACCCTGGAAAGCATTCATGTATAAAGTGAGTGGATAATATAGTGTATTTATTTGAGAATTTTTCTGGTTTTACACTAAATGTTAGATGTCTCAGAAATAGTTGAATCATTAAAGGTCAATTATAGTATGTTTACCGGTATGTGTAGTAATTGTTGCAATGAAGCATACATAAATCTATCAGACAAAGACATCATAATAAGTGGATGACAATGAAACTGAAGGATGTTGATAATGGAAGTTTATATTTATTACATCTCATCTTGACCATCCCCAGGCATTCAACACCTTCATCGATGACATATTTGCCTTCATCATCACGATGCCCACCTCCCACCGGCTAGCCTGCTTCAGGGATGATGTGGTCTTCCTCGTCTACTTGTACCAGAGATGGTAAGGCGCACACACACGCACTGTAGTTTCTCTAAATTGACTGTTGCAGTTTGTCAAATTATTCATTTGTAACACTACCTCCAATGAAGAACAGAATATCCTCAGATTGACTGTCAATTTGTTTACAACAATCTTTTCCCACTCCTTTTCTCTCCTAAGGCTGTATCCTGTTGATAAGACCAGAATGAATGAATATGGACTGTCTTACGACGAGGAAGAGAAACACAAAGGGAAAGCTCATGAAGACTAAATCTGTAGTTGATCGCACACACGCTGGTCCTGAGAGCCATGTGTAGAATATGGACCTAGACATCGTTGTGCTGGGATGGGATACAATGCCAATAAAACGCATTGGTGTTATTTGTTACAAGGGGGATTTTCCTAGTAGGGAAGGTTCAGCTATCCTTACTGCCCTCCGAGCCCCTCACTTCCAGGTAGTCACATCCTTGCCGGTCACCACCCACCCAACCTTAAACAGGACCTACCCAGGCCATTGAATACTTGAGTGGGCTTTCTTAAGCAATGCGATGAATAGCACCACACTGGTTGAATTCGCCACAGCTTCCACCAGTTGGACCAACCCATGATTGATGTGTAACATGATTGGTGAATGTATGTTTGTCTATGGGATAGGACCAACTCAGTCCCCCTCCAGCCTCCATCCCTGCCTGCCTGCACATGTTTGTCCCATCCAACATAAAAACACATTGAACCCTACCTGGCGTTTCATGTTGTCGTCATCAGGATACACACTGACTGATGTCAACACACTGACTGATGTCAACAGTCCGTTTTGTACACTTGGTCAAAGCGTCCAGAATTCTAAGCTGTTTGATCATTCAGAAGATCTCTGCTTTTATGTTTGTATTTGACCTTGTAAAGTATTAGAACATGAAGACCATGAGATGATGGTGCCAAATATGGGAAACATTGATGTGCTTTTGAATGCGAAAATGTGTGATGTTAAATTTTGTTAACTGTTATTAAAGCATTTGATAATGTTTGATTGTATGGTGGAGTTTTTGTTTTAATTTACAACACATATCACACTAACAAAACAACAAAACACACCACATGTAAACATGACACATTGTTCTCTTACTGTCTAAATCATTTTAAGTAAAAAATATGCATTTCTATACTTTTCTATTCATATCACAATGTCGTCCTAACCCAAAATCTAAATTACAAAGTTCCGCATATAGGAGTAACAAAATAAATAAATAGGTACTTAATATTATGAATGTTGGAGTCATGATAAATAAATCAAATTAACTGGGCAAGTCAGTAAGAACAAATTCTTATTTTACAGTGACAGCCTACCTTGGCCAAGCCTTCCCCTAACCCGGACGACGCTGGGACAATTGTGCGACTCCCGATCACGGACGGTTGTGATACAGCCCGGGATTGAACCAGGGTCTGTAGTAACGCCTCTAGCACTGAGATGCAGTGTCTTAGACTGCTGCGGCACACAGGAGCCTATTAAAATTGCCATTAATTTCTCATTATGTACATGATTTGTGTGAATTACACTTGATTGGTATAATGATTGTGTATCAATACACATGAATGGTATTAATTACATATAAATAACACACTACTTGTGAAACGTTTTAGAACACCTCATTCAAGGGTTTTTCTTAATTTGTACTATTTTCTACATTCTAGAATAATAGTGAAGACATCACAACTATGAAATAACACATATGGAATCATGTAGTAACCAAAAAAGTGTAGGACAAATAATATACTTTATATTTGATATTCTTCAAATAGCCACCCTTTGCCTTGATGACAGCTTTGCACACTAGATGAATAGCAGACACCTCCACCAGCATCAACCTAGGAGGCTAAAATACCATTTACGCTTGATCTGAAAATGTGGTTGGAGACGCTGTATGGATGGTGTGACGCAATTGCGGCGCCTCCGGAGGCATGCAGAGGCCAAATTGAGCTCCGTACTACATCGCCGTGCGCCTCTCAAATGTTTTAACAATGCAGAGGGCTCCTTATAGCTCTGCATTGACATGATCGGTTGACGGTAGATGAGGGTGGGAGGTCCTGTATAAACACAAACTAATTTCCTTGACATCTTCCTTCACAGTTTTGCTCTGACTTCTGCGGAGGCTGCATAGCAGTAAATGCTGTATGTCCAATGCAGATGTCGGATTCACCATGTAGCAACCTTTAGGGTGGAACCAGGTCAGACTGACTGCTGTAACTTCAACGGTTCATCAGTCTCAGGCGAACAGTTAAGCTGAGCAACAGGAAGTAAAGGCCAATCTGGCCTGGTTCTCTCTCTGAATTAAGTTTTTGAAATGAATGAATATGAGCAACTAAAATAAATATGTTCATCTCTGCTGGTATTTTTGATTGTTGTTCAACCAATGTCTTTAATTTTGGATCCTGAAGAAATGCAGTAGTATCTTGGCCAAAAGGTAAGACACTGACAGATGGAATGTATACAAATACAGATCATCATCAAATCATTTTATCATAAACACACCCTAGAGCTGGACCCGGAACATATAACTAGTTGGCAAACGTTTGACATGATCTCGTTCCACCAGTTTCGAAAGTAAAGTAGTGATGATGATGGCCTTGTAACTAAGAGACAAACACAAACACATACAGAGTTTCACCCTACTTACTGGTGTCAGTTGGTATCACATGCCTTTGCAAACTGAAAGGGATGATAGACATGATGAAAGACAGCAGGACAACATTGAACACTGCAAGTTTTAAGTGGCTTCAGACATTCAGTTACAAGAATGAAACAATATTGTAATGAACAGAGAGTAGAAATAGCAATCAATCCCCCCCAAAATAGTAAATCTAGTACTTGAAAACATAAAAGAAATGGGTCATATTTGACTTGAATTAACTAATCACAGACACTTCTGACATTTTAAAAAACTATACTGAACTGAAAATATAAACGCAACATGCAACAATTTCAATGATTTTACTGAGTTACAGTTCATATTAGGATTTAAATAAATTCATTTGGCCCTTAACTATGGCTTTCACATGACTGGGCAGGGGCGCAGCCATGGGTGGCCTTGGAGAGCATACGCCCACCAACTTGGGAGCCAAGTCCAGCCAATCAGACTAATTTTTCCCCACAAAAAGGGCTTTATTGCAGACAGAAATACTCCTCAGTTTCATCTGCTGTCCAGGTGGTTAGTCTCAGGTCAAGAATCCAGACGTGGAGGTCCTGGACTAGTGTGGTTAAATGTGGTCTGCGGTTGTGAGGTCGGTTGGACGTACTGCCAAATTCTATAAAATGACGTTGGAGGCGGTTTATGGAGTATACATTAACATTCTATTCTCTGGCAACAGCTCTGGTGGACATTCCTGCAGTCAGCATGCCAATTGCACACTCCCTCAAAACTTGAAACGTCTGTGGCATTGTGTTGTCTGACAAAACTGCACATTTTAGAGTCGCCTTTCATTGTCATCACCACAAGGTGCACCTGTGTAATTATTATGCTGTTTAATCAACTTCTTGGTATGCCTGTCAGGTGGATGGATTATCTTGGCAAAGGGGAATTGCTCACTAACATTTGAGAGAAATAAGCTTTTTGTGAGTATGGAACATTTCTGGGATCTTTTATTTCAGCTCATGAAACATGGCACCAACACTTTAAATGTTGCGTTTATATTTTTGTTCAGCGTATTAAGACAAGCGAATTGAGAACCCATTTTTTAACCTTGACCTTGTGTGATATAATGATGCTCCTGCTATTGTTTCAGTGACCCCTATAATAAGATACATCTCTAAACCACACCATAATGTCACGTGTTAAGTGCAACTACCTTCAGGTGATACTTTAAGGACAAAGGGAAGGAGTGTCTCTTCATATGGGTAGATCTTTCTTTAGAGAGTGTCCCAGTGTTCCAACGTGTCAGAAGTGCTGCCACCACGGAGCCATGGAAATCATCACTGTTCTCCTCCTTCTGAGCTTCTGCAGCCCTTTCTCAGGTAAACTGCTATTTAAATCTATGAAATGTTTTATTTCCAATCCATGGTGATGCTGATTTCTGCCATATGGAGTAGTCTACTATTCTGATCTTTTCATGTTGGAGCTCTTGCATTGGTTTATATCATGTTACTTAGTTCTATAAGTTGTAGGTCATTTCTTATGAATTCATATCTTATAATGTGACTACTACAACAAATACACTTATTTAGGGCTTAGATGGAGAGCCAAATCCATTTTCTAGCTTTTTCAAATAATGTTTTACGTTTCATTCTGATATTTCTCATACTGAAACCAAGTTGACAGACCAACTGCACAGCATTCCATTGGACTGTAGTGTTTATGTTATAGCTGAAACAAAAACTACCTGGAATACTTTCCATTCATGTTTTTGTAATTTGCCACACCAGTTTTTAGAAATTTGGAGAAAGATTATGTTGTTCATATTTAAAATAGATGCTCTGAAGTGCTATGTGTGCAGCTCCACCACAACCAATGATGCATGCAACCAGTCATCCCAAACCTGCCAGGCACCCCTTGATACCTGCATGACCACTGTGGACACATTTGGTGAGAGTACTTGGAAACCTAAGTGACACCAATCACAGTAGCCTAATAGGAGTAGAAATGCATTGATCCCATGGAGAGGGGAATTGATAGGTGAATTAATACATGAAAAAGTGAAGCTTATTTATTTGTATTGTAGTCTATTCCAGACAAAATAACCATACCTGGTGAACAGATTTGAGAATTTAAAAGTGTGTGTATATACTACAACCCCCCCAAGGTACCTTATTGCTATTGGTTACCAACGTAATTAGTGCAGTAAAAATAAATGTGGTATACGTCAGCCAATCAGCATTCAGGGCTCGAAGGACCCAGTTTAAAATAGTAAAGATGCATTATTTCCCTTTTCCATCCACAGGCAAAATAAAGGCCATAGGGAAGTATTGCGCCAGTGCAAGGACCTGCAAAGGAGCAGCGTCAGGGGCCTCAGTGGATGCGAATGGCAATGGGAACCAAGTCACCTGCTGCTCCAGTAACCTTTGTAACATCAACGGAGCAACTGGTGTTGGGCTAAGCATACTACTGACTCTGGCTGTGTGTTTTAGCCATGCTGTGCTCAGCATTTTCTGGCTGCTCTGAGAATTAATGGATGACCTCATAGCATGGGGGAATTCAGACATAGCCTGCCTCCAGCACAATAGGCAACAATTTCATTTAATATTTACCAAACTAATACAGCGCTCATATATATTGTTTGTATTTATATTGAATTAATGTGACAATGTGGTGCGGTAATAAAATGTATGTATTTTATTTGTATGGCTTTGGCTGTGATGTGTTGTATTGTGTTAAATAACTGTGGTAAATAGTTTGGCCCTATGTGAAGAGATTTAACAAAGATGAATCTTTGGTAAAAAAAAATAAAAAAGTTAACTGGTTTTATGTTTGCTCTACAACTGGTATATATTTGCATTGACTCCTCCCATAGAAGTGACGTTTATCAACATATAAACATATGTCCCGCCCTTTTTCATTCCCTTTCCGCTAAAGTCTAAGTAGTAAGTCAACGTGCCTAAGGTGCTTGGTTCTTCTTTTGAAGCTAAGGCCCTGAATCCGGCGACTAGCACAACCAAAATTAGGCATCCGACGCCCAAACTATAAAATATACATAGAAAGATGGCATCTGTATCTGAACTCGCTTGTATTTACTCTGCCCTCATCCTCCACGATGATGAAGTCACGGTCACAGTAAGTCCTGCTTTCATTACCAAAATGGCGCCTTTAATGGCCTCTGTATCTAACCAGGCAGATTTGGAAGACTGGTTCTTGTCGTTAGTGCCGAGGTAGTGTCTACGTGAATACGAAGTGAGAGTACGCTAGTTATATAATTGCCGTTAACTGTCCAAAATGATCGCTTACTAGCCGGATAGTTTACTAGTCGGCAATGTCAGTAGTTGGCTAACATGTTATTAGTTAACGTTAGCTAACGTTAGTTAGCCAGTGCCGCAGCCACCATGAGTCTTCTATTCTAGCCAACAATGTGCTGTTGCTTGAGGCATTGCTACTCTAGCCTGCAAACTAGCTAACCCCGGTGCCTTAGTCAGATCTGTTTATGGCAAATTGCTAGCTAACCAACGTTGACTATTCGGCACATTTATTTGCCCATATCTTCTTGGCGCTAACTTGAGCATGTTAACGCTGGTAAACGGTCACGTGAATGCGATGAAGGCAGTCACCAATGGCTGTGGTTTCTTCCCAGTCGCCAGCTTACTTGTTTACTAACCTGACAAAGGCTAAACAACACCAGTCTGATGGTAGTTTTGGCTTCATGGTTGTAGGGGTCTGTGATGTCTAATCTAATATTTCTCCATGTGTTTGCAGGAAGACAAACTGATGGCTCTCATCAAGGCTGCCAATGTGACGATTGAGCCTTTCTGGCCCAGTCTGTTCTCCAAGGTGAGTGAAGCCCTTTTCTCCATCACCTTACACATATACAACAGGGTTATGCATTTATTGGGGAATCCTCTGTGGAGCTTCCAATTTATTCCTTCAGTGCCATCCACACATTCCTTCATATCTATGGTGTAAGACCTTCTGTCTCTACTAGTTTACTGTGGTGTGTGTGAGAGCTGCTTTAAAAAACATCAGTGACGATGCCTATTAGTTGCTTTCTGTAAATGATTATACTCAGATATGTGGTAGTCATTTATGTGTAAAGGCTACACTGTCTGACCCTATCCTGCTTCCTGTATGTGTTACAGGCCCTGGCCAGCGTAGACATTGGCAGCCTGATCTGCAACGTGGGTGCAGGTGGTGGAGCTGCACCTGCCGCTGGAGGCGCTGCACCTGCTGCAGACGCACCAGGTAACGAAGGCCTTGTTTGGACAGGGATAGTATTATTAGAGCAGTTGGTTGCGTAATTATTTCGTGATAGAAACCTGGAGGTTTTTATTCAAGGCATGAATATATTCATGTCTAGACTAGAGGTCAACCGATTAATTAGGGCCGTTTTCTAGTTTTCATAACAATCGGTAATCTGCATTTTTGGAAGCCAATTATGGCCGATTACGTTGCACTCCACGAGGAGAATGCGTGGCAGGCTGACAAGGTAGGTTGCTAGCAAGCATTAAACTTGTAAAAAAAACAATCTTAACATAATCACTAGTTAACTACACATGGTTGAGTTTATCTAGCTTGTCTTGCGTTGCATATAATTAATGCGGTGCCTGTTTATCATCGAATCACAGCCTATGTCCTCCAAACGGGTGATGATTTAACAAGCGCATTTAACAAGCGTCGTTGCGCCAATGTACCTAACCATAAACATCAATGCATTTCTTAAAATCAATACACACGTATATATATATTTTTTAAATCTGCATATTTAATTAATATTGCCTGCTAACATGAATTTCTTTTAACTGGGGAAATTGTGTCACTTCTCTTGCATTCAGTGTAAGCGGAGTCAGGGTATATGCAACAGTTTGGGCCGCCTGGCTCATTGCGAACGGTGAAGACCATTTCTTCCTAACAAAGACCATAATTAATTTTCCCGAATTTTACATAATTATAACATTGGAGGTTGTGCAATGTAACAGCAATATTTAGACTTAAAGATGCCACCTGTTGGATAAAATACAGAACGGTTCTGTATTTCACTGAAAGAATAAACGTTTTGTTTCCAAAATGATAGTTTCCGGATTTGACTGTATTAATGACCTAAGGCTCGTATTTCTGATATTATATATAATTAAGTCTATGATTTGATAGAGCAGTCTGACTGAGCGGTGGTAGGCAGCAGAAGACTCGTAAGCATTCAGTCAAACGGCGCTTTCCTGCATTTGCCAGCAGCTCTTCAAGCATTGCGCTGTTTGACTTCAATCCTATCGACTCCCGAGATTAAGCTGGCAATACTATAGTGCCTATAAGAACATCAAATAGTCAAAGGTATATGAAATACAAATGATAGAGAGAAATAGTCCTATAATTCCTATAATAACTACAACCTAAAACTTCTTAACTGGGAATATTGAAGACTCACGTTTAAAGGAACCACCAGCTTTCATATGTTCTCAGCAAGGAACTTAAATGTTAGCTTTTTTACATGGCACATATTGCACTTTTACTTCTCCAACACTGCATTATTTAAACCAAATTGAATATGTTTCATTTATAAGTGTTCATTCAGTGTTGTAATTGTCATTATTATATATTGTCTAGACTAGAGGTTGACCGATTATGATTTCAACGCTGATGCTGATTATTGGAGGACCATAATCAGTCAACCTCTAGTCTAGACAATTATAAGCTACACTAATAACTCGTGCTTGGCTGCCAAATGTGTAGATGTCCCCATATTTAAATTGAGTGCTCTCATAATCTTTATTTTAGTGATCCACTTTCAATGTCCCTCGTGAAAATTCCCCCAATCCTGCTGTGAGCTGCTGAACAGCGCACTGCACTTAGATGCATTATGGATGAGAAAGTGAACTTGCCATTTCCAAAAAGTTCAGCTCGGTGGAGAATTGGGGATGCACTTTTAGAGCCCACATCTCATTAAATAGGCCTAGGCACAGTACGTTTTTGAATATTTAATTAAACTGATGTATTTGGTGATTAACTTCAATTGATTAACAATGTATAGCTTTGTTGATACATATAGGCCATTCGTATGAAATATATGCATTTATTTTCTTGCTCAAACTGCATGCAGCACCTGTCAAATTTTACACTCCTACCATGTAAAAATTGACATGGCAGATTCAGACTGGACAAAAATTAGATGTGATGTGTATTGTGCTTGTGCCCATAATCCGTTTTCCTCATACAGCTCTCCCAGCACCAAAGCTGCCAGTCGTAGCATATTCTCAAATGCCCAATAAAAATACATTAGTCATTAAGCAGTATAGGAAATGTGTTCAACAAGTGGGCATATCCCAAAACTCTGCTCATCACTACTCAAATATTAGCACTTGAATTGCCACTATCTGTGTGAACCCTGAGCATGGTCTCTTGAGCCAGCGCTTACTACAATCAGTTCTTTATTCTGTTACGCCCACAACGAACGTCTCTGGTGCTTGCAAGCACTGGCCAGGCCGGTGATAGTAGCCTGATTTCCACTACAGCAGTGGCTTTCCCTTTATTTACCCAGTTTGTCACCAATTGGTTTATTTCACCTAAATCAGACATTGTGGTAATTTGTCAATTTAATTCCTGTTTTAACTTGGAGGATCTTTCATGGTACGTGTACTGATGCCATACCTTGTTTTCCTGCATTTACAGCCAAGGAGGAGGAGAAGAAAGAGGAGAAGAAGGAAGAGTCAGAGGAGGGTTCCGATGACGACATGGGCTTCGGTCTTTTCGACTAAACCAGTTTTTGTAACGAATAAAATCAAAGAAACTGAACTGGCAATATGTGGTTTCCTTTGAGCATCTTGGGTACAAGAAGTGTGCATTATGGGATCACCTGTAAACAATATAATCTAATGGGAGGAATAGTTTACCCTTTGAAATCAACACCCATTATATTTCACAGCACACAAGGAAAACATACTTCTGAAGACAAAGAACGATACATTTTATTAGTTTAAGGAACTGTACAGGTTATTCTTCCTGAGAATAAGTTATACCCAAAACAAGCAGTTTGAGATTGTACACATGATAGGGACATTAATGTCTAACAAGTCTGGAGAGGCAGAATCTGTAAACCAGGGTCATTCATTAGGCACCAAACAAAAAATTGAACAAGTAGGGACTACCTGAAGTTGTCCATTAAGTGGCGCTTATTTTCCATTGCAAAATGTTTTGCTAGTGTGCCCTAATGAAAATGACCCAGGCAATGGGGTTGAAACCAAAGAAGCAGAAAGGTTTAACTTAGGGCTCTATTCAATCCGTATCGTGGAAGTTCAGCATTACTGGGGCGGCGGGTAGCAAGTCGCTCTGGATAAGAGCGTCAGCTAAATCTGAAAATACATTTCTATTGTGCAATCTAACGCTTTATTGATCCAGATTGAATAGAGCACCTGGTTTAAATATACAAAACGTTTGATAAGGGAATTGCTAGCAATGGGACAGGTTTTTCTTTTAACTGTATAACTGCCAAACTATTGGATGATTCAAATCATTTGGCACGTGATAGTTCATCTTCACTGTGGAACTTAAATGCGCCTCATAACATTTAAATCCCAGAAATGCTGAAAAATATATTTATTTGTATATTTACTATTAGTTAACTTAAAAAGTGGCATGTGACATGTTTGGTAAAACAAAATGTATTTTTTGTATATTTTATTATTCGCTGTGTCGAGAGGTGCCTGAGTCTAAAAAAATGAGCTTCCAAAATATATCATTCTAGTGGAGAGTGTTGGGATGAGCATTATATGCTGTGATACTGTAGGATAGGCAAGGTAATTGTTTTAACATTGATCTCTCAGAAACACAATGTTAATCATTACCATTTATAGCTTGTAGTTCTTCAATGGATCAGATGTTCCAGTTAGAATATAATCTATTTCCTCATCTGTGATTATTAGAATTATTAGCCACCTGGAAGAAGACATCTGACGTGAGCTGAACTTCACCTCTGGATAAAAAAACAACAACAATCTGCACAAACGAGACGCAGCCAGATCTAATAAAACAAGAGTTTGTATGTAACTGATCTCCAACCATTCAGGGATCCTGGAGTGCAGCGACAGACAAAGCACAAGTCTATAAAAAGTTTTTCGGAAGGGTACGATCAGGTCGAGTGTCCACTTCGGTCTCTGTCCTGTAGTATCAGGAGCTCTGATCGAGGTGTGAGCTGAGCAGTCTTGACTTGTGACATTGTGCAGTCTATGATTGCTATGGGAGCTGAAACCAACCAGCTCTATTTCCACAGCAGACTCTCTTCCATGCCCAGGGAGCTAGGAGCCGGAGGGGGCTAGTGTGACCCCCGGGACTGGGCATGGATCATCTTGAGCCGGGCCTGGTCGATGACGTCCAGCAGGTTCTTGGCATCCACAGCCAGGGCATGTGCAGCAGTCAGCATTTGTTTCTTGTAGTCCTGCTGCAGGCTGGTGAGGACATACTGCTGGGCCAGCTTCATCTTGTTGATCAGCTCGGCCAGGTCAGAGTTCAAGAGCTTCTGGGCCATCTCAATCTGCAGAGGAAGAGACAGACAGGAGTTAAAGAATAGACAACTGTCTTTTACATAACTTATTTTGTCCTCAGACACAATAGGACAACAGTCTTGGGTATTAACAGACAGGCAATATGTTTATTTGTAATGAAGAGTTGTTAATCACCTCTCTGTGTGTGCTTGCTGGTAACACTGGTATGGTCTCGTCCACTGTGGCCAATAGGGTTCTCAAAGCTAGTCCCACCTCCTGTGGAAAAAAAGAACCAGAATATCATTAATATAAATCAAAGCTGCAACGGCTGAGAAATCAGTGTCCCTCGACAAGAGAAATAATACCATTCCCTCTTGAGGAATGATCACCAACATATGACAATGATTCAACAATAAACTTATCATTCATGTCCTCTCTAGCTCAGTTTGAAGAGCATGGTGCTTACAACAGCAGGATAGTAGGTTTGATTCCCAGGACCACCAACAAATGTAACAAATGTACTAAGTCACTTTGGATGATCGTGTCTGCTAAATGGCTTATATTATTATAGCCTTACCTTGACCATTGGGACGTACTCCTCTGGAGGGGCTGGCTGGATCTTACTGGACATCTCTATAACAGCCTTGACCAGGCCTGTCACGTTCTCATACACCTTGTCGTTGGAGCGGTCCAAGTTGGCCGTGGGGGGAGGGCTGATCTCCTGAGGTTGGATCTACACACCACAGAGATGGGGATGAGTTGGTTCACATTCAACATAGTGAGGGAAGTGAATCTTTCTCCTTCAAATAATTTGAGTGATTCTACAGTGAATCTATTATGATAAAATGTGTGATTATGCTGATCTAATGGGACCAATTTAGTGTCAGTATTCTAGAGAAAATAAGCTAGGTGATTTTGTCTGACTTGATTTTTGATGAGTGCATGAACAGAAGTGTTCCAGCTGCCCTACCCACTGGAACCACAAGGTGGTGTAAAGCTAAAATGGTTTTGTTTCTGTAACCACTAGCAGCCAGCAATTTATAGATCAATCAAGTAGTTTACAAAGTGAACACTAAATGGCAGTATTTGCCAGAATTACTGTAACTCGATTCACAATATGAGAGCATACAATCTCTGAACATGAATGAATGACGTATGATGAATTGGACAACCCAAAACAGAGATCTAGACAAACACACACTCACACACGCCACGGTCCAGAGAAGAGGCAGATGGTGGTGTACTATAATCTACTAAACTACAGTTAGTAATGGTAACTATGACTACACAGCCCAACATGCATCACACCATACCACAGGGAAGAGAGTCATCAATGGAGGCCTAAATATATTTATTATTTCTCCCGCTAATTCATTTGACACTAGTACTGTGACTGACAAACAAGCCAATAGTCATTTGGTCATTACTGAAATGACTGCCACTGAATACTAGATTTGCTTTGTTTATGGCTTTCTTTGCCAAGCCTCACTGGTTTTAGAACATGGGCCTGGATGAAGTGGCCTCATCCGGAGTAGTCGCCTCTAGACACTGATCTAAGACCAGTTTGTGTTGCCCCCTCTAATGGTTACGGTTAGGATTCAGGGAGAGTAAAGTGATCTTAAGGCCAATGCCACTATGCTGAGAAGGTTTGATGACTCCTGTACAGTGGTAGAGAATGTGTTATCAGAGCGCTCCCTAGTGGTCAGACAGTGACTGACAAACACAGAGCTCTTACCCTCCAGGGCTAAAGGGCAACAACAGTAGGTTGGTGCAGAGGCAAAACAAGGGAGAGAGAGGGGAGAGGGGGATGCAGGGAAAACAGAAGAGAGAAAGGATTAACACTGCAGAACAGAAGGCAAGAGGCAACGCATGCAATGCATCAACACAATACAAGCAAATAGGGTCGTGTTCATTAGGGCACACCGTTTTAAAACACTTTGCAATGGAAAATGAAAATGGGTTGAGATAGTATCTCCTGTTTCAATCTGTTTCAAGTGATAAAGGTCTGAGTGCTAGTTGGATGTTGCAGTGAGAAAAAGATCAAAAGGTCTGCACTCTATCGTATTCAGAGTTGCTGTATTGTATTGTTCATTAGTTTTCGCTGGGCCAACTGAGCAGGGAGTCTAAAACCTTTGATCAAGCATTTCATGCTTCATGATCAAAAGACGGTGAGAAGGGAGCTTTGGATTTCACTGGGTTCTGTCTTGTTAGGAAGCACTGTGTTTTCCTTGGGCTTCTCTATACTCCACTGTACTACAAGCCTCTGTTTTTTTAAAAATGTATTAAATTATTAAAAAAACATTTTTTTTTAATTTGACCCCTTTTTTCTCCCCCATTTCGTGGTATCCAATTGTTTTTTTTAGTATCTTGTCTCATCGCTACAACTCCCGTACGGGCTCGGGAGACACGAAGGTTGAAAGTCATGCGTCCTCCGATACACAACCCAACCAAGCCGCACTGCTTCTTAACACAGCGCGCATCCAACCCGGAAGCCAGCCACACCAATGTGTGGAAACACCGTGCACCTGGCAACCTTGGTTAGCGCGTGCTGCGCCCGGCCCGCCACAGGAGTCACTGGTGCGCGATGAGACAAGGATATCCCTACCGGCCAAACCCTACCTAACATGGACGACGCTAGGCCAATTGTGCGTCGCCCGACGGACCTCCCGGTCGCGGCCGGTTACAGAGCCTGGGCCGAACCCAGAGTCTCTGGTGGCTCTGCAGTACAGCACCCTTAACCACTGCACCACCCGGGAGGCCCCACAAGCCTCTGTTTTAATTGGGGTTTATTTTCAGAGCTAGAAGAAGAGCAGCCTCGCTAAGGGTCTCCTTTCAAACTGCCTGCTTGGAAAGTTACGAGAGAGAAAAAGAACTCTCTCCATTCCAACAGTCTTCATTTCACTGGCTTCTCTCGAAATGGACGGTTGTTGCATAACTAGGATCCAAAATAAAAGCCCAGAAAGTGTGGTTTTACCGTGGGCCTTTTCTGGGCCGGCTTGGCAGCGTCTGTCTGGGTGGGGCTGTGTGGCAGAAAGGTCGTGACCCTGGCGGTGTAGGGGTGGATGGTAGGGTCAGGGTGGGAGGATCTTTATCTAACCACTAACCCCCCCATGAGAATGATAGCTTGCCAGGAAAAAAACTGCCTTTTATGTTTTGGGACAGTCATTGTATATTTTAGATTCCCATGGACAAGAATGGTGCTGGGTATGTACGGTGCATTTGGAAAGTATTCAGACCCCTTGACTTAATAAGGCTGTAACATAACAAAATGTGGGAAAAGTCAAGGGGTCTGAATACTTTCCGAATGCACTGTACATGTAAGTGTGTGTTCCAAGTGCAGATAAGTGTATGTGTGTGAGTCTTGTGTAAGTGTGTGTATCCACTGGTGTCTTTCGTGTGTATTTCTATATCTGTCCATGTGTCTAAGTACCATCTCTGTCAGAGAGATGGGCTTTGGGTTGTGCTAGCCTTGCTCTGTGCTGTCTGAGACTTGGGAGGGGGAGAGATGGAGAGAGAGGGCTTCAGAGCTGCGCTGATCTAGGAGCCCCGTTCTGTTCTGCCGACTAGGAGCAACTTTACCCGCCTGGGCTCCTGGTGAACCAGGGGAAATACTGACATGTTTTCAGAGCTTTTCCATTCAGATCCCATTCTACTCTGAATCTGGCTATAGGTTCAAGTTCTCACAGCTCTTGAATAAACTGAGAGGACGTATTTTATGTAAGAACTTATAAAAGGAAGTGGTGATGGCCAGGTGAGAAAGAGAAATCATGCTTGAAACAGCTGCAGCAACTCATAGCAGTCAAAAGCACATGCATTGTCTCAATATTGAAGTAATGGTCTCTTTCTCATACAACGTCATGGTGGTGGTTCAGACTCAGACTTTTCCCTGACCATGTGACCTAACCAGGAGAAACTCTAGGCCCTGCAACTCCTAGGTATGAGTCATGTCCCAGATCTATTGTGCCATCTTGCCAATTCCTAGACAGCCTCCTATGGGAGTTGGCAAGATGGCACAAACAAATCTAGCACCAGGCTAAACCAAGCTATGTTTTGTGTAACAGTGACCCTTGAGTAAGACATTAAGACAGTGTTGTCTTGTTGCTGTAACAGTGACCCTGGAATAAGACATTAAGACAGTGTTGTCTTGTTGCTGTAACAGTGACCCTGGAGTAAGACATTAAGACAGTGTTGTCTTGTTGCTGTAACAGTGACCCTGGAGTAAGACATTAAGACAGTGTTGTCTTGTTGCTGTAACAGTGACCCTGGAGTAAGACATTAAGACAGTGTTGTCTTGTTGCTGTAACAGTGACCCTGGAATAAGACATTAAGACAGTGTTGTCTTGTTGCTGTAACAGTGACCCTGGAATAAGACATTAAGACAGTGTTGTCTTGTTGCTGTAACAGTGACCCTGGAATAAGACATTAAGACAGTGTTGTCTTGTTGCTGTAAGTGTCACCCTGGAATAAGACATTAAGACAGTGTTGTCTTGTTGCTGTAAGTGTCACCCTGGAATAAGACATTAAGACAGTGTTGTCTTGGTGATGTGTTGCTATGATGGTGACCCTGGAGTAAGACAATAAAACAGTGTTGTGTTGGTGATTTGTTGCTATGATGGTGACCCTGGAGTAAGACATTAAGACAGTGTTGTCTTGGTGATGTGTTGCTATGATGGTGACCCTGGAGTAAGACATTAAAACAGTGTTGTGTTGGTGATGTGTTGCTATGATGGTGACCCTGGAGTAAGACATTAAGACAGTGTTGTCTTGGTGATGTGTTGCTATGATGGTGACCCTGGAATAAGACATTAAGACAGTGTTGTGTTGGTGATGTGTTGCTATGATGGTGACATTAAGACAGTGTTGTGTTGGTGATGTGTTGCTATGATGGTGACCCTGGAGTAAGACATTAATACAGTGTTGTCTTGGTGATGTGTTGCTATGATGGTGAACCTGGAATAAGACATTAAGACAGTGTTGTCTTGGTGATGTGTTGCTATGATGGTGAACCTGGAATAAGACATTAAGACAGTGTTGTCTTGGTGATGTGTTGCTATGATGGTGACCCTGGAGTAAGACATTAAGACAGTGTTGTCTTGGTGGTGTGAGTGTTGCTGTACCTTGACCCCCTCGTTGTAGCTGTCTACAGGGTTGAGGCTGGCCAGACTGCCCAGGTGGCTGGGGGCTCCAGGACGAGGAGGCTTCTTAGGAGGGGCCACATGCTCTGAGAGGAAAGAGAGAGGGAAGATAGTTAATGTTTTTGTATGTATGTGAGTGAGTGAGTATATGTGTGAGAGGGAGAGTATGTGTGAGAGGGAGAGTGAGAGAGTTTATGTGTGAGAGAGTATATGTGAGAGAGAGTGAGAGAGTATATGTGTGAGAGGGAGAGTATATGTGTGAGAGAGAAAGAGTGTGAGACAGAGGAGTGTCACTTTTAGTACACATGTTGACATTCCAGCCTGTGGAGTGACAGATTGTGCTGATGATCGTCCTACCTGGTTTCCCCAGTCCCACTGGTTGGTATATGTGTTGGTTTCCCGTCTGAGGGGAAATAGAAACACAAACAAGTGATTAGAAAGGCACATTGGCACTTTTCTGGCTGGCTGAATGTGCTTTTCCAACAGCACTCAGGATTAGGGCTTCCCATGGCCCAGTCTGTGTGTTATTGTGGGTACTCTGTGGGTAGCAGCATTACATATCTCAGACCTTCCAAGGCACACAGCCAAGTACAGCCATGTTTCACCCAGCTACATTTCTCCAGCTCCTCCCCGAAACCCTCTTCTTCTCTCGCTCTATTTGAAAAAACTCTGGTGTTTTCTTCTCCTCCTCGCATTCCAATGCTTCCTCTTCTTAGAGAAGAGTCCCAGTCAACCCAGTAGACTTCTGTAATTACTGTGTAAATGGGTTTGGTTGGTTTGTGGGGGCTCTACAGCTGACGCCTGTTTTTAAAGATTATCCAGCAGCAGAGCGAGAGTGTGGATGGCATGAGAAACGCCTGGCTGTAGCCACAGTTTAGTTCCCAACCTCCCTAGTCCCAATACACTTCAGCCTAGGGGGACTGGGATGGTTCAGATAAAGCACTGTGTCCCACAAGCCACGACATACAGTGCACTACTAAGGTCTACGCTATAAAACTCAGATAAAATCTATTTCCTATTATAATTCAAATGGAGAAATGTAATAAATACATTGGTTTATTGAAAAACAATATTTCCTGTGTGTTTGTGTGTGTGACAGTGTGTGTGACAGGGTGTGTCCTGGTCCATCCCTCTAGGGGTATGAACTCAAGCAAGAGGTGGGCCAAGGGAAACTCACCGGCCCCTGGAGACTGCAGTCCTCCCGGTCAATGCTGCCCCGCGAGTTCCTGGATTCTGGCTTCTGACGAGAACACAGAACAGAGGGTCAGAGAACTAGCTAGCTACAGCTGACCACCTTTTAGAACCACAACCTCAAAGATTTAAACAACTAGATTTATCAGTGAAACCATCGTTACAGTAGTCTTGAAATAGAATACTAGAGTTGCTGTTTCTTACAAAATAACAAGATGCAATTACTGCTGAATTCTCTTTCTTGTTTTGTTCCATGAGAGAATAGAACTCACAATTCCGTAAGAAACTGATCTGCTGTTATCTTGCTGTGCTTACACTCATTCTTCTTTGACTTCCTCAAAGATCAGTGCCTGCTACCAACGAACAAAACCAAATCAACCAATCATCCATCCAGTTACAAGCTAAACAAGATTTTTGCCACCCTGACAGACCACACAGATACCCAGAAACACAAACACTGTAGTCCAGTGACAAAACTATTTGCATAGAAGAAATCCTCAGCGTTTCAGCAGCATCTTGTCTAAACAACCTTCTAGGTAGCCAAGTACCAGTAGTAAAAAATATCCACACAGAAAGCCACCAAGATGACCACCACCCCTTCCCAGCCATGATCTGTACCGGTTTTCCAAAGCAGTACTTGAAAAGGTGCATCCTCTGAGTGCGGTGCCTGTGGAAGTGTGGCTGTGCGGAGAGCGGTGGTCCCATCGGCAGAGTGAGACAAGAAACAACCAGAGTTTTCTGTTGTTGCTGCTGGGGGAGGAAAGCTTAAACGTGCCTGACAGATTCATGCAGACTGATCCCACAGCAGACTCTTCTTGCTCTGTGGCTCACACTGACTCCTCTCTCTCTCCCTCCCCCTCTCTCTCTCCCTCCATCTCTGTCTCTCTCCCTCCCTCTTTCTCTCCCCTTCCTCCCTCTCTCTCTCCCCTTCCTCCCTCTCTCTCCCCTTCCCCCTCCCTCCTTCTCTCTCTCTCTCTCCCTCCATCTCTGTCTCTCTCCCTCTCTCCCCTTCCTTCCTCCCTCTCTCCCCTTCCTCCCTCCCCCCCCTCTTCCTCCTCCTCCCTCTCTCTCCCTCTCTCCCCCTTCCTCCCTCTCTCTCCCCTTCCTCCATCTCTTCCCCCTCTTCATACACATAGACAGTGTAGCCTTTTAACTTTCATTAAGGAAATACTAAGGAAGACTCTCAGTGCCGTTCGTTTGCCAGATCTGCCAAAAGGATCTTTATGACTGAGAAACAGCATGAACCCACCACTGTCTGAGCTTTCCACCCATCTTCCACAATATCTGGCTGGCCAGGGCTGTGGAGAAACAGATGCAGACTGCCAGATTTTCCACAGGAAAGCCTTCTGAGAGGGATCATCAAAGGGTGTGGAGGGACTGTCTCTCATCACTGTGGCTGGCTGCTCAAATACCATTACCGTTACCCTTTAAAACTATTTCAAGTCCTCTGCAATTGTCTTGTTAGATGTGACAACAACACAAACATTTCCAAGGGCCACAAATTTGATCCTTTATCAACATATGTTTTCTACGACTGGCTTTTTAAAAATGTATTTCTCAAACAATGTAGACATGGATCATATGATTGAAGAGTAAAAATATATGACATATGAAGTAAGCAGCAGGTAGGGCAGCAATGCTGTCATCTTTAACCAGCACATAGTTCCTCTAGTCAGTCTAGCTCTACACACACACACAGAGAGAGAGAGAGAGAGAGAGACAGAGAGAGAGACAGAGACAGAGAGAGGGAGAGGGAGAGGGAGAGGAGAGAGAGAGAGAGAGAGAGAAGAGAGAGAGAGACAGAGAGAGAGAGGAAGAGAGAGAGAGACAGAGAGAGGGAGAGAGAGAGGGAGAGGAAGAGAGAGAGAGAGACAGAGAGAGGGAGAGAGAGAGAGAGAGAGGGAGAGGAAGAGAGAGAGAGAGAGAGGGAGAGGAAGAGAGAGAGAGAGGGAGAGGAAGAGAGAGACAGAGAGAGGGAGAGAGAGGGGAGAGGGAGAGAGAGTGTTCTAGAATGCTGCTGGCTGATCCATGCATTTCCCTCAGGAGGTGAGTCTGTGGTCACAGGTATGTCTTCCTGCCTTATTTCACTGAATGAAAACAACAATGATCTGAATCTCCTCAGATCGTAGAAACATAAATTAACTGACTCAGAAGGGGGATGAGGGGCTGAAGGTTGAAATGGTAAAACACCAGCCAGTGTGACACTGTAATCAAATCCAGATGTTTACTCCACTAAACAGTCAAATCAAATCAAAACTTTATTTGTCACATGCGCCGAATACAACAAGTGTAGACTTTACTGTGAAATGCTTACTTACAAGCCCTTAACCAACAGTGCAGTTCAAGAAGAGGAAGTCAGTGGCAGACTGAATACAGATATGATGTTTTTGGGGCAGACTGACTGGATAACAGTTTAATGAATTGATAACTAGAGCAATGACTTTACAGTCATTTAGTCTTGACATTATATCTTAGGTAGAGAGAGTATGTATCCTGGTCACAAGGATCAAGTGATGGAAAATGGTGGTAGAATGATGTAGAGAGCATATACTTGCTATTTAGGAGTTAGTGAGGTTTAGAGGATGAAAGGTGCTGTTTCTAATGTAAAAACTCTACCAAACAAACAAAGGTGCGGTTGACAGTATATTCGCTGGTTTCTTAACATGATAGTGACAGACAGAAGATGGTACTGGTTGAAGAAGGGTCTGTTACCAGGAAGCTACCTTCCAGCTCCAACCACTGTCTGTCTCTCTCTCTCTCTCCCTCCTTCCTTCGCTCTCTCCCCCTCCTCCTCTCCCTCAGTCTCTCCCTCCCCCTCCCTCGCTCCTGCTCTCCCTCTCTCCCTTCTCTCTCTCAGGATGGTGTGTGTGTGAGAGTAGTGAGTGAATAATGGTCTGTTACCAGGAAGCACTCCTCCTGCTCTCCCTCTCTCCCTTCTCTCTCTCAGGATGGTGTGTGTGTGAGAGAAGTGAGTGAATAATGGTCTGTTACCAGGAAGCACTCCTCCTGCTCCAACCAGCGCTGGTCCTCCTCCATCTGCTGCTGCTGCATCATCAGCCTCTCCTCCATCAGGTGTGGGGGCAGCACCTGGCCCAAACCACGCAAGTCCAACACACCTCCATCCTGAGAGAGAGGAGGGAGGGGGAGAGAGAGAGAGAGAGAGAGAGACAGAGAGGATATTGCATTAGTATTTAGCCTCGTCTGTGATTGCTACAGATGTACCAAGCTCAGACAATTGCTAATGAAATTCAGAGATTACATTATACAACTGGCAGAAGCACATAGTAAATAGAGTCTACATGTATATTTATGTGGAGCTCTCTCTCTCACCTCCATGTTGGGGGACCACATGGGGACATCCCCTGGCCGGTGGTGGTTCCAGGTCTCATGGGGGTCCAGGACACCGGCCTGGGGAGGGTACCCGCCACTGGGCATGGCGGGCATGCCGTGGGGGCCAGGGTACCCAACCTGGATATGGTAGGACAGACAACAGGTGAAAAGCCCATTTTGTTTGAAGAGAGGATTGTGATGATACCAAAGCCTTGTCTGTGAGGCAAGGCTGTTCATCATATAGCATTGGGCCCCAGTTAGCCTTTCAGGGTACAGGGAAACACTTTGCTGGCAGTATAATGCAATAAATCATTATTGACCCCCAGACATAAAGACCTCTGGGACTAAAAGAATGAGCCTGAATGTGACATGTCACCATTAGCACTGGCTGATAAACATCTTAATAATAACTGACCTGATCATAAAGATAAATATATCAACTGGTACTCAAAATGCCTTTTAAGGCAATACAGAGTGGAGAAAATGAGTTGACCTTGAAGCCATAACAACAGAATTTGAGAGAGTTGATTTTTCAGCAGATGGAATCTGCCTTAAGTCAACAATGCCAGCAGTTTTAAAAAGCGCTACAGGAAATGCCTGCTGTCAGTTATGTTTTATGGGCAGCTGAAGTGCTGCAAAATAACTTAGTTTGGGAAGATATTATTGCATTCAGAAAGGGGGAAGCCGGGCACATCTCCATCAATTCACTTTTGGCTTCAAGCACCCTTTCCCCCAAAAGCATAGAGTTGAGCATTTTCTCTGTCTTTACACATCAATCCACTGGCAAGTAAGAAACAAACCACATTTACTAAACCAGTATTGCCAGTACCTGATTATCAATACAAATGGGATGGTTCAGAGACCTAATGATAATGGTATAACCATAGAAATACAATGAATAGAACAGACTTGGAAACTAGGAGTCCCCATTCTAATTCTATGGGTAATACACAGCAACTGTGGTAAAAGTGTTAGTATAGTAGTACAGTAGTCTAGAGCAGTAGTACAATACAGTACCTGGTAATGGTTGAGCTGCCCAGCGTGCTGAGGGCTGGGGTAGAATCCTTCACTAGACCGAGGGCTGGGGTAACCAGGTCTGCTAGGCTGCACGGGGGGGGGGACAGAGATCACACAGAACACATTGGACATTTAGACCTCCTGCAGTGTGTGATCCCCATCTATCAGACATGGAGCACTAGTTCTTCAAATGAGAGTAATTTAGTCTATATGTGCCTAAAGATATCTAAGGTAAACATCTCAGAAATGTCCAATTATACCCCTAATGGCAGGGGTAGGGTTAGAGAGGTCTCTTACTTTAGGGGAGGTAGGGTTAGAGAGGTCTCTTACTTTAGGGGGGGGTTAGAGAGGTTAGGGTTAGAGAGGTCTCTTACTTTAGGGGAGGTAGGGTTAGAGAGGTCTCTTACTTTAGGGGAGGGGGGTCTCTTACTTGGGGGTAGGGTTAGAGAGGTCTCTTACTTTAGGGAGGTAAGGGTTGGAGAGGTCTCTTACTTGGGGGGGTAAGGGTTAGAGAGGTCTCTTACTTTAGGGGGTTAGGGTTAGAGAGATCTCTTACTTTAGGGGGTCTCTTAAGGGGTTAGAGAGGTCTCTTAATTTAGGGGGTTAAGGGTTAGAGAGGTCTCTTACTTTAGGGGGGTTCTCTTAGGGGGTTAGGGTAGAGAGGTCTCTTACTTTAGGGGGTAAAGTTAGGGTAAGAGAGGTCTCTTACTTTAGGGGGTTAGGGTTAGAGAGGTCTCTTACTTTAGGGGGTATTAGGATTAGAGAGGGTTCTTACTTTAGTGGAGGTTAGTGTTAGGGAGATCTCTTACTTTATGGGGGTTAGGGTTGGGGGTCTTACTTCAGGGGAGGTTAGGGATAGGGAGATCTCTTACTTCAGGGGGATTAGGGTTGGGGAGGGGAGGGTTCTTACTTTAGGGGAGGTTAGGGAAGGTTCTTACTTTAGGGGGGGTAGGGTTGTGGAGTGTTCTTACTTTAGGGGGGGCCTCGTCGGAGCCCCCTGAGTCCCAGGACACAGTGACCTGACGTCTCATCTCCATCCTTAGTCTCTCCTCCTGCTGGGCCTTCTCCTCCTCTAAGATAGTACTGCAGGGAACACACACACACACACAACAGCTTAGCACACCTAACATAAATTCATAAAAAAGACTGAACATTTTAACAAAATCATCTCATTTACTGTAGCCTGAAACGCAATCATGTTCCTATCACAGACGAGCTGCATTGCAGATGTGATTTATTTTGTTTGTTAGGCAAACCCAAGTCCAGCCATCAATCTATTAATGACATCATCCAATCATCCATCATTCGACCCTACATCCAATTTACCTTACAGGAAAACGCTCATCCCCCAGAGTTTATGCTTCCGAGAGCCCATCTTATCACACCAGAACAGATGAACCACCAGCTCCCTGGTCACATCCCCAGCCTGCAGTGGAGGTGTGTGAGAGTCTAGCAGCAGCCTGGTAAGTCCTGCACTGTTTTACTAAACTCACTTTATCAGAGACAGCTAGCTCCAGCTCACCCCATCCACCTCCCTTAACTTCCCCCTCCTTCCTCTCTCTGCCCTGGGCAGCCTGTTTTGGTTGGCACTCAGCCAGCCAGCCAGCCAGCCTTCACTGGATTGGATTAACTGGGAAGAATGATGCTGCGGAACTAAATATCAGGGTTGTATTCATTAGGGAACAACGTAGCAAAACGTTTCGCAACGTAACAAAAACAGTGTTTCTTATTGGACCAGTTCAGGTAGTCTGTCCCTGTTTCACTCAGTTGTCTTCCGTTTGGTAAATAATGAATGCGACCCAGGGTTTGGCTAGAGGAGAGGAGATTGTAAGGAAGCGCTGTCCTTAAGACACACTATGAATGCCTTCACAGTGGTAGTAAAACATGGTGTACCTTACTCTTTGGACCTTAATTGGTCAAAGACAGCAATAGACAAAGTGGATATCCCAGGAGCCTTGACGGGTGCTCACTGGAATCTCTGTTGCCCTGTGTTTCCTTTCTCTCCCGGTGCATTCTGGATCTAAGGTTGTGTTACTATGGGTTAGACGAGAGATAATGGGCTGTTCACACTCTGTACCCAAGAGCTCAAAATGGAACACGAAGAGTCTCGCTCATGATGGCACACACAGACGTACGTACACAGCAGACAAGCACGCACCCACACGTGTCAGACATATCTTCGTACAGTTAAATGGATCCAGTGACAGGGTAACTATCACCCAAACACAGCAAAGACTTTGGATACAGGTAGCCTAGCGGTTTAAGAGCGTTGGGCCAGTAACTGAAAGGCTTCTGGTATCGAATCCCCGAGCCAGCAAGGTGGAAAAATCTGCCGTTCTGCCTTTGAGCAAAGGCACTTTAACCCCAACAACTGCTCCCCGGGCGCTGTGGATAAAGACAGCCCCTTGCACCTCTCTGATCCAGAGGGGTTGGGTTAAATGTGGAAGACACATTTCGGTTGAATGCATTCTGTTGTGCTACTGACTAGGTATCTCCTATCTCTACAGACAACCAACCACATACCTACTATACACAGTACTCTCCGAAAACATACCCACTGCTCAACATAGGGCTATGGGGACTGTGGGGACTATGGGTCCAATGGGAACTATTATCTAGTAGGGACACGAGTCACAGTTCAGTGAGTCTAAAGTTAACAGGAGAGTGGCTCACATCCATAGGGCTTTATCGACGGACGGACAGACAGACACATTTTATATACTAAGGTGAATGGTTTAAAGTAGTGTGCTATATAGGGAATAGGGTGCCATCAGGGACGCAGCCGAGGACTACCCACAGTCATTTACCCACACACACCCTCGTCTGTGGTCTTGCTTCAGTTAAACTAAAATAAATACTACATACATCCCACTTTATCCAGCTGCCATGGATTTGACTGACATGATAGACCATTGAAGTGCATTGAGTGCTGATAATTGCTAGTCTCTATTGGGAATATGGCATCAACCTGTTGCATCTTATGTGGCTACAACTTAAGTAGCGGAGACCACACTGTTTCCAAACTTTACTGAAGTGGCCTATACTTTAATACATGAAACAGTGACCTCTTGAGTAGCAATGTTGAATATCATTGTTCCAGAGTTATAAAGGAGGGAAAACATGTGTAAAAGAACACTGGCATGACCTGAACTTCTCCCCTCAGGGGTACTGACCTGAGCTGGGTTTTGAGCTCTGTGAAGCGGGGTCTCTTGCTGGGGTCGTAGGCCCAGCACTTGGTCATCAGGCTGTACAGGGTGGGGGGACAGTTGTGGGGCATGGCCAGACGCTCTCCGTTCTCTATCCGCCCGATGACATCATTGTTCTTTACCCCCTGGAAGGGCTTGATACCGTACATGAGGATCTCCCACATACACACACCTGGAGGGGAGGTGCTCTAGATATAACGCCACAGACAGACACAAACACGCATGGAAGCACACACACACAGACGCGCGTACACACACACAGACGCGCGTACACACACACAGACGAGCGTACACACACACAGACGCGTGTACACACACACAGACGCGCGTACACACACACAGACGAGCGTACACACACACAGACGAGCGTACACACACACAGACGCGTGTACACACACACAGACGCGCGTACACACACACAGACGCGCGTACACACACACAGACGCGCGTACACACACACAGACGCGCGTACACACACACAGACGCGCGTACACACACACAGACGCGCGTACACACACACAGACGCGCGTACACACACACAGACGCGCGTACACACACACGCGTGTACACACACACGCGCGTACACACACACGCATGCGTACACACGCGTATTGATCGCTAGATAAGCATTATTTGTAGCTGCTAAACTCACCAAACATCCACACGTCGCTGGCTGAGGTAAAGCGTCTGAAGTTGATGGACTCTGGAGCCATCCATTTGATTGGCAGTTTCCCTTTGGAAGCTGAAAACCCAGTTAGCAATAGACTGTCAACATTTTAGTAGGGTGAAGTTTCCCCTAGATGCTGATCAGTTTTGTATTTCCCACACTAATGGTTAAAGTTAGGATTGGTGGAAGGGAAGCTAATCCTAGATTTATACTAAGGGGGGAAACTTTTCTCTGGAGTTCAACATTTTGATAGCCTGCAATAGCTTTCACAACCAGCAGATGGTGGTAAAACATCAGCCTGGAAGCCGGTATGTTTGTACCATAGACATGGCATCATTGTATCTGTCCCATTATGGCGCTGCCCATGCTAAAACAGGCTTTTGGGCACTAGCGTCCTCTATCTCTCTCTGTGGTTTGTACCTTTGTAGTAGGAGGAGTCTTCCATGTAGCGTGAGAGCCCAAAGTCTCCCAGCATCACACAGTCTGTGGAAGACACTAGCACGTTCCTGGCAGCAATGTCCCTGAGGAGATAGACACATACACCATGAGTAGGAATCCTGGAAAACATGGGGATTTTGACAGCGTGGCACCAAAAAATATATTAGAAAGTGTCAAAAACATAATATTATATTGCCTCTGTAAAGCTAAATAGCTGTTAAAGTGGGTGGTGGTCTTACCTATGGACAAAGCGTTTGCTCTCCAGGTAGGCCAAAGCTGTGCTGAGCTGGTGGGAGAACAGGATCAACGTTGATAGGTCCAGGTTGTACTTCCTTACTTGTAAAAATGACCTCAACTGGAAGAGATTAAAACATCGATAAGATACAAGATATCCTCTTTGTTTTGACAGAGATAGAGGGATGACAGCAGGAATGATAGAGAAACTTTGGCCCTGTTCCCAAATGTGTTCTGTGTTCATTTATTACAAGAATGACAAGAAGTCCAACAACAACTACTGTAAGTACTGATCCAAATATACTCTTGGTCACCTCACCTCTCCCATCGTGCACAGCTCCATGATGATCCACACAGGGTTTTCTGTGATCACACCAATCAGCTTCACTATGTGGGGGTGGTCGAACTGACGCATGGTCACTGAGGAACACATACATCACAAAAGGGTGTGAGGATTTCACAGAACAGTTTAGATCAAGTGGAAAGAGAAAACGCTCCCTGGGATAGGTCTAACACACTCCCTCAACAGTCTGTGAACCATGTAAACCCAGCGAGCAAAGGAACCTGAGAGTACAATCAGGCAGCATGTGTGTGTGTGTACATGGCAATCAGCAGCAGCTGCAGTCTTCATCAGGCCCATGACAGCGACACAGCACTACATCTCAGCATACTCACGTGCTTCCTGAAGGAACTTCTCGCGCACGCTGTCCGACGTGCAGTTCTTGCATGTTTTAATGGCCACATTTAGAGTGGGATTCTCCTGGAAGAGAAATTAGAGAAAATATTGGATTTGTTTGTGTGCATTACTGGTAGTGGATAATATCATGACAATTCAGACCATAAATAAGAGGCCAGATGTGTTTAGCTAGACAGTAACAGGGGTGGAATTGAAAGGAACACATGAGGACTGAGGGTGAGAGGGGAGCTGCTAAGGCTGCATTTAGCCAGACAGTTGCAGTGCTATTTATTTGTTACAGTACTATTTACCGGGCTGTTGTAGACTCCCTGGTGGACGTCTCCAAACTGTCCCTCACCGATGCAGCGTCCCAGCTCTATCCTGTCTCTCTGGATCTCATAGTCCCTGGCTGGGGAGGGAGAGATAACTCCTGTTAGTTACACTGACTCTCATAGTCCCTGGCTGGGGAGGGAGAGATAACTCCTGCTAGTTACACTGACTCTCATAGTCCCTGGCTGGGGAGGGAGAGATAACTCCTGCTAGTTACACTGACTCTCATAGTCCCTGGCTGGGGAGGGAGAGATAACTCCTGCTAGTTACACTGACTCTCATAGTCCCTGGTTGGGGAGGGAGAGATAACTCCTGTTAGTTACACTGACTTTTACAGGGTGAATGACTCACCACTATGCTGATCTGTATGTGTGTGTTGATGAGGCCTTTTTTGGTTGTTAATAATAACAGCAAGATGCCTTGGCTGTGTTTTCACTGCAGTAGATGGTAATACTGTATGAAATACTGTATTTATCTGTATAAGGCAATTCACACCCACCACCAGGCAAGGACATGCACACTACAACAGAAAATGATCAGGCTGTGGTGATGTCAACAGACATAGTACTTGATATATTTGGTTCCTCCCTGTGGATTTCAAATTACAACAGGCTACCACTTTGGTTTGATTGACTGTATCTATTTGAGTCCTTTACCAGACGCTCTTATCCAATTAAGATGATTGCACAATCTCTTCAGACAGACACCTAACAAACAAAACTAAATTATAAATGGAATTTCACATCAAAACGTTCAAGCAATGGTGAAATTAAAGAAAAACCAAGGAAGAAACACGTCAACATGAAAAATAAATAAATAAGCCAATTGAACAATCACTATTGAAGACGCATTTGAACTCTGGTACTGAATGGATGAGATTGCTTCATCTCACAGCTAGCGGGATATTTTACTTGGTTTCAGCAAACAGTATTAAAGTGATATTTCACTTCAAAATCAACATTTTTCAGGGGTTTGAATGGAGTGAAAAAGACCAGAACCCTCTAAGCTGATGAAATGTAACAATTCCGATCCATTTGGGATGGAGGCCTATGGCTGAATCTGATAAGTCTGTCAAACTTTCATTTTAGAGGGAAATGATTTGATTTTAAGATGACCAGTAGGTTACTAAACCTATGAAATACCTCCAGTAGATGAGTTGAATGAGCCGTTCTAGTACAGTACACAAGCACAATTACAGACAGAAAACAGAGAGACAAACAGAAAGAGAGAGGCAGCGTTACCTTCATCTACTCCATAGCTCACTGCTGGGTGGTTAGGATAAAGAGAGGTGGCTTTTAGAAACCATTTGCAACAGAACACGACAAACACAAGTTAGAAAGTAAGACCGAGGGGAATAGATGTTATGTGGTTTATGTGGTTTTAAAAGAACCAACTTGTGAGTGCACAGAGCTGGGTGTCAATGGGGAAAAACAGGTTATCCTGTAGAACAAGAATATGTGCTAGAAAGCCACACGTTTCACATTAGAACTTGATCATCTAGAAATGGATAAACGTGTTATCTTAGGCTGCCTCTCAGATGGCACCCTATTCTAATTCCTATGGGCCCTGGTCAGAAGTAGCGCACTAAACTGGGAATAGGGTGCCATTTGGTACTCAGAGCTATGTATTGGGTATTAGCCCGGTGGGACTCAGTGGGACTCAAATCCCCATGTGGTATGAAGAAATCTGCAGATGCTGGATGGACCACTTGTTTGAATGGAGAGAGCTCTGTTCTCGAGTGTTAGCATGCGATGGGACTCCTCCGTCTCCATATACAGAGCTCCTTGTTACAGAATAACTTTTTGTTTCACAACCAGACTGTCTTGTTAGTCAGCTGGCCCAGACCACTCCACAACCTGGTGAATTAGCTGCACTCTATTTCTCTGTCCCAAATGACACCCTATTCCCAATATAGTGCACTACGTTTGACCAGAGTCAAACGTAGTGCACTATGTAGGGAATAGGGTGCCATTTGTGACACAACCTACACCACTGCAGGGGCTATTGTGTTCCAGACTCATATGATCCCACGAGACCTGGCATCATGGCCACCAAAGAAAGACCTGGGGTTACTGGAGACATATAATTACAATAACTAGAACGGAAATTAAAATTAAAGTCAAGGATGGCGGCTATGGGTGTACCATGGTCTAAGGTGCTTTGTCCATTCTAGTGATTATAACTCTATGACTAACTCATTCTTTCACTCCAGTACACTCAAAGGGCACTTGTCTCTTTCAGTCCTGATGACTACTCACTGACATGACTATTCCATATAATGAACATTTGTGACAAGTAAAAGGATTTCACTGATGATGTACTACTAAGCATTCCATAGATATTTTCAGTGAATCAGTGAATCATAATGGAACAGAATGTGTGTCTGATTTGGACAGCATCATGACAGCAGGAATATAAATGAATGGAAGTGCTGGGAAATGAAAGATCATCAATAAGAATACATGACTATCCAGTTACAGTACGTGTATAGACTTACAATGTCACCATGACAACCAAACATTGAGTGTACAGACAATCTAGTACCGTTTCGATAAAGGACACACACAGGCAGCGTGTGTGGGGTATTTGGGAAGTAGAAACTAACATCTCCACTAGCCACATTAACAAACACACAGAGCCTGAGAAAACAGATCACCATACAGCACCCGGGCCACAGTCAAAGGAATTTAGATAAGAGAAGGACGAAGAGAAAGAACATGAGGGAGAGACAAAGAGAGAGAGAAATCAAAAGAGAGACCAAGAGAGAAAGAACAAGAGAGATAAAGAATGAGAGCTAGAAAGAGAGACAGAGAACGAGAGAAACAAAGAGAGAAAGAACGAGAGCGATAGAGACAAAAGAGAAAAAGAAAGACAGATAGAAAGAGAGACAAGGAGAGAAAGAACAAGAGAGAGAGAGAGACAGAAAGAGAGACAAGGAGAGAAAGAACAAGAGAGAGAGAGAGACAGAAAGAGAGACAAGGAGAGAAAGAATGAGAGAGAGAGAGAGAAAGAAAGAAAGAATGAGAGAGAGAAAAATCTAGAAAGAGGAGATCAGGAGACATATTAGCAGGACACACATTAAGATCAACATAGTGTATTACTACTAGGGAGCATAGAGCTGCACTTACTTGAGGGCATGGTGTAGGTATCGTCTTCGTCTATAATCTCAGCATAGTCATCCGTCTCTGCAGAAACACAACAGCCTCGTGGTCAGTCTACTGGTCAAGTCCAGTCACACACTGTCCGAGACGGATACACACAGATGCAGCTAGCTAGATACGTACCCTTCCACACAAGTAACTAGAGCCAGCTGAAAATAAACATGCGAGTCAGACAGCAAGTCTCTCTCTCTCTCTCTCTCTCTCTCTCTCTCTCTCTCTCTCTCTCTCTCTCTCTCTCTCTCTCTCTCTCTCTCTCTCTCTCTCTCTCTCTCTCTCTCTCTCTCTCTCTCTCTCTCTCTCTCTCTCTCTCTCTCTCTCTCTCTCTCTCTCTCTCTCTCTCTCTCTCTCTCTCTCTCTCTCTCTCTCTCTCTCTCTCTCTCTCTCTCTCTCTCTCACACACACACACACACACACACACACACACACACACACACACACACACACACACACACACACACACACACACACAGAGAGAGAGAGAGAGAAACACAAGCATGTCCGTTATCAACTCGCACAGTTTCAGCCATATCTGTCTGTCTGATCAGAGCTTAGCAGTACAGATGGGCTTCTTGGTAAGGGAGAAAGAGGAGGGTGAGAAAAAGAAAGAGAGAAGCCGTTCCCAGTCCCCTAGATAAACAGATTTAGGTGTTTACAGTATGTGAACGGCCGCTTGATGTCCAGTCTTGACTTGATCTAAAATGGTAATACGCTAGTTGTGCCGTCTTGGCTGCTGTTCCACTTAGGGAAAAACGACCAGCAGACTCTGTGTAGTATGTAGCTAGCCATCAGACGGCCCATTTTAGACAGGAATGCCGCGGTGCCATGGAGCTCGCCAAACTCAGCTCTCTTTATGAGGCTGAGCTGGGAGAGGGCCGGGAGCTGGGCCCTTAAAGATCCAGGCAGACAGCAGGGAATGTATTCAGAAAGCCACTCAGAGTAGGAGCCCCCCCCCCATCTAATCTTATTTATTCATTATAATAAAAAAGGCAGAACTGATCTTACTCTGAGACTCTCTGTGGATACAGTTCCAGAGCGTGGGACAGACCAGACCTGGGGTCAAATAGTATTTGTTTTATTTAAAATACTTTAAACTGTGCTTGATTGAGCTTGCCTGGCACCTTGGGACCAACAGAATAGTCCTAAAAGTGCAAACTCTGTCAATTTGGCACTCCAGACAAGCTCAATCAAACTAAATCGATTTGAATCACAGGGAAGCACTGCAGCTAAGACAGTTTTCAGCACATTTTCTGGAAACGTTAACTGTTACATTGTTTCCCTAACTCCAATCAGGTCTATTGCATGATAAGTGCATTACTAATGACAAACCTCTACAAGCAGACAGTTAAAAAACAGATTCATTTAATTTGATTCATGATTCATTTGATTGATATGATTCATGAGTGATACACACACAACACAACCCACAACCCCCTGAATCCCCCATGACCCCAGTGAGTTAGTAGCAGGTGACAGGAAGGAATGGAGGGAAATATTAAAAAGCAAACTTTACCATCCCCACTACAATCCTCTGCAGGTCCAAGGAGAGCATGCCAAACAGAGAGAGAGAGGGAGGAAGGGAGAGAGGGAGGAAGGGAGAGGGAGAGAAAGAGAGCGAGAGGTTACACACCATAGAAAGATATGAAAAGTATAATTCATTCAAAATGAGTTTAATAATTGTTACCGTGACTCACACTCCCTCAAAACAAGCAGGGACCGGGAATTTCACAAGTGTATCCAATCCATTGGGAAAGTATTTTATTTTCTAAGCTTCTACTTTAAATTGAATTAGTCTGTCGTTGGAATGTGTGGAACCTGATTCAGTTTGGTTGAGGGGACAGCCAGAGTAGTGAACTTCAGCCAGCATTGTTCAGAAGGGGGTCAGTGGAGTTCATTGGCTATTCTTAGCATGGGCCACTGTGACGGATAGGAACGTGAGCTAATAGGAAGCTGTTAAACAGCTGAGACAGAAGCGTGGACCAATACGAAGCTGTTAAACAGGTGACAGCGGGCAGGACAGAAGTCACGTGTCCAGAAGTTAGTATTGGTTAACTTTGTTAGTTAGATACTTTTTTTGGACACATTATCCTTGTTCAACATTATCCTTGTTCAACATTATCCTTGTTCAAGGGCATAAACTCAGTTTGGCAAAATCGACCGAAAATGATAGGGACATATAAATCACTGGTGTCATTTTAGCAATATAAACACATGGTTATTAAATTAGATGTACAGCTATTAAAGGGTGTCTTTAAGAGTCTGGTGGTCTGATGCTTACAGCATCTTGAACCTGGCTGCGGATCAAACAGATTGCTGCGCCATCAGGCTCTATATACATCCCAAATGGCACCCTATTCCCTATATAGTGCACTACTTTTAACCAAGACCCATTGGGCTCAGGTCAAAAGTAGTGCACCATATAGGGAATGGGGTGCCATTTGGGATGCAACCTCTATTGATTTGCGGGCCATGGCTCGACTACAATCAGCAGACGACACGCTTCCTGGAAAATAAAATGGGGACTCACTGTCTTGGAAAACTGGATCAGTTTCAATGTTTTTTATTTTCAGACACGTCAGGGATAGGGTATGTACGTCATCTCATTTACTAGACAAGTTCCTTCTTAACACAGTTTCTCAAACTTTTCCCCGCCAGGCTAGTTCTGTTTGGCCATTGTAGGTTTTGCTTTGTCAGTCATTTCAGAGAGATTTTAGTTGTTCAGCTAAAAGTTTCATCCCCTCATTTCCCCTAAATTCCCTACACACATGTTGTGTGAGTGTAGGGGATTTGGGGACAGTGGGGCACACAGGGTTAGTCAGAGAAAAACAGAAAGCAGAGTCAGTCGAGTAAGCCAATCAGAGCAGTGGTACCCTTTGGCGGAGAGTCATGGGCACAGAAGACGAAAGGAAGGAGAAAGCGCCTGGCTTTAGCAGGTTTAGGAGGCGTCGGGGTCACAGAGTTCACAGAATCTTCAGCAAATCAGAGAGAAGGATGACAGAGCAGGAGAGATGGTGAGAAAAAGAGACTAATAGTTTTTCTGACAGAAACAGCTCCGGGGTAAAGTTTCTCCTAGGTACAGATCTAGAATCAGCTTCCCCTCCCTCAATCCTAACTTTTACCATTAGTGGGGAAAATGCAAAACTGACCCAAGATTAGCCTCTAGGGGAAACTTCAACCAACACCACAGAACACACATTGAGCAGCAGACAGCATTTGTGTATATGTTAAGGAGTGATAAATGTTGGTGTGATGGTGTCCGAAGCTTTCCCCATATAACAGACAAAATGCTACATATCCATTTACACCTCAGAAATCATTACCACTCTGTCATGGCACGTCTGTTATGAAACGACATGAAATACGTCAATAATAATATGAATACATCTCTTCTTTCCTATACCAACAGGGAAGTCAAAGCCGACAGGGGAACTATAGCCTTACTCAAATTATGGCAATTCTGCATTTCAATCAACAGCATAGTAATAAGTCCTTCACTATTCTATGCCTGATATGTCGGCCAGGGCTAAGGAATTGATTCGCACTTCTACAAAAGGTCTTGTGTACAACTGTACGTTGACACATATGGAATGAATTCAGTTAAATATATTGGATTTGTGTGAGCAGCAAGATGCTGCTGTCCCTACGGGAATTTCTCTCTGACCTCTTTCTGAGAAATGGCATTGATGGATGGTATCAGGGAGAACTGGTGTAAACACGGAACTCGGACCGTCAAAATAAAAACGATCAAAAAGGAAAAACCTATCAAGTGCAGAGCTGTGGTGTCATTGTAACACTTCTCGGCATAAGTCTCATATACAACTCCCCACCGCACACCGGGGTTCGATCCCCACCTTGCTCACGGTTTCTTCCACTTGCCTGTCTCCCCCTCTCATCTTCCTAACTGTCTGAATAAATTGCTAAAACATATTCACAAAAAATAACTAAAACAGTTTCAAATAGACTGAAACTAGCAGCATTACTATTATTTACTGATAGTAGTAGAGAGTAGACTTCTCCCATGGTTTGTTTCAAGAACTTTATTTAAACAAGTGTTTTAAATAGGCCTACTATGAGACTATGCCCAAAAATCATCAAACCATATAGTTTGAAACACACCAGTAAACTCTAAACCAAATATGTGAAAATATACTATCAGTGAATACAACACCTCTCAACCTTCATATTACTGTGTAGCTACAATCAAATAATAGTTGCCTATGACTGACTCCCATACATATATGATTCACCTTCTCCTTGAGAGCTGAGGAATCCTTAGATACCCTGTGACACTAACACCCTATGACATTTATTGAAACCTTATGAGACTCAATGACACCCTATAACACCCTATGGCAGTTAATGACAATATATGACACTAATGACACCCTATGACACTTTAAAGACACCCTATGACACCCTATGGCAGTTAATGACACTCTATGACACTTTAATGACACCCTATGACACCCTATGATACTTAATGATGCCCTATGACACTTTAATGACACCCTAGGGCACTTTAATGACACCCTATTGCACCAATGACACCCTATGACACTTTAATGACACCCTATGATACTTAATGACACCCTATGACACTTTAATGACACCCTAGGACACTTAAATGACATTTAATGACACCCTATGACACTTTCATGACACCCTAATGACACCCTATGACACTTTAATGACATCCTATGTCACTTTAATGACACCCGAGGACACTTAAATGACATTTAATGACACCCTATGACATTTAATGAAACCCTATGACATTTAATGACACCCTATGACATTTAATGAAACCCTATGACATTTAATGACACCCTATAACATTTAATGAAACCCTATGACATTTAATGACACCCTATGACACTTTCATGACACCCTAATGACACCCTATGACACTTTAATGACATCCTATGTCACTTTAATGACACCCGAGGACACTTAAATGACATTTAATGACACCCTATGACATTTAATGAAACCCTATGACACTTTCATGACACCCTAATGACACCCTATGACACTTTAATGACACCCTATGACATTTAATGAAACCCTATGACATTTAATGACACCCTATAACATTTAATGAAACCCTATGACATTTAATGACACCCTATGACACTTTCATGACACCCTAATGACACCCTATGACACTTTAATGACATCCTATGTCACTTTAATGACACCCGAGGACACTTAAATGACATTTAATGACACCCTATGACACTTTCATGACACCCTAATGACACCCTATGACACTTTAATGACATCCTATGTCACTTTAATGACACCCGAGGACACTTAAATGACATTTAATGACACCCTATGACATTTAATGAAACCCTATGACATTTAATGACACCCTATGACATTTAATGAAACCCTATGACATTTAATGACACCCTATAACATTTAATGAAACCCTATGACATTTAATGACACCCTATGACATTTAATGAAACCCTATGACATTTAATGACACCCTATGACATGTAATGAAACCCTATGACATTTAAGGACACCCTATGTCACCCTCTGAACCTCCCAACCTCAGTGCCAGGCTCTCCTCTCTCAGCAGCATAGTAAACAAGCATCTCTTTGATACCATAATGTCTGACTCTCTAAACCCCTAACCTCTGGTCAGTTAACAGGGCTCTGGCCAACCCCTTCAATCAGGCCTTAATCTGTCTGTCACTGGAGCCCCCAGGCTATTAACATTCAGCAGTTCCATCACAGTCCTCTGACATTTAGGAGATAAAGAAGAGAAAGAGAGATAGAGATAGACTGGGGACGAGAGACAGGCAGAGGGATGGACGCAGAGGGAGAGAGGGGGAGAGAGAAATAAGGAGGAAGATAAATAGATATAGACTGGGGAAAAGAGAGAAGTAGAGGGATGGAGGGAAAGAGAGGGGGGAGAGAGAAATAAGGAGGAAGATAAATAGAGATAGACTGGGGAAAAGAGAGAAGCAGAGGGATGGAGGGAAAGAGAGGGGGAGAGAGATAAGGAGGAAGATAAATAGATATAGACTGGGGAAAAGAGAGAAGCAGAGGGATGGAGGGAAAGAGAGGGGGAGAGAGATAAGGAGGAAGATAAATAGAGATAGACTGGGGAAAAGAGAGAAGCAGAGGGATGGAGGGAAAGAGAGGGGGAGAGATAAGGAGGAAGATAAATAGATATAGACTGGGGAAAAGAGAGAAGCAGAGGGATGGAGGGAAAGAGAGGGGGAGAGAGAGATAAGGAGGAAGATAAATAGAGATAGACTGGGGGAGAGGCAGAGGGATGGAGGGAAAGAGAGGGGGAGAGAGATAAGGAGGAAGATAAATAGATATAGACTGGGGAAAAGAGAGAAGCAGAGGGATGGAGGGAAAGAGAGGGGGAGAGAGAGATAAGGAGGAAGATAAATAGAGATAGACTGGGGAAAAGAGAGAAGCAGAGGGATGGAGGGAAAGAGAGGGGGAGAGATAGACTGGGGAAAAGAGAGAAGCAGAGGGATGGAGGGAAAGAGAGGGGGAGAGAGAAATAAGGAGGAAGATAAATAGAAATAGACTGGGGAAAAGAGAGAAGTAGAGGGATGGAGGGAAAGAGAGGGGGAGAGAGAGATAAGGAGGAAGATAAATAGAGATAGACTGGGGAAAAGAGAGAAGCAGAGGGATGGAGGGAAAGAGAGGGGGAGAGAGAAATAAGGAGGAAGATAAATAGATATAGACTGGGGAAAAGAGAGAAGCAGAGGGATGGAGGGAAAGAGAGGGGGAGAGAGATAAGGAGGAAGATAAATAGAGATAGACTGGGGAAAAGAGAGAAGCAGAGGGATGGAGGGAAAGAGAGGGGGAGAGAGAGATAAGGAGGAAGATAAATAGAGATAGACTGGGGAAAAGAGAGAAGCAGAGGGATGGAGGGAAAGAGAGGGGGAGAGAGAAATAAGGAGGAAGATAAATAGAGATAGACTGGGGAAAAGAGAGAAGCAGAGGGATGGAGGGAAAGAGAGGGGGAGAGAGATAAGGAGGAAGATAAATAGAGATAGACTGGGGAAAAGAGAGAAGTAGAGGGATGGAGGGAAAGAGAGGGGGAGAGAGAGATAAGGAGGAAGATAAATAGATATAGACTGGGGAAAAGAGAGAAGTAGAGGGATGGAGGGAAAGAGATGGGGGAGAGAGATAAGGAGGAAGATAAATAGATATAGACTGGGGAAAAGAGAGAAGCAGAGGGATGGAGGGAAAGAGAGGGGGAGAGAGAGATAAGGAGGAAGATAAATAGAAATAGACTGGGGAGAGGCAGAGGGATGGAGGGAAAGAGAGGGGGAGAGAGATAAGGAGGAAGATAAATAGATATAGACTGGGGAAAAGAGAGAAGCAGAGGGATGGAGGGAAAGAGAGGGGGAGAGAGAGATAAGGAGGAAGATAAATAGAAATAGACTGGGGGAGAGGCAGAGGGATGGAGGGAAAGAGAGGGGGAGAGAGATAAGGAGGAAGATAAATAGATATAGACTGGGGAAAAGAGAGAAGCAGAGGGATGGAGGGAAAGAGAGGGGGAGAGAGATAAGGAGGAAGATAAATAGAAATAGACTGGGGAAAAGAGAGAAGCAGAGGGATGGAGGGAAAGAGAGGGGGAGAGAGAGATAAGGAGGAAGATAAATAGAAATAGACTGGGGAGAGGCAGAGGGATGGAGGGAAAGAGAGGGGGAGAGAGATAAGGAGGAAGATAAATAGATATAGACTGGGGAAAAGAGAGAAGCAGAGGGATGGAGGGAAAGAGAGGGGGAGAGAGATAAGGAGGAAGATAAATAGATATAGACTGGGGAAAAGAGAGAAGTAGAGGGATGGAGGGAAAGAGAGGGGGAGAGAGAGATAAGGAGGAAGATAAATAGAAATAGACTGGGGGAGAGGCAGAGGGATGGAGGGAAAGAGAGGGGGAGAGAGATAAGGAGGAAGATAAATAGATATAGACTGGGGAAAAGAGAGAAGTAGAGGGATGGAGGGAAAGAGAGGGGGAGAGAGAGATAAGGAGGAAGATAAATAGAAATAGACTGGGGAGAGGCAGAGGGATGGAGGGAAAGAGAGGGGGAGAGAGATAAGGAGGAAGATAAATAGATATAGACTGGGGAAAAGAGAGAAGCAGAGGGATGGAGGGAAAGAGAGGGGGAGAGAGAAGGAGGAAGATAAATAGAAATAGACTGGGGAAAAGAGAGAAGCAGAGGGATGGAGGGAAAGAGAGGGGGGAGAGATAGACTGGGAAAGAGGGAGAAGGGGGGAGAGAAAGAAATAGAATGGGGAAGAGAGAGATAGAGGCACCTGCTGCCCCTGTTAACCTCCTCAACCCGCCAATCCCCTCCCGTCCTACCCATCTCCTTAGCACTGACTCCCCCTGCCACTTGCTAATCCACAGGCATGTTAAGGCTGTATGCATCCCAAAAGGCACCATATTCCCTACATAGTGTACTACTACTACTACATAGTGTACTACTACTACATAGTGTACTACTACTACATAGTGTACTACTATGTAGGGAATATGGTGCCATTTGGGACACAGATTAAATCTGACCTGGCCCTGGACTGGACTGTTTGTCTCAGCAGATGACATTTATTATCCACCATGGTGTTACAGCCCTTCAGCCCCGAATTACTCAGCTTCACCATTACTTATCATGCTGAATTGATTTCCTGTTACCACCACACACACGCCCGGCATCTGTTCTTGCTCTTACAAGAATAATCGGTGGAGAAAGCTTAACATGTCCTGTGATTGCACTAACCATCTATATCTTAGGATCAACAACAAAGACTAGAGCTGACAGACTAGGCCTAAATCAAATCAATTCTGCCCGCTTTTCATAAATGGCTAAAGTATAATAGCCTGTTTATCCACCATTGAGCATCATTAAACCCCAATACCCACACACATCCAAGTAAGGTTTCATGTGATGGGTTCTGTATTAGATATCTAATATGTAATAATATCCAGTGGCTTTACAGATCAATGGACAGGAAGCATCTGGAATTATCTTGACTGGGATTATATTATAAAAAAGCATGGTCATATTTTCTTCCATCAATAGCCCTGCTATATCCAGTAAAAGTCTGCGATGTTGAGGAGGCACAGATCTCTTACCTGAGACAGAGATGGCACGCACCCCGGCGCTCCGGACCACCCCCTCTACTATCCTCTTCTCATTGTTGGGCACCCTGAAGGGTAAAGGTTGGAGACAGAGAGGATCAACATGAGAAATTCCCTAACCTAAAACCAGCAAGTAAATCAACAGCATCCACAGCAACTCCAGGAGGATCCAGCATATTCCTGAAAATAATCTCTGGGGCCATGTGGAAAACATCCACACTATGCTGAGTATCATTCTCCTCCACTGAGCCACTCTTCGTCTTGGAAGCATCGAGTGTTGAGGTGCTGAACCAATAAGAGAACAGAACAGTCTTGGAAGAATCTAGTGTGGAGGTGCTGGACCAATAGGAGGGGAATAGGGAGGAGATATTCTGAGAAGATCCTACTGTAGGGAACTATTTATCAGGATTCTGCCCCAGAACTGTCTTGAGTGGATTTTTAAAAGAGTGAGAGAAGGTGTGGAAAACACCTCTCTAACACTAGTTCTGACTAGTCAACTGATTTCCCTGAATGACCTAATGTCCAGTAATTATAGCATGGAGAGGAAATACAATGGGTGTCATTGGATAACAGAGCTCTGATGCTAGGGGTCCTACAAATAGATTTACTGAGCAGATGTTTTCTTCACGCATTTTTGTTTGTTTGTTTGTTTGTTTCTTACACAGCTCTTTATGTTAACACCATCATATATCATTTTTACATGAATGAACATTCAAAGTATACCCATTGATAAATCATTTAGTGTATGGCAGATACTTACTTGGGGATTGAAGGCAGTGCTCTCTCTCCCTCTGAAAATACAGACGAGAGATATTGTTAAGCAAAGCATATACCGTAAAGCATCATCATTTTGAATACCAGAATACAAAAATCCAAGTGACAGTGTTATCTGAAACTTGTCTGTCGGCCTCGCATTAAAAGACCAAAATTGGCTAAAGAAAATTGTGATAAATAAAAAAGTATACCGGTTTCATTTAAGGACCAAAAAATGGACAGCTCTACCATATAGATTGCAAAATAGTTGGGAAGAGATTTTTTATGTACCGATTCCATGGCACATGGTTTATGAATTTACACAAAACTAAGCGGGATTACAAAATTTGAGTTTTTAAATTGAAATTATAATCCAAAATTCTCACAACTAATAAAATGGTATATATTTGGGGGATACAACTATCCCAGTTCTGCTGATTTTTGCTGCAAAGAGACAGAATAATTAGATCATTCAGTTTTGGTATTGTCCATATGTAGCTTATTTTTGGTCACAGGTTCAGGAATGGCTGAAGAAATGCAACATTTATCTGGAACTAACTCTTCAAATAGCACTGCTGGGTGATTTAAAAAGTCATAGCCAATCGATCAATAATATACCAATACTCTTGGCTAAAATATTTATCTTTAATTTACAATCTGTTGAATATATGAGAATAGAAAGGTTCAGAATGTTTGTGAAACATCACAGCACAGTTGAAAAATATATGACAAATAAATAAATAAAAACTGGATGGTGTTCAGAGATAGATGGGAGGGGTTGAGTGGAGCTGAAGGATGGGAATAAAAACAAACAAAAAATAGTGTCTGTCAAATGTAACTAGTATGTATAAACTGGGAGTAGAAGACTAAGTGTTGTTGTCCATTAGTTTACTCCAATTGGGATGGTAGGGTTAGGGGAAAATAATAACGGAAAATATATAAAAATTAAATATATGTATATTTTATACATATATTTATCCCAAAAATATATGGGGGATTGGAAATGATGCAGACAATTACATTGCTGGAAGCTACACTATCGGCAATATTAAATCAAATCTACCCACTAAAAAAATATTAAATAAAAAGGAAGAGGTGGAGTCGGTCCCGTGTGGCTCAGTTGGTAAAGCATTGGTGCTTTGCTAGGGTTGTTGGTTCGACTCCCACGGGGGACCAATGTGAAAAAGTATAACAACTGTATGCACTCACTACTGTAAGTCACACTGCTAAATGACTAAATGGTCAAATGAAAACTGAGGGGAAAATCACAAACACAGGAGAGGAGTAGCCTGTTTGAACTGCTCCCCTCCCTCCCACACAGGAAAAAGCACACAGTCCAACTCCAAAAAAGGCTTAAAAGGCCCCTCCCAAAAAACAGATCTCTAATGCTTTACTGCTCGAGAAAAGACTAGGTGTTTGTTGAAAATACCATATCTCTCTCAGACTGATAAAGGTATTGAAAGTGAATTCAACTACGACTACTAAACATGGCAGTCATGGCCAAAACAATACATGATTCCAAATCAAGCTACAACTGGAAACCTTGTAAACAGAAAGAAATCACACTACTGCCTACTGTCATGGTGATTGCCTAATACAATGCAGTCCATTTAGACTCAAATGACAACATCACCCAAGGCAGAGTGAATCTGTGACCGTCACTGCCGCAACGCAATCTTGAAAACCAAGTAATGTCAATAAACACAAACCCTTCAACTACAGTAATACTTCTTAGTAGAAGTATCTTTTTCAGACAGTGTGAGACTTACCTAACCATGTCAGCAGCAAAACAACTCAAACTCAAATGTAGACTACTATCTTTCTGAGATAGTGTGTGTGTCTTGAAAACCATCTAGTAAAATCAACACAAACATACGCAAGTACACTTCTTAGTGTGTTTTTGAGACAGTGTGTGTGTGTGTGTGTGTGTGTGTGAGGAAGATGTACCTTTCTGCGGCCGTATGATGAAGGACTGGGTGACTCCGTTTACCAGGCGACAGTAGCCGTCTATGAGGTCGGCCATGTTTTCAGCTGTGGTGAGTGACGGCGTGGTCACTGTGAGAGGCTGTGGACACAACAGCAGCCCACAAAGAGCCATTATTACCAGCACGGGCAGAGGGACGGACAGACAGACAGACAGGGCTGTTACAACTGTTCTGCTCTGCCTGGGGCTGCCAGCTGCCCCCTCCCATCATACAAACACTGTAGGGGGAACTCCGCATTTGTCTCAAACACAGACACACAAACACACACACACACACACTGCAGACACACATACACTGCAGACACACACACACACACACACTGCATACACACATACACTGCAGACACACACACTGCAGACACTCCCACACACACTGCAGACACACACACACACACAAACAAACACCCACACACACACTGCAGACGCGCACAACCACACACACACTGCAGACACACACACTGCACACACACACACACACTGCAGACACACATACACACACGGCAGACACACACACACACACACACTGCAGATACACTGCAGACACACACACACACACACACTGCAGACACACATACACTGCAGACACACACACTGCAGACACTCCCACACACACTGCAGACACACACACACACACACAAACACCCACACACACACTGCAGACGCGCACAACCACACACACACTGCAGACACACACACTGCACACACACACACACACACACACTGCAGACACTCCCACACACACTGCAGACACACACACACACACAAACACCCACACACACACTGCAGATGCGCACAACCACACACACACTGCAGACACACACACTGCACACACACACACACACACTGCAGACACACATACACACACACACACACACACACAGACACTGCAGACACACACACACACACACACTGCAGACACTCACACACTGCAGACACACACACACACTGCAGACACACACACTGCACACACACACAAACTGCAAACACACACACACACACACAAACTGCAGACACACACACACACACACACAAACTGCAGACACACACACACACACTGCAGACCCACACACACACACTGCAGACCCCCACACACACACTGCAGACCCACACACACTGCAGACCCACACACACTGCAGACCCACACACACCACACACACACACAATGCAGACACACACACTGCAGACACACAAACACACACACACACACTGCAGACACACACACTGCAGACACACAAACACACATACACACACTGCAGACACACACACTGCAGACACACACACACAAACTGCAGACCCACACACACTGCAGACCCACACACACCACACACACACACACACACACACACACAATGCAGACACACACACTGCAGACACACAAACACACACACACACACACACATACACACTGCAGACACACAAACACATACATACACACTGCAGACACACACACAAACACACACTGCAGACACACACTGCAGACATACACACACTGTAGACACACACACTGCAGACACACACACTGCAGACACACACACTGCAGACACACACACTGCAGACACACACACACACACTGCAGACACACACTGCAGACACACACTACAGACACACACACACTGCAGACACACACACACACTGCAGACACACACACACACATTGCAGACACACAGGCACGCACACAAACACACACTGCAGACACACACACACACACTACAGACACATACACGCACTACAGACACACAGACACACACACTACAGACACACACACTACAGACACACACATGGGCACACACGCATTCAGGAACACAGGCTCACTAACACACAGACACACACACAATATCCATGTATTCCACTGACATAACTTCCTTCCTGTGCTGATTCATAACAACAGTAATACCACAGTGAACAGATGACTACAGAATAGCACTGTGACTGTGTTCCTCACTTTACCACCCACCACATCTTACTCCTGGCTTGCGTCCAAGATGGCACCCTATTCCCTTTATAGTGCACTACTTTGGTCTAGAGCGCATATGGCTCTGGTCAAAAGTAGTGCACTATACAGCGAATAGGGTGCCATTTGGGACATGTGCTCTGCGCTACCACTGACTGACAGGCAGAGTAGTAACCCAATACTATAATAATCCTCTATGGCAGACAGAGTAGTAACCCAATATTATAATAATCCTCTATGGCAGACAGAGTAGTAACCCAATACTATAATAATCCTCTATGGCAGACAGAGTAGTAACCCAATACTATAATAATCCTCTATGGACGGGCAGACAGAGTAGTAACACAATACTATAATAATCCTCTATGGCAGACAGAGTAGTAACACAATACTATAATAATCCTCTATGGCAGACAGAGTAGTAACCCAATACTATAATAACCCTCTATGGCAGACAGAGTAGTAACACAATACTATAATAATCCTCTATGGCCGGGCAGACAGACAGAGTAGTAACCCAATACTATAATAATCCTCTATGGCAGACAGAGTAGTAACACAATACTACAATAATCCTCTATGGACAGGCAGACAGAGTAGTAACCCAATACTATAATAATCCTCTATGGCAGACAGAGTAGTAACCCAATAATATAATAATCCTCTATGGACGGGCAGACAGAGTAGTAACCCAATAATATAATAATCCTCTATGGACAGGCAGACAGAGTAGTAACACAATACTATAATAATCCTCTATGGACGGGCAGACAGAGTAGTAACCCAATACTATAATAATCCTCTATGGCAGACAGAGTAGTAACCCAATAATATAATAATCCTCTATGGCAGACAGAGTAGTAACCCAATGCTATAATAATCCTCTATGGCAGACAGAGTAGTAACCCAATACTATAATAATCCTCTATGGCAGACAGAGTAGTAACCCAATAATATAATAATCCTCTATGGCAGACAGAGTAGTAACCCAATACTATAATAATCCTCTATGGCAGACAGAGTAGTAACCCAATAATATAATAATCCTCTATGGCAGACAGAGTAGTAACCCAATGCTATAATAATCCTCTATGGCAGACAGAGTAGTAACCCAATACTATAATAATCCTCTATGGCAGACAGAGTAGTAACCCAATAATATAATAATCCTCTATGGCAGACAGAGTAGTAACCCAATACTATAATAATCCTCTATGGCAAACAGAGTAGTAACCCAATACTATAATAATCCTCTATGGCAGACAGAGTAGTAACCCAATAATATAATAATCCTCTATGGCAGACAGAGTAGTAACCCAATACTATAATAATCCTCTATGGCCAGCCCATCACAAATGAAAGGGTCCATTCATACAGGGGGGAGCCCAGAGTGAATGAATGTGTGTTACAGTAAAAGTAATCCCCAACAGGAAGACCTCTATGTGGAACCATTTGTAAATGGAACACTTATGTCCACTGTTCTGAAAAATCCATCCCAAGAAATCCATGTTTCACATGCTACTTCCGCTTCCAATAGTAGTAAATTGAAAGCAGATATTGACACAAAGGAAATATGAGTACATACAGAGAGGGGGAGGGGGGACTTGGCTACAAAAAAGTGATCTAATATTAGGTCAAATTAGCACTATTTACAAAGGTTATATCAATGTGTGCACTTACTCATGTTGAATGAATCATGTTCAAGTCAACCTCATGGTAATGTAAGGGTTATTATGAAATGGTTGATTGGTACCTCAGCAGCACCGGCCACGTTGAGCTGCAGCATGCCCTTCCTCTCCTTGTCCTCCATGACGGAGTATCCAATGGTCTGCACCTGGGTGAAGTTGGCCAGGTGTGTTGGCTGGAGAAGAGGAATCAATCAATCAATTCATTAAAGTGCACGCAAGGGAGCAAAATATGTGTTAATGTACAATGTTTCAGATGACTCTTAAAGTAAAGATGATTCCATTTGAACTTTAAAATGGTCACAGTATTTCTCAGGAAGATGTATTTTGTGTTATCTAGCTATTCGTTCAGTGAAAACATTCCACTTCAAGCTGCACATTTTTTGTTGTTGAGAGGGACGTTTTTGGCGTATCCTTTGAATGAGAGGGGTCTCATGGCTTCCAGAACTAACCTCTCAACGCCATGGCTCATGGTGATATAACATGGAACACATCTGATACCCTCAGTTTGATGGGTAAAAACAACAAAAATCCTTGGGCCATTTGGGAAGATTTTCACACACACACACGGACAGACAGACACATGTGTTTCATTACCTCAGCCCCTGAGGCCAACATGAAAATTATCAGGAATACTCTTTGAAAATCCCAGTTCATTCATGCCAATATTTCAGGGCAGAAATGTATTGTATAGGGAGGAGATAGAAGAGAGACCAACTCCTAGGTTATACAAGTAGTGTTTGGTTCCAGCTAAGTGACGGACAGCTGTTCTTCGAGGAAAACCACACCATATGTCCTAAATATCTTTAGTTTGACGTCTTTGGTTTCAGTCACAACTATATAAGTTGTGCAACTGTAATGGCTGTGCTTGATTGTGTGGAGATGCAGGACAAGGATACACAACACAATACATATTGAAATGTACATTTCCGACTCACAGTCGAACCCTTGTCTGTAAGGTAGCTAATGCCCTCCTCGGGTCCAATGGCTAGCTCTACTTGGATGACCCAGCTCAACTGTCAGGAGGAAAGGAAGACGGAGAGAAAAACAAAAAGAAGATTTGAGTCACAAATCAACAAGAGGAAAAGAGCGAAACACACACAATGACATTTAAGTTGAGAGTTCAATCTGTCGGATTCAAAGTGCCAACTCATAACCATGAAAACACATCTGCTACATCATTTGAACTGTTTGAAGTAGATCTGAGGGAATGCTAGATTAATTGTTACCATCTTTTGTCATTGCTGGGAAACAAAAAACAACAACTGTTGTTTTCCTTATGGCCAGTAGGGGACACCATGAACCTGGTCATTTTTTATTTAAGCTACAGAGATGCAGACTAGACCCACCCAAATACAACCATAATATCCCAGGCATTACTCCACACCTAACTACCATAGATTTTCTGAGAAAACAAGTACAACGCATTCAGTCGTGTTCAGTACAAGTTAAGTCATGTTCAGTACGAGTTCAGTTGTGTTCAGTACGAGTCATTCTCTGGGATTCTTAAAATGTCCATCTTGACGCTATATGTTTTATTTGAAACCCAGAAGAAAACATGTAATCAAGTGAAATTCAGCCTACCCCGAGAGCACATTTAAAACACTCCTTATCATATCTGTAAACGGGCGCCAGAATCTCCAGGAACTTGAGGATGCTCTGGTCATCATTCATGTTGGCAAACTGTTTGAACGTCTGCTGAATCAGCTTCCGCAGGGTTTTGGCCTGGGAGAGAGAGAGAGTAGTTACTAGACAGGCAGACCCACGTGTCCCTCATGGCACCCTATTCCTTATATCGTCTATTACTTTTGGACGTGGTCAGAAGTAGTGCACTATGTTGGGAATAGGGTGCCATTTGGGACACAAACATGGCCCTGGTTAAGCTTGCCAGGGCATAGAGAACGGGGCACTGATACACCAAGTCACGTTAATAGTATCAAACAGAGCAAGTGTGAAACACATGAAAGACAAGGAAAGTTATCCCGGGTGAAGGACAGTAGGCAGCTCTTCTGTTGTTCTGCCCCTGAACAAGGCAGTTAACCCCCTGTTCCTCGGGCACCGAAGACGTGGATGTTGATTAAGGCCGCCCCCCACACCTCTCTGATTCAGAGGGGTTGGGTTAGATGCAGAAGACACATTTCAGTTGAATACATTCAGTTGGACAACTGACTAGGTCTCCCCCTTTCCCTTTCTATTGTTCTGATTCCATAGCCTACATGATGTTTGGCTTGTCATTGAACAAGAGGAGCTTGCTTAAAGCACAGACTACCGCTAAAGGAAAGCAATGCTCTAGTTCATTTCTCCGACTGCTCTAAATGGGCAATCTGAGATTAGTACATCCATTTGAAGGGGTTTTAAAGTAATGATATATAGCCATTGATTCTTAAAGTATATAACATGACTGAATTTAGTTGAACTGTCTTACCCCTTCAGAATCCCAGAACACCCCTTTAAAAAAGCTGTCCATCACTTTAATACACTTTACCTCTGTGAGAAAGAAGTGAATGATATTGATAACCGTATTGATTGGAGAATATATATTGAGTGTCATGCCAATTAGGGTCATAGCAGGGGACTGGGTGTGTGTCCCAAATTGCACCCTATTCCCTTTATAGTGCCCCTTACTTTGACCAGAGCCCAATGGGTGAAGGGAAAAGGGTGCCATTTAGTACACACAAGTGAGTGAGACAGACCAGTTCATAGTTCAACCAGTTTAGAGACTATTGGAGCTGGTGGCTTGATCAATGTGACGGGGCAATAGTGACTCTGTTGTCCATTACACGGCCAGTGAGTTTAAACTCCATTAAAAATGCATGAGACATCGTGCTTTAATGACAGCTGATGTTGACGCTATTACTACAGACTGACTGGGACACACACACTGACTGGGACACACACACACACACACACACACACACACACCTTCTAATTAAAAATGCCACTGCAATTATGTAATGTAAATCAACTCCCTGCAGAGTTAGGCTAATTCATCAAGGACTTATGCTAACAGCTGTCTATCCTATTAGTCTGCATACTGGCTTTTAAAATCAACGACTTATAAATGCAGCATTTTAGACTCCACTTAACGGTCAGGGGGTGGGGGTTGGAAAACACTGGAATTCTAGGAATGGATCCCCTGATCCTATCTGGAGGTCTTAGTTACTGTAGAACATAATAGTAACATGTAGAGTAATCACAGAGCTTGTCCCCTCCACCCTTCCTGAGAGGAAGCTGAGCTCAGAGTATCTCTCCATCTCCCCTAAGAACCCTGGCAGGGAGGGAGGGCCCTCCCAGCTGAGTAGGGCCAATGAGCTGGCCTACAGTTGCTACAGTACAGTAGTGTACTGATGTGTATAGATGAATCTTTCTGAATCTGTATATATTCTATGCCATTTGAATACCCTTGATGATGTGCTTTAATGTTGGCACAGGCAAACTGATGGCAGGTTTCCCCCGGTATATACAAAGTAGTACTTTGAAAGACGTTGACAGCATAAAGACAACTTATAGTACTGTAGTTGTAACAGATGTCATGTTTTGACCTGAAAATGTGGATTTATGAGCATATAGAGTCCTAAAGTCAACCCATCAGGTTGGAAATGTCCACACAAGTACATCATTCTAAAGACGTACTCTGACACTGTATTCATCCCAAATGGCACCCTCTTCCCTATATCATAGATGTCAAACTCATTCCATGGAGTTTGACACCTGTGCCCTATATAGTGCACTAGTTTTGACTAGTGTCCATAGTAAAAAGTAGTGCACTTTAGAGATAACAGGGTGCTATTTGGGATACACATTTGTTGACTCTGGTGCCAAACCAAATGAAACTCACGTTTCCCTCCACTTTTTCCAGCAGAGCCTGTCATCATCTCTCTAAATGAAAACCTTCTGCTGTAAACCTGGCGATGGTAATTATGTAAATGTGAACCTCTGTGTAATCAATAATTTATTTTATTGCCTAATTTGATTACGCTTTCAGTGAGTTATATTCCGACCTCAGCCATCTGCCAGGTAATGTTCACTGTCCAGTGGAGTGGATAGGAGCGAGAATAACTGTGTTAACATACTTCTGTTCATCAAGACAGTGTGTGTGTGGGGGAGTCAGGAGTGTGTATGTGTGTCAGAGTGGGTGTGTGCGCGTGCGTTGCTTCAGTTCATTGCTGAAAGCTTAATCTGTCACACGGGGGGGGGGATGGATGGCCTGGAGGGGATGGAGGGAGGTAAGGATGGATGGATGGTTAGGGTGTGTTTTCAAACAGGCGCCTGGCTACGAAGATGTGATTTCATGTTTTCCAAGGGGAGCTGTGACTGGAATGGGGGAGGGGAGGGTAACTCTGAGGCACATCCCCAGAAGTAGCCTCCCCCATCGGGGCTGTGGGGTTAGGGGTTAGGGGCTGTGGGGTTAGGTGCCACCCACACCTCCAGGCAGAGCATCTGTCCACCACTCTTTCACCGACTCCAATGCACCCTTCCCCGGGGCACTGGGCCCCACGTTCACGCCGCCCCATCGTGGCACCCCCGCAGCTCTGTACACCCACACACGTGCCATAAATCCATCACATCACACACATGGCTGGCGGCTGAGACACACACACACGCGCGCACACACACGCAGAGACACAGACTACCAGGAAAACCCACCATCAAGGCTCTGTTAAATATGCTAAACTCCTTGTTTAGAATATTTAACAGTGGGTTTTCCTGGTAGACTGTCTCTGTGTGTGTGTGTGTGTGTGTGTGTGTGTGTGTGTGTGTGTGTGTGTGTGTGTGTGTGTGTGTGTGTGAGTGTGAGTGTGAGACTGGCTTTAGGCCAAAAACAAAAAAAAGCTGTCTTATATAGTACAGTATATAGAATAGTGTCTGGCACTGTTGTGATGCGAGAATTCGACAAATGAGTGGGTTTGATTCAGTTGGGGCTCTTTCCCCCACAGGCCTGTATGTACGAGGAATGCTAGCCTAGAACTAGGCCAACTCTGCCTGTCCCAGGCTGGAACAAAGGCCCCAGAACCAAGAGATCCACACACACAGCTAGAAGACACTTCAGAGGGCAGAAAGGAAATACGGAATCGTCAAAGTGCGTGCTACATTCATATGAAGTGGGGGTCGGTGCTCTCTCTGAGAATGCATTGGAGACTGACTGGTCCTTGAGGATATATTCTCATCGATGGCCCTGAAAGAATTAACAGATTTTTTGTGAAGCATCATCTCACCTTGACTGAATCCAGTAAACTCTTGGGGAAGAATCTTCTTAAGCCCACATCTTTTCTGTAAAGAAGAAATAAAAAGAGGAGAGGACAAAGGACAACGTCAGTTTAGTGAGACTAGTGCCTGAGGCTGGTCTAGCAGACAACACATAAACACACCCCAGCATGGGTACGAACCCTGGCCCCACCGCTATTCTGCATCTTCATCCCTCACTATGTCTACTCTCTCATTTCCTACAATCTCTGTCTGAATAAAGTGAAATAAAGTCAAATATATATATATATATATATATCTAAAAACAGTTTTTACCATTGCCAAAATGAGAATGCAAAATGTCTAGCCTCAACTCCTCAAAACAGTCCCCTGATGGAATTCACCTCTCTGATACCAATCTACCAGGGGAAGGAGAGAGAAACACATCCATTTACTCAGGGCCATTAGTAGGACTTCTCTGAAGTTCACCAAACAACATAACTGATTGGTCAGTGTACAGTGAGGAGGAAACAAAATGTGTGGACCAAAGAGAGAGAGAGAGAGACAGAGAAGGAAAAAGAGAGAGACAGAGAGAGAAAAAGAGAGAGCGAGAGAGACGGAGAGAGAAAAAGAGAGAGACAGAGACAGAAAAAGAGAGAGTGAGAGAGAGACAGAGAGAGAAAAACAGAGAGCGAGGGAGAGGATTTTCCCAAGGTTGCATCAACAGCAACACAGAGCATAGCCTTGCTATTGAGAAAGGCAGCCATAGGCAGACCTGGCTTTCAAGAGAAGACAGGCTATGTGCACACTGCCCACAAAATGAGGTGGAAAATGAGCTGCACTTCGTAACCTACTGCCAAATGTATGACCATATTAGAGAGACATATTTATCTCAGATTTCTCCTAACAAGATTAGGGCAACCAGTGAAGAACAAACACCATTGTAAATAAATAAATACAACCCATATTTATGTTTATTTATTTTCCCTTTTGTACTTTAACTATTTGCACATAATATGACATTTGAAATGTCTTTATTCTTTTGGAACTTGTGAGTGTAATGTTTGCTGTTAATATTTATTGTTTATTTCAATTTTGTTTATTATCTATTTCACTTGCTTTGGCAATGTTGACATATGTTTCCCATGCCACTAAAACCCTTAAATTGAAATTGAAAAATGTAATTGAGAGACAGAGACGGTAGCAGAAAAGAAGACCTCAGAGAAAGAGGGAAAGAGAGCCCTCACATCGTAGAGGAGAAAAGACAGCATATTGTTTAAAGCCTATAACCTCATCCATTCCACACAATCATTTCATCATTTGGTCTCTATTAAAAGTTAGCTTGTTAAAACCAGAGGCGCTCCGAAAGCCACTTACATCCGGCTGGCCATTAACCAGAATCAATCCACGTCATTTATAAGGCCGGGGCCACAAGACCTGCCATAAAATTGATGCTGCCTTGGCAATAGTGTGATGAAGCTTTTCTGGTAGCAGAGCAATGCTACTGTCCGTCTGTGCATGTCAGTAGTAGTCTAGCATTTAAGGATCTGTATGCCATGACAATGAGTGACAGGGAGTTGGCACGATGGCACAAACAGATTCTATGCACCTATAATGCCTTAACTAAGCTATGTTAAATCAAGAGGAAACACACTATGTAGTATTAGCAGTGCTGAAACACAACATGATGACTTCCCCCAGGCTCAGAAAATCCTCTCTCCTGTCTGTCTCCCTGGCCCGACAGTAATCCAAGCTGCTTATACTAAAAACATGGAAATCAATCAGCAATCATTAACACAATGGGAAAAAAATCTAATGATGTATTATTTAAATATTGAAAGTGTGTGGGCTACGGAGAGATACAAAATGGTGCCGTTTCAGTCCATGTGGAGGAAAGTGATGCTGGCGCTGGAGATGGGGGTGTGTGCTAATGGGTCTGCGCAGGTGTGAGGTGGAGGAAAGTGATGCTGGTGGTGGAGATGGGGGTGTGTGCTAATGGGTCTGGGCAGGTGTGAGGTGGAGGAAAGTGATGCTGGTGCTGGAGATGGGGGTGTGTGCTAATGGGTCTGGGCAGGTGTGAGGTGGAGGAAAGTGATGCTAGTGCTGGAGATGGGGGTGTGTGCTAATGGGTCTGGGCAGGTGTGATGTAGTTGAAGTTTGTACAATGTTGTCATTTGTATGTGTATGTTTTGTATTGTCTATAAAATATGAAATACAATTGTACCCCAAAAAGGTTATCCAAGCTACACGCCCCCTCCATGTCTGTCACCTCACTAGCCGTCAGTCACCCAGATCTGAAGTGCTTTTAGATTGGATTGCCCCTAACGCCCTCCCTCCCTCACTGCTGGGCTCTGTGTCTTCGGGCAAGTGGACAGACTGACCTGGAACTAACTCTAGCCAGCGCACTGAGCCCCAGCACCATTATCCACAGAGCAGAGGGGAGAATGTGACATGGAGAGAGAGAGAAAGAGAGGCAGAGAAAGAGAGATAGGGGCAGAGAAAGAGAGAGAGAGAATGCGGGTGAGAGAGAGAGAGAGAGAGAGAGAGGCAGAGGCAGAGGCAGAGAGAGAGGCAGAGAGAATGAGAGTGCTGGCTATTCATTAGGACACTTTACTTTTGTGCCTCAAACAAGCCCCTGCTTTCTCTATGGGCCTGAGCTCAGCACAGCAGCAGCTAATGCTAGACATCATTGGTTGGGCAAGGTCCAGTTAGCACTAGCCAGAGCCCTAACAGTAGGCTACAGAACAGTCAAATTAACACATTTGTGTGGTCTCTCCCTTGTTTCATATCATGCTTAATAAACCCTGGTTACATATCACAATAACCTTGTTCCAAAAACCTACCCATAAGGATGATATTAGTGGCATTACATCTGAAGCATACAGCAACATCTTGTGATTTAGTAGCCTACTATGAGAGAACGTACGGTCATCAACATGGAGGGAGAGCAGCAGAGCTAATATTTCTTCCACAGTTACTCAGTAACAGTTTGCACTAGTGCTGGGAATTGGCAGGGCCCTCATGATACAATATCACAATATATAGAGTAGGTGCCAATATGATATGTATTGCGATACTCACGATTCTATATCTATTGCCATTCGATACTGCGATTTTATTGCAGTATCAATTCAATGTTTCAAACATATTGCTCACCATATACTGTGTGTCCAGATCAGTCATGGAAATAAAAGTGCTGAAAACAAATTGGCTCCCTATTAAAAAAGAAGATGGAGAACAAGCTATGAAGGAAAAATACTGCAGTTTTGGTGCAGGTACAGCCAACTAGCACAAACATAATATTCAAAATTGTAAAAAAAAAAATATATATATATATATACTGCAATATCATCAAAAAAAAATCCTGATAAGTGACTGTATCGATTTTTTCCCTTATCATTAGTTAGACCAGCGTGGAGGGGAAACTTTACCCTACACCACGGCTTGGGCACGTTTCTCGCTGATCAACCTCCGGTTAGGCACGTTTCTCAGCCTGCAGTGCCCTACCTTACAGCCTGCTGCAGACCCGGTCCAATTACTCAACCCCTTAACTCAGCATATCCTTGGAGCCAGCAGAGGAGGACATTGTCTGCATCCCAAGTGGCACCCAATATAGTGCACAGGGTTTGACCAGGGCCCAATAGGGCTATATAGTGCACTACGTAAGGAACAGGGTGCCATTTTGGATGAAGCTATACATTTTCCCTGCAGAAGAAAGGTGTGAGATTCTCCCCTGGGAAAGGAGGCAGAACACGGACGTTCCCGGACAGCAGGGGGAATTAGACCAGCCAGCAGGGATCATGTTGTGGACTGGCTAACAAGAACGGAATGACACTTGGAATACCAATGGGCTCAGAATACCAATGTGCTGGTAGTATTTATCCCCCCAAAAATGTAAGCACATTCTACTCCAAATTGAATGAAAATTGTATTATCACCATCTGAAATAGTATTTTCTCTTCAAAAGCATTATAACCTGTAGGCTGAAGCATGGGGTTGCCCTTCTGCATTTACCTAATTGAAAAACCGGAAAAGACTCAAATTCTCAATCTTAAAAGCGCGTCTCGGTATAAATATATATATTTTTTAAATGTTTAAATGGGCGTGGCGGCAACGATTTAGCAGCGGCGGGCATGAATATAGGGGAAATACTGGGCTGGAACACTAAAGTACAGGACCCAACCCTCTGGGTTAGAGAAGGTATGTTGATGGTAAACAGGAGAGAAATACCAAAGTAACCCTCTGGGTTAGGACCCAAACCCCCAACCCTGGGTTAGAGAAGTTGATGGTGTTGGACCCAACCCTGGTAAAAGGTATGTTGAGGTAAACAGAAAATACCAAAGTACAGGACCCAACCCTCTGGGTTAGAGAAGGTATGTTGATGGTAAACAGGAGAGAAATACCAAAGTACAGGACCCAACCCTCTGGGTTAGAGAAGGTATGTTGATGGTAAACAGGAGAGAAATACCAAAGTACAGGACCCAACCCTCTGGGTTAGAGAAGGTATGTTGATGGTAAACAAGAGAGAAATACCAAAGTACAGGACCCAACCCTCTGGGTTAGAGAAGGTATGTTGATGGTAAACAAGAGAGAAATACCAAAGGGATCACTGGTAATTTAGTTACAGTGTGAGGACTCCCTCTTCCTCTCCCCTCTTCATCCATCAGGTGAAATATATGTGAAAAGCAAATTCTGCATTTCAATCAATACGGAGAGACAAGAGAGAGTGATCGTTAGTAATTAGAGGGCCTCTTTAGAGAGTGTGGAGGCCTGAGCATATGAGAAAATGACTAATTGGACGCATCGTTAACGTGAACCCCTGACCTATATCAAATAGCGCACCTCGGAGGGCGTGTTCGACGGCAGACCTGAGACTCTGCAGGGGGTTCTCACCATGTACAGTCACGCCACCGGTTAACCCATGTGATCTTTATGAAGATGGTTCACATATAACCCATTAACACACTAGGTTAACCTATGTGATCATAGTCCATTTCAATATGATTCTGTGTATTGAGGTTATGCTATCATAAATAAATGTTTTTTATCACCTTAACAGGAATTCCTCTTATACATTGAGTTTCTTGGTAAAAGATCAACAAAGATGTACAATATTGACTGAATAGTTGATTCTTACAGTGTGCAGTAGAAACCCAAGCTATTACCATACGAGAATCAAGCCAAAGGGGACTTACTCTAATAGTTCATAGTTTGATTTCTTGTCCAGGGCATTTCCCCGCATCTCCCGGAAGAATCTCCTGTAAAGGAAACATGTCTTGGTTAGTGTGAAATACAACAAGGCAGCTAGCTACCATTCATGAAAGAGAATAGAACATTTGACCACTCTTGGATACCTGAACTGACCTGATTTCAAGGCATCCCAACTTAAGTGCAATGTCTTGCTCGACCTGGTCGGCTATCTCTACCATGTAGTCATTTTTCACCTGTAAGACAAACCAAAATACATGTTTTAGCATGGGAGCATGGAGGCCTTACACAGAGCAACAGACTTTCAGACTGAGGGGTAGAACACAGGGGACCTTACTGATATACAGCCCTTTTACAAACATTGACCCCCACCCTCCTGTGCAAGAGAGAGAGACAGAGAGAAAGAGAAAGACACAGAGAGACAGAGACACAGAGAGAGAGAGAGAGAGAGAGAGAGAGAGAGAGAGAGAAAGAGAGAGAGAGAGAGGGAGAGAGACACACAGAGAGAGACACACAGAGAGAGACAGAGAGAAAGACACAGAGAGACAGAGACACAGAGAGAGAGAGAGAGAGAGAGAGAGAGAGAGAGAGAGAGAGAGGGAGAGAGAGACACAGAGAGAGACAGAGAAAGACAAAGAGACAGAGAGAGAGAGACAGAGTGTGAGACACACAGAGAGAGAGAGAGAGAGAGACAGAGAGAGAGAGACAGAGAAAGCGAGAGAGAGCGAGAGAGAGAGAGAGAGATAGCTTGGTTGATAAAGCCTGTGTAGTTGATAAACCCTGGGTGGGTACACCTGCAGTGACAGCAACACAACACTGGCAGACGGACACAGAGAGAGACATTTCATGAGACAAATGAGTGTGTGCTTCTGAGTGACAACTAAGGGAGCTAGACCTGTTTCATGGGCTATTATGTCCTCTCTGAATATCATGTTTTGTCATGTTGAGTGGCGGTTCTTTGTATTCTAACAACCATAGAGACATTGAGTCTGCCTTTTTAGATCATAGGCATTGAAAACAAAACCTCGTTCATGAAAGTGTTGTTCTATACCAGACACAATTCGGAACACAAGCACACTTCACGCTCCATGATTACCCCTTCAAACAGGGACATTTGAACCTTCCATCAATTTTCCCCTCAGCTGGATTTCAGCGAAAATAAGAGCGTAAAAGTGACACAGATGAGCACAAATGTGTTCCCCTGCTGTCAAGACGGCCTCTTTCTCCCCCGTCAGGATCGGAGAGAGGGAGCGTCTCTTCCCCAGACCACCAGACAGAGCCCTCCTGAGACCCACTGACCCAGTTCATCTCTCTACATCTACAGCCTTGCGGACGGCTACACACCGTGTGTTACGCCCTAATACCTCCACATATTTCCCCCATACACTCACGCACAGTAACATCTTGGGTCCCTCAGACACACACACAAACACCTTAGGTCCCTCAGACACACACACAAACACCTTGGGTCCCTCAGACACACACACAAACACCTTGGGTCCCTCAGACACACACACAAACACCTTGGGTCCCTCAGACCCACACACATATGTATGTGCAGGTACGCATGCTTGCACACACACACACACACACACACACACACACACACACACACACACACACACACACACACACACACACACACACACACACACACACACACACACACACACACACACACACACACACACACACACACATCAGAAGTGCCATATGCCTCCACCTCCGGTTACAGTGTTGTTGAATAAATAGGCCTAGCTAAGTATGTTTAGAAAATGAGTCTCCCCTGGTCAATGGCCTGTAACAAACCAGGCTGTCTCTGTTACTCAACTCTCATGGATGATGTGTTGGTGTGTGTGTGCATGCAGGCATTCACGTCTATGTGTGTGTGTGTGTGTGTGTGTGTGTGTGTGTCACCTGCTGGTAGAAGTAGTTGAGTGTGGGTTTATCTTCACTGAAGTGGTGCAGGAATCCTTTTGGAAGGTAGCGAATACGCAGTTCATACCTGGAGAGCAGAGCAACATGTCACTGTTTAGATAAAACACAGGAGGGAATAGGGATTTAGGTGTTTTTATAGTCACAGAGATTGAATACTGTTTACAGTTCAGCTACAACACAGCTCAAAACACTGCCTAGTGACACAGGGGGAAAAGAGTTAATATGCCCCTGCTTAGAACACAGATGCTTAGGGAATAGGGGTGTTGTGTTTTACACGCAGGTCACAGAGCTAGCATACAGCACAGTCCACATAAAGAAAAGGAATAGGTATATTGTATCCCAATAATGGTTTACAATTCAGGAACTAGCATACAGAATATACACTGAGTGTACAAAACATTAAGAACACCTTCCTAATATTGTCATGCACCCCCTTTTGCCCTCAGAACAGTCTCAATTCGTCAGGGCATAGACTCTACAAGGTGTCGAAAGCGTTCCACAGGGATGCTGGCCCATGTTGGCTCCAATGCTTTCCACAGTTGTGTCAAGTTGGCTGGATGTTCTTTGTGTGGTGGACCATTCTTGATACACAAGGCAAACTGTTTAGCATGAAAAACCCTGCAGAGTTGCATTTCTTGACACAAACCTGGCACCTACTACTACCATACCCTGTTCATAGGAAATGAAATATTTTGTATTTCCCATTCACTCTCAATGGCACACAATCCATGTCTCAAATCATTCTTTAACCCGTCTCCTCCCCTTCAGCTCTCATGCAAACACTTCCTAGTGACTCAGTGACACACACATGGTGGGAAGAAGTTATTTGATCTGAAATAGGAATACTGAGGGGTGCACAGTGTGTGTGTGTGTGTGTGTGTGTGTTAGGCTCTACCCAGATTTTCATGACCTCATACTGTCCTTCTCTCACACTGGGACATAGTACAAAAGGGAGCGGAAAGACAAGGCAAAAAAAAAAAAAAAAAAAAAAGCACATTGGACGCCCATTACCAGAATGCTAACAAGTAATAGAGCATTTCTATTGGAGGCTGCTTGCTAAATATGCTAACGAGCGCAAATTAAAATAAACAAATTGTAAAGACAGGCAATCCTGCTCATAAAGTTATACATAGGAGAAGATACCGACTGTCATTTTTGGTGAGCTTCCAGCAAATGTGAATGAGAGCCATTGTGCAAATTAAGAAAGTTTTGACGCATGCTTCTCTGAAGGAGGAACAGTACTGTGTACACTGTGTCTGTGTGGCGTCTGGGAGCCTGCCTGCTCGGAGAAGATAGGGTGAGGAGCAGACAGGCCTACAACAGAGAGGAGAAAAACACAAGGAAGCCAAGCTACAGTGGCAGCTGTACAGATTACTCATCCAAAGGGCTGTGACTTCTCAAACACTGCAGAAAGCTAACACAATATGATGCCCTGTGACCTTATTAACTCAGCTATTGACTTAGATGACTTGCAAGTTCAATTTAGGGGATGACTTAACGCAGAATTCTTGTTTTTTTCACACAGGAAAAAATATATAAAACATGTTTTGTAAAAAACGATCATACAATAAAATGCTTCTTATTGTAATTTCTGGTCAGCATTAAACTAATGTTGTCCACTGGGATGAGAGTTCCCAAAACAAGCATTCTACCAGCAGACATCACTCTGACTGATATGGCGCTCCTTTTCTCTGGTACTGTTCTAGTGTAGCCAGCGTCCTTTTATCTGGTACTGTTCTGGTGTAGCCAGCTTCCTTTTCTCTGGTACTGTTCTGGTGTAGCCAGCTTCCTTTTCTCTGGTACTGTTCTAGTGTAGCCAGCGTCCTTTTATCTGGTACTGTTCTGGTGTAGCCAGCTTCCTTTTCTCTGGTACTGTTCTGGTGTAGCCAGCTTCATTTTCTCTGGTACTGTTCTGGTGTAGCCAGCGTCCTTTTATCTGGTACTGTTCTGGTGTAGCCAGTTTCCTTTTCTCTGGTACTGTTCTGGTGTAGCCAGCATCCTTTTCTCTGGTACTGTTCTGGTGTAGCCAGCTTCCTTTTCTCTGGTACTGTTCTGGTGTAGCCAGCGTCCTTTTCTCTGGTACTGTTCTGGTGTAGCCAGTTTAATGTTCTCTGGTACTGTTCTGGTGTAGCCAGCGTCCTTTTATCTGGTACTGTTCTGGTGTAGCCAGCTTCCTTTTCTCTGGTACTGTTCTGGTGTAGCCAGCTTCCTTTTCTCCAGTACTGTTCTGGTGTAGCCAGCTTCCTTTTCTCTGGTACTGTTCTGGTGTAGCCAGCGTCCTTTTATCTGGTACTGTTCTGGTGTAGCCAGTTTCCTTTTCTCTGGTACTGTTCTGGTGTAGCCAGCATCCTTTTCTCTGGTACTGTTCTGGTGTAGCCAGCTTCCTTTTCTCTGGTACTGTTCTGGTGTAGCCAGCGTCCTTTTCTCTGGTACTGTTCTGGTGTAGCCAGTTTAATATTCTCTGGTACTGTTCTGGTGTGGCCAGTTTAATGTTCTCTGGTACTGTTCTGGTGTAGCCAGCTTCCTTTTCTCTGGTACTGTTCTGGTGTGGCCAGTTTAATGTTCTCTGGTACTGTTCTGGTGTAGCCAGTTTAGTGTTCTCTGGTACTGTTCTGGTGTAGCCAGCTTCCTTTTCTCTGGTACTGTTCTGGTGTAGCCAGCGTCCTTTTCTCTGGTACTGTTCTGGTGTGGCCAGATTCCTTTTCTCTGGTGTTGTTCTGGTGTGGCCAGCTTCCTTTTCTCTGAAAAATGCCAGATTAACTTGAAACAAAACCTTAGGAAACATAGCTGGTTATATTCTTTCTATGATAAACATTAGAAATATGATGGCCATGCATTGTTTTTTGCAACAAAAAAATACCTTAAGTTTTCATTGTAAGCTCACTGTGTGGCTGCTAGCCAAATAGCGTTGCACTTCTGTTGTCATCTGATGAAAATGAAGCTATTTTCTGCCGAATGTGTTGCACTAATGTATCACTCTATTGATGAAGAAAAAAACTTTACTTTCAACATAAAACGCGACCCCTGTCAATAAACAGCTGGACTCACCTGCTACCGCTTTCTCCTATTGTGCTATTTACAAACAAACAGTTGCTCAACTGTTCTGGGGAACTCCAGTAAGCTTCATCATTGAAAATGTGACGGGTGAAATGAACAACATGTTCTGCTTTATTTCCTTATGTATTGCACAAATTGAATAGAGCTAATATATTGTTTCAACGGTACTGAAAAACCATCCCGTGGCTATTTCTGAATACACCGGTATATAGTTTATACGGTATACTGCCCAAGCCTAGTGTGTGTGATCTGAAACGCCCCTAGAAGATGAAAGACCTACAGTGCAGCTACTCAAGGGCAGACAGACAGCATGATGAAAGGAAAATCAACAGAATGCAAAGAGAATAGAAGAAGACTCCACTAGTTGCCTTAACTGAGCATTACAGACAAGAGCAGGCATCCTAATGACATCTCTCTCTCTCTGTTTTCTTGAGTCTCCTTCCTATGAGACGGCCTGATCAAAGCTATGAGCTCCTCTCTGCTGTGTTCAGCCCGGCTTTGATATAACAACTCTACATGATCCCAGACCTGCCTGGCACGGTGCCACACCATAACTCTTCCCCCTTCCAACTGATCCCAGACGTGCCTGGCACAGTGCCACACCATAACTCTTCCCCCTTCCAACTGATCCCAGACCTGCCTGGCACAGTGCCACACCATAATTCTTCCCCCTTCCAACTGATCCCAGACCTGCCTGGCACAGTGCCACACCATAACTCTTCCCCTTCCAACTGATCCCAGACCTGCCTGGCACAGTGCCACACCATAACTCTTCCCCCTTCCAACTGATCCCAGACCTGCCTGGCACAGTGCCACACCATAACTCTTCCCTCTGCCTCTCTCGCTCTTTCTCTCTCTCTCTCTCTCTCAGATGGTTCCCCCGTCACCCACTGCCACCACAACCACCTGCCAATCACCCCAGCGGCAGTGAGCCGGGAGGGTCACTTAGCGTCTTTAAATCATCCACTAGACACCCGTCACCTTGTTCTATCAGAACAGACATATCCCTGACAGAACTAGTGATGGCTCGCCTCTCTAACCACTAGGCCACCTGCCATACACACACTCACACTTATATGAGGAGTATTGACAGCCAGGCTCAGGACAGAGGGGGAGGTAAATGAAAAGTTCAATCAAATGGCTGAAACAGAGGAAAAATATCAATATATAAGCCTTTAAATAATCAGTTAGCAGCACATTCAATCTGAGCTGTTGCATAAACACAACTTCATCTTGTTATATAAAGGTCACTATGGATGGAACCCTGAAAAAGGTCAAAAATCTCATCTGAGTTCAGTAGGTCACATTGTAGTAAAACATTTTGCAACAGAAAATCAGCATTATTGGCTAAGTTCAGGTTGTACCTCTCCTGTTCCAAATTGTTTTGTGCCAACTGAACAAGACCCAGGCCATTCTTCAGGTTACATTTCCTAATAGGTTGAGATTGTTACAGGCCTTCATTCTGTCTATATCCATGAGTCTTGTCCTTGCAGCTCAAGCCAGGGTCTGCTCCCAAATTGCAACCTATTCCTATGGGCCCTGGTCAAAAGTAGTGCACTGTGTAGGGAATAGGGTGCCATGTGGGACACAACCCTTATTAGATGGAGGCTGGTGATGAGGTAGTGGAACTAAACTGATTGAATCAAAGCAGCACTGACAGGCTTCATGCGCACCTTATTGTATTGACAGAATGTTCTCCTCAGCTGCTTATAGTGGTCATCTGGGACATTGACAAATTACATTAGGGACTTCAGTAGGTCAATTTATGAGATCCGCTCTACTCCCCTTCCCCTGAGAGGCAATTATCAATGTGACAACACACACACACACACACACACACACACACACACACACACACACACGTTAACAGAAAACCCCTATTACTTCAGCATGACAACACCTTCAGACAACTCCACAACAGGCCTGTCATTCACATCCACAACAGGCCTGTCATTCACACAGCTGGAGGAAGAGAAAGAACGACATCAGCATTGGGTTGACTACATGCTAAGTCTGATGACATGATTGACCTGACATGCCTTGATAGCTTCCTGGACGATAACGCACAAACACGCACACACAAATTTCAAACGCATGCACACTAGGGCTGTGGACGGCAGGTAGCCTAGTGGTTAAGAGTATTAGACCAGTAACCAAAAGGTCACTGGTTCAAATCATTCAAAAACTGACAATGTGCCCTTGAGCAAGGCACTACATTTGAATTGCTCCTGTAAGTTGCTCTGGATAAGCTGGAGCATCTGCTAAATCACTAAATCAGCAGAATAATAATATTTTTTCCATGGCAAAATTGAAAACACAAAGCAGACTAAACTCTTTAAAAACCTGCTGTATGTAAAATATTGTGTTCTATAGCTTGGAAAATAAATAAATGTGACTCTGGATGACAACATAATGATGTTTGTTTCATACATCAGGGCTGTTTTTCTAAAGATTTTAAATCCGCTTTGTGTTTTGTTTCCTTGCCAGGATACTAACGAGTATCATGAAACTGGTATAGTTCCGCCCTAATACATACGCAGGCACACACACAGACACACACAAACAGAGCCCTCTGGGTTTGCTTTTCCCTATTTGAAGAATGTGTGTGTGTCACTGAAGGACTACAGACAGACACAGACAGACAGTGTTTTAACATCCCTCACTCCCAGGACAGGAACATTCAGATTACTACACCCGGCCTGGGGGTGTATGTAGGGGAACACTGTTCTGTTCTGGAGTTCAACACTGTTCTGGACTGTGTGTGGAGTTCAACACTGTTCTAGACTGTGTGTGGAGTTCAACACTGTTCTGGACTGTGTGTGGAGTTCAACACTGTTCTGGACTGTGCCGACAGAGGTGGCCGTCTCGCTTCGCGTTCCTAGGAAACTATGCAGTATTGTGTTATTTCTTACATTGGTACCCCAGGTAATCTTAGGTTTTATTACATACAGTCGGGAGGAACTACTGGATATAAGAGCAACGTCAACTCACCATCATTACGACCAGGAATACGACTTTCCCGAAGCGGATCCTCTGTTTTGCCCACCACCCAGGACAATGGATCGGATTCCAGCCGGCGAACCAAAACAACGTCGCCGTAAAAGGGGCAGACGAAGCGGTCTTCTGGTCAGGCTCCGGAGACGGGCACATCGCGCACCGCTCCCGAGCATACTACTCGCCAATGTCCAGTCTCTTGATTACAAGGTTGATGAAATCCGAGCAAGGGTAGCATTCCAGAGAGACATAAGAGACTGTAACGTTCTTTGCTTCACAGAAACATGGCTCACTCGAGACACGCTATCGGAGTCGGTACAGCCAGCTGGTTCCTTCACGCATCGCGCCGACAGAAAAATGCATCTTTCTGGTAAGAAGAGGGGTTGGGGGTGTATGCCTTATGATTAACGAGACATGGTGTGATCATAACAACATACAGGAACTCAAGTCCTTTTGTTCACCTGTCTTAGAATTCCTCACAATCAAATGCCGACCGCATTATCTACCATGAGAATTCTCTTTGATTATAATCACATTGGTGTATATCCCCCCCAAGCAGACACATCGACGGCCCTGAACAAACTTTATTTGACTCTGCATTCATTCTAGCTGAGGATTTTAATAAGGCTAATCTGAAAACAAGACTCCCTAAATTCTATCAGCATATTGATTGTGCTACCAGGGCTGTTAAAACCCTGGATCATTGTTATTCTAACTTCCGCGATGCATAAAAGGCCCTCCCCCGCCCTCCTCCTTTTGGAAAAGCTGACCACGACTCCATTTTGTTGCTCCCAGCCTATAGACAGAGACAAAAACAGGAAGCTCCCGCGCTCAGGTCTGTTCAACGCTGGTCCGACCAATCTGATTCCACGCTTCATTGCTTCAATCATGTGGATTGGGATATGTTCCGCACTGCGTCAAACAACAACATTGACGAATACGCTGATTCGGTGAGCGAGTTAATTAGCAAGTGCATCAGCGATGTCGTACCCACAGCAACTATTAAAACATTCCCAAACCAGAAACCGTGGATTGATGGCAGCATTTGCGCGAAACTGAAAGCACGAACCACTGCTTTTAACCAGGGCAAGGTGACCGAATACAAACAGTGTAGCTATTCCCTCCGTAAGGCAATCAAACAAGCTAAGCGTAAGTATAGATACAAAGAAGGCTGAAGAAATTCGGCTTGTCACCAAAAGCACTCACAAACTTTTACAGATGCCCAATCGAGAGCATCCTGTCGGGCCGTATCACCGCCTGGTACGCCAACTGCTCCGCCCACAACCATAAGTCTCTCCAGAGGGTAGTGAGGTCTGCACAAAACATCACCGGGGGCAAACTACCTGCCCTCCAGGACACCAACACCACCCGATGTCACAGGAAGGCCATAAAGATCATCAAGGACAACAACCACCCGAGCCACTGCCTGTTCACCCCGCTATCATCCAGAAGGCGAGGTCAGTACAGGTGCCTCAAAGCAGGGACCGAGAGACTGAAAAACAGCTTCTATCTCAAGGCCATCAGACTGTTAAACAGCCACCACTAACATTGAGAGCTGCTGCCAACATACTGACTCAACTCCAGCCACTTTAATAATGGAAAAATGCATGTAAAAATGTATCACTAGCCACTTTAAACAATGCCACTTAATATAATGTTTACATACCCTACATTACTCATCTAATATGTATATACTGTACTCTATACCATCTACTGCATCTTGCCATCTTTACGTAATACATGTATCACTAGCCACTTTAAACTATGCCACTTAATATAATGTTTACATACCCTACATTACTCATCTCATATGTATATACTGTACTCTATACCATCTACTGCATCTTGCCTATGCCGTTCTGTACCATCACTCATTCATATATTTTTATGTACATATTCTTCATCCCTTTACACTTGTGTGTATAAGGTAGTTGTTGTGGAATTGTTAGGTTAGATAACTCATTGGTTATTACTGCATCGGAACTAGAAGCACAAGCACTTCGCTACACTCGCATTAACATCTGCTAACCATGTGTATGTGACAAATACAATTTGATTTGATTTTAACACTGTTCTAGACTGTGTGTGGAGTTCAACACTGTTCTGGACTGGGCTGTGTGTGAAGTTGGACACTGTTCTGTGCTGGGCTGTGTGTGAAGTTTATGTTGGTAATACAACCCACGCAAAAGAACAGTTGTTTTGAAGTGATTTCCAATGTTTTAAGGGTTTATGAACAGACTTGACAGACCAGACAGGACTCATTCCCTCACAAACAAGAAGGAGAAATCAATATTTTCTCTGGTAGGCACAACCTACCTGTCACCCCTACAAACAATAACCTTAAGTCAAAACCATTACAAGTTGGACACTGTTCTGTGCTGGGCTGTATGTGAAGTTTGACACTGTTCTGTGCTGGGCTGTGTGTGAAGTTTGACACTGTTCTGTGCTGGGCTGTGTGTGAAGTTTGACACTGTTCTGTGCTGGGCTGTGTGTGAAGTTGGACACTGTTCTGTGCTGGGCTGTATGTGAAGTTGGACACTGTTCTGTGCTGGGCTGTGTGTGAAGTTGGACACTTCTGTGCTGGGCTGTGTGTGAAGTTGGACACTGTTCTGTGCTGGGCTGTGTGTGAAGTTGGACACTGTTCTGTGCTGGGCTGTATGTGAAGTTGGACACTGTTCTGTGCTGGGCTGTATGTGAAGTTGGACACTGTTCTGTGCTGGGCTGTGTGTGAAGTTGGACACTGTTCTGTGCTGGGCTGTGTGTGAAGTTGGACACTGTTCTGTGCTGGGCTGTGTGTGAAGTTGGACACTGTTCTGTGCTGGGCTGTATGTGAAGTTGGACACTGTTCTGTGCTGGGCTGTATGTGATTTCCAATGTTTTAAGGGTTTATGAACAGACTTGACAGACCAGACAGGACTCATTCCCTCACAAACAAGAAGGAGAAATCAATATTTTCTCTGGTAGGCACAACCTACCTGTCACCCCTACAAACAATAACCTTAAGTCAAAACCATTCAAGTTGGACACTCTTCTGTGCTGGGCTGTGTGTGAAGTTTGACACTGTTCTGTGCTGGGCTGTGTGTGAAGTTGGACACTGTTCTGTGCTGGGCTGTGTGTGAAGTTGGACACTGTTCTGTGCTGGGCTGTGTGTGAAGTTGGACACTGTTCTGTGCTGGGCTGTGTGTGAAGTTGGACACTGTTCTGTGCTGGGCTGTATGTGAAGTTGGACACTGTTCTGTGCTGGGCTGTGTGTGAAGTTGGACACTGTTCTGTGCTGGGCTGTATGTGAAGTTGGACACTGTTCTGTGCTGGGCTGTGTGTGAAGTTGGACACTGTTCTGTGCTGGGCTGTGTGAAGTTGGACACTGTTCTGTGCTGGGCTGTATGTGAAGTTGGACACTGTTCTGTGCTGGGCTGTATGTGATTTCCAATGTTTTAAGGGTTTATGAACAGACTTGACAGACCAGACAGGACTCATTCCCTCACAAACAAGAAGGAGAAATCAATATTTTCTCTGGTAGGCACAACCTACCTGTCACCCCTACAAACAATAACCTTAAGTCAAAACCATTACAAGTTGGACACTGTTCTGTGCTGGGCTGTGTGTGGACCTGAACACTGCAGTGCCAGCAGCAGAGTGAGTGATATTTAGATTTCCACTCCAAGTACATTCAACAAACCCTTGAGCCATTTCTATGCTGCAAGATCATTTGAAGAAGCGTACACACACACTGTGAACTCGTCAGTATGCTTAACTGCAGAATACTGAAACAATCTCTCCCACCCTGAGTTCTATCACGAGAGAGAGAGAGAGAGAGAGAGAGAGAGAGAGAGAGAGAGACACTTTAAAGAGTGTATAGTCGTGGCCGAAAGTTTTGAGAATGACACAAATATTAATATCCACAAGGTTTGCTGCTTCAGTGTCTTCAGATATTTTTGTCAGATGTTACTATGGAAAACTGAAGTATGATTACAAGCATTTCATAAGTTTCAAAGGCTTATATTGATAATTACATGAAGTTGATGCAAAGAGTCAATATTTGCAGTGTTGACCCTTCTTTTTCAAGACCTCTGCAATCCGCCCTGGCATGCTGTCAATTAACTTCTGGGCCACATCCTGACTGATGGCAGCCCATTCTTGCATAATCAATGCTTGGAGTTTGTCAGAATTTGTGGGGTTTTGTTTGTCCACCCGCCTCTTGAGGATTGACCAAGTTCTCAATGGGATTAAGGTCTGGGGAGTTTCCTGGTTATGGACCCAAAATATCAATGTTTTGTTCCCCGAGCTACTCAGTTACCACTTTTGCCTTATGGCAAGGTGCTCCATCATGCTGGAAAAGGCATTGTTCGTCACCAAACTGTTCCTGGATGGTTGGGAGAAGTTGCTCTTGAAGGATGTGTTGGTACCATTCTTTATTCATGGCTGTGGTAAAAATTGTGAGTGAGCCCACTCCCTTGGCTGAGAAGCAACCCCACACAAAAATCCGAAAGGGGATTCATCAGAGAAAATTACTTTACCCCAGTCCTCAGCAGTCCAATCCCTGTACCTTTTACAGAATATCAGTCTGTCCCTGATGTTTTTCCTGGAGAGAAGTGGCTTCTTTGCTGCCCTTCTTGACACCAGGCCATCCTCCAAAAGTCTTTGCCTCACTGTGCGTGCAGATGCACTCACACCTGCCTGCTGTCATTCCTGAGCAAGCTCTGTACTGGTGGTGCCCCGATCCCGCAGCTGAATCAACTTTAGGAGACGGTCCTGGCACTTGCTGGACTTTCTTGGGCGCCCTGAAGCCTTCTTCACACCAATTGAACCGCTCTCCTTGAAGTTCTTGATGATCGTTGACTTAGGTGCAATCTTATTGGCAGCAATATCCTTGCCTGTGAAGCCCTTTTTGTGCAAAGCAATGATGACGGCACGTGTTTCCTTGCAGGTAACCATGATGGACAGAGGAGGAACAATGATTCCAAGCACCACCCTCTTTTGAAGCTTCCAGTCTGTTATTCGAACTCAATCAGCATGACAGAGTGATCTCCAGCCTTATAGTCGTCAACACTCACACCTGTGTTAACGAAAGAATCACTGACATGATGTCAGCTGGTCCTTTTGTGGCAGGGCTGAAATGCAGTGGACATGTTTTTTCGGGATTCAGTTAATTTGCATGGCAAAAAGGGACTTTGCAATTAATTGCAATTCATCTGATCACTCTTCATAATATTCTGGAGTATACGCAAATTGCCATCATACAAACTGAGGCAGCAGACTTTGTGAAAATTAATATTTGTGTTATTTTCAAAACTTTTGACCACGGCTGCACAGGTCTATGAGATGTGAAATCACATCACGATAGAACACAACAGTGTATCCCAGGCAGTAGCAATATTCCAGTCAGAATGAGAGAGGAAAGCCAGACAGTCCTTAGTGAACAGATTTAAGTGACGAGAACAGTGCAAAGCCAGGCTGTCCCAACTGGCACCCTATTCCCTATATAGGCTGTGATCAAAAGTAGTGCACTATGTAGGGAATAGGGTGCCATTTGGGTAGCACCCAGACTCCAGGCTCAAAGATAGCCAGAAAAGACCTTAGCATTCCACTTAGAATTGAACTACTGAGATTCACAGATCAACATTTGACAGTAACTTAGACTGTAAAATGCCTCAAATTATGATCCAAATGGAAACTTAAGATGTTTATAATGTTCAATGAAATGTTTTCTAAAGGGAAAACAGCATACTACAGACAAGCCCTTGAGGCTCTTTAGTGTCCAATTCTGTGTTCAGAACATATTTTATGTGACGGTAACATCTAGGTCACACGAACATGTTAGGCTAGGAGAATGAATGGCTAAGGAACTCTATTGGCCAATCTCTATAGTGTGTTCATCAAACATTCATAGTATCAGATCCTCGACTGACTTCTTCTATACAAAATAAGACACAGCGATGAAGTATTAACTTATGGGGCAATGTGTCTTGCCTCTGCTCTCAGGGACATTCACAGGGTCTAAGTGTGCCTAAATAAAGGTTGTAGAATATCACAGAACTGTCTGATGCAGAAGAAAGGCATTTAATGCCATCTGTGCGATACCTAACGCTAGAAGCTAAGGATGTGACTCATCTGGCAAAACAACTTTTAATAGCAATGACCTACTACCGAGTCATTGACAGTTGAGGCATTGAAAAACACACACACACACAGACACACACAAAAAAAAGGTGGGTCTGTGAATCTGTAGATTCCACCCTCTTGTCGGAGAGACACCGACTGACGTTTTGTCATTGTCTTCAATACACACAGGGGCAGACAGAGACAGTCAGACAAATACACACATCAAGAGAGAGACATAATCTAAACAGACAGATACACGCACACAGGGCAAACACATTGGAGCACTCATACACTTAAGTGCACACGGACGAGCACACACACACACAGTCTGCTCACCTCCACTCCTCCTGGGAGCGGTTCTGCTCGTATTTCTCCCTCACGTGGGACACGCCCATATCAGGGTGGAGCCAGTGGACCTGGCCGGATTGGGAGTGGCTGAGCCGCAGGCTGAAGCACGCCACGCATTTCACCTTGTGGATGTCCAAAATCTTCTGGATGATCCCCTGTAGCGGTGGAACACAGGAGAGTTAAGAGACCAGTGATAAGCCACGGTAGGAAGGTTCAAGGTCATACAGAAGTTATGTGAAGGCAAAGATGTTGAACGTAGAAGGTCCACACAATGCAAGACATTGGTAAAGAAACTGACTAGAGTTTTTACTGGAGACAGACAACAAAACACGGTAAACAGAAAGTGGAGCCCAGATATAGACTCCTACTGAGAGGTGAAGAGAAGACAGGATGTTCCAACTGTTCTGTCTGTAGGAGCGATGCTATCTTATCGCCATGGCAGCCACCGCTCTGCCTAGTGACAGCAGGTAGCCTGTCTGAGGCGATAAGTAGAACATATATATATATTAGCGTTGGCTGAATGGCCAAGGAGGGCACCAACCCATACCCTTATCCCCCCATCTGACCAGCTCCTGTGGAACAATCCAACACTCAAATGGCCACTCAGTCACAAATGGCCACTCAGTCACTCAGTCACTCATTCAGGACTTCAAATCAAACTTTATTTGTCACACGCGCCAAATACAACAAGTGTAGACCTTACTGTGAAATGCTTACTTGCAAGCCCTTAACCAACAGTGCAGTTCAAGAAGAGTTAAGAAAATATTTACCAAGTAGGCTAAAATAAAAAGTCATAATAAAAAGTAACATAAGAAGAATAACGATGCTATACACAGGGGGCACCGGAACCGAGACAGGTTAGTTGAGGTAATTTGTAAATGTAGGTGGGAGTGAAGTGACTATCCATAGATAATAAACAGCGAGTAGCAGCAGTGTACAAAAGGGAGGGGGGGTCAATGTAAATTGTTCAGCAGTCTTATGGTTTGAGGTTAGAAACTGTTGAGGAGCCTTTTGGTCCGAGACTTGGCGCTCCGGTACCGCTTGCCGTGCGGTAGCAGAGAAAACAGTCTATAACTTGGGTGACTGGAGTCTCTGAACATTTTATGAGCTTTCCTTTGACACCGCCTAGTATATAGGTCCTGGATGTACTGGGCTGTCCGCACTACCCTCTGTAGCGCCTTACGGTCAGATGCCGAGCAGTTGCCATACCAGGCATACCATGTCTCTCTCTGCGACATCCTCTCACTGTCTGTTCGCTTTAACATCAAACCCCCAGACCTCACCAGACCAGATGGAACATTCACGTCTGTCAGCCATGAAGCGGCAACTAGAGTGCCAATAGACTAGCTTATGACTGTAGACTATGACCGGCCAGACGGACCACTCACGTCTGTTATATTATGTCATTAGTGCCCACAACACTAGGGCTCCATGTTAAGTCTATGGCTGGCTGGCATGGAGATATTCCGGCCTCGCATGGCTGTGCTGGTGTCATCCGCGGCCGTATGTATGCATACTATCACACTGCCGATCCGATGTGACATTCCAGCCCAAACACTTAAGAGCCATTGCATATTTAAGAAGATTGTATTTATGAGGGAAGAGAGAGAGGCTGGATGGCTGGATCCCCCAGAGTAGGTCCAATAATGTGCCCCAGTTACGGCCTGATGGCCAAGTGGCAACACTGTGGAGGATAACAGAGGCTGATCACTGCCCAAGGAGAGGAGAAGGAGGAGAGGAGGAAGAGAGGAGAGGCCAGAGAAGCATAGGAACAGGGCTATTGGGACTGGGAATTCAAAGCCTGTCGGCTACATTTGGTAATGTAGTTTCCAACTTAGGGAGGTCTCTATGCAGCCTTGGGACTGACTTTCTGCTTGTGTAATGGAACGTTTATTTGAGACTGTCCACGGCAAGGACGACGCTCTAACCACTAGGCTACCCTGCCGCCCCCTGCATGGAAGTTCCAGTAACAATGCACTTGGAACCAGGAGAGCACTTAGAGAATATATTCTATGCAACCATACAGCACCTTTACTTTAGGTTTGTAGGTCTGTAGCTACTGAAGTAACAATGTCTTCATGTGAATTGATGTCGGTACCTAGTTATTTTCTCTAACAATGAAGGAAAATCTTCCTGCACAGATGAGATAGACCCTCCTCAATATTCCAATGGTGAGTAATGATAAAGAAATGCAATATGATCATGTTAACCTGCTCTAACAGAAGATTACTCAGCCAGCTAAGGGCGGCTAAGCTAAAGCCAGTCTCTTATCTCGGTTTGCTAAAGAGCACGCAAATCCTCTACCCTCCATTAAAATTATTAAATATGGGCGTTGGTTAGCTTCTTGAGATGGTGGCTGGGGCTCCGGAGTGAGGTTTCCCCTAGGCACAGCTATAGGATCAGCAGAAGAAGAATATAATGGCTCAACACAGACAGAAGTGTGTAATCTCACGAGCCATAATCTAAAAGTTTTGTCTGGCAAGAGAGGCTGAAGTGAGTGGACCCAAGAAAAGGTAGAGCCCTCTCTGTCCATCCATTATTATATCTCAACACAATCTCTGTCTTATAATCCAATACTGGATGCAGAGTTCCCAGGAGGATCATAGAGAGAGAGAGAGAGAGAGAGAGAGAGAGAGAGAGAGAGAGAGAGAGAGAGAGAGCATCTGAGTAATGGGAAAAATGTGTCTGCCCAATTTGAATGAAAAACAATTTGCATACAAATTAATAATTGCCATTTCAAGTCCATTTTTAAGTAGCAGGAAAATGTCTACTCCAAGTGACACAAACAGAACCATATAGCTGCAGTTCTGCTGGTGATTGATTTGACATTGTTTTGTAGGCCAGGTGGCGGAACTGACGCAATACAAGTGTACTCAACTTCAATGAGGTGGGATAAATACCACCAGAACCCAGAATGGAGACAGAAGAAATGGGAGAAATACCAGCAGAACCCAGAATGGAGACAGAAGAAATGGGAGAAATACCACCAGAACCCAGAATGGAGACAGGAGAAATGGGAGAAATACCACCAGAACCCAGAATGGAGACATGAGAAATGGAGCCATTCATCTTGGGCTACTGAAATACCAAAATGCAAGGCTACAACTTCAAGATAGCATCAGTCAAAAGTCATATTCATCTCCCACTTGTAACATAGAGCTGGGGAAGCATGAGATATACAGGGTGATTAAAAGCATGCAGTGACTAGGTCTGGTTCCACCATATGACAGACAAGGCAATGGTATGACACCATGTCTGCCTTTATGAGAAGCAAAATGCACAATATTACATAGCCTTAACCCGAACCCTTCAAAATGTCACATGCCATGTAAATGGCTGTTTAGATACTATCTAAAAGCACAGCACATGTATACTCCCAGCAGACCTTGGGGAAAAGTAACTTGGAATGGTAGTCACTGATACATAGGCTAAATATCCCAAGTGATGCTTTTAAGTGTGCTGACAGGTTTGACCTAGAGCTTGAGAGCCAACCTTGAAAAGCATGGTCCTATTCATTAGGAACCAAACAACAGAAAACCAGCTGGCACAGGGAGAGGCTACCTCGATTTTTTCCGTTGCAAAACGTTTTAAAACCATTGCATGCCCTAATAAATATGACCAACATCTGTCCTGTATAATAACTTAGAGCAGAGTTCCCCTTGGCACTTAGGAGGAAACAGATGACGACGGCAACGAAAAGACGAAGAAGACACTAACGGATTATAGAATCAGAATGCTTACATGAACAGCTAGGGAGAGCAATCCAAACGGAGCATGACAAATTTCCCATCACACCACATTAGGCTAAAGATGATGACAGCCGCCTCTATGATGATATGACAGATTATCTCAAACAAACAAGCTAATTTTACTACCCTTTTTTCATTTTTAAGATCCAAAAAGAACATATCAAATCTCACTGGCATATAGTCATTTGGATTCTTGACAACCACAGAATTTCCATGTGTTTGCAATGGAAATAGAAAAGCACAATTCACATGCAAATTAGCCAATTCAAATGCAAACAAACCATGAAACTCTTATCAAGGTAAACATTGCATACAGTACACCTGGTCTCAGATCATTTCATATTATTATGTACGTAAATCCAAAACACTCCATTCAGTGTCGTATGTTAGATTTGGTATGGTTACATAAGACAGGCCACTTAAAGCAAAAAATGAAAGGAGGGTGGTTGGTCACAGTGGATAGGTGGGCGTATAATGCAAACGTCTAGCAACCCAAAGGTTGAGAGTTCAAATCTCATCAAGGACAACTTTAGCATTTTAGCTAATTAGAAACTTTTCAACTACTTTCTAACTTTTAGCTACTTTGCATCTACTTAGCATGTTAGCTAACCTTAACCTGAACCATTTTAGCTAACCATTCCTCTACCCCTAATCTTAACCTAACTCCTAAACCCCTAAACTAATCTTAACCTAACTCCTAAACTTAACCCTAACCCCTAGCTAACGTTAGCCACCTAGCTAGAATTCGTACGGTTTGCAGATTTGTAACATATTGTACATTTAGCAAATTCGTAACATATAATACAAATTGTAATTCGTAATATATCATACGAAATGGGTGATGGACATTCACAAATTAATATATCCCATACGAAAATGTAACGGATTTACAGAATGACTACCAGGCACTAGGTAGATTCAATTACATGTCATTTTATGGTGTTATTATTGATAATATTTGTCCTATATGGATATCTGGAATTTCTATATAGTACACTACTTTTGACCATAGCAGTGCACTATACCTGGGCAGACAGAGTGCTATTGATGCAGTATGAACAGGATATGTGTGTGTGATGGGATAAGGGGTCCTTGGGGAGCACCTCAGGGGATAGGAACATGATGTTTATTCTGGAATGGAACCAGGATGCGGATGTGGATCCAAAACACAACGTACCTCATCCAGCCCTACAAATCAATACAGGCATCTGCTGACTGCACTGAGACCACGCATAGGGCTCTGGTCAAAAGTAGTGCACTGTATAGGGAATAGGGTGCCATTTGGGATGCAGCCCATGTAGCATGTCTTAATTGTTTCCTTTCTCCAGAAAATAGGAGATCTAGGAGTCAGGATGTTGTGTGCCAGGAATCAATTCACAACTTCACACTACTATAACTGAGTGTCAGTGTCAGTGAGGGCAGGGATAATGTAGCAAAATGTCTTTCTGCAGACCGGTGTTAGCTTAGCCTGGTCTCAGATCAGTTTGTGCTGTTTTGCCAACCCTTCTGGGATGCATGACAATGACCAGAGACCAAGCTAGTTGCTTGATAGCCTCTCTCAGTTCATCTACCTGAGGAGAAACAATGCTATTCCAATAATTCACACATGCCTTTAAATGTGTCCTTTGTGAAGGCTTTTCTGTAATTAGCCAACTTTGAGGCTTCAGGTACGGCTTATGTGAGACCTAGGCTAACTGCCGCTGAAGATCACAGAGCTAAGGCACAGCAACATCAGTAAAAGGTGCAATATGCAGAAATCATTCTGACATTTCCTGGTTTAAAACATTCTGATAGTTCGCCTAATTTTAGTTTATGTGACAAAATAAGCAATGTATAGTGTAGAGAATCATGGTACCATCTAAACCACTGTGAAATCTCTTTTCAATAACCAAAAATATAGTATTTTCAGCTGTTTGAGTAAGACGCTAAAACAAAACTTAAGAACGAGAAGTATAGAATAGCGCACATAGAACATATATACCGCTTCTTCGACTTGTTTTCAATAAGATTGACAGATATATATCTCACATTTCTATATGATTTTCGTCAAGGGCCCAAAAAGTCTCATATTGCAGCTATAAAAGAGAATCCACAATCTGACGGAGCCACACAGACCTCTCTCTCAGTGAAGGGAATTGGAGTGTAGTTAGACAGTTGAAGGGTAACCACAGAACAAGCACACTACGGTATTCCAATTTCAAAAACAATGAGGAATTATGCTCTGAACTTTCAGTAACATATAGCAATTGATAAAGCAACAACTACACTGCTGAATCACTGCTCTGACGTGCAACACCAGTCTGTACAGCAGCAGCTATACACTGGGCTCTAACAGCCAAAAGACTGCATCCAGTCAATTACTCATGCTCCTTCAGCGCAGCAGAGAAACAGAGTGACAGTCGATCAGTCTGTGTGTTTGTAGGAGATTCAGGAATACACAGCCAGTCTCTATCAGCTCTTCATGACTGCATGACAGGTATTTAAAAAAAAAAAGTCTGTACACTGATTGGCTCTAGCTCTGATGCAGGGTCAGATGCTGTTCCACCCCTCTAATGGGTAAGGTTAGGATGGGGTGTGAGACAATCTGTTCCCAGACCTGTGATTAGTGTCAACGTCTACTTCGTGTGTGTGTGTGTGTGTGTGTTGTCACAATACCAGAATTTTGACTATGATACTGATACCAGATTTAGTATCCCAATACTCAATACCAAAATGATACCACAAAAAAAGAGAAGGCTTATTAACCAAAGTCCCCTGAATGTCACATGATCCAAATCAAATCAAAGTTTATTTGTCACGTGCGCCGAATACAACAGGTGTAAACCTTACAGTGAAATGCTTACTTACAGGCTCTAACCAATGGTGGGAGAAAAAAAAGTATGTGTGTATGTGTAGGTAAGTAAAGAAATAAAACAACAGTAAAAAGACATTTGAAAAAAGAGTAGCAAGGCTATATTCAGATACCTGTTTGTCAGGCTTATTGTGGTAGTATGTACATGTAGGTAAAAGGGACTATGCACATATGATGAACAGAGAGTAGCAGAAGTGTAAAAAGAGGGGTTGGCGGGTGGTGCGACACAATGCAGATAGCCCGGTTAGCTAATGTGCGGGAGCACTGGTTGTTCGGGCCAATTTAGGTAGTATGCACATGAATGTATAGTTAAAGTGACTATGCATATAAGATAAACAGAGAGTAGCAGCAGCGTAAAAGAGGGGTTGGGGGGGGCACACAATGCAAATAGTCCGGGTAGCCATTTGGTTACTTGTTCAGGAGTCTTATGGCTTGGGGGTAAAAACTGTTGAGAAGCCTTTTGTCCTAGACTTGGCACTCCGGTACTGCTTGCCATGCGGTAGTAGAGAGAACAGTCTATGACTGGAGTGGCTGGGGTCTTTGACAATTTTTAGGGCCTTCCTCTGACACCGCCTGGTGTAGAGGTCCAGTAATGTACTGGGCCGTACGCACTACCCTCTGAAGTGCCTTGCGGTCGGAGGCCGAGCAATTGCCGTACCAGGCAGTGATGCAACTGGTCAGGATGCTCTCGATGTTGCAGCTGTAGAACCTTTTGAGGATCTCAGGACCCATGCCAAATCTTTTTAGTTACCTGAGGGGGAATAGGCTTTGTCGTGCCCTCTTCACGACTGTCTTGGTGTGTGTTTGGACCAATCTAGTTTGTTGTTGATGTGGACACCAAGGAATGTGAAAATCTCAACCTGCTCCACTACAGGCCCATCGATGAGAATGGGGACTTGCTCGGTGCTCCTTTTCCTGTAGTCCACAATCATCTCCTTAGTCTTGGTTACGTTGAGGGATAGGTTGTTATTCTGGCACCACCCGGCCAGGTCTCTGACCTCCTCCCTATAGGCTGTCTCGTCGTTGTTAGTGATCAGGCCTACCACTGTTGTGTCGTCAGCAAACTTAATGATGGTGTTGGAGGCGTGCCTGGCCATGCAGTCGTGGGTGAACAGGGAGTACAGGAGGGGACTGAGCACGCACCCCTGGGGAGCTCCAGTGTTGAGGATCAGCGTGGCAGATGTGTTGCTACCTACCCGCACTACCTGGGGGCGGCGTGTCAGGAAGTCCAGGATCCAGTTGCAGAGGGAGGTGTTTAGTCCCAGGATCCTTAGCTTGGTGATGAGCTTTGAGGGTATTATGGTGTTGAACGCTGAGCTGTAGTCAATGAACAGCATTCTCACATAGGTGTTCCTTTTGTCCAGGTGGGAAAGGGCAGTGTGGAGTGCAATAGAGATTGCATCATCTGTGGATCTGTTTGGGCGGTATGCAAATTGGAGTGGGTCTAGGGTTTCTGGGATAATGGTGTTGATGTGAGCCATTCCCAGCCTTTCAAAGCACTTCATGGCTACGGACGTGAGTGCTACGGGTCTGTAGTCATTTAGGCAGGTTGCCTTTGTGTTCTTGGGCACAGGGACTATGGTGGTCTGCTTGAAGCATGTTGGTATTACAGACTCAATCAGGGACATGTTGAAAATATCAGTGAAGACACCTGCCAGTTGGTCAGTACATGCCCGGAGCACACGTCCAGGTAATCCGTCTGGCCCCTCAGCTTTGTGTATGTTGACCTGTTTAAAGGTCTTACTCACGTCGGCTATGGAGAGCGTGATCACATAGTCGTCCGGAACAGTTGATACTCTCATGCATGCCTCAGTGTTGCTTGCCTCGAAGCGAGCATAGAAATGATTTAGCTCATCTGGTAGGCTCGTGTCACTGGGCAGCTTGCGGCTGTGCTTCCCTTTGTAGTCTGTAATAGTTTGCAAGCCCTGCCACATCCGACAGGCATCGGAGCCGGTGTAGTATGATTCAATCTTAGCCCTGTATTGACGCTTTGCCTGTTTGATGGTTCGTCGCAGGGCATAGAGGGATTTCTTGTAAGCTTCCGGGTTAGAGTCCCCCACCTTGAAAGCGGTAGCTCTACCCTTTAGCTCAGTGCGAATGTTGCCTGTAATCCATGGCTTCTGGTTGGGGTATGTACGTACAGTCACTGTGGGGACGACGTCTTCAATGCACTTATTGATAAAGCCAGTGACTTATGTGGTGTATTCCTCAATGTCATCGGAAGAATCCCGGAACATGTTACAGTCTGTGCTAGCAAAGCAGTCCTGTAGTTTGGCATCTGCTTCATCTGACAATTTTTTTATAGACCGAGTCACTGGTGCTTCTTGCTTTAATATTTGCTCGTAAGCAGGAATCAGGAGGATAGAGTTGTGGTCGGATTTACCAAATGGAGGGCGAGGGAGAGCTTTGTACGTGTCTCTGTGTGTGGAGTATAGGTGATCTAGAATTTCTTTCCCTTTGGTTGCACATGTTGATAGAGATTTGGTAGATCTGATTTAAGTTTCCCTGCATTAAAGTCTCTGGCCACTAGGAGCACCGCCTCTGGGTGAGTGGTTTCCTGTTTGCTTATTTCCTTATACAGCTGACTGAGTGTGGTCTTAGTGCCAGCATCTGTCTGTTGTGATAAATAAACAGCCACGAAAAGTATAGCTGAGAACTCTCTAGGCAAGTAGTGTGGCCTGCAGTTTATCACAATATACTCTACTTCAGGCGAGCAAAATCTAGAGACTTCCTTAGATTTCGTAGACCAGCTGTTGTTTACAAATATGCACAGACCACCCCCCTCGTCTTACCCGCTAGCTGAATATCCATGTCGTCATTCAGCCACGATTCCGTTAAGCATAGGATATTACCGTTTTTGATGTCCCGTTGGTAGGATATTCGTGATCTTACCTCGTCTAGTTTATTGTCCTATGATTGCATGTCGGCGAGTAATATTGACGGTAATGGCAGTGACGTTTGAAACGCTATTAGCGCGCACCCCGCTACCTAGCTAGCCATTTCACATTGGTTACACGAGCCTAATCTCGGGAGTTGATAGGCTTGAAGTCATAAACAGCGCAATGCTTGACGCACAGCGAAGAGCTGCTGGCAAAACGCACGAAAGTGCTGTTTGAATGAATGCTTATGAGCCTGCTGCTGCCTACCATCACTCAGTCAGACTGCTCTATCAAATCATAGACTTAATTATAACATAATAACACACAGAAATACGAGCCTTAGGTCATTAATATGGTCGAATCCGGAAACTATCATCTCGAAAACAAGAAGTTTATTCTTTCAGTGAAATACGGAACCGTTCCGTATTTTATCTAACGGGTGGCATCCATAAGTCTAAATATTCCTGTTACATTACACAACCTTCAATGTTATACCAATGAGAAAGGTCGCTTGCACCACAGAGAGAAAGGTCGCTTGCACCACACAGAGAGAAAGGTCGCTTGCACCACACAGAGAGAAAGGTCGCTTGCACCACACAGAGAGAAAGGTCGCTTGCACCACACAGAGAAAGGTCGCTTGCACCACACAGAGAAAGGTCGCTTGCACCACACAGAGAGAAAGGTCGCTTGCACCACACAGAGAAAGGTCGCTTGCACCACACAGAGAGAAAGGTCGCTTGCACCACACAGAGAGAAAGGTCGCTTGCACCACACAGAGAGAAAGGTCGCTTGCACCACACAGAGAGAAAGGTCGCTTGCACCACACAGAGAGAAAGGTCGCTTGCACCACACAGAGAAAGGTCGCTTGCACCACAGAGAGAAAGGTCGCTTGCACCACGCAGAGAGAAAGGTCGCTTGCACAACGCAGAGAGAAAGGTCGCTTGCACCACACAGAGAAAGGTCGCTTGCACCACAGAGAGAAAGGTCGCTTGCACCACACAGAGAAAGGTCGCTTGCACCACACAGAGAAAGGTCGCTTGCACCACGCAGAGAGAAAGGTCGCTTGCACCACAGAGAGAGAAAGGCCGTGAAGTGCATTGTTGGATCATGTGTCAATACAGGTAGGATCAAAAAGAAAGTGAGCACTGCTCTCAGATCAGCTTTCTCCATTCAAATCTTTCCTTGACATTAGAATTCACAATAATGACGACCAGCTCCTAGAGAGATATTATCGCCTACGACTGCAAATATTGAGCTGGATTATTCTAACGCTTACCCAAGAAAAATGCATTAAATAACTGATTTGGCACATCAGTGTGCACATGTTAGGCTACACATAGCGAAATAGAATTCAATTGATTGAACATAAAACGCATTTCAATGATTGAAATAGACCTATAGCCTACTGTTTATATTTTAATGCAGTCATCTCGCTGTTCTACGAGTGCTCTGACACACTGAGCTGCTCTGACACACTGAGCTGCTCCTCTTCCTGTTCGGGCGGCGCTCGGCGGTCGTCGTCACCGGTCTACTAGCTGCCATCGATCCCTTTTTCCTTTTCTGTTGGTTTTGTCTTATTGGTTACACCTGTTTCTTGTTTGGGTTTTGGTTAGGGCTATTTAAGCCGGTTATGCCCGCCTGCTTTTGTGCGGGCTTGTTTCTCTGTTCATTTTGTGGGTGTGATATTTGCTTATTTTCTCCGGACTGTTTGGGTCCTGTTTTTGGGGCGGTCATTGTATGCACCTGGTGTTTTGGCGTGACCTTTTCTGTCACCGGAATAAATAAGCTGCTTTTGGGAAACCGGGCCCTGATCAATTATCTCAATCACATGAGACACATTTGACAGAAGTACTGAATGTAACAAAAATTCTAGTACCAAACCGTTTTTTGTTTTATCGAAAAACTTCCAAAGTTTCGGTATACCGTGCAACACTAGTATGTGTGTGTGTGTGAGACCCCTGTTGCCATACATTAGCCCTCTGTCTTACCCTGACATCGGTGGCGTCCCCATGGCGGATGTTGCTGGCCCATGTGCTATGCTCGCTATTGCTCTCGAAGTGATGGAAGACCTTCAGGACCCTGTCAGGGGCCCCGGGAGCCCGCTCCGTGGCCGTGCCCGCACTGAGGCGCGACTTGGCCCCCCCAGCCAGGGCGTGGTTGAGGTTGGGGTCCAGGTAAGCTGTCGCCATACCTTTGCTGTGAGCTAGGTGTCTGTCATATTCTGTTAGTGTGGAGAGAGAGAGAGAGAAAACAACCATATAATTAGAATTCCTGCTTTACTCCTATAAGGAGATTGAAAACGGCCGACAGTCCTCCCATTATGGCATTGTTGAATTTATTGGGGATGCCCGTTCACTGACACTAATTATATGGAAACAACACTGGATGACAATGGAGTAGAAACATCACAAATCGTCCCTGTAGTAGAAAACATGGGAAGTCAACACTGTCTTGAGAATCTTGATTATAACAACTTTTTGAATCTGAAGAACATTCTGAGAGCAGCAAAAGGCAGTGGACATATCATACTTCCTCACCGTTCAATGAGCCCATGATAATGATTTCTTCATGAATAAATGATGCGTAGTGGTGAAAATTGTATCAGCAAGTTGGGAGGTGTGAAAAGGGTTCTCATCCATATTGCACAATGCAGCAAGTTGTGACAACATGTAACACATCAGTCTTTCCTTCTTTCACAAATGGAAAAGTGGCAAAGGACTCTAAGGAAAACATTAACAGCTACTTGGCCCACCGCGTCTCACTATAATCTCAATGGTGTATCTGGACTGATGAATGCATCTGGAAATATATTATACAAAGAGCAATCTGTAGTAGTCAGTCACACATCCAGGCTCCAGATAGAATACAATCTAACAACTAGTGTGGATCTGTTGGGTGGATACACTATAACTAGTGTGGATCTGTTGGGTGGATATACTATAACTAGTATGGATCTGTTGGGTGGATATACTATAACTAGTGTGGATCTGTTGGGTGGATATACTATAACTAGTGTGGATCTGTTGGGTGGATATACTATAACTAGTGTGGATCTGTTGGGTGGATATACTATAACTAGTGTGGATCTGTTGGGTGGATATACTATAACTAGTGTGGATCTGTTTGGTGGATATACTATAACTAGTGTGGATCTGTTGGGTGGATATACTATAACTAGTGTGGATCTGTTGGGTGGATATACTATAACTAGTGTGGATCTGTTGGGTGGATATACTATAACTAGTGTTGATCTGTTGGGTGGATATACTATAACTAGTGTGGATCTGTTGGGTGGATATACTATAACTAGTGTGGGTGTCTGTTGGGTGGATATACTATAACTAGTGTGGGTGTCTGTTGGGTGGATATACTATAACTAGTGTGGGTGTCTGTTGGGTGGATATACTATAACTAGTGTGGGTGTCTGTTGGGTGGATATACTATAACTAGTGTGGGTGTCTGTTGGGTGGATATACTATAACTAGTGTGGGTGTCTGTTGGGTGGATATACTATAACTAGTGTGGGTGTCTGTTGGGTGGATATACTATAACTAGTGTGGGTGTCTGTTGGGTGGATATACTATAACTAGTGTGGATCTGTTGGGTGGATATACTATAACTAGTGTGGATCTGTTGGGTGGATATACTACATGCATTCATCCAGCTTGTGTCAGCAGCACTGTTCCCTCTATGTGGCTGGAAAAGCCCAAAATAACCTCCCATTGTAGAAGTGAGAGAGTGGTTATATCCCAAACAGCACCCCTTTGCATGTCACACTACTTCTGACTAGGGCCCATAGGGCTCTGGTCAAAAGTAGTGCACTATATAGGGAATAGGGTTCCATTTGGGACGCACTCAGTGACTAAGCACTGAAAATGATGGAAAACAGGCTACTTTTTAATGTATTTGGCCTACAATGAAATGCCACAAATATGTGGTTTAGCGTGTGAGCTTTAAAGACATGGTCTGGAGAATTAAAAGACGTGTTCCAAATACACTTAACAACACAACTGTAATGGATACAAGGCTTGGCAGCAGTGCAGTCAATTTGAGAACGGATGGTGGGCATTGCAACACAGCGCCGGGTACAGTACGAACTCAAGGTTATAGCAGGGGCGCCTAAAGTGCACTGCTTTCATTTTTTCATCCAGGCGTACACAGAGCCAATGGCTCTAGTCAACAGCAAGTCACAGACAGACAGTGTGCACTGCAGTGCTGACTGAAACTGCTCTTTGTAATCAGAGAATCTCCCGGTCTAAGCTGGGGTCTGGTCCGTGGCTTCAGGCGGGGGAAAACACACACACATGGCTGGGCTGTCAGATGCCCGGCCAGTATCAAATCAACACACAGGCCAAACTGAGCAGCTCTCTCTCCCCAGGGGCCAGGATGTGTGTGTGTGTACTAGACATCATCTCTACTACAGTCCACTGGTCATCTGGGAGCCTTGGGCCCTGCTGGTCAGTGTGTTCAGTTTCCATGTTATTAACCGACAGATTAGATGCATGTCTACCACCAGTGAACAGGAGGACAGAACACACCCCTGTGGTGAGGCACCACGGGGACAGACCAGTATGGTCACACACATTCAGCTGGAAAGACAGGAGGGTTGTTAGCAGTTAGCGCTGGGGTTCTTGCCAGCAGATGAAATGTTTCAACTGCCACCTTAGTCTGACCATTAGCTGGCCTAAAATAGCAGTTTCTCTCCAGATGGGTCCACCTGCAGTCACACACACACACACACACACACACACACACACACACACCACACAAAACCTCCCTCAGCCGCACTACATCAAAGTTGAGTACTGTTATTGTCAACAGAGTGAACCCATCCAACCACACCCACCCAACAGTGCACCAGGGAAACATCCCATTTCAACAGTGAAATGCATACAGTAGCAGTAACAGACTGTCACGCATCTGATACAGAGTAAAGAGACTGTCACCCATCTGATACAGAGTAAAGAGAGACTGTCACCCATCTGATAGAGTAAAGAGAGACTGTCACCCATCTGATACAGAGTAAAGAGAGACTGTCACCCATCTGATACAGAGTAAAGAGAGACTCTCCCCCATCTGATACAGAGTAAAGAGACTGTAACCCATCTGATAGAGTAAAGAGAGACTCTCACCCATCTGATAGAGTAAAGAGAGACTGTCACCCATCTGATACAGATTAAAGAGAGACTGTCACCCATCTGATACAGAGTAAAGAGAGACTCTCCCCATCTGATACAGAGTAAAGAGAGACTGTCACCCATCTGATACAGAGTAAAGAGAGACTGTCACGCATCTGATACAGAGTAAAGAGAGACTCTCACCCATCTGATAGAGTAAAGAGAGACTGTCACCCATCTGATACAGATTAAAGAGAGACTGTCACCCATCTGATACAGAGTAAAGAGAGACTCTCCCCATCTGATACAGAGTAAAGAGAGACTGTCACGCATCTGATACAGAGTAAAGAGAGACTGTCACCCATCTGATAGAGTAAAGAGAGACTGTCACCCATCTGATACAGATTAAAGAGAGACTGTCACCCATCTGATACAGAGTAAATAGAGACTCTCACCCATCTGATACAGAGTAAAGAGAGACTGTCACCCATCTGATACAGAGTAAATAGAGACTCTCACTCATCTGATACAGAGTAAAGAGAGACTCTCACCCATCTGATACAGAGTAAAGAGAGACTGTCACCCATCTGATACAGAGTAAAGAGAGACTGTCACCCATCTGATACAGAGTAAAGAGAGACTGTCACCCATCTGATACAGAGTAAAGAGAGACTGTCACCCATCTGATAGAGTAAAGAGAGACTGTCACCCATCTGATACAGAGTAAAGAGACTGTCACCCATCTGATACAGAGTAAATAGAGACTCTCACTCATCTGATACAGAGTAAAGAGAGACTCTCACCCATCTGATACAGAGTAAAGAGAGACTGTCACCCATCTGATAGAGTAAAGAGAGACTGTCACCCATCTGATACAGAGTAAAGAGAGACTGTCACCCATCTGATAGAGTAAAGAGAGACTGTCACCCATCTGATAGAGTAAAGAGAGACTGTCACCCATCTGATAGAGTAAAGAGAGACTGTCACCCATCTGATAGAGTAAAGAGAGACTGTCACCCATCTGATACAGATTAAAGAGAGACTCTCACCCAACTAATGCAGAGTAAAGAGAGACTGTCACCCATCTGATACAGAGTAAAGAGAGACTGTCACCCATCTGATAGAGTAAAGAGAGACTGTCACCCATCTGATACAGAGTAAAGAGAGACTCTCACCCATCTGATAGAGTAAAGAGAGACTGTCACCCATCTGATACAGAGTAAAGAGAGACTGTCACCCATCTGATAGAGTAAAGAGAGACTGTCACCCATCTGATACAGAGTAAAGAGAGACTGTCACCCATCTGATACAGAGTAAAGAGAGACTGTCACCCATCTGATACAGAGTAAAGAGAGACTGTCACCCATCTGATAGAGTAAAGAGAGACTGTCACCCATCTGATACAGAGTAAAGAGACTGTCACCCATCTGATACAGAGTAAAGAGAGACTGTCACCCATCTGATAGAGTAAAGAGAGACTGTCACCCATCTGATAGAGTAAAGAGAGACTGTCACCCATCTGATAGAGTAAAGAGAGACTGTCACCCATCTGATAGAGTAAAGAGAGACTGTCACCCATCTGATACAGATTAAAGAGAGACTCTCACCCAACTAATGCAGAGTAAAGAGAGACTGTCACCCATCTGATACAGAGTAAAGAGAGACTGTCACCCATCTGATAGAGTAAAGAGAGACTGTCACCCATCTGATACAGAGTAAAGAGAGACTCTCACCCATCTGATAGAGTAAAGAGAGACTGTCACCCATCTGATACAGAGTAAAGAGAGACTGTCACCCATCTGATAGAGTAAAGAGAGACTGTCACCCATCTGATACAGAGTAAAGAGAGACTGTCACCCATCTGATACAGAGTAAAGAGAGACTGTCACCCATCTGATAGAGTAAAGAGAGACTGTCACCCATCTGATACAGAGTAAAGAGAGACTGTCACCCATCTGATAGAGTAAAGAGAGACTGTCACCCATCTGATACAGAGTAAAGAGAGATCGTCACCCATCTGATACAGAGTAAAGAGAGACTGTCACCCATCTGATAGAGTAAAGAGAGACTGTCACCCATCTGATACAGAGTAAAGAGACTGTCACCCATCTGATACAGAGTAAATAGAGACTCTCACTCATCTGATACAGAGTAAAGAGAGACTGTCACCCATCTGATACAGAGTAAAGAGACTGTCACCCATCTGATACAGAGTAAATAGAGACTCTCACCCATCTGATACAGAGTAAAGAGAGACTCTCACCCATCTGATACAGAGTAAAGAGAGACTGTCACCCATCTGATACAGAGTAAATAGAGACTCTCACCCATCTGATACAGAGTAAAGAGAGACTGTCACCCATCTGATACAGAGTAAAGAGACTGTCACCCATCTGATACAGAGTAAAGAGAGACTGTCACCCATCTGATACAGAGTAAAGAGAGACCATCACCAATCTGATACAGAGTAAAGAGAGACTCTCACCCATCTGATACAGAGTAAAGAGACTGTCACCCATCTGATACAGAGTAAATAGAGACTCTCACTCATCTGATACAGATTAAAGAGACTGTCACCCATCTGATACAGAGTAAAGAGACTGTCACCCATCTGATACAGAGTAAATAGACTGTCACCCATCTGATACAGAGTAAATAGAGACTCTCACTCATCTGATACAGAGTAAAGAGACTGTCACCCATCTGATACAGAGTAAAGAGACTGTCACCCATCTGATACAGAGTAAAGAGAGACTCTCACCCATCTGATACAGAGTAAAGAGAGATCATCACCAATCTGATACAGAGTAAAGAGAGACTCTCACCCATCTGATACAGAGTAAAGAGACTGTCACCCATCTGATACAGAGTAAATAGAGACTCTCACTCATCTGATACAGAGTAAAGAGAGACTCTCACCCATCTGATACAGAGTAAAGAGAGACTGTCACCCATCTGATACAGAGTAAATAGAGACTCTCACTCATCTGATACAGAGTAAAGAGAGACTCTCACCAATCTGATACAGAGTAAAGAGACTCTCACCAATCTGATACAGAGTAAAGAGAGACTCTCCCCCATCTGATACAGAGTAAAGAGAGACTCTCACCCATCTGATACAGAGTAAAGAGAGACTGTCACCCATCTGATACAGAGTAAATAGAGACTCTCACTCATCTGATACAGAGTAAAGAGACTGTCACCCATCTGATACAGAGTAAAGAGACTGTCACCCATCTGATACAGAGTAAATAGAGACTCTCACTCATCTGATACAGAGTAAAGAGAGACTCTCACCAATCTGATACAGAGTAAAGAGAGACTCTCCCCCATCTGATACAGAGTAAAGAGAGACTCTCCCCCATCTGATACAGAGTAAAGAGAGACTGTCACCAATCTGATACAGAGTAAAGAGAGACTCTCCCCCATCTGATACAGAGTAAAGAGAGACTCTCCCCCATCTGATACAGAGTAAAGAGAGACTGTCACCCATCTGATACAGAGTAAAGAGAGCAACAACGTCCTTACATGAAGTCAACACACGGCCATGACAACAACAACCTATTTCATTGATCCCATCTAACATTATACAGTTCAATCAAATTTGCTCACGCAAACAAACTGGAAACCTAAGACCAGCACACAAGCAACTGTACATTGGGCAAGTAGAAGAGATTCCCTATGCACACACACTCTCTCACACACACTCCCAGATTACGGCAACTCTCTCCAGAGGCAAAAGAGCCACTGAAGCTCCTGTAATGCTCATGGGCTTTTCCATCCACAGATGAAAACCACACACACACACGTCCCGGCCTCTCCTCGCTGACGTTGGGTCACATCCTGGTTATAACAATGCTCCCTGCAGCTCAAAGTACCCCGAATGAGTCATCCTGAAATTACGGGGAGCGACTCACCTCATTCCCATATCATTTCCATGTTATCCCAATCCCATTCCCACCTCCAGGTACGAGGGGTAGGGGCTGGATCAAGAGACTTGCTCTTATCAGAGGCATCATATGACTGAATGCGGTGAGCATTCTGATTGGCTCTGTGGTGTTGAACGGGGGGCTGTGAGCCTGCTGATTGGTTGGCAGTAGTTGTAAACAAGTTCGGCATGGTTGAGTGGGAGCTATGCCAGACTGAGAGAGGGTTGTAAACAACTATAGGGTGGGGCCTTCCTTCCTCCCTTCACACTGTGACTGCAGGCTGAGTCTGAACTCCCTGTCTATTGTTAACCCTTAAAACCTTCAATTCTGAGTGTTGTGAATATGATGATATGAGACTCCTCATTAAACCACTGGGAAAGTGTTAATCTCGGCAACAATAACTTTACGATAAATATTTGTCAATGACCTATTTTCCCTGACGGAAAACTAATGACGACGTGACGAGTTGCCATGGAAAAACAAATGAGTTTTCATTTTAGTTGATGTAAATGTGACAAGATGAGAATTCCATGTGAAACTAATGGACATTCAATTTGACATGAAGCTCCTTTTCATCTGTTTAATCCAATCATAAGCAAGCATGGCTTTCAGAATATGTAATACAATCCTCTAATTGGACAAATTAATGTCTTTCAGTTGTGCAGTCTGATTGAGCTGATCTGCCTGGCTCTCCCACACACCTCCTGGGCAGTCACTTCAGTCACTCTTCAGTCTTTTAAACAGATGCGCAGCCAGCAAGCCAAGACATTTAAATTGTAACTAACCTCAACTAGAAACAATAATGTTTACTCTCATGTAGGCAATTTTTGCTTTGATTACATCAGAAGCTCTATTTTCCCATGGGTGCTGTTATTCATCTGTTTTCTGATTGAAATATTAATGGCATTTACTGAATATAAGGAGTACAGTAATATTTCTGGCATTTTGGAAATCTCAGATTCTCCCCTTTTTAAGGGAATCACAGTTATTTACCCCCATCCTAATGTTATAATGAGAAGAAAAGAGACAAGGCATCCTTTGCAAGCTAGTTCTTTTGACACAATGTTGTACAATCCACATTACATGAACATTTCTAAATTAGCCACATAGTCGATCAATGACTAATTTCAAGAGGATTAAAATCTTCTCTGTAATCTCTCTCTGGGGCAGACACTCCAGTCTGGCTGCAATACAGACCAAACTCACGCTCTTGTTCTGCCAAGACTATAAATGAATGAAGGTGATGATGCCAATTGCAGTCAATTTGATAGTTTTCATAAATACACCCAGAGATCCTTAAATGAGAAAACCCACTAACTCTTTAGTGACTGGGTATGAGAAAGGTTTTTGATTGCTTTTCAAAATGATTTAAAATGTTTTCCATTGAATAAGGATTTTCCATAACGTGATTTTGATGTGCTATTCTTTTCATTAAGTGTAACTCTCATGGTAATCACTTCAGTCACTAAACTAACTGGCATTTCCCTTTAAATAAAATCACACTCGACTCCCCACTATGTTGTGAAATATCATCTAAAAAGGCTCTTTCCAGAGAGAGACAGAGAGAGAGAGAGAGAGAGAGCGAGAGAGGGAGAGAGAGAAACACACAGAGAGAGACAGAACTACAGAGACATACAGAGAGAAAGTGAGAACGAGAGAGAAAGTGAGAGAGCAAGAGAGAGGGAGAGAGAGGAAGAGAGAGAGACACACACAGAGAGAGGGAGACATACAGTGCCTTCGGAAAGTATTCAGACCCTTTGTCTTTTTCCACATTTTGTTAGGTCACAGCCTTATTCTAAAATTGATTAAATCGTGTTTTACCCCCTCATCAATCTACACACAATACACCATAATAAAGCAAAAACTGTTTTTAGACATTTTTGCAAATGTATCAAAAATAAAAACTGAAATATCACAAGGCCCTTCTCCCCTGATTGCTCAGTTTTATCTGGCGACCAGCCCTAGGAAAAGTTTTGGTTGTTCCAACTTCTTCCATTTAACAATGATGGAGGCCACTGTGTTCTTAGGGACCTTTAATGCTGCAGAAATTTGGTACCCTTCCCCAGACCTGTGCCTCGACACAATCCTGTCTCGGAGCTCTACGGACAATTCCTTTGACCTCATGGCTTGGCTTTTGCTCTGACATGCACTGTCAACTGTGGGACCTTTATATAGACAGGTGTGTGCCTTTTCAAATCATGTCCAAACAATTGAATGGACCAGATGTGGACTCCAATCAAGTTGTAGAAACATCTCAAGGATGATCAATGGAAACAGGATGCACCTGAGCGCAATTTCGAGTCTCATAGCAAAGGGTCTGAATACTTATGTAAATAAGGTGTGTGCATATATACATTGGGGCAAAAAAGTATGTAGTCAGCCACCAATTGTGCAAGTTCTCCCACTTAAAAAGATGAGCGAGGCCTGTAATTTTCATCATAGGTACACTTCAACTATGACAGACAAAATGAGAAAAAAAAATCCAGAAAATCACATTGTAGGATTTTTTATGAATTTATTTGCAAATTATGGTGGAAAATAAGTATTTGGTCACCTACAAACAAGCAAGATTTCTGGCTCTCACAGACCTGTAAATTCTTCTGGCTCTCACAGACCTGTAACTTCTTCTTCTTTAAGAGGCTCCTGTCTCTGGGTGAAGCCAGGGAAGAAACTAAGTGGTTACATGTCCGGTTTTTATATAGTGGGAGGTGATAATACAATATGATTGTATTTTTTATACAAGCAACAGTTCCAGAACGCAATGGCCATGCAGACAAAACAGGAGTCTATTAAATGCATTTCATCACAGTTCAACACAGATGAGAGCATAAACCTTGAAGTTAAAACAGCTTACCCCAAATTCTCCCACCACAACTTGTTTATCAGTAATGGTTATGGTTAATGGTTTGTGCGCCGTTGGCATACAGATAAATGCACACATTTCTTAGAATGCTGGCCTTGTTATTTTTCTTATTCAAACAGTCAAAACATTTCAAATGCCCATCCTTAATTTTTTAAAATTCATATTCCAACTCCCACTGAGACACCCGTAGGGAGTGGGGTCACGGCCAGGTTTGCCCCTCGAGCAATTAGCGTGAAGTGCTATTTTGATTTGGTATTCGTGTAATGAAAAAAAAAACTTTATTCAAGTATTATATTATTATATATATATTATATATATTATTATTATATATCAATATTCAACATTTTTTTTTATGGATAAGTGGAGCATGCATATGTATTCACCCCCTTTGCTATGAAGCGCCTAAATAAGATCTAGTGCAACCAATTACATTCATAATTAGTTAGATTGCACACCGGTGGACTTTAAGTGTCACATGATGTATGTATTTTTTTATTTGATCTTTATTTAACTAGGTAAGTCAGTTAAGAACAAATTCTTATTTTCAATGACGGCCTAGGAACAGTGGGTTAACTGCCTGTTCAGGGGCAGAACGACAGATTTGTACCTTGTCAGCTCGGGGGTTTGAACTTGCAACCTTCCGGTTACTAGTCCACCGCTCTAACCACTAGGCTACCCTGCCGCCGTGTGTGTGTGTGTGTGTGTGTGTGTGTGTGTGTGTGTGTGTGTGTGTGTGTGTGTGTGTGTGTGTGTGTGTGTGTGTGTGTGTGTGTGTGTGTGTGTGTGTGTGTGTGTGTGTGTGTGTGTGTGTGTGTGTGTGTGTGTGTGTGTGTGTGTGTGTGTGTGTGTGTGTGTGTGTGTGTGTGTGTGTGTGTGTGTGTGTGTGTGTATGTACAGTGAGGCAAAAAAGTATTTAGTCAGCCACCAATTGTGCAAGTTCTCCCACTTAAAAAGATGAGTGAGGCCTGTAATTTTCATCATACACTTCAACTATGACAGACAAAATGAGAAAAAAAATCCAGAAAATCACATTGTAGGATTTTTAATGAATTTATTTGCAAATTATGGTGGAAAATAAGTATTTGGTCAATAACAAAAGTTTATCTCAATACTTTGTTATATACCCTCTGTTGGCAATGACAGAGGTCAAATGTTTATCTCAAGTCTTCACAAGGTTTTCACACACTGTTGCTGGTATTTTGGCCCATTCCTCCATGTCTCCCTAGAGCAGTGATGTTTTGGGGCTGTTGCTGGGCAACACGGACTTTCAACTCCCTCCAAAGATTTTCTATGGGGTTGAGATCTGGAGACTGGCTAGGCCACTCCAGGACCTTGAAATGCTTCTTACAAAGCCACTCCTTCGTTGCCTGGGCGGTGTGTTTGGGATCAATGTCATGCTGAAAGACCCAGCCACGTTTCATCTTCAATGCCCTTGCTGATGGAAGGAGGTTTTCACTCAAAATCTCACGATACATGGCCCCATTCATTCTTTCCTTTACTTCGGATCAGTCGTCCTGGTCCCTTTGCCGAAAAACAGCCCCAAAGCATGATGTTTCCACCCCCATGCTTCACAGTAGGTATGGTGGATTTGAGTCCCTGGCGGCGTAGTGTGTTACTGATGGTAGGCTTTGTTACTTTGGTCCCAGCTCTCTGCAGGTCATTCACTAGGTCCCCCCGTGTGGTTCTGGGATTTTTGCTCACTGTTCTTGTGATCATTTTGACCCCACAGGGTGAGATCGTGCGTGGAGCCCCAGATGGAGGGAGATTATCAGTGGTCTTGTATGTCTTCCATTTCCTAATAATTGCTCCCACAGTTGATTTCTTCAAACCAAGCTGCTTACCTATTGCAGATTCAGTCTTCCCAGCCTGGTGCAGGTCTACAATTTTGTTTCTGGTGTCCTTTGACAGCTCTTTGGTCTTGGCCATAGTGGAGTTTGGAGTGTGACTGTTTGAGGTTGTGGACAGGTGTCTTTTATACTGATAACAAGTTCAAACAGGTGCCATTAATACAGGTAACGAGTGGAGGACAGAGGAGCCTCTTACTGCTTTCACTTTGTCATTATGAGGTATTGTGTGTAGATTGCTGAGGATAAATAATGCTTTAATCCATTTTAAAACAAGCCTGAAAAGTAACAAAATGTGGAAAAAGTCAAGGGGTCTGAATACCTTCCTGAATGTTTACCATGCCAATAAAGCCCTTTGAATTTAACTAAGTTGAGAGAGACAGAGAGAAAGAGAGAGACAGACAGAGAGAGGGAGAGAGAGATGGAAACAGACAGAGACAGAGAGAAAGAGATGGAGAGAAAGAGAGACAGACAGAGAGGGAGAAAGATGGAGAGAAAGAGAGAGACAGACATAGAGGGAGAGACAGAGAGACAGACAGAGAGAGGGAGAAAGAGAGAGACAGACAGAGAGAGGGAGAGCGAGACAGAGAGACAGAGAGAGATGGAGAGAGATGGAGAGAAAGAGAGAGGGAGAGAGAGACAGAGAGAGAGAGGGAGAATGAGATGGAGACATACAGAGAGACAGACAGAGAGAGAGATGGAGAGAGACAGAGAGAGGGAGAGCGAGACATAGAGAGACAGAGAGAGAGAGATGGAGAGAGACAGAGAGAGGGAGAGCGAGACAGAGAGACAGACAGAGATGGAGACAGACAGAGACAGAGAGAAAGAGATGGAGAGAAAGAGAGAGACAGACAGAGAGGGAGAAAGATGGAGAGAAAGAGAGAGACAGAGAGAGGGAGAGAGAGAGAGACAGACAGAGAGAGGGAGAAAGAGAGAGACAGAGAGAGGGAGAGCGAGATGGAAACAGACAGAGTCAGAGAGGGAGAGAGAGATGGAGAGAGACAGAGAGAGGGAGAGCGAGACAGAGGGAGATAGAGATGGAGAGAAAGAGAGATACAGAGAGAGAGACAGAGAGAGAGAGAGGGAGAATGAGATGGAGACATACAGAGAGACAGACAGAGAGAGATGGAGAGAGACAGAGAGAGGGAGAGAGAGATGGAGACATAGGCGCATAAGACACAAAGTGTCAACAATTATCCGGTGAGACAAAAGCTCCTATTTGATCTACGGACACACAGTACGAACAATTAAAAGCAGGAAACGAGACAATGAGCTCCGCATGAAATCTCTAATCATATCAACGGTAGAGGCCAGAAATAAACCCAAATATTATGAAATATTATGAAAGCCAAGGGGAAGTCTGTGTGGAAATGTAAGTATGTGAGGATCCAGTTTGAGTTCCAAATTGCACCCTATTCCCTATATAGTGCACTACTTTTGACCAGAGTCCTATGGTTTTGTAAAGCACTATATAGAGAATAGAGTGCCATTTGAGACTTTTTATAAGGAGCTTTCATCTTATCTTTCACACACAGGATGGAAACTGGGGTGTTTGATCGCACCCCAAACAGGACATGATTAACCCTGCAGCTCGTTTTGTCTATGGAAGTTTCTTCAGAACAGATACATAATGGTGGAGCCGCTGCTACAGTTTCCTGTGCCCCACACTGCTTCCAGTTACAGGCCTGGGCAACTAGGCAGCTATTATTGGAAACAGTGCAGGTTTCAGATGTCATCTTCTGCAGGCCACTGGCTCCAATTAGACCGTTATCAAACAGGCTGGACAATAGAAAAGTACAGACAGAAAAACCCTAGGAGAAACTCAAGTATAGGCTCTAGTCTAGGCTGCAGGTTAAGATCCACTGATACTTCGGAACCAGAGCCGAATTCATAAAGCGTCTCAGAGTACGATTGCTGATCTAGTATCTGCCATTCCCTGTCCATGTATGTTATTTAGCAGAGGAGAATAGTCATTCCTAAACCTATGAAATGGTCCAAAGTGGGAAATCAGAAACACAACAAAAAAGATTGCAACATTATCACACACTGCAGTCAGCTGGAGTCTTAACAGGAATACAAATAGCAATCAGAGACACAGACCACTACCTCTGCACTCAGCCAGTGTGGGGGTACACTCAGCCAGTGTGGGGGTACACTCAGCCACAGTGAGGGCATAGACGAAGATAGCTCACTGTATGGGGCCTGGGGAGGGAGAGAGAGCAGGGGGAAAGAGAGCGAGAGAATGTGTCTGTCCCTGGGTTCACTCTGTGAATGTGTCTGTCCCTGGGTTCACTCTGTGAATGCATCTGTCCCTGGGTTCACACTGTGAGCACGGGGGAAGGAGGGGTTTAGGGTTTATATAAACTGCTGGTGTCGTGAGTGAGGACAATGTCCTGGCAATTGTTCAAACATCCCTGCTGTGTCCTGTCCCTCCGTCCTCAGGCCAAATACCTGTACAGTAGGGGAGTTGTATCAAGCTGATCTGTTACTTAGAAGAGTTGTGTTCCCAGCTATGATCCGCCCTAGATGAGCCGACATGTACAGTGCTTTCAGAAAGTATTAATACCCCTTGACTTATTCCACATTTTGTTGTTTCAGCCTGAATTTAAAAATGTTCTCACCAATCTACATACAATACCCTATAATGACAAAGTGAAAACATGTTTTTTTTTAATGTTTGCTAATTTATTGAAAATGAATCTCATTCACATAAGTGTTCACACCCCTGAGTCAATAGATGATAAAATCCCCTATGGCAGTGATTACAGGTGTGAGTATTTATTTGTAAGTCTCTAAGAGCTTTGCACACCTGGATTGTACAATATTTACTTCAAGCTCTGTTAAGTTGATTGTTGATCATTGCTAGACAGCCATCTTCAAGTCTTGTCATAGATTTTAAAGCAGATTTAAGTCCAAACTGTAATTAGGCCACTTAGGAACATTCTGTGGCGTCTTGGTAAGCATTTCCAGTGTAGATTTGGCCTTGTATTTTAGGTTATTGTCCTGCTGAATGGTGAATTTGTCTACCAGTGTCTGTTGGAAAGCAGACTGAACCAGGTTCACCTCTAGGATTTTGCGTGTGCTTATTCATTTTCTGTTTATCCTAAAACACACTCTAGTCCTTGCCGATGACAAGCATACCCATAACATGATCCAGCCACCACCATGCTTGAAAATATGAAGAGAAGTACTCCATGATGTTCGATTTGCCCCAAACATAATGCTTTGTATTCAGGACAAAAAGTACATTTCTTACATATATTTTTGCAGTATTACTTAAGTGCATTGTTGCAAACAGGATGCATGTTTTGGAATATTTTTTATTCTGTACAGGCTTCCTTCTTTTCACTCAATTACTTTACTATTGTGGAGTAACTACAAGGTTTTTGATCCATCCTCAGTTTTCTCCCATCACAGCCATTAAACTATAACTGTTTTAAAAATCACCATTGGCCTCATGGTAAAATCCCTGAGCAATTTCCTTCCTCTCTGGCAACTGAGTTAGGAAGGACACCTGTATCTTTGTAGTGACTGGGTGTATTGATACACCATCCAAAGTGTCATTAATAACTTCACCATGCGCAAAGAGATATTCAGTGTCTGCTTTTTAAAATATTTACACATCTACCAATCGGCGCCGTTCTTTGCGAGGCATTGAAAAACCTCCCTGTTTTTTGTGGTTGAATTTGTACTTGAAATTCACTACTCGATTAATGTACCTTACAGATAATTATTGTATGTGTGGGGTACAGAGATGGGGCAGTTATTCCAAAACCATGTTAACCACTATTACTGAAACTAATTATGTGATTTCTTAAGCACATTTTTACTCCTGAACTTATTTAGGCTTGCCATAACAAAAGGGTAAAATATTTATTGACTGAAGACATTTCAGCTTAATTTTATAAATGTTTCTAAAACTTTCTACAAAATTCCACTTTGACATTATGGGGTATTGTGTGTAGATCAGTGAGACAAAATCTCAATTTAATCCATTTTAAATTCAGGCTGTAATGACAACATTTAGAAAAAGTAAAGGGGTGTGAATACTTAATAGGCATAATCCCTCATTTATTAATAGTACTTCTTTCTATTTGATGTAGATTAGAATATGCATCTGACCCCCTGCATTACTTATGTCCTTGTTGCATAGGCTAGTATAGACCTCTTTCCATCTGAGTATTCATGGTAAGGTAGTGTACTGAACTAGCTGGTGCACAGTTCTGTAGAGACCAGTTAGAGGCTCCTTCTCTCTTCTCATAAACAGACAAGTGAGGCAAAGGGGGACAGGCTCTCTGATGAAGAGGGCTTCTTTGTTCTGTGGGCAAGGAGTCGAGGGTTGAACGGTTCACCCTGTACATCCTCACAGAAAGAGAGAGAGAGAGCATTGAGTGAAAGAAAAAGAGAGTTGGGTTAAAGCGAGAGAGCGGGATAGAGAGAGAGGGAGAGAGAGAGGCCCCTGGATGGAGCCCCTCTAGCTGACCTCCTGAGAGCAGGCAGCTCAGTACTGTACAGACAATGGCCATGTTAGTCAGAGCAGTTTACATAACCACAGTCCCGTATGCCTGTCTGTGTTCTGTGTACCTTCTGCGTGTAAAGGTGTGTCTGAGGGTGTACACATAGGCTGAGTTTACACAGGCAGCCCAACTCTGATCTTTTGACCAATCAGATCAGCTCTTTTGCCCATAATTGGGAAAAATATCAGAATTTGTCTGCCTGTTTAAACGCAGCCTTACTGTACTTGGTCTGCTTATGTGTATCTTGGCCCAAGTGCAGGGATCTCAATATACAATATTACTGGGATACTTAGGTGCCAATAAGATATGAATTGTGATTCTCAAGATTCTATATGTATTGTGATTCAATACTGCGATTTTATTGCAATGTAATGTTCCAATATTGCTCACCATGTCTGCTGCAGAGGGACAAGAGAGAGCCATGAGAAAATGAGTTTTGATCAGTCATGGATATAAAAGTGCTGAAAACATTTTGACTCCCTATTTGAAAAGAAGATGGAGAACAAGATATAGGATGAAAAATACCTGAGTTTTGCCGCAAGTACAGCTGACTAGCGCTGGTGAACATTACCTAGCAACAATTCATTAGATTTTTTACATTTTTTAAAATGGTAATGTTTGTTCTGTATTTAAGAGTGTGAAGTAAAGCAGAACAGGGATAAATAAATGCCAAACACCCACAACCCCACACACCAGTGTATGTCAGGCAGGAGGAATCCCTGTTAACCTAGATTAGAAAGGGCGTTTCTGATTCCTCAGTCCTCGACAACACCAGCACCATGGAAGACCTTCAAAGCAGATTTATCTAATCAGCAGCTAGAAACAGGCTCTCTGGCTGGACTTATCTCTCCAGGGAGCTGGGTTAGGGTCGACGTCTACTGGGGAGATCTGGGGATCTGGGGTCGGCGTCTACATCTACTGGGGAGATCTGGGGTGGGGTCGACGTCTGGGGTCGACTGGGGAGAGCTGGGGTCGACGCTACTGGGGAGAGCTGGGGTCGACTGGGGAGAGCTGGGGTCGACGCCTACTGGGGAGAGCTGGGGTCGACGTCTACTGGGGAGATCTGGGGTCGACGTCTGGGGACTGGGGAGAGCTAGGGGAGAGCTCGACGTCTACTGGGGAGAGCTGGGGTCGACGTCTACTGGGGAGAGCTGGGGTCGACGTCTACTGGGGAGATCTGGGGTCGACGTCTACTGGGGAGAGCTGGGGTCGAGGGGGAGATCTGGGGTCGACGTCTACTGGGGAGAGCTAGGGTCGACGTCTACTGGGGAGAGCTGGGGTCGACGTCTACTGGGGAGAGCTGGGGTCGACGTCTACTGGGGAGAGCTGGGGTCGACGTCTGCTGGGGAGAGCTGGGGTCTCTACAGGGGAGAGCTGGGGTCGACGTCTACTGGGGAGATCTGGGGTCGACGTCTACTGGGGAGAGCTGGGGTCGACGTCTGCTGGGGAGAGCTGGGGTCGACGTCTACTGGGGAGAGCTGGGGTCGACGTCTACTGGGGAGAGCTGGGGTCGACGTCTACTGGGGAGAGCTGGGGTCGACGTCTACTGGGGAGACTTTTTAGACTATCTGAGAGGTGTAGAGATGTGCTTTGTAGCCCAGGATCTACTGCCAGACTCAACTTCACAACCAACATCATTAGCCACCTGGACAAACTGCTTGACAACCACATTTTGTGTCGAGCCAAGGTGCTGGTTGGACTGGGTTAATCTGGATCCTACCTGGCATGGTAGGGTCCAAGCACCTGACTATCTAATACAAACTGGGGGGACCATGCATTCAATGCTGCTTGAGACTCTGGGTGCATCTGAAATGGGCCCCTATTCCCTATATAATACACAACTTTTGACCAGGACAAGTAGGGTGTTGGTCAAAAGCAGAGCATTATATAGGAATCCCGAATGGCGCAGCGGTATAAGGCACTGCATCTCAGTGCAAGAGGTGTCATTACAGTCCCTGGTTCAAAGCCAGGCTGTATCACATCCGGCCGTGATTGGGAGTCCCATAGGACAGAAAGATGGAAGACATTACTGGCAATGAGCCATGCTAAGACTGACACTACATCACTGTCACGTATTCAAACCCTTTCCTTCTCCCATCTCCTTTTCCATGCCTCTTCTCCCTCTCCTCTCTCCATTTCATTCTCCTTTCCCCATCTTCCTCTCCTCTCCACGTCTCTCTCCCTCCTAGTCTCTACCCGTCTCTCTCCCTCCTAGTCTCTACCCGTCTCTCTCGCTCTCTCCTCTCCACGTCTCTCTCGCTCTCTCCTCTCCACGTCTCTCTCGCTCTCTCCTCTCCACGTCTCTCTCGCTCTCTCCTCTCCACGTCTCTCTCACTCTCCACGTCTCTCTCCTCGTCTCTTGTTCTTGCTCTACGTTTCTTGCTCTCTCTCCTCGTCTCTCTCTCCTCTCCACACCTCTCTCTCTCCGTCCTAGTCTCTCGCTCTCCTCTCCACGTCACTCTCTCGCTCTCTCCTCTCCACGTCTCTCTCTCTCCACGTCTCTCTCTACTCTCCACGTCTCTCGCTCTCTCCACACCTCTCTCTCTCTCTCTCCGTCCTAGTCTCTCGCTCCCCTCTCCACGTCTCTCCTATCCACATCTCTCTCTCCTCTCCACGTCTCTCGCTCTCTCCACGTCTCTCTCTCCTCTCCACATCTCTCTCTTCGTCCTAGTCTCTCACCCTCCTCTCCACGTCTCTCTCGCTCTCTCTCCACATCTCTCTAGCTCTCCTCTCCACGTCTCTCTCTCTCTACGTCTCTCGCTCTCTCCACGTCACTCTCTCTCTCTCTCCGCTCCACGTCTCGCTCGCTCTCTCCACGTCTCGCTCGCTCTCTCCTCTCCACGTCTCGCTCGCTCTCTCCTCTCCATGTCTCGCTCGCTCTCTCCTCTCCACGTCTCTCTCGCTCTCTCCTCTCCACGTCTCTCTAGCTCTCCTCTCAACGTCTCTCTAGCTCTCCTCTCCATGTCTCTTGCTCTCCTCTCCATGTCTCTTGCTCTCTCTCTACATCTCTTGCTCTCTCTCTACATCTCTTGCTCTCGCTCTACGTTTCTTGCTCTCTCGGTACGTCTCTCTCTTCTCGTCGCTCTCTCCTCTCCACGCCTTATCTCTCTCCTAGTCTCTCGCTCTCCTCGTCTCTCTTGCTCTCTCCTCTCCATGTCTCTCTCGCTCTCTCCTCTCCATGTCTCTCTCGCTCTCTCCTCTCCACGTCTCTCTCGCTCTCCTCTCCACGTCTCTCTCGCTCTCCTCTCCACGTCTCTCTCGCTCTCTCTCCACGTCTCCATGTCTCTCTCCACGCTCTCTCGCTCTCCACGTCTCTCTAGCTCTCCTCTCCACGTCTCTCTAGCTCTCCTCTCCACGTCTCTCTAGCTCTCCTCTCCACGTCTCTCTAGCTCTCCTAGTCTCTCTCGCTCTCCTCTCCACGTCTCTCTAGCTCTCCTCGTCTCTCTCGCTCTCCTCTCCACATCTCTCGCTCCACGTCTCTCTCTCTCCTCTCCACATCTCTTGCTCTACGTTTTTTTGCTCTCGCTCTACGTTTCTTGCTCTCTCTCTATGTCCCTCTCTCCTCGTCTCTTGCTCTCGCTCTACGTTTCTTGCTCTCTCTCTATGTCCCTCTCTCCTCGTCTCTCTCCTCTCTTTACGTCTCTTGCTCTCGCTCTACGTTTCTTGCTCTCTCGCTATGTCTCTCTCTTCTTGTCGCTCTCTCCTAGTCTCTCGCTCTCCTCTCCACGTCTCTCGCTCTCTCCTCTCCACGTCTCTCTCGCTCTCTCCTCTCCACGTCTCTCTCGCTCTAACCTCTCCACGTCTCTCTCGCTCTCTCCTCTCCACGTCTCTCTCGCTCTCTCCTCTCCACGTCTCTCGCTCTCTCCTCTCCACGTCTCGCTCGCTCTCTCCTCTCCACGTCTCGCTCGCTCTCTCCTCTCCACGTCTCGCTCGCTCTCTCCTCTCCACGTCTCGCTCGCTCTCTCCACGTCTCGCTCGCTCTCTCCTCTCCACGTCTCGCTCGCTCTCTCCTCTCCACGTCTCGCTCGCTCTCTCCTCTCCACGTCTCTCTCGCTCTCTCCTCTCGTCTCTCTCGCTCTCTCCTCTCCACGTCTCTCTCGCTCTCTCCTCTCCACGTCTTGCTCGCTCTCTCCTCTCCACGTCTCTCTCGCTCTCTCCTCTCCACGTCTCTCTCGCTCTCTCCTCTCCCACGTCTCTCGCTCTCTCCTCTCCACGTCTCTCTCGCTCTCCTCTCTCCACGTCTCTCTCGCTCTCTCCTCTCCACGTCTCTCTCGCTCTCTCCTCTCCACGTCTCTCTCGCTCTCTCCTCTCCACGTCTCTCTCGCTCTCTCCTCTCCACGTCTCTCTCGCTCTCTCCTCCACGTCTCTCTCGCTCTCTCCTCTCCACGTCTCTCTCGCTCTCTCCTCTCCACGTCTCTCTCGCTCTCTCCTCTCGTCTCTCTCGCTCTCTCCTCTCGTCTCTCTCGCTCTCTCCTCTCCACGTCTCTCTCGCTCTCTCTCTCCACGTCTCTCTCGCTCTCTCTCTCCGTCTCTCTCGCTCTCTCCTCTCCACGTCTCTCTCGCTCTCTCCTCTCCACGTCTCTCTCGCTCTCTCCTCTCCACGTCTCTCTCGCTCTCTCCTCTCCACGTCTCTCTCGCTCTCTCCTCTCCACGTCTCTCTTGCGCTCTCCTCTCCACGTCTCTCTTGCTCTCTCCTCTCCACGTCTCTCTTGCTCGCTCTCGTCTCTTGCTCTCGCTCTACGTCTCTTGCTCTCTCTTCTCTCTCTCCTCTCCACGTCTCTCTCGCTCTCTCCTCTCCACGTCTCTCTCGCTCTCTCCTCTCCACGTCTCTCTCGCTCTCTCCTCTCCCACGTCTCTCTCGCTCTCTCCTCTCCACGTCTCTCTCGCTCTCTCCTCTCCACGTCTCTCTTGCGCTCTCCTCTCCACGTCTCTCTTGCGCTCTCCTCTCCACGTCTCTCTTGCTCGCTCTACGTCTCTTGCTCTCGCTCTACGTCTCTTGCTCTCTCTTCTCGTCGCTCTCTCCTCTCCACATCTCTCTTTCTCCTAGTCTCTCGCTCTCCACGTCTCTCTCGCTCTCTCCTCTCCACGTCTCTCTCTCTCCTATCCATGTCTCTCTCTCCTCGCTGCGTTTCTTGCTCTCTCTCTGTCCCTCTTTCCTCTCTTTCTCCTAGTCTCTCGCTCTCCTCTCCACGTCTATCTCGCTCTCTCCTCTCCACGTCTCTCGCTCTCTCCTCGTCTCTCTCTCCCTCTCCTCTCCACGTCTCTCTCCTCTCCACGTCTAGCTCTCTCTCTCCTCTTCTCCCTCTCCACGTGTCTCCCTCTCCTCTTCTCCCTTTCCCTCTCTTTCCATCTCTCTCCTCTTCTCCTCCCTCTCCTCTTTTCCCTCTCTCCCCTCTTTCCCTCTCCTCTTCTCCCTCCTCCTTCCCTCTACTCCTCATCTTCTTCCTCTTTTCCTTCTCTCTTTCTCCCTCTCCTCTTCCCCTCCCTCTCCTCTTTTTCCTCTCCCTCTCTTCTCCTCCCACTCCTCTTTTACCTCTCCCCCCCATTTTCCTCTTCCCCTCCCTCTTTTCCCTCTCTCCTCGTTTTCCCCTCACCTCTTTTCCCTCTCTCCTCTTCTTCTCCCTCTCCTCTTCTCCCTCTCCCTCCTCTTCTCCCTCTATTCTTATTATTTTTCCTCTCCCTCTCCTCTTTTTCCTCTCCTCTTCTCCCCCTCTCCTCTTCTCCTCCCTCTCCTCCCCTTCTCCCTCCCTCCCTCTCCTCTTTTTCCTCTCCTCTTCTCCCTCTACTATTTCCTCTCCTCCTCCCTTCTCCTTCTCTCCTCTTTTCACTCTCCTTCCTCCTATTTCCCCTCTCTCTCTCTCTCTCTCTCTCTACCTATCCTCCCCCCTCTCCTAATCTTCCTCTTTCCCAACTTCTCTCCCCTCTCCTCTTCTCTCTCCCCTCCCCGATAGTTGACGACTGACTGACACATGGCATGCTGAAGCATATGCTCAGTGACAATAGGGTGCTTTAAATTCACATGTTGTGTTTTCCATGCAGACAAAGAAAGCCACTCAAAGTGGGAGTCTGGCTAGAAATGGAATTGACTGCTACAGGTCCCAGCCTCCATTATCAGCAGCTGCTCAAGCAATCAGGTCAGCTGTGGGTTCTATGGGCAACATGTGAAAGGGAGCTGAACCCTGTGGTTCTGAAACATGCAACATCTACACGCAAACAAAAAAATTCACACAGACACAGTTACACACACACACACACACACAGTTACGCATATGTGCAAATACATAGTTTATCTTAGTTTGTGTGTGTGTGCACATATTTGTCTTAGTTTGATTTAGTTTATCTTAGTTTGTGTGTGTGTGTCGAACACAAACTAAGACAAATATGTGCACACACACACCATCCATTCCACAGGGAAAACAAAGCTTGCAGCTCCCCTACTGCAGTATCATGGTAACGTCCCTATCATCTTTCACAGACAGGTTTCTAAAGGTTACTACTCGTTATGTGGAGAAATGCCACTTCTCTGGGATGCGTTGTGCCCTTTAAAATAGCAGAGCTTGCTGCATTGCACAGAAAGATAAACGACAACCGTTCAAGCAAAACAAGGGGGGGCATCAAAACTATAAAGATGTAATCGGTATGAAATCTGTCACTCTGTAGTTTGGAATGTTAATGATTTCAACACACTCCTCTATGGCATCACAACAGGCAGGCTACACAACACAGTCAGTCAGTCAGGATTAAACTATAACAGAAAAACAACAGCCGCGACTAGCTAAACACTCTTCTGATCGACCGAACACAGGTAGATGGTGAGGATATGGAAGAAGGAGAAGAAAAATAAGGTGGGAGGAGAAGAAGAAGAATAGGGTGGGAGGAGTAGAAGAACAAGGTGGGAGGAGAAGAACAAGGTGCGAGGAGGAGAAGAAGAACAAAGTGGGAGGAGGAGAAGAACAAGGTGGGAGGAGAAGAAGAACAAGGTGGGAGGAGAAGAAGAACAAGGTGGGAGGAGAAGAAGAACAAGGTGGGAGGAGAAGAAGAACAAGGTGGGAGGAGGAGAAGAACAACAAGGTGGGAGGAGGAGAAGAACAACAAGGTGGGAGGAGGAGAAGAAGAACAAGGTGGGAGGAGGAGAAGAAGAACAAGGTGGGAGGAGGAGAAGAACAACAAGGTGGGAGGAGGAGAAGAAGAACAAGGTGGGAGGAGGAGAAGAACAACAAGGTGGGAGGAGGAGAAGAACAACAAGGTGGGAGGAGGAGAAGAACAACAAGGTGGGAGGAGGAGAACAAGGTGGGAGGAGGAGAAGAAGAATAAGGTGGGAGGAGAAGAAGAACAAGGTGGGAGGAGGAGAAGAAGAACAAGATGGGAGGAGAAGAAGAAGAATAAGGTGGGAGGAGAAGAAGAACAAGGTGGGAGGAGGAGAAGAAGAATAAGGTGGGAGGAGAAGAAGAACAAGGTGGGAGGAGGAGAAGAAGAACAAGGTGGGAGGAGAAGAAGAACAAGGTGGGAGGAGGAGAAGAAGAATAATGTGGGAGGAGAAGAAGAACAAGGTGGGAGGAGGAGAAGAAGAACAAGATGGGAGGAGAAGAAGAAGAATAAGATGGGAGGAGAAGAAGAAGAATAAGATGGGAGGAGAGGAAGAAGAACAAGGTGGAAGGAGGAGGAGAAGAACAAGGTGGGAGGAGGAGAAGAAGAACAAGGTGGGAGGAGGAGAAGAAGAACAAGGTGGGAGGAGGAGAATAATAAGGTAGGAGGAGGAGAAGAAGAACAAGGTGGGAGAAGGGGAATAATAAGGTGGGAGGAGAAGAAGAATAAGTTGGGAGGAGGAGAATAATAAGGTGGGAGGAGGAGAAGAAGAACAAGGTGGGAGGAGGAGAAGAAGAATAAGTTGGGAGGAGGAGAAGAAGAATAAGTTGGGAGGAGGAGAAGAAAAATAAGTAGTGGAAGTTCAGAGTTAGTAGTTAGTAGTAGTACCTGCAGCCCAGCACATGGGGAAGAGGCTGCAGCCGGGACTGGTTTCCATGTTGGTTGGTCCCCCTGCTCTCTCTGTCTCGGGTCCCACGGCCGGCCAACACCCAGAGTTCTCACAGAACCGCATGGAGGCCAGGGCTTCCACCTTCCCCCTACACCCCACTAACCCTTTACCTCCTTACCAAGTAACACCCACCTCCCCCTACACCGCACTAACCCTTTACCTCCTCACCAAGTAACACCAACCTCCCCCTACACCACACTAACCCTTTACCTCCTTACCAAGTAACACCAACCTCCCCCTACACCACACTAACCCTTTACCTCCTTACCAAGTAACACCAACCTCCCCCTACACCACACTAACCCTTTACCTCCTTACCAAGTAACACCCACCTCCCCCTACACCACACTAACCCTTTACCTCCTTACCAAGTAACACCCACCTCTCCCTACACCACACTGACCCTTTACCTCCTTACCAAGTAACACCAACTTCCCCCTACACCACACCAACCCTTTACCTCCTTACCAAGTAACACCCACCTCCCCCCCTACACCACACTAACCCTTTTACCTCCTTACCAAGTAACACCAACTTCCCCCTACACCACACTAACCCTTTACCTCCTTACCAAGTAACACCCACCTCCCCCTACACCACACTAACCCTTTACCTCCTTACCAAGTAACACCCACCTCCCCCTACACCACACTAACCCTTTACCTCCTTACCAAGTAACACCAACCTCCCCTACACCACACTAACCCTTTACCTCCTTACCAAGTAACACCAACCTCCCCCTACACCACACTAACCCTTTACCTCCTTACCAAGTAACACCAACATCCCCCTACACCACACTAACCCTTTACCTCCTTACCAAGTAACACCAACCTCCCCGTCTACGCCGGCCCACAATGCTCCTAATCCCCGACACCTAGGGCCAAGTCAGATCCACACAGCCCCAGTTCACTCTACCCACTCCCCCAGTCTACTCCACCAGTCAACCCCTGGTCCAGAGACAGCACTAGGGTCTGGGACAGGAGGGGGAAGGGGCTCCGAGAGAGAAACACATCCAAGACATCCAGAGTAAGAGAGGGAGTCCCAGCCAAGTGCTGGCCCAGTTTTCAGCCCTGAAACAGGGGCAGGAAGAATACGGTGGATCAACACTGTGTTGAGGTTTTTAGCCCCTCCACTGTGAATATACAGCTCATTTGTTCTGCTACTTCTGTCCCAGTGGAGAAATCCAGAGTAGTTCTGTCTGGCTGGCTGTCCGTCCGTCTGGCTGGCTGGTTAGCGTTGCTAAGCCTCCGGCTGAGAGCCTTCCCCCAGAATACTAATCCTGGCCCAGGTGCCCCGCAACCAACTCCCGCCACCTCGCAGGAGAGGAGAACAGGAAAACAGAGAACAGTAGTCCAAAACAACACAAGTAACTCCACACCGCTCGCTTCACTTTGTACTCATTCTGAGGTAGGAGACCAGTGTGCTAAACTCACTTGAGGAAGAGTGTATGACAGGGTGTGTGCAGAGAGTGACAGAGTGACAGTGAGAGTGACAGAGAGAGTGTAATAATGGGGGGAGAGAGAGAGAGTATGTAAGAATGGGAGGAGAGTGAGAGGCAGAGTGACAGCAAGAATGGAGAGAAGGATATGGAGAGACGGAGAAAGCAATTGTTTCAGGTTGAATGAGAGGAAGAACCAGAAAAGACAGAAGCAGCCTGTGTACTCCGCTCACTCAGTCAGAGAAGTGGGTGTAGGGAGAGGAGCGAGTGCAAAGAGAGAGAAAGAGAGAGAGAGAGAATCCTTCACTTGCTTTGGCAATGTAAACATATGTTTCCCATGCCAATAAAGCCTTTAAATTGAAGTGAATAGAGGGGGGGCCAGGGGGTTAGTATAGGCCTCATTAATATGCTAATCTGAGCCTAGGTTCTATTCAGTCCTCCAGCCCACTGCTGTTTACCGAGCCCCAACCCCCTCCGGCCAGGCAGGCTGCAAATCAACACTGACCCTGGGTCCGCTCCACTCTACCCCCACAGCACTCACTACTAGAGGAGGCTGTGTGTGTCGGGGTTTCCGTTAGGAAAATGTGACGCAGGACAACATGACTGGGCAGATTTTAATTACCAGCCATTTGAGAAATTTACAGGACCCATATGCATTAACCATAACCCATTAATTAGGGTGTCCACCCACAGAAACCACATGTAGATTATGGTAATGCATCCAGAACATGCAACTAATGTAATGAAGCAGACAACAAAATTTAATTTTCAAACATTTGCCAAAATGCAATTTGCAGGAAAACGCCATTCTAAACAGCGCACATATGAAAACTCCATTCTAAACAGCGCACTTATGAAAACACCATTCAAAACAGAGCACTTAGGAAAACACCATTCTAAACAGAGCACTTAGGAAAACACCATTCTAAACAGAGCACTTAGGAAAACACCATTCTAAACAGCACACTTAGGAAAACACCATTCTAAACAGAGCACTTAGGAAAACACCATTCTAAACAGAGCACTTAGGAAAACACCATTCTAAACAGAGCACTTAGGAAAACACCATTCTAAACAGCACACTTAGGAAAACACCATTCTAAACAGAGCACTTAGGAAAACACCATTCAAAACAGAGCACTTAGGAAAACACCATTCTAAACAGAGCACTTAGGAAAACACCATTCTAAACAGCACACTTAGGAAAACACCATTCTAAACAGAGCACTTAGGAAAACACCATTCTAAACAGCGCACTTAGGAAAACACCATTCTAAACAGCGCACCTGATAGCGGTTACATACGTGACAGAGGTGAAAATCTCTAAACTAGGGGAATCTAAACTAGGATGGCCTGCTAATATAACTAGGATTGTGTCTTTGGCTTCTGGACAATGAAATAAATTAATATGATAACCAATAGAACAGTAGCTGAGCGGTAGGTCCAATAGGGAAGTAAATGGAAATACATTCACCAAATGATATAATTACTCCTGTCTATACAGAAAGAGAGAAAAAAAAGAGGTAGATCAAGACAGAGAGAGAGAAAATGGCAGAGAGGCAGCGAGAGAAGCAGCAATAAGCATCCATTGGAAGAAAGAATCCCTGGCAGTCAATGATAGCATTAACGGCTAACCTTTGTGATGATCTGAGACCCCTGGCAATCTGCACAGAGGAAATACCATAATGATTTCATTTTCTCAAACCTCAATGTAGTTAATTACAGTGAGATGGCCCAGAGGGGATGTCTAGGACATGGAGTCTTCGTCTCAAATGCTTTACATGAGAACACAGCTTCAGTCTCAAGTGGCACCCTATGGGCCCTGGTTGAAAGTAGTGCACTACATAGGGAAGAGGGTGCTATTTTGGACACATTTGCTGCCTATAAGGCTATAATATTATCCATAGACAACTTGGGGTAAACCACCTTCCTTCGAATCATTGCTATGTTTTTACTGACATGACAAGTTAAGAATCTTATTATTATTCTTTGGAGAAGAACACAGTTCTTTGCCTTGATGACAGCTTTGCACACTCTTGGTATTCTCTCAACCAGCTTTACCTGGAATGCTTTTCTAACACTCTTGAAGGAGTTCCCACATATGCTGAGCTGCTTTTCCTTCACTCTGCAGTCCAACTCATCCCAAACAATCTCAATTGGGTTGAGGTCAGGTGATTGTGGAGGCCAGGTCATCTGATGCAGCACTCAATCACTCTCTTCTTGGTCAAATAGCCCTTACACAGTCTGGAGGTGTGTTGGGTCATTGTCCTATTGAAAAACAAATGATAGTCCCAATAAGCACAAACCAGATGGGATGGCGTATTGCTGCAGAATGCTGTGGTACCCATGCTGGTTAAGTGTGCCTTGAATTCTAAATATATCCCTCCCAGTGTCACCAGCAAAGCACCCTGTGGGACCTTATATGTGACTTGTTTCAGGAAACTAGGAGTATGTCACACGTCACTACTTCACAGGAGAGCCTTTTGAACATAAGGATTTTTTAAATCAAAATGCCGTATTGGCAGAAATTCCTTCTGGAACATGTGAACTTTACAAACTTGTATGCCATCTGTAAATATGAATAAAATTGTTAAATTACAAACTAGTTGGTTTAGCCACAGAAAAAGCCAGTAACCTTCCTGCTTGCCATGATGCCAGTTGAGGACTTGTGAGGCATCTGTTTCTCAAACTAGACATTTTAATGTACTTGTCCTCTTGCTCAGTTCTGTACCGGGGCCTCCCACTCCTCTTTCTATTCTGGTTAGAGCCAGTTTGCGCTAGTACACTGCGTTGTACGAGATCTTCAGTTTCTTGGCAATTTCTCGCATGGAATAGCCTTCAATTCTCAGAACAAGAATAGACTGACGAGTTTCAGAAGAAAGTTCTTTGTTTCTGGCCATTTTGAGCCTGTAATTGAACCCACAATTGCTGATGCTCCAGATACTCAACTAGTCTAAAGAAGGCCAGTTTTATTGCTTCTTTAATCAGGAAAACAGTTTTCAGCTGTGCTAACATAATTGCAAAAGGATTTTCTAATGGTAAATTAGCCTTTTAAAATGATAAACTTGGATTAGCTAACACAACGTGCCATTGGAACACAGGACTGATGGTTGCTGATAATGGGCATCTGCACGCCTATGTAAATATTCCATAAAAAAATGTATCTGCCATTTCCAGCTACAATAGTCATTTACAACATTAACCATGTCTACACTGTATTTCTGATCAATTTGATATTATTTAAATGGACAAAAAAAATGTGCTTTTCTTTCAAAAACAAGGACATTTCTAAGTGACCCCAAACTTTTGAATGTTAGTGTATGTATGTAAATGAGATATTTCCACAATTAATTTTCAATACATTTCCAAAAACATGTTTTCACTTTGTCATTATGGGGTATTGTATGTGTGGTTGGGTGAGAAAAACATATTGAATCCATTTTGAATTCAGGCTTTAAGGGGAATGATACTTTCTGAAGACACTGTATGTGGCATCACAGACTGGCCCCTGTGGGTGAGTTTAAGTTGAAGGCAGAGATTTATGCTGCCAGTTAATTTAATCATTGTCTGCTTACTGAGCAGATTGCCAATGAAACAAGAGGGGGTGGAGAACAGAGAAGGAGAGAGGAGGAGAAGAGGAGCAGAAGAGAGTAGCCCTGCCTGGCTGCTCCATCTATGGGTATTCATGTGGACTGGGCCTGCATCCCAAATGACACCCTATTCCCTATGGTTCCTGGTGGAAAGTAGAGCACTATATAGGGAACAATGTGCTATTTGGAACATAGTGGATCAGAGAGACAGAGAACCCCAGAAACAGCCGGGGCAGACAGACAAAGGGGCTATGACTGAACCCCATGGAGAGGGAGAGGTGCTCTTCCCAGCTATTCAGCTCACATCACATCCGGCCCACTGTTCCCAAACAAAAGCCTCTCACCCACCCCTCCTCCCCGCTCCCTTGTCCATATTTCAATAGCAAGGGCCCAAGCTGGGGCACGTGTTACCAAACCATACAGACACCAGGCTGGGGCACGTGTTACCAAACCATACAGACACCAGGCTGGGGCACGTGTTACCAAACCATACAGACACCAGGCTGGGACACGTGTTACCAAACCATACGGACACCAGGCTGGGACACGTGTTACCAAACCATACAGACACCAGGCTGGGACACGTGTTACCAAACCATACAGACACCAAACCTTACACGGCTGGGAGCAGTGGCTGAGAGTAGGCCCACACAGAAACACACACAGCCGTATGGTTCAGTGGTGCATGCAATCATCAGCTGAATATGTAACTGGTCTGTCTGCAGGCCTGGGTTCTATTAGAGAAGACAAAGGAAGACATACCGTAGGAGTCTCTAAGACCATGGTTAAATACATACTGTAGGAGTCTATAAGACCATGGTTAAATACATACTGTAGGAGTCTATAAGACCATGGTTAAATACATACTGTATGAGTCTATAAGACCATGGTTAAATACATACTGTAGGAGTCTATAAGACCATGGTTAAATATATACTGTATGAGTCTATAAGACCATGGTTAAATACATACTGTATGAGTCTATAAGACCATGGTTAAATACATACTGTAGGAGTCTCTAAGACCATGGTTAAATACATACTGTAGGAGTCTCTAAGACCATGGTTAAATACATACTGTAGGAGTCTCTAAGACCATGGTTAAATACATACTGTAGGAGTCTCTAAGACCATGGTTAAATACATACTGTAGGAGTCTATAAGACCATGGTTAAATACATACTGTATGGGTCTATAAGACCATGGTTAAATACATACTGTATGGGTCTATAAGACCATGGTTAAATACATACTGTATGAGTCTCTAAGACCATGGTTAAATACATACTGTAGGAGTCTCTAAGACCATGGTTAAATACATACTGTAGGAGTCTCTAAGACCATGGTTAAATACATACTGTAGGAGTCTCTAAGACCATGGTTAAATACATACTGTAGGAGTCTATAAGACCATGGTTAATTACATACTGTAGGAGTCTCTAAGGCCATAGTTAAATGGTTACCTAGTCATTTTAAATTATGTGGATTAGAATCACAAATTACTTGTATAACTGGGGGAGGGGGGGACTGTCAATCATGACATCCTGCAAATACGGAATACACACACACAAATAAGCAGGTGTATCTGGTATGCAACGTTCTTCATTGAAAAGATGATTGAAGACAAACATTGAATATCCCCACTGACAGTGATAGGAGTTTAGTGCACACAAACACACACAGTCTGAACCCAGGACAGATCCCAGATCAGCCATCCCACAGCTGCTCAGGTAGGCTCTAGAACAGCCTGTACATCTTACCCTTCTGTCGCCGTTAAGGGTTCCACTAACCATACAGTACATAGTCATGGAGGTTTGTGTGTGTCACACACCACTGGATTACACAATCTACTGTAGCTAGCTAAGTGCAATCGATCCAGATGGAACGTCAATAGAATGTGTGAATGTGTGAATATTGATCTAAGAATGGATGCCATTTTAAACCATGACCTTGTCATCTCTGGTTTATCCAGGGAGACTCAGAGCATTCTGTATGGCTTTGCACAACTGGAATTAAACATGATCTAGATTCTAGGACCATTATAAACCTACAAACGTGTATTATAGGTTTTATTAACCTATGTGGGTGAATGATAGGTATCATAAGCCTACATAGCAGTTTTAACATTTGAACAGTGATAGGTTTAAGCTAACTCCCAAACCTCCTAACCCTGCAGAACTCAACCCATGTAACCCAACCCAGATGAAACAGAGAAACAGGGATTATCAATGATTACTTGCCTTTAATTTAATGAGTCATTTACATAACAATGCCACTACATCATTTGAACTCCTAATCAGTATTCCCTGGTGATGATTGCTATATATCTGCCTTGCTAAAGAGGGCTGGAGCAATTAACATATACAACGTGCAGTGACCACCTTATTTAGCCCAACCACCGGAAGGCCTGGGATGTGTAGAGACAAAGGGTACGTACCAAATGGCACAATTTTCACTACTCCCATAGAGCTCTGGTCAAAAGTAGCGCACTCTATAGGGAAAAGGGTGTAATTTGGGACACACACAGAAAGAGAGTGCAGCGTTTGGAAGCTGTCCTCAGAGTTTCTGTGGTCGTCAAAGAAGATGAGGTGCTAGCTAGACAGACAGAAGACACAGTCTGGGGGGTTGTGAATGAACAAACTAACTTTACTTTGATCAATCCCCTAAAATCTGCCATTCTAAATATCAATATGCCAAAATGGCTTCCAGATGCTGCAGCTCATTGAGAGGAATAACAGTCCAATGCAAACTCAGCTCTATAGCTATCAGTTAGGGATTATTATTATTTTTTAATTGACAGGTGCTACCTTAACATGTCTGATAAGAAATGCTCATTTTGGTCTAATGTTGCAAAATGTTTTGATATGATGTGCCCTACTGAATGTAGCCCAGGTGTTTGTATAGCCAAACTAAAGAGGAGTATTTATTTCCTCTATTCCGTGAGGTTTCTCTCCGTTATCATGTCTTTTATGGAGCTGGGTCACTTCATCATTCTCCAATATTACTATAGGGATTTAGGAGGGCAGGGGACACAAAAGGGACAACAACTGTGTGTGTGTGTGTCTGACATCTGTGCATGCGTGACCTGACACCAGGTCATCTATAAGTCTTTGCTAGGTAAAGCCCCAACTTATCTCAGCTCACTGGTCAACATAGCAGCACGAGCTCCAGCAGATATATTTCACTGGTCATCGCCAAAGACAACTCCTCCTTTGGCCACCTTTCCTTCCAGTTCTCTGCTGCCAATGACTGGAATGAATTGCAAAAAAATCACTGAAGCTGCAGTCTTATATCTCCCTCACTAACTTTAAGCATCAACTGTCAGAGCAGCTTACCGATTAATGCACCTGTACACAGCCCATCTGTAAATAGCCCACCCAACTACCTCATCCCCATATTGTTATTTATTTTTTTGCTCCTTTGCACCCCAGTATCTCTACTTGCACGTTCATCTTCTGCACATCTATCAGTCCAGGGTTTAATTGCTAAATTGTAATTATTTTGCCACTATGGCCTATTTATTGCCTTACCTCCTTAATCTTACTAAATTTGAACACACTGTATATAGATTTTTCAATTGTGTTATTGACTGTATGTTTGTTTATCCCATGAATAACTCTGTGTTGTTTGTGTTGCACTGCTTTGCTTTATCTTGGCCAGGTCGCAGTTGTAAATGAAAACTTGTTCTCAACTGGCCTACCTGGTTAAATAAAGGTGAAATAAAACAATAAAATAAATAAAAGATAAAAAAACAAGTCATGAGGTCGAAGGAATTGTCCGTAGAGCTCAAAGACAGGATTGTGTCGCGGCACAGATCTGGTGAAGGGTGCCAAAATATGTCTGCAGCATTGAAGGTCCCCAAGAACACAGTGGCCTCCATCATTCTTAAATGGAAGAAGTTTGGAACCACCAAGACTCTTCCTAGAGCTGGCCAACCGGCCAAACTCGAGGATGTAATCGCTGCCAAAAGTGCTTCAAGAAAGTACTGAGTAAAGAGTCTGAACACTTATATAAGTGTGATTTTTTATTTTTTATTATACATTTGCACAAATTTCTAAAAACCTGTTTTTACTTTATCATTATGGGGTATTGTGTGTAGATTGGTGAGGGGGAAAAAACAGTTTAATAAGCAATTTTAAAATAAGGCTGTAACATAACAAAGTGGAAAATGTGAAGGGGTCTGAATACTTTCCGAATGCACTGTATATACACACTGAGTGTATAAAACATTAAGAACCCCTCTGTTTTGCTCTCAGAACAGCCTCAATTCGTAAGGGCATGGACTCTACAAGGTATCGAAAGTGTTTCACAGGGATGCTGGCCCATGTTGACTCCAATGCTTCCCACAGTTGTGTCAAGTTGTCTGAATGGCCTTTGGGTGAGTGAGACTAAACACGTTGTTCATTACACATTCTATAAAAAAATGTATGGTGTTCTGGTATGGCTATGGAGTTCTGGTATGGAGTTCTGGTACGGCTATGGAGTTCTGGTATGGAGTTCTGGTACGGCTATGGAGTTCTGGTATGGAATTTAGGTACGGCGATGGAGTTCTGGTATGGAGTTTAGGTACGGCTATGGAGTTCTGGTATGGAGTTCTGGTACGGCTATTGAGTTCTGGTATGGAGTTCTGGTACGGCTATTGAGTTCTGGTATGGAGTTTAGGTACGGCTATGGAGTTCTGGTATGGCGTTTAGATTAGAGGTCGACCGATTAATCAGAATGGCCGATTAATTAGGGCCGAGTTCAAGTTTTCATAACCATCGGAAATCGGTATTTTTCGGCGCCGATGTGCCGATTTAAATTTTTTTATTACACCTATGTTTAATCTTTATTTAACTAGGCAAGTCAGTTAAGAACACATTCTTATTTTCAATGACGGCCTAGGAACGGTGGGTTAACTGCCTCGTTCAGGGACAGAACGACAGATTTTCACCTTGTCAGCTCGGGGGATCCAATCTTGCACCCTTACAGTTAACTAGTCCAACACAATAACAACCTGCCTCTCTCTCGTTTCACTCCACAAGGAAACTGCCTGTTACGCGAATGCAGTAAGCCAAGGTAAGTTACTAGCTAGCATTAAACGTATCTTATAAAAAACAATCAATCATAATCACTAGTTAACTACACATGGTTGATGATATTACTAGATATTATCTAGCGTGTCCTGCGTTGCATATAATCTGACTAAGCATACAAGTATCTAAGTATCTGAGTGAGCGGTGGTAAGCAGAAGCAGGCGCGTAAACATTCATTCAAACAGCATTTTTGTGCGTTTTGCCAGCGGCTCTTCGTTGTGCGTCAAGCATTGTGCTGTTTATGACTTCAAGCGTGTAACTGAAGTGAAATGGCTAGCTAGTTAGCGCGCGCTAATAGAGTTTCAAACGTCACTCGCTCTGAGCCTTCTAGTGGTTGTTCCTCTTGCTCTGCATGGGTAATGCTGCTTCGATGGTGGCTGTTGTCGTTGTGTTGCTGGTTCGAGCCCAGGGAGGAGCGAGGAGAGGGACGGAAGCTATACTGTTACACTGGCAATACTAAAGTGCCTATAAAAACATCCAATAGTCAAAGGTTGATGAAATACAAATGGTGTAGAGGGAAATAGTCCTATAATTCCTATAATAACTACAACCTAAAACTTCTTACCTGGGAATATTGAAGACTCATGTTAAAAGGAACCACCAGCTTTCATATGTTCTCATGTTCTGAGCAAGGAACTGAAGCGTCAGCTTTCTTACATAGCACATATTGCACTTTTACTTTCTTCTCCAACACATTATTTTTGCATTATTTAAACCAAATTGAAGATGTTTCATTATTTACTCGAGGCTAAATAGATTTTATTGATGTATTATATTAAGTTAAAATAAGTGTTAATTCAGTATTGTTGTAATTGTCATTATTACAAATAAATAAATACAAAAATTGGCCGATTAATCGGCAGCGACTTTTTTGGCCCTCCAATAATCGGTATCAGTGTTGAAAAATCATAATCGGCCGACCTCTAGTTTAGGTACATGGAATTCAAGTGCCAGAGACTTTACAGCAGTAGAATGAAGAAACCCAAAGGACATTTTAGTGTGTGTGTAGTCTCATTAAGGAGTGAGACGGACAAACAGGCTTCCCAGTGACCTTCATCATCCACAGGACACACACACACCTTCGCTCTCTCTCCCCTTCAGCTCAGCTAATATCCCCTTCCTAAATAATCTCAAGGAAATATATCTTTACACTCTGAACACAGACACTCTCGGTGGAGGGGACTAATATGACTTCACTTCGAGGATGGAAGAGTGAGTGAAAATATGCCTGGGTGATGAAATGTAACTTCCTTATGTTATAAAAATACATTTGACCAAGACACATATGATTCTTCATGTTCTAAATCGTTCAGTGGGGTCCTTCTAACGTATCATTAACATTATATCCAAAAAGTTGGATTTTGTAACCTAATACATCTGATAATAAACACCAAGCTGTGTTGACAGAGTTCACATGTTGTGGTGGTAGTCTGCAAAGCTGTTTCGGTGGATCCCAAAAAGCTCATTTATCATGACGCATGCTGAATTAAATGTAAAAGACTTTGAAAATAAAAAGCTATGCTCTGTGCACCGCTGACATTTCACAGAGATATACTTGTTTTTGTAAGAAATCTTACGAATTTCGCATTAATGTGAAAAGCGTACACTAAATTATTAAAATACCAAAATGAAATGCCTTAAACTATATCCATCTTACCTCTATATTGTTTTATATCCTCCGGATTCAAGAAGAAAGATGACGAGTTCAACACTAACCCTGTAAATCAGCCTTAATTCTCACACAGCATCCAGCTTTGCTGACGCAATGCTTTCCCCCAGATTTTTTACTACAAGGCTAAAAACTACAAGAACTTGTGAACGGATTATGATAGACACAGGTTTGGACCATTTGTTAACATTATTTTACCCATTGGTCAAAAGATGTGTTTCTGATTGGTCACTAAGAATAGTAGCCTAGATCCTCTTGGGAATAAGTGGATGTGCCCTTCATATGAGTCGATGTTGGTGCATTAAATGTAGATGACAGACTTATCTAGTAGGAGCCGTCTATTCATCAGAAGAGCACCACTATAAATCAGACCTGCCTACCAAGGTTTATCTGACCAGAAGATAATGAGAAACTTTCACAGCGTATAAGATCTATTGTAGTTCACAGCATACAGTATGAGATCACTTGTAGTTCTGAAGGCCACTCACCTGTGTAGTAGGAAATTCTTGAAATATCTACAAGAGAAAGAGAGACAACAGGGAGGTCAGTTGGTTTGATCGGTTGTTGATCTGTCAGTTCAGCACATTAGGTTCAGTGGAGTCGAGGCAGCATGTGGTTTAGTGGGTCAATGATAATCCTAGAGGGCAGCCTGGCGGCTCCAACCCAACCCAGTCCCTGGTCATAGAGCGCCCCCTAGCTGCCTGGGAGATAAAGCTCTGTGGCTCCCAAATGGCACCATATTCCCAAATAGGGCACTACCTTTGACACATAAGGGCCCATTGGGGCCAGGGCTGGCACAGAAGGGGACTCCTATGATGACACCATAATCTGTCAGTGTCACAGTTCAAAGTGAACCGGATGGCAGGGTAACAATCTGAAGGAAGTCCTCCGGGGTTGGGTTTCAGAGTGGCCATAGACAGACAGACAGGACGGAAAGACGTGGTTTTAGTCTCTCAGGTTTCAGAACAGGGTTAATCAATTGTCAGGAGAGTACAGCAAGAGTACAATGAGAAGGATGAGTCATAAAATTGGCATGCACTTTGTGTGTGTGGATGTGTGTGGAATGGAACCAGACAAACTGCAGGTGGGTATGTAGGCTAAGGTCAACTGAAGTGGTGAAATGTCAAGTGGCAACAGAATGTTTTTTTTTAAAGAGAGAGACTGTTGCCTTCTCAATGCCTCTCATTCTACCCTGGCTTTGTGTTTGAGCACACTGTCTTGGCACCCTATTCTCTATGTAGTGCCCTATATGCCAAAAGTAATGTACTATGGAGGGAATAGGGTGCCATTTGGATGAGAGTAGAGACCAAATAAACCCGTAGACCACAGATGGACACCAGCCATCCAACTCAACAATCAAGAGGCTACAGAACAATGATCAACATTGACACGCATCCCAAATAATACTATTTTGCAGTTGGTTTCATATCAACATCGGTCCCATGATCCATCACTTGAACATTATTACATTGACTTGAGATGTGTAGGTGGCGTAGGTCTCTCAGCCTATAACCAGATCAACCAAGCATATATTACTTATAGGGGTGTCTATAGTTGTAATAGTTAGATTTCTGAGAAAGAGCTTGAGGCCCAGAATGAACCATATGCTCCTGGACAGACCATGATGTCTCTAAAGAGTCTGTCCTTCCTGAGTAATGAGTATAGGGTTGGTAAAGAAAACCTAAGTCCTTTAATAATCAATATATCCAAGCGCCAGTTGATCAAATCACCATGTGAAAGGCAGCTTGAGACCTCTGGATTGACTGTTCATCCAGGGCTTAAAAGATTAGTCCATTAGCCCAGTGTCTCTTTAATAAACTAGCATCACTTCAGTGCATATGGTCCTCTCTCTTTGTCACTGGATCACCAACTAGATAGGTCAGCAGTAGAGGCTAGTGATGCTAGTAGCCAGGCTAGCTTTAATAGGACTGATCACACCTCACTGCACTAATGCTAACACTCGCTAAGAACCAGCCTGACCCGCGTGGCCCATGTCAGTGTCAAGGTCTCTTCACTGTGGTCAGTGTAACGTATGGAGGACCATATGGGGCTGTGGTGGACGGCCCTGGTCTGCTCTGTCCCCTGCCTGGTGCCTGACCCCACAGCCCCTCTGTCTGGCAGAGGGCCCAAACACCTGCTCCTCAATCTGTCCCCAGGACACACACATTCAGGGAGGGAGATATATGGCCTGGGAGTGCCTAATGCTTACATTTATCTTAGCGCAGGGGAAAAGGGAGGTGAGATAACACGGCTTTCTCAAAACAAGGCTTTCTCTTTGAAGCATTTTAGAAAGCAAGGCACTCTTCTCACCGGTGAATTTGAAAGCTGCTGGCAGCTCAGTGTTGACAGAGAGGCAAAGAGCAGTGTCTAAAACAGACAGACAGACTGAATGAGTGTGGGGGTGTCAGGTAGGACAAACACAACAATCACTACTGTCAAATATGCTTGTCCTCAAGTTATCTTACTGCCTGGCTTTCAAATCCATTTTTAATTACTCATAACCCCCGATTGAAAAGGCCTAAATGGGGCTTTCTTTACATATCAACCTCTGAACTTAGCATGGGCAGAACGCTAGAAAGAGATGAGTGTCACAGGCTGTGTTTTTCCTGCTTTGTTCCAAGACTGAGAGTCCCAATGCCACCCTATTGACTAGAGTCCTACGGTCCAATTACCCAATGTAGTGCACTATAGGGAATAGGGTAATATTTGGGGCAAAACTGCCTCAGTTATGTAGCTACCAGAGCAGACGTAGAGGGCTACAGTGCTGGCCACATGTGATGGTCTGGTGGAGGGGTGGAGACCATGTGAAACTGCTGAGACACTTTGTTCTAAAAGAAGAGTGCTGGGGTCTGGCTTGGGGACAGAGCCTGCCGTATATCACCTACAGACACACACAGATAAAGAGCATTCTGCGAGCAAGTGAATAAATTCAGTCCTCTGAGAGCGCCTAGCGACGCACACACACACACACACACACTCCAACCCAGAGATGTACACACCACAGATTGGGGCATCAATAAACCAGCGAGCATTGCCTGACATCATGTGAACCAGGAATGTCACTCACACAAGCTGAAGCACATGTGAAGGTCAATATCTGCTTTCATGTCCAGCCCATATAAAGAGCCATTACAAGCATTCATAACCCATAAGATCAATCATTCAGCCAGTTACACAGGCTAGGCCTGCTGCTGTCCTGTGTAATAATGACGGACTGGGGTTTGTCCAAAATGCCACCCTATGCCTTATATAGTGTACTACTTTTGACCAGAACCCAGGCTCTACATAGGGAATAGGGTGCCTTTTGGAACAATAGGGTGCCTTTTGGAACGCAGCGAGACTAGACTGCTGACTCCTCTCAGAATAGCCATCCAGACATCCACAGGTCTGTTATCAAGCTTTTCAATGGCTGTTTTAAGCATTTTGAATTGTTTGGGGCTTCAAGCTGAACTGAGGAGTAGGGCTGGGACAATACCAGTTTTGCGATACTCGTTAATATCGTGGCAAGGAAACAAAACACAAAGCGGATTTAACATCTTTAGGAAAACAGCTCTAATGTTGGAAATAAACATCATTATGTTGTCATCCAGATTCACGTATATATTTTCCAAGCTATAGAACACTATTTTACATGTAGCAGGTTTTTTAAAAGGACCAAAAAGTGAGATCTGCTTCTTGTTTTCATTTTAGCCATGGAAAAAATATTGCGATACTAGTATCGTCCTGGCCCTACTGAGGAGACCATTGTTTTTGAAGAGAGTCCATCTCTTGCAGCATGTTAAAGGAAAGCTGTGACCCTCAAAACACCCTCTTACAACAACATATGTGATTGACCAAGAGACATAACAGGAAATGGGCCCACATATTACTGGAACCTAATCTAATCCAATGGGAATGGTGCTAAACTGGCAAATCCAAATCGCTGAGTATGAAGCAAACGCAAAATCCCGGTCTACCACAAAGAATACATTGTGAGAGTAAGACGCATAATTACCTAGTGAGGAGGTTATAATTCTCCTGGCTCCAAGCTGTCTGCACTCTCCTTCCTCATGTCTCTCCTTCCACCTGATTATTGACTTGATTAACTAATCTACTTTTACCTGCCCAATCAGGATTAGGATTACAATTAATGCTTTCAGGAGATAAACCGAGAGAGAGGGGAAAGAGGAATGGGAAACGTTGCTGATTCTACTGTAAGTGATGAGAAAACCTCTTAACATCCAGGGGTTTGTTCAGTAGAAACCCAAATTAAGCCGAGAGAGAGAGGACAAACATTTTACTGAGAGGATTAAACTGAAATGTAGAGACGAGGAACATCTTTCTAGAGTTACCCGTGGGAAGACAGATTCTACTGAGAGGAATCAGGAACACTTTTGAACCCTATAGCCCCCAACACTCTACTCAGCACATTGGATGAAATCTATCACAGTGCCATACCGTTTTGTCACCACAGCCCCATATACTACCCCCTGTATGCTCTCGTTGGCTGGCCCTCGCTTCATATTCGTCACCAAACCCACTTGCTCCAGGTCATCTATAAGTCTTTGCTAGGTAAAGCCCCGCCTTATCTCAGCTCACTGGTCACCATAGCAACACCCACCCGTAGCACGCACTACAGCAGGTATTTTCACTGGTCTCCCCAAAAGCCAATTCCTCTTTAGCCGCCTTTCCTTCCAGTTCTCTGCTGCCAATGACTGGAACGAATTGCAAAAATCACTGAAGCTGGAGACCCATATCTCCATCACTAACTTTAAGCACCAGCTGAGCAGCTTACAGTTCACCTCACCTGAACATAGCCCATCTGTAAATGGCCCATCCAACTACCTCATCCCCATACTGTATTTATTTTTTCTCTCCTTTGCACCCCAGTATCTCTACTTGCACATTCATCTTCTGCACATCATTCACTCCAGTGTTTAATTGCTAAATTGTCATTATTTTGCCACTACGGCCTATTTATTGCCCTACCTCCCTTATCTTACCTTATTTGCACACACTGTATACAGTGGGGCAAAAAAGTATTTAGTCAGCCACCAATTGTGCAAGTTCTCCCACTTAAAAAGATGAGAGAGGCCTGTAATTTTCATCATAGGTACACTTCAACTATGACAGACAAAATTAGAAAAAAAATCCAGAAAATCACATTGTAGGATTTTTTTATGAATTTATTTGCAAATTATGGTGGAAAATAAGTATTTGGTCAATAACAAAAGTTTATCTCAATACTTTGTTATTTACCCTTTGTTGGCAATGATAGAGGTCAAACGTTTTCTGTAAGTCATCACAAGGTTTTCACACACTGTTGCTGGTATTTGGCCCATTCCTCCATGCAGATCTACTCTAGAGCAGTAATGTTTTGGGGCTGTTGCTGGGCAACACAGACTTTCAACTCCCTCCAAAGATTTTCTATGGGGTTGAGATCTGGAGACTGGCTAGGCCACTCCGGGACCTTGGAATGCTTCTTACGAAGCCACTCCTTCGTTGCCCGGGCGGTGTGTTTGGGATCATTGTCATGCTGAAAGTCCCAGCCACGTTTCATCTTCAATGCCCTTGCTGATGGAAGGAGGTTTTCACTCAAAATCTCACGATACATGGCCCCATTCATTCTTTCCTTTACACGGATCAGTCGTCCTGGTCCCTTTGCAGAAAAACAGCCCCAAAGCATGATGTTTCCACCCCCATGCTTCACAGTAGGTATGGTGTTCTTTGGATGCAACTCAGCATTCTTTGTCCTCCAAACAGGACGAGTTGAGTTTTTACCAAAAAGTTATATTTTGGTTTCATCTGACCATATGACATTCTCCCAATCTTCTGGATCATCCAAATGCTCTCTAGCAAACTTCAGATGGGCCTGGACATGTACTGGCTTAAGCAGGGGGACACGCCTGGCACTGCAGGATTTGAGTCCCTGGCGGCGTAGTGTGTTACTGATGGTAGGCTTTGTTACTTTGGTCCCAGCTCTCTGCAGGTCATTCACTAGGTCCCCCCGTGTGGTTCTGGGATTTTTGCTCACTGTTCTTGTGATCATTTTGACCCCACGGGGTGAGATCTTGCGTGGAGCCCCAGATCGAGGGAGATTATCAGTGGTCTTGTATGTCTTCCATTTCCTAATAATTGCTCCCACAGTTGATTTCTTCAAACCAAGCTGCTTACCTATTGCAGATTCAGTCTTCCCAGCCTGGTGCAGGTCTACAATTTTGTTTCTGGTGTCCTTTGACAGCTCTTTGGTCTTGGCCATAGTGGAGTTTGTAGTGTGACTGTTTGAGGTTGTGGACAGGTGTCTTTTATACTGATAACAAGTTCAAACAGGTGCCATTAATACAGGTAACGAGTAGAGGACAGAGGAGCCTCTTAAAGAAGAAGTTACAGGTCTGTGAGAGACAGAAATCTTGCTTGTTTGTAGGTGACCAAATACTTATTTTCCACCATAATTTGCAAATAAATTAATTAAAAATCCTACAGTGTGATTTTCTGGATTTTGTTTTCTCATTTTGTCTGTCATAGTTGAAGTGTACCTATGATGAAAATTACAGGCCTCTCATCTTTTTAAGTGGGAGAACTTGCACAATTGGTGGCTGACTAAATACTTTTTTGCCCCACTAAATATATATTTTTTTCTATTGTGTTATTGACTGTGTGTTTGTTTATCCCATGTGTAACTCTGTGTTGTTGTTTGTGTCGCACTGCTTTGCTTTATCTTGGTCAGGTCGCAGTTGTAAATGAGAACTTGTTCTCAACTAGCCTACCTGGTTAAATAAAAGTTCAATTAAAAAAATAAAAAGTAAAAAGAATGATGCCTGTGTGTATTTCGCCTGCAGTGCAAGGCGGGAGGAATTCTGTTTCCATATATGCAGCAGGGCATCAGAAGACTGCCAAGTGCTGACAAAGCAGGACGACGTAGCCAAAACAAGGTCAGCTGGACCTCCACTAGCATATAACTACATTACGCTAGGGAAACGCTCACCTTGAGTTAGCACAGGCTACTATGAGAAAAGGACCTACAGAGTAGATTCCTGCACTACACTAGGCTAGGCTATAGGCTAACAGGAAATATAACCCAACTGTACACATCAGCTTCACTCCTTATAATGAACAATGCACAAGAAATCCCCAAAATAAAGGATTGTTATTTGAATGGCAGCATAGGCCGAAGCTAAGTGTGTGTAGATTTTTATTTTTATTTAACATTTATTTTGACAGGGAAGACATATTGAGACCTAGAGCTCTTTTCCAAATGCACCCTGTATAATACAATATAAAACACACACACATACATATATATACACACACACACACATATACATATACACACACACACATATACATACACACACACACACACACACACACACACACACACACACACACACACACACACACACACACACACACACACACACACACACATATATATATATATATATATATACACATATATATATATACACACACATATATGTATGTATGTATATTTCTATTCTGGTTTGCGCCAGTTTGTGCTGTTCTGTGAAGGGAGTACTACACAGCGTTGTACAATATCGTCAGTTTCTTGGCAATTTCTCGCATGGAATAGCATTCATTTCTCAGAACAAGAATAGACGGATGAGTTTCAGAAGAAAGTTCTTTGTTTCTGGACATTTTGGGCCTGTAATCGAACCCACAAATGCTGATGCTTCAGATACTCAACTAGTCTAAAGAAGGCCAGTTTTATTGCTTCTTTAATCAGGACAACAGTTTTCAGCTGTGCTAACATAATTGCAAAAGGGTTTTCTAATGATCAATTAGCCTTTTAAAATGATAAACTTGGATTAGCTAACACAACGTGCAATTTGAACACAGGACTGATGCTTGCTGATAATGGGCCTCTGAATGCCTATGTAGATATTCCATTAACAATCAGCCGTTTCCAGCTATAATAGTCATTTACAACATTAACAATGTCTACACTGTATTTCTGATCAATTTTATGTTATTTTAAATGGACAAAAAATGTGCTTTTCTTTCAAAAACAAGGACATTTCTAAGTGACCCCAAACTTTTGAAATGTAGTTAAACATTTATGTAGTGTATTTTAAATTGTATTATACAGGGCGCATTTGGAAATTATATACATATATAGATTGATAGATTATATACACATGCATTAGAATACAAGAGGAGAAGGAAAGGATAAAGAGAAATGTGAAAAGACAAAATATGTGGGCGATATATGGCATGAAAAGAAATGGGTCAAAAATCCAACAAGGAATGTGAATTAGATGCTACTGTTGCACAAAGAGCTGTGAGTGGTCGCATTCCAAGGTGACCATTACAAACGACCGACACTTCTTTACATGTTACTAACTCAACCTTCCCATCCAGCTGCTGGCTATGAGTCTCCAGGAGATACTGCAGAGCACTAGTTAATGGTTAATCCCCTGGCTGACCAGAGAGAAAGTGTGTGTGTGTGACCCCTCAGGACAGGGGGTGTTACTGGGGCGTGTAAAGGGGTCAGCACAGGGGTATGTGGATGCAATAAAGGTCAGGGGTCTGCCTCCAGCACCTCCAACACCTGCTAGAGTGTAACTAGCAGTTACTAGTTACACACAATCACACGCACGCACACAAACAAACGCAAACACATGTACATACACACTCAGAGAAGCGCTCACAGGCAGGCACACTCATGTGGTTACACTCCAATAAGCAGCCTCAGCTCTTCTGCAGAAGCTGTCATACGTACCAAAGCAGGCATACATGAAAAGATAAACAACTTGTGTAGCCAGACACTGACACACACGCCATATAAAAGCAAGGCATGAAGCAAAGGTCACTGTCATGCATGAGTGCACTGCAGACGAATGCATCCAGTAGACATGCCATGATGGAATATCACTACCCAAAAGCTACTCTATGCCATAAAGTTAATACAATGTGGACATGTATTTTCTTCATCAAATTAGAAACGTTCTTAAGACTACAAGTTGTGTGAAGAGGGCACAAGGAGGCCTTTGCAAACGGTGCTTGTTTTGCATATGTCCCACACATTTTGTCAAGAGGGGTAAGGAATAATAAAGCACCATTAATTATGGATGAGGAAGTTGATATAACGTAGAAAATATATGACACCACCAGAGGAAGAAGAGGATTGTTGCACGCCTACATCCCTCTCTGCCTCCCTCCCACACATGATCACACTTCACTCCAGTGACCAGGGCCATTTATCACTGGGACTGACACATGATTATCTACAGCTTGGATTAGGAACTGAACAGACACTCCAGAAAGGCAGTTTGTGTCCCAGTCTGCATCCCAAATGGCACACTATTCCTTATAGCCCCTATGGGCCCTGGTCAAAAGTAGTGCAATGTATTGGGGATAGGGGCCATTTGGAACAACCATTAGGTCAGGAGAAGTTTTACAGAAATAGAAGACCGTAGACATCAAGCAAGAGATTAACATCGGATTGTGAAGTAGTACTGCACAGACAGCAAAAAATAAATTTCTGTTTCAATGGATGAATAGAAGTTGTACAGTATCTCAGTCACATGCAAGTTACAGTATGAATTCTCTGTTAACGCGGAACCCTGTACAACAAGCTACAGTATGAATCCTCTGTTAACGGTGGACCCTGTACAACAAGCTACAGTATGAATCCTCTTAATGGTGGACCCTGTACAACAAGCTACAGTATGAATCCTCTGTTAACGGTGGACCCTGTACAACAAGCTACAGTATGAATCCTCTGTTACCGCTGAACCCTGTACAACAAGCTACAGTATGAATCCTCTGTTAACGCTGAACCCTGTACAACAAGCTACAGTATGAATCCTCTGTTAACGCGGAACCCTGTACAACAAGCTACAGTATGAATCCTCTGTTACCGCTGAACCCTGTACAACAAGCTCCAGTATGAATCCTCTGTTAACGCTGAACCCTGTACAACAAGCTACAGTATGAATCCTCTGTTACCGCTGAACCCTGTACAACAAGCTACAGTATGAATCCTCTATTAACGCAGAACCCTGTACAACAAGCTACAGTATGAATCCTCTGTTAACGGTGGACCCTGTACAACAAGCTACAGTATGAATCCTCTTAACGGTGGACCCTGTACAACAAGCTACAGTATGAATCCTCTGTTAACGCTGAACCCTGTACAACAAGCTACAGTATGAATCCTCTGTTAACGGTAACCCTGTACAACAAGCTACAGTATGAATCCTCTGTTAATGCGGAACCCTGTACAACAAGCTACAATATGAATCCTCTGTTAACTTGGAACCCTATACAACAAGCTACAGTATGAATCCTCTGTTACCGCTGAACCCTATACAACAAGCTACAGTATGAATCCTCTGTTAACTTGGAACCCTATACAACAAGCTACAGTATGAATCCTCTGTTACCGCTGAACCCTATACAACAAGCTACAGTATGAATCCTCTGTTAACGCTGAAGCCTGTACAACAAGCTACAGTATGAATCCTCTGTTAATGCTGAAGCCTGTACAACAAGCTACAGTATGCATCCTCTGTTAACGCTGAACCCTGTACAACAAGCTACAGTATGAATCCTCTGTTAACGGTGGACCCTGTACAACAAGCTCCAGTATGAATCCTCTGTTAACGCTGAAGCCTGTACAACAAGCTACAGTATGAATCCTCTGTTAACGCTGAACCCTGTACAACAAGCTACAGTATGAATCCACTGTTAACACTGAAGCCTGTACAACAAGCTCCAGTATGAATCCTCTGTTAACGCTGAAGCCTGTACAACAAGCTACAGTATGAATCCTCTGTTAACGCTGAAGCCTGTACAACAAGCTACAGTATGAATCCTCTGTTAACGCTGAAGCCTGTACAACAAGCTACAGTATGAATCCTCTGTTAACGGTGGACCCTGTACAACAAGCTACAGTATGAATCCTCTGTTAATGCTGAACCCTGTACAACAAGCTACAGTATGAATCCTCTGTTAACGCTGAACCCTGTACAACAAGCTACAGTATGAATCCTCTGTTGACGGTGGACCCTGTACAACAAGCTACAGTATGAATCCTCTGTTAACGGTGGACCCTGTACAACAAGCTACAGTATGAATCCTCAATAGAGGCTGATGTTTTGTATGTCACTGATGGTCCCCTGTACGATTGCGTGAAAATATAATATAATCAACCAACAAAATAATGTGCTATCATTACCATCACCATCCTAAATGGGTCTCAAAATGATGCTCATTAAAATACTCTGCTAAGACCTGTTATAATTGCCCAATTAATTTAATTTCTGACCACATGAAGTGTCCATATCACTACCATAGCAGATAATACAGATAGGAGATTAAAAAATCACCTTAAAATCACACACACACACACACACAGAGGAGTACACTATATTGTAAATGCCGTTCCAATCAGCAAGCTAGCCTAGCGTACACCACAGCAGGGTAGCAGTGTAGTCTACACCGTAGGAGAACAGAGCAGCAGCGAGAGAGAGAGAAAACCTTACCGTGATAGAGTCCTTCCATTAAAAGAAGAAAAGCCCAGAGAGAAGAATATATGATCTACTTATTAGTACACAAAGCTGTGAGACCCTAGCAACGTGCTGCCTTCTTCACACGCCTTAACCAAGATGGAATGAATAACAATATCCTGCCATGTAGAACAGAGCAGCCTTCCTTCTCAGACTATGGAGAGCCAGAGAGAGAGAGAGAGAGAGAGAGAGAGAGAGAGAGTGTGTGTGTGTGTGTGTGAGAGAGAGATGAGTGTGCGCACACAGCCGGCGGACGGACTGCCTCCAAATGACAGAGAGAGGGGGATGAGAGAGGGGGGATGGAAACAGGAGGAGGCGGGAGTCTTTGTCTCTCTGAAGAAGAGGGGAGGGCAGCGAGAGGGGGAAGTGCAGGAGGAGGTGGGAGGGGAAGTGCAGGAGGAGGGAATAGAGAGAGGAATGGGGAGAAAGCAGGGTGAGAAACAGAGAGAGGGAATTGAGAGCGGGAAAGGGAGGAAAAGAGGATAGGGAGAGACAGAGGGAAACAAACAGAAAGGAGGGTAACTCACACGTCACCAACAAAAGCCGTCCATCACAGTGCATGGCCGTTAGCCCTCAATGGAGACAGCTCAGAGCAGACAACCAGCTTCCTGTATCTACCATCACACCGCTTACTGTCTACACACAGTAGACCGTCACACATAGCCTGGTCTCTCGCTCTCTCTACCCTTACAGAGATAGATAGAAGAGGGATGGAGGGGACTCAAAAGGGGGTGTTGAGGTCACCACAATTGGCAGAATTTCTTCCACTAATCTTCTCAAATGACTCTTCCGGGCAACTTTTCAATCAAGAGTCTTGTTTTCACAACGGAACAAACAACCTGGCCACGGTACAAGTTAGGGCTGGGACGATACCAGTATCACGGTACGCGTTAGTATTGTGGCAAGGAAACAAAACACAAAGCAGATTTAAATTCTTTAGGAAAACAGCTCTAATGTTGGAAACAAACATCATTATGTTGTCATCAAGAGTCACGTATTTATTTTCCAAGCTATAGAACACAATATTTTACATACAGCAGATTTTTAAAGGACTGACAAAAAATTTGGTCTGCTTTGTGTTTTCATTTTTGACATGGAAAAACAAGTGCAATAGTGGTATCTTCACAGCCAGAGTACAAGTAGAGCTGTTAGTGTTAGTGAGGACTAGTGTGAGGAGGACACAGGGAGCAATATAGCCTGCTGTGTGTGCGTGTGTGTGTGTTTAATGGATAGCTCGTTTGAACAAGTGTCAGTGATCCCCTCTTAGACTACTAGAGGGAGTGAAGCCAAGGTAGTAGGTGTAGCATTGCCTACACACCAAGCGCTTATCAAAATAGGACGGCAGTTTAGGGCAAGACAAGGGTCCTGTGTTGGCTTTGTCCCAACTGTGCATAGACTTCCAAGACGATTCGAAACATCTCTAGATACATGGGCTCCGATACGATACAGGGACAATAAGTTATAGTTTTAAAGGATTCGGTGCGATTCGGTTTGATTAGAGAATGAATCAATGCGACACGATGCACTAACATTTGTTGCATAAACACATTCATTTTTCATTCTAAATTAAAATGTGCTGCTGATGGAGCTCATGGGCTGGGCCTCTATGAGCTGTATCTGTCTGTGCTGACTGACGTATGTGTGTGACATGGAGCTGGACATTAGACCGGCAGCATTTTAATTTACCAGACCCATATGTATTGAGTGGGGACCTGATTAGGACGTCCACCCATGGTGTTCAGAAGAAAGTTGATCTAAAATAATTGCCTGACATCAAGTGTACAGTGTCATTTTGAAACGAGACATGAGGGAAAAACTTCAAGGATGAGGCGGACAAGGCTTAAGAAATCAAGGGGGCCGTGTCCTGGGATGAAAAGATAAGCAGTATGTTTACAAATCTACATGTAGTCAAATATCAAGCTACAAAGCTACAAAGTTGCGCAGTGCATTGCTAAACATAGAAAAGAATTTACTAATGGGGAATATATCAAGGAGGCTTTCCTCAGTAGTTCGCAGGCTTTATTAGATGGATTGCCTAACAAAGACACAATCCCCTCAAAGATAAAAGACATGCCTGTGTCTGCCAGAACTGTTGAAAGGCGCATTACCGAGATGGTTGAAAATGTCAAGGAGCAGCAAACTGTAGCATTAAAAGATGCACCTGTGTGGCAGGTACGTGAGGAGCTGCTTTGTCTATAGGATACTGTGACTCAGAGCAGGTACGTGAGGAGCTGCTTTGTCTATAAGATACTGTGACTCAGAGCAGGTACGTGAGGAGCTGCTTGGTCTATAAGATACTGTGACTCAGATCAGGTACGTGAGGAGCTGCTTTGTCTATTAGATACTGTGACTCAGAGCAGGTACGTGAGGAGCTGCTTTGTCTCAAACCCATGCATGGTATTACTAAAGGGGAAGTTATAGCAAAAGCCTTCACAGATAATTTTTTGGAGAGAGGTATCTATTAAAAACATATTCGCTATTACAACTAACAGTGCCCCCACTAACCACACCCCGTGGTTAAATGTCGCTGTATCATTCACCAAGGGAATCTGTGTTTCAAGATCAAGCCTGTAGTGCTAATGGACAGTGCCTCTGTTTAGTGATTCTTCCATTTGTGGGCAATTAGATATTGAATAGACACAACTAGTTATAATAAACATATGAAAATCATAACTGGTATGCAGATCATTAGAAATGGTAGGATAAACTGTAAATTGTCACTCCACCCTGACATAGCCAATGAATATATAGCACTTCTTTGGATTTCACCCCTATCTCAAAATCTAATGGTTTTGACCATTTGGATGTTTTGGTGAGCTTCTTTTCTACTCCTCTTTCGCCTTGCAGTGCACCTCGCAAAAGTTAATCCTTGTTATGAAATTATCAACTTTACACTACATGTCTAAAAATGACCATATACACTGATTGTTCAAAGCAAAACTACCAAAACTATTGCTGACAGTGAACCTGAACAATCTAAATTAAATCTATTGTAAGCCCCGTTCAGCAGGTATAGCCAGAGTTGTGTCTCCAGTAGCTTACTTTTACACCATTTTCAACATCGCATAGATAACAATAACCTAGTAAATTACATAGGCTTTATTAGTTGAGTGACAACCTAATATCACTCAAACCATTTTATCATTTGAATGCTGAAAGTGCAGATGTGCAAGATCGGGAGGGTGGCAGGTAGCCTAGTGGTTAGAGTGTTGGACTAGTAACCAAAAGGTTGCTAGATTGAATCCCAGAGCTGACAAGGTAAAAATCTGCGTTCTGAACAAGGCAGTTAACCCACTGTTCCTAGGTCATCACTGTAAATAAGAATTTGTTCTTAACTGACTTGCCTAGTTAAATAAAGGTTACATTTGAAAAAAGGAACAAGCCGCCTACCTTGTGTTGGTCAGCTTGTGAAGCTGGGCACAGTGAGCAGTCTGTCCACGGAACTGATATTCCCTAGGGTTTTTCAGCATGAAAAATGACTTGTAGATCAATGAATTTGACAGTTACATGCTTAGATCCATACTGAAGGAGAGGACATAGTTGTCACAAAATATTAGGTATTTTCAGAATTTAGAAAGAAAGTGAATCGGCGATTCTGAACATTTTAATCTATTTTCTGACCAATACATGCTACATTTGGAATCCGTTTGGGGTCTGCAGACTGATGCAATCATATCTTAAACAATTGACTGATGGGGACAGATGGGTATCAGTGAATATTACATCCCAACTTATTACATATAGTCTTACTAGTCTACGCTTGTGTGTGTGTGTGTGTGTGTGTGTGTGTGTGTGTGTGTGTGTGTGTGTGTGTGTGTGTGTGTGTGTGTGTGTGTGTGTGTGTGTGTGTCAAGCTCTATACAAATGGACACTGGAGACAAAGCAGGGTGAGAACAGCACTGACTGTGACAGGAGATTTGGAGTTAGAGCAACAGCACATGGTGAACAGCCAGCTAGCGCAAGAGTCTTAACAGAAGGTGAAGCTCTTCAACGTGTCACAAATCCCCTGGGGAATGGACCAGGGCTAAGCGAGCACGAACCAAAATACAGCCTGCTTTCCTACAAACTCAACTACACACTGATCACTACATGGATTTTGACCAACACACTTTGCACGTTGCAATCATCTTTCAATGAAAAGCAGGTTATTAATTAAATGTATTGTTATTTATTCTTACATAGACAACAGCTGGATTAGAATTTAAAGTTATTGACAGACCAAACCTATAACTCGTACTAATCTGTGACACTACATGGAGATGAATGTGACCAATAATAATGATAATGACTGACAGACATTTAGGTGAGTGTAGTAGTCCTATCAATCTATGGAATTTGGCAACAGGATGTGAGTGAGTCCGGTCAGTCCCAGTCCGATCCTCAGGCAATCTAAAGGAAGTCTCTCTGATGTGTTCATGTGTGCAAACCTGACATATGCTGGATTGTGACTTCTTCCTCTGAGCTGGCTGGGGGAAAATGCCTTCCAGGCCTTAGAGGAAACTCTTTACTCTGTGTGTGTGTGTGTGTGTCGATGTGTGTGTGTGTCGGTTTGTGCTCATCAAAGGAAAACCGCGGGAAACCGCCCCACCCTTCCAAAATGGCCTCCAGCAGATTCCAGACAGTACTCCACTGGCACATTAAATACATTAAACATGTGGTAATGTAGTCAGCATTCAGAATAAATTACATTCATTTTTCTAGATGGTTTAACTGAATTCCTACAAGAGTCCTCAGCTTTGATTGTGAAAAACCTAAATTCAGTCCATAAAAGCCAATGGTTTCATTATCTCTCAAGCATACTCATTTTGATATGGTTCCTAGGAAAGCCTATCCGAACTAGGAGTCAACCGATTAATCGGAATGGCAGATTAATTAGGGCCGATTTCAAGTTTTCATAATAATCGGAAATTGGTATTTTTGGGCGCCAATTTTGCCTAATTTATTTTATACCTTTATTTAACGAGGCAAGTCAGTTAAGAACACATTCTTATTTTCAATGACGGCCTAGGAACCGTGGGTTAACTGCCTTGTTCAGGGACAGAACGACAGATTTTCACCTTGTCAGCTCGGGGGATCCAATCTTGCAACCGTAAAGTTAACTAGTCCAATGCTCTAACCACCTGCCTCTCATTGCACTCCACGAGTAGCCTGCCTGTCACGCGTATGCAGTAGAAGCCAAGGTAAGTTGCTAGCTAGCATTAAACTTATCTTATAAAAACAATCAATCAATCATAATCACTAGTTATAACTACACATGGTTGATGATATTACTAGTTTATCTAGCGTGTCCTGCATTGCATATAATCGATGCAACGCTGGGGGATGATTTAACAAAAGCGCATTTGCGAAAAAAGCACAAATGTTGGAGGACTGTACCTAACCATAAACACCAATGCCTTTCTTAAAATCAATACACAGAAGTTTATATTTTTCAACAGGCATATTTCGCTAAAAGAAATCCAGGTTAGCAGGCAATATTAACCAGATGAAATTGTGTCACTTTTCTTGCGTTCATTGCACGCAGAGTCAGGGTATATGCAACAGTTTGGGCAGCCTAGCTCATTGCGAACTAATTTGCCAGAATTTTACGTAATTATGACATAACATTGAAGGTTGTGCAATGTAACAAGAATATTTAGACTTAGGGATGCCACCCGTTAGATAAAATACAGAACGGTTCCGTATTTCACTGAAATAACAAACGTTTTGTTTTCAAAATGATAGTTTCCGGATTCAACCATATTAATGACCAAAGGCTTGTATTTCTGTGTGTTATGTTATAATTAAGTCTATGATTTGATAGAGCAGTCTGACTGAGCGATGACTGAGCATTCATTCAAACAGCACTTTTGTGCGTTTTGCCAGCAGCTCTTCGCAAGCACAGCGCTGTTTATGACTTCAAGCCTATCAGCCTAATGACTGGTGTAACCGATGTAAAATGGCTAGCTAGTTAGCGGGGTGTGCACTAATAGCGTTTCAAACGTCACTCGCTCTGAGACTTGGAGTGGTTGATCCCCTTGCTCTGCAAGGGGAACAACCACTCCAAGCTTTTGTGGAAGATGGGTAACGCTGCTTCGGGTGTGGCTGTTGTTGATGTGTTCTTGGTTCGAGCCCAGGTAGGTGCGAGGAGAGGGACGGAAGCTATACTGTTACACTGGCAATCCTATAGTGCCTATAAGAACATCCAATAGTCAAACGTATATGAAATACAAATGGTATAGAGAGAAATAGTCCTATAAATACTATATTAACTACAACCTAAAACCTCTTACCTTGGAATATTGAAGTCATGTAAAAGTAACCACCAACGTTCATATGTTCTCATGTTCTGAGCAAGGAACTTAAACGTTACCTTTTTTACATGGCACATATTGCACTTTTACTACTCCAACACTATGTTTTTGCATTATTTAAACCAAATTGAACATGTTTCATTATTTATTTGAGACAAAATTTATTTTTATTGATGTATTATATTAAGTTAAAATAAGTGTTCATTCAGTATTGTTGTAATTGTCATTATTACAAATAAATAAAAAAGAAAACCGGCCGATTAATCGGTATCAGATTTTTTTTTGGTCCTCCAATAATCGGTATCGGCGTTGAAAAATCATAATCGGTCGACCTCTAATCCGAACACAATAACCTAATCAATGTCATCAAATTTCAGGTCTGCATCCCAAACGGCACCATATTCCCTACATGACTAAATTGTAAATGTCAAAAGTAGTGCACTATGTCGGGAATAGGGTGCCATTTGGGATGCATGGCAGATGTGTTCAATGAAACAAAAGCCCAAGACTTAACAAACACAAAATGTCTTGGGTCAAGCAAACAGATAACATGACAGAACTCACAATGGAAACAACATCTTTATTCCATTAACCACGAGATGGGCCAATACATGACAACGACCTTTTGTACTCTCAAAATTAAACTTGGATTCTTGAATTGAAATATCTATTTCCCTTCCATACTGTGGTTCTGGGATGTTTCTAAAGTCAGCAAACAGAAAACAATAGCATATTGTTCCAAAACCCATGTACTGCATACTCCACACCAGCACATCACATTCACCCTGTCACAGTAAAATCAATATACCATAGGCCTACAGCTGCTTAGGAAGTATTTCATACAAAAAGTGAGACATTGTACATCACCATAAATAACTTCTACAATCCTAAGACTTGCAGCTAATAATAACAAAAACAGAACAAAACCCTGTTTTCTAGTGAACAGGTACAGTAGTGATCGGAAAGATGTTAACGAAAAACAACTTTACACAATGTAACTAAAACATTGTTAGTTTTCCTCAGGATGTTCCTGTGAGAATACAGATATTCTGCTGCTGCATCCTCTCTCCCTCTCTTCATCTCTTCTCTCTCACTCCTTCCACCTCTTCCTCCCTCCCCCTCTTCCTCCCTCCCCCTCTCACTCCTTCCACCTCTTCCTCCCTCCCCTCTCACTCCTTCCCCCGCTCTCCAGCTCTCCCCCACTCTCACTCAACCTCCCTCCCTTTCCCCACTCTCCATCTCTCCATCTCTCCAACCCGCCTCCCCATCGGTACCCTCTTTCTTTCCACTATTGCAGTGGCAGCAGAGCGGTTTGGTGTTAAGAAGAGAAAGCGGCTCCAGCTTTGATGTTAAAGAGACACCCGCTGCTTTCTGACAGGAAGAAATCCTGCCAATGCATCCGCTTCAAACGTAACGAGTCCACAAACACAGAGCACTGGCTGCTTAGCTGTGTGTGATTGTGTGTGTGTGCCCGCTCAGTAGTGTGAACGGTGCTAACTTCGAAGTCAAACGGAAAGACAGAAACATCCTCAAGGCTTGCTGCGAGTCTCAGAATGCAACTTTCTCCCTCCACCAGCACAGTAAGCTTCAAACACATCATAAAGGGAGAGATGCCGTCTGGATTCAAAGAGATGTGTGTTCAAATGTGTGGAGCTCCATTGGAAAGCCTTTAGGAGAGAATGGGAAAATGCCTTCCTGTATACATTAAGCTGTGTCCCAAATGCATTAGTGCACTATGTAGGGAAGAGGGTTCCAAAATGAAAAGCGTACCCAGAGTAAACTGCCTGTTACTCAGGCCCAGCAGCTAGCATATGCATATTACTGGTAGATTTGGATAGAAAACACACTAAAGTTTCTAAAACTGTTAAAATAACGTCTGTGGGTATAATAGAACTGAAATGGCAGACAAAACCCCGAGGACAAACCCGCCCCCCAAAAAATAATTCAGCATAACACTGATTTCAATGGCTGGCACTTTTATTATAGGGCTAAATCCTCCCTGATTGCAGTTGCTAGGGCTTCCAATAGATGACAACAGTCTTTAGAAAGAGTTTCAGGCTGTTTTTTGGAAAAATGAGGGAGAAGTTGTAGTTTTTCCAAGTAGCTCCCATTTTGGCTGTAGTGTTTCCAAGCGCGTGGAGGAAAGCGCGTTCTTTGTTATTATCTTCGGTAAAGACAATAACGATTCTCCGTCTTAAATTTGATCATTTATTTGCGTATTAGGGTACCTAAGGTTTGATTATAAACTTTGATTGACTTGTTTGGATACATTTATTGGTAACGTTTGGGATTAATTTTGTATGCATTTTGAAGGAGGGAAATCGGTGGATTATTGACTGAAGCGCGCCAGCTAAACATTATCGAACAAAAGGACCATTTGTAATGTAACAGATCTTTTGGAGTGCCAACAGAAGAAGATCTTCAAAGGTAAGGCATATATTATATAGCTATTTCTGACTTTTGTGTCGCAACTGCCTGGTTGAAATATGATTTGTCATGTATTTGTATGCGGGGCGCTGTCCTCAGATAATTGCATGGTTTGCTTTCGCCGTAAAGCCTTTTTGAAATCTGTCACCTTGGCTGGATTAACAAGAAGTTAAGCTTTATTGTGATGTATAACACATATATTTTCAAGAATGTTAGATATTTGAATGTACTATTCTTGAATTTCGCGCACTGCAATTTCACCGGTTGTTGGCCAGGTGGGACGCTACCGACCCACTTATCCATAAGAAGTTTTAACTAGTAAATAGTAGCCTACAGTAAAGTGTGTTTAACTTCTTTGGGACTGGGGGGCAGTATTGAGTTGCTTGGATAATAAGGTGCACAGTGTAAACTACCTACTACTCAGGCCCAAAAGTTTGAATATGCATATAATTAGTACATTTGAATAGAAAACACTCTGAAGTTTCTAAAACTGTTTGAATGATGTCTGTGAGTATAACAAAACTCATACGGCAGGAAAAAACCTGAGAAAAAAATCCAACCAGGAAGTGGGAAATCTGGGGTTTGCCTATCGAATATACAGCGTCTATGGGGTCATACTGCACTTCCTAAGGCTTCCACTAGATGTCAACAGTCTTTAGAACCTTAGGCTTCTACTGTGAAGAAGCCTAAGAGAGAGCTGTTTCAACCAGAGGTCTGGCAGAAGGCCATGAGCTGATCACGTGCGCACCCGTGAGAGCAACCTGCGTTCCATTATTATTATTATAAAGACAAAGGAATTCTCCGGTTGAAACGTTATTGAAGATTTATGATAAAAACATCCTAAAGATTGATTCTACACATCGTTTGACATGTTTCTATGAACTTTAATACAACTTTTCGTCTGACCTTTCACCTGGACATGCCCACGCCTCCTGAGTTTGGATTTGTGTACTAAACGTGCGAACAAAAAGGAGGTATTTGGACATAAATGATGGACTTTATCGAACAAAACAAACATTTATTGTGGAACTGGGAATCCTGGGGGTGCATTCTGATGAAGATCATCAAAGGTAAGTGAATATTTATAATGCTATTTCTGACTTTTGTGACACCTCTCCTTCTTTGGAAAATTGCTGATTGTTTTTCTGTGACTTGGCACTTACCAAACATAATCGCAAGGTGTGCTTTCGCCATAAAGCATTTTTAAAATCTGACACAGCGGTTGAATTAAGGAGAAGTTTACCTATATTTCCATGAATAACACTTGTATCTTTTATCATTGTTTATGATGAGTATTTCTGTAAATTGATGTGGCTCTCTGCACTTTCACCAGATGTTTGTTTGAGACAATGCATTTCTGACCATAACACACCAATTTCAAATGAGGTTTTTGGACATAAAGATTAATTTTATCGAACAAAACACACATTTATTTTGTAACATGAAGTCCTGTGAGTGCCATCTGATGAAGATCATCAAAGGTTAGTGATTAATTTAATCGCTATTTCTAACTTTTCTGAGGGCTCTCCTTGGCTGGAAAATGACTATGGTTTTCTGTGACTAGGTGCTGACCTAACATAATAGTTTGGTGAGCTTTCGCCGTAAAGCCTCTTCGAAATCAGACACTGCTGCTGGATTTACAAGAAATTGATCTTTAAAATGGTTTATCTTTAAAATGATTTCATTGGCTGTTGTCGAGGTGGGACGCTAGCGTGCCACATATCCCAGAGAGGTTAAATCATTTCTGACTTGTTAACAGCTTCTGCTACTTAATATTTGCTACCATGTGGGTTTTAGCTTGCTTGAGCCTGTTAATTCACCTGTCACCAAACATGCAGAATCATCTAGCCCGGTGCATAAAGGAGTTGTTTAATCTAACTGCTTAACTATTTATCTGTACATGGAATTGTATTTGTTGTTTTTTTTACTCATTTTTTCCTAATCTTTACAGGAAAATGCCACGGGAACGATCTGATGTGTGGAGACATTCCACTACAGCTAATGTAGAAGGAAAAGCTGTGTACGTTTGCAAATACTGTGCCAAATCATATGTGATGAACAAAGATGCAAAATCATCTAGCCAAGTGCATAAAGTTCCCTCAGCGCTCAAAACAAGCAACCTCTGACAAAAGTCCTTCTACTTCTATTCAAGGTGAAAATGATGAATCAGACACCTTTTCAATAGCAACAGCTCATGGTCCTCCTTCAGTCAGAGAAATGCTGATAAATATCTTGCTCGAGCTGTGTATGCAACTGGTTCACCTCTGATGCTCACAGGCAAGAGATTTCTGAATGTTCTTCGCCCAGTATACACCCCTCCAACCAGACATGCTTTATCTACACATTTGCTGGATTCAAGTGAAGTTCAAGAAAATCATAGATAAAGCAGACTGTATTGCAATCATCTCTGATGGGTGGTCGAATGTTTGTGGGCAAGAAATAATTAACTGCATCATCTAAACCCCTCATCCAGTATTCTACAAGAGCACAGAAGACACACTGGTCTCTACATTGAAGATGAGCTGAAGGCAGTCATCAATGACCTTTGACCACAGAAGATATTTGCACTGGTGACAGACAATGCTGTGAACATGAAGGCTGCTTGGTCTAAAGTGGAGGAGTCCTACCCTCACATCACATCCATTGGTTGTGCTGCTCATGCATTGAATCAGCTTCTCAAGGACATCATGGCACTGAAACAATGGATACACTCTACAAGATAGCCAAGGAAATGGTTAGGTATGTGAAGAGTCATCAAGTTATAGAAACAAACTACCTCACCAAGCAAAGTGAGAAGAATAAGAGCACCACATTGAAGCTGCCCAGCAACACCCGTTGGGGTGGTATTGTCATCATGTTTGACAGCCTCCTGGAGGGGAAGGAGTCTCTCCAAGAAATGGCCATATCACAGTCTGCCGATATGGACAGCCCCATCAAGAGGATCCTCCTGGATGATGTATTTTGGGAGAGAGTGGTAAGGAGCATGAAACTCCTGAAATCTATAGCAGTAGCCATTGCACGGATTGACTGAGACAATGCCATCCTGTCTGATGTTCAGACTCTGCTTGCAGATGTAAGAGAAGAAACCCGTACTGCCCTGCACACTTCCCTGTTGCTCAAAGCAGAGGAAACTGCATATATGAAATACATCAAAAAGCATGAAGACTTCTGCCTGAAGCCCATACACACCGCAGCGTACATGTTGGACCCCAAGAATGCTGGCAAGAGCATCCTGTCTGGTGCAGAGTTGAACATGGCCTATCGTGTCATCACTACCATCTCGCCACCTTGGCCTGAATGAGGGCAAGGTTCTTGGCAGTCTGGCGAAGTACACTTCCAAGCAAGGGCTTTGGATTGGAGATGCAATATGGCAGTTGTGCCAACATATATCATCAGCCACCTGGTGGAAGGGACTTTGAGGATCTGAGGCTCTTTCCCCTGTTGCCTCCATCATCCTCCAAATCCCACCAACATCAGCCGCCTCAGAGCGCAACTGGTCCTTGTTTGGGAACACACACACCAAAGCACGCAACAGGCTGACCAATACAAGGGTTGAAAAATTGGTGGCCATCCGGGCAAATTTGAGGCTTTTTGAGCCTGACAACGAGTCATCCTGAACAAGGTTGGAAAGTGACAGTGAAGATGAGGCCTGAGAGGAAGATAGTCTAGAAACTAAAGCTTTGGTTATCATTTTACAGATGTACTGTATGTTGAAAACATTTTTGGGAGATGCACTGGATCATTGGGGTTCATTCAATATTCCCTTTTGTTGTTCAGTGAAATCATCCTTTGTGAAGAGTCAACCCATTTAATTAAAGTTCAATTCATAACTAAACAGTTTTTTTTGTATTTCTATTGGAAGGGTTGAATCATTTGCAATTATGTCTACTCATGATAAGGTAAAAGGTTTATGTTTGTCTCCATATGATATGGTAAATATATCCAATGCAAAAAACATATTTAAATGGTATTAATATAATTTGCATATATTTCCATTAATTCCCACGAAAGGTTTCCACTTCTGAATATTCCCCAAAATATGCAATTTGGTGCTTATAGTAGCATTCAAGCATTCAGTCAACACACCAAAAATCAGAAATAACTCTTTCATAGACATTGTAATATTCCAGATAGTTCCTCAAACTATAAAGGCAATTTATTTCCAAGGAGGACTATTCCATCTATTCATCCTCCTCCTTCCCTTTCAGTTAGGCTGCCTCCCAATTGGCACCCTATTTCCTATATAGTGCACTATATAGGGCAGTGTTTGATTAGTTGACAAGTAGAATCACATGTGCCTGTCCGGGGCTACCCACACAGGAGTGATATAGGGAACAGGGTGCCAATTGGGACGCAGCCCTAATCTGTTTCCATTTGGGTACAGTACCCTACACTACAGAAGAGTAAGCTGCTGCAGCGGGTCTCTGTTGAGTTTCTCTAGAAGATTACCCTCTTGATCAAGTCAGGATTAAGGCTATTTAATTTGATCAAAATCAGGATTAAGGCTGTTTACTTTGATGGCTCCCCACCACGCCATCACCGTTTCTTAACTAACTTCTTAGCCAAGGCAGGAAGGGATCTGCAGGCAAAAGTTAATCTATGCTCCAGTCACTGTCCTCTGCTATTAGGCCTGGCCTTGGTTCCCCCAGAGGAAGAGAAATACACACACACATAGAAATTTTAACACACACAGTCACGCACACACACCTAACTGTCAAGGTTACAATTATAGCAGAGAGTAAAAAGCCTTTCAAAACATTCCCATTGATTCAGAAGAAGTTGAAACGTTGTTACTGGAGCAGTATTGAGGAACAAAGCAGCTTAATGGCTCTCTCTGGAGATTACAGTAAGAGCCAGCCGCCATGAGCCTCTGTTCTGCTAGCTAGGTTACACACACATTTATGCACGCGGACATCACTTGACTTTTAGGGGAGTAACTAGTACTCCTCTGTGTCGGTCTCTGCCTCCTGATAGTGTATGTTAATGTGTGTACATGGGAGAGAGGAGAGAAGTAGTGTGTGTGTCTGTGTCTGTGTCTGTGTCTGTGTCTGTGTGTGTGTGTGTGTGTGTGTGTGTGTGTGTGTGTGTGTTTGCCTGCCTGTCTGTCCCTGTTTAGCTAGGAGGAGAGAAAGAGTTAGAGACAGCAGGAGAATGAAAGGCTTATCCATGGAGGTAAACCAGCCTAACGTCTTGTCAGCCTGACTGACTGGAGGAGGAGACATATGGACAGGTAGGCCAGCCTAACGTCTTCTAAGGCTGCACGATTAATCAAATTCAGATCTTGACCAGATCCATATCACAAGAGGCTGAAATGTTCTCCTTTCTTTGACACTCTGTTAATACAACAAAATCTAGACTACAGCACCTTCTCCAATGAGATGCACTAGATGTTCATTCACCCTCTACAAGCAAAATAAAGGTTAAATAAAAAATATAAACAAAATGCACAGAGGATGCTGACCAATCACAAGCGTCCCCACGTAGAGAGCATATGGTTAGAGGCTGGTGAGGAGAGAAAGGGCTCTACCTCAGTAAACCTGGGAAACACAAGTGCAGCGAGTGCTAACGAGATCGATTTGGTGCCAAAGTAGAGCGCATCTTCAGTGGTATGGCAGTATTTCGGTTACAGGCAAACCGATTTCAACCAAATGCAAGTGTTGTGCAAAAAGTGCCTCAGAGTTGTGCCGACAACAAATGTATTCAGTAATTTGAAGAAGAACCATCCCCTACTTTAAGACGATTGCATGATGGAAAAAAAACACACGACAACAGCAAAGCCCTTGGCCACAGCCAGCCACCTACGTTAAACAAGGCATTCATTTTTCTTTACAAAGCTTACCGGTAGTCCCCAGTGTTTGTTTACAAGCAACACAAGGAAGAGAGACCAGAGCCTTGTGAGTCACTCAGCGGTGCAGCACCCACCAGCTGATCTAGTTCCAGTATGGAATTCACAACTAAATGTTTGCCAGCTAGATATCTTATAACTATTATGTCAACTGTCTAAATGCTCTGCAGTTGTGCATTTGGTTTGCTAATTTAGTAGCTAGCTAGCTGTGTAGCTAGCTCAGTGGTTAGCTATTTTCAAAATCAAGAATCCCCTCCTGGAACGTTGCTGTCTAATATTTGTTTGTGAATGCAGCAAATTGTGAGTAGCATTTTGGAGTTACTTGTGTAACTTTATGAGCTGGGATATCTGTGATGCAAATACTTTAGGTCAGAGACTATAACATTTTTGTAATGCACTCGTTATCATTTAGTTAGCATTCCCTATGGGAATTAGGGCAGATTTCAAGTTTTCATAATAATCGGAAATCTGTATTTTTGGGCGCCGATTTGCAGATTATTATTTTTTATTATTATTATTTTGTTATAGCTTTATTTAACTAGGCAAGTCCGTTAAGAACACATTCTTATTTTCAATGACGGCCTAGGAACGGTGGGTTAACTGCCTCGATCAGGGGCAGAACGAAAGATTTTCACCGTGTCGGCTCGGGGATCCAATCTTGCATCCTTACAGTTAACTAGTCCAACACAATAACAACCTGCCTCTCTCTTGTTGCACTCCACGAGGAGACTGCCTGTTACACGAATGCAGTAGGCCAAGGTAAGTTGCTAGCTAGCATTAAACTTATCTTATAAAAAACAATCAATCATAATCACTAGATAACTACACATGGTTGATGATATTACTAGATATTATCTAGCGTGTCCTGCATTGCATATAATCTGACTGAGCATACAAGTATCTACAGTGGGGCAGAAAAGTATTTAGTCAGCCACCAATTGTGCAAGATCTCCCACTTAAAAAGATGAGAGAGGCCTGTAATTTTCCTCATAGGTACACTTCAACTATGACAGACAAAATTAGAAAAAAAAATCCAGAAAATCACATTGTAGGATTTTTTATGAATTTATTTGCAAATTATGGTGGAAAATAAGCATTTGGTCAATAACAAAAGTTTATCTCAATACTTTGTTATATACCCTCTGTTGGCAATGACAGAGGTCAAACGTTTTCTGTAAGTCTTCACAAGGTTTTCACACACTGTTGCTGGTATTTTGGCCCATTCCTCCATGCAGATCTCCTCTAGAGCAGTGATGTTTTGGGGCTGTTGCTGGGAAACACGGACTTTCAACTCCCTCCAAAGATTTTCTATGGGGTTGTGATCTGGAGACTGGCTAGACCACTCCAGGACCTTGAAATACTTCTTACGAAGCCACTCCTTCGTTGCCCGGGCGGTGTGTTTGGGATCATTGTCATGCTGAAAGACCCAGCCACGTTTCATCTTTACACGGATAAGTCATCCTGGTCCCTTTGCAGAAAAACAGCCCCAAAGCATGATGTTACCACCCCCATGCTTCACAGTAGGTATGGTGTTCTTTGGATGCAACTCAACTTTGTCCTCCAAACACGACGAGTTTAGTTTTTACCAAAAAGTTATATTTTGGTTTCATCTGACCATATGACATTCTCCCAATCTTCTTCTGGATCATCCAAATGCTCTCTAGCAAACTTCAGACGGGCCTGGACATGTACTGGCTTAAGCAGGGGGACACGTCTGGCACTGCAGGATTTGAGTCCCTGGCGGCGTAGTGTGTTACTAATGGTAGGCTTTGTTACTTTGGTCTCAGCTCTCTGCAGGTCATTCACTAGGTTCCCCCGTGTGGTTCTGGGATTTTTGCTCACCGTTCTTGTGATCATTTTGACCCCACGGGGTGAGATCTTGCGTGGAGCCCCAGATCGAGGGAGATTATCAGTGGTCTTGTATGTCTTCCATTTCCTAATAATTGCTCCCACAGTTGATCTCTTCAAACCAAGCTGCTTACCGATTGCAGATTCAGTCTTCCCAGCCTGGTGCAGGTCTACAATTTTGTTTCTGGTGTCCTTTGACAGCTCTTTGGTCTTGGCCATAGTGGAGTTCAGAGTGTGACTGTTTGAGGTTGTGGACAGGTGTCTTTTATACTGATAACAAGTTCAAACAGGTGCCATTAATACAGGTAACGAGTGGAGGACAGAGGAGCCTCTTAAAGAAGAAGTTACAGGTCTGTGAGAGCCAGAAATCTTGCTTGTTTGTAGGTGACCAAATACTTATTTTCCACCATAATTTGCAAATAAATTCATTCAAAATCCTACCATGTGATTTTCTGGATTTTTTTTCTCATTTTGTCTGTCATAGTTGAAGTGTACCCATGATGAAAATTACAGGCCTCTCTCATCTTTTTAAGTGGGAGAACTTGCACAATTGGTGGCTGACTAAATACTTTTTTGCCCCACTGTAAGTATCTGACTGAGCGGTGGTAGGCAGAAGCAGGCGCATAAACATTTATTCAAACAGAACTTTTGTGCGTTTTGCCAGCAGCTCTTCGTTGTGCATCAAGCATTGTGCTGTTTATGACTTCAAGCCTATCAACTCCCGAGACGAGGCTGGTGTAACCGAAGTGAAATGGCTAGCTAGTTAGCGCACGCTAATAGCATTTCAAACGTCACTCGCTCTGAGCCTTCTAGTAGTTGTTCCCCTTGCTCTGCATGGGTAACGCTGCTTCGATGGTGGCTGTTGTCGTTGTGTTGCTGGTTCGAGCCCAGGGAGGAGCGAGGAGAGGGACGGAAGCTATACTGTTACACTGGCAATACTAAAGTGCCTATAAGAACATCTAATAGTCAAAGGTTAATTTAATACAAATGGTATAGAGGGAAATAGTCCTATAATTCCAATAATAACTAAAACCTAAAACTTCTTACCGGGGAATATTGAAGACTCATGTTAAAAGGAAGCACCAGCTTTCATATGTTCTCATGTTCTGAGCAAGGAACTGAAACATTAGCTTTCTTACATAGCACATATTGCACTTTTACTTTCTTCTCCAACACTTTGTTTTTGCATTATTTAAACCAAATTGAACATGTTTCATTATTTACTTGAGGCTAAATTGATTTTATTGATGTATTATATTAAGTTAAAATAAGTGTTCATTCAGTATTGTTGTAATTGTCATTATTACAAATAAAAAAATAAAAAAATTGACCGATTAATCGGCATCGGCTTTTTTGGTCCTCCAATAATCGGTATCGGCATTGAAAAATCATAATCGGTCGACCTCTAATTGCTAACCTTTGCATTACAAAAGCTCAGTGGGGTTTGAAAATAGCAACCCTTGTGTTCAGTGCCAGTATTATGAAGACCCAGAATGGCACACGGTCAATATGAAGGTCTGACAATCTGGATACAACACAAGCCTACCTGTTGGTTGCTCATTGTAGCCTATGCCTAATTTAGCAAACTTAATTCTGTCATTTTAATTGTATTTTGCATTGATTAGCTAGAAATCTCCCACGTCACTTGCTACACATGGAGCCTCTGACTGTAGCGCGGCTTTGATTGACCAACAACAAGCTACACCTGTCAAACGTGTGTTGTCTACCAGTGCATCTTTTTTACAGGGCACACTCATAAAATCTGAAACAACATTTTTTTTATTAAAACGTTGAATGCAATGGTATCTTTGTAGGCTATGGAGCAACGTCACATAGATCATTTTTTAAAATTTTAGACAAAGCCTCTCCCCAAAAAAACAGGCCTATTTTTTTTTTTAAATGAATACTCTCCCAATCGAATACTAATGTCTGTTTGGATATTCCAATAACCATGCCCATCCCTACTCTGAACCCAAAGGTATCCCCCTGCTGCTGCTGTTACTCAGTGGGTCAACAATGAGGCAGACAGGCCTGATACCTACATGGGTCCTAAAATTCTAAATCAAATAGCTAAATGATCCACGGTATGAACATCTTAAAACAATTCTATATGACTAACATTAAGGGTCTGTGGCTGTTTACTTTGATTAATACCACTCGCATGCGACTGTGACCTAGCAAAGGGAGTTCTGCAGCACAAACCTTTATCTGTCCCAGGATCTACTAGGCTACTAAATCATTTGCCTGTCTGGGGTAGCAGGGTAGCAGGGTTGAACACCTCTATCACTGCTCCCGCTGGGTGTAGATTCAAGTTGCATTTATATGCCGATCTGCTGTCAGTTTTACATTTTCACCACTAATGGTTAGGATTCGGGGAGGAGAAGCTGATCCTGTACCTAGGGGAAATGTCACACAAACTATTTTAGCTGTGATGAAATGGCAATGGTCATTTTCCAGTTGTTTTCTTTTAAATAATCTCCTCACTCCCTCTTTCTCTGAGGTCCGTTCCAGAAAAACGTTAACTGATATCCAGATCCAAGAGAGCGAAAGTTTACATCATCTGATTTGCCTAGCAGACGCCAATGAGCGCCTTTGTTTAAGTTATTGGGAGAGAGAGGAACGCATTAAATAAACCCATCCTTGCCTGACTAGGATGGAATTCGCAGTAATACACCCGTAAATGAATGAGTCCTGTTTGTGGTAGTGCCGTGGTGGACCCAGTCTCACTCTCTACTCACATAACATTGATAGAGCCAGGAGGGTTAAGCTAAGCCTGCTAACTGAAAAGTGGGTGTTGTTCATATGGTTATGTGGGCAAGAATACTGTACATGTGTTGTAACACTATAATGAATGGATTGTGAGCCTAGGGCCCCACTTCTTCCATTTATTTCCCAACTGCTGAGCATTTAACTGAGCTTAACCAAGCTTTTTAAAGTCCTAACATCTTTCAAATGTAAGTAATTTTAGCTATCATTTTAGCATTTAGAATTGTAAATAGAGTAAAAAAACCCAGGTGTGTCTTAGAGTAAACAGACATTCAGCCCACAGTTGAGAGGTAAGCAACGACAAGACAGACACATTTCTCTTTCAGACTCATGGAGCAAGTGCACAGACACGGGGTCACAAAGTCCAAGCTAAGCTGTAGTTTCTGTTCAGTTCATCTTTGTGACTCAATGCAGCGTCACTGACACTGGCTCTCTGCAAGCTTGGTCACATTACACAAGCACAGCACAACCTTACACAACAAATACACACACACACACACACACACACACACACACACACACAGTAACCTTTGTTCAGCTGAGTCACATAATATTGAATGTGTTTATAGTCTAGGGATGAGCCAGAAATATAAACCAGAGGTCCCACGGTAAGCCCAGTCTACAGCCAATATGGGTCCACAACAGTGGGCCGGCCTTCTCTAGAATCAATTGGCCTACTAATGCAATGTGTGGAACTTAGAAGGGCCATGGCCATGATGCTTATGGCCTCTCTGGTGAGCAGGTGATGCCTGTCATAAGCAATAATAATGAAATCTAAGGATGTAAGCAATAAGGCCACACACACACAGCCTGCCAGGGCACTAAATCTAGGCCAGGACCCCATGGAGAATAGGATGCCAGATGGCACCAGTGTCCATCAGGCTCCTGAAGGGGGATTCTGCGGTGTTTGGTTAAAGAGAGCCACAACATACCCACCAACCCTAACTTGCAGGTAGTAACTCAGTAACTCAGTGTCGTTCATAGCTCCAGCAAATAGTACCTTGGTACACATCTAGTATCAGTTTCTCCTCCCTAATCCAACCTTGACCATTAGTGGGAGAAATTCTAAACTGACCCAAGATCAGTGTCCAAGGGCAACTATACCCTGATCCGATTGTTTAGGCCTATATCTATGCAGGCCTATTCAGACCACCACTATATTTTCTCTCAACCTAGTCCAGTTAAGTACCCTTCTAACCCCACGGCATGAAAATATAAATCATCATACAGGGCTGCTTACGTGACAGATTCCACAGGGGATCCCCCAACCTCTCCCTATCAAAGTCTCACGATCCATCATTGTAGAAGGCCCTAGCCGGCATACACCAAGGTCCTGACCATGTGAGGGCAGAGTCTACACGTGTGTGTGTGTAAGTCTGCCCGTGCGTGTGTGTATGTATGAGGGTGGCTAAGGATGAGATCACCCCTCTCTAACAGCCTTGGGGGGGGTGCTCTCTGCTGACCCGGCTCTGAAAACATAGCCCAGTCATAGCCTGCATCCCAAATAGCACCCTGTTCCCTACATCGTGTAAGTGCACTGCTTTTTAGGGCACTAGGTGGGGAATAAAGTGCCATTTGGAAGGAATCCAAAAAAGCCTGGAGTACACACAGGACCATGATTAACTATGAGTTCATTTCCTCCCATAGTAAACTTTCTGCAGACTCTACTCAGTGTTTCCCCTATATTAATTTACTGTAGCTGCACCCCTGCCCATTCATGTTAAATCCATAGATTAGTGCCTAATTTATTTATTTCAATTGACTGGTTTCGTTATATGAACTGTAACTCAGTCAAATCTTTGTTCAGTATACATATACAGTACCTCCTCATTCCAGGGTTTTCTTTATTTTTACTATTTTCTACATTGTTGAATAATAGTGAAGACATCAAAACTATGAAATAACACATGGAATCATGTAGTAACCAAAACAGTGTTAAACAAATCAAAATATATTTTGTATTTGAGATTCGTCAAAGAAGCCACCCTTTGCCTTGATGACAGCTTAGCACACACTTGGCATTCTCTCAACCAGCTTCATGAGATAGTCACCTGGAATGCATTTCAATTAACAGGTGTAGGTGTGCCTTGTTAAAAGTTAATTTGTTGAATTTCTTTCCTTCTTAATGCGTTTGCGCCAATCAGTTGTGTTGTGACAAGGTAGGGGTGGTATACAGAATATAGCCCTATTTGGTAAAACACCAAGTCCATATTATGGCAAGAACAGCTCAAATAAGCAAAGAGAAATGACAGTCCATCATTACTTTAAGACATGAAGGTCAGTCAATCCGGAAAATTTCAACAACTTTGAAAGTTTCTTTAAGTGCAGTCGCAAAAACCATCAAGCACTATGATGAAACTGGCTCTCATGAGGACCGAGAGTTACCTCTGCTGCAGAGGAGAAGTTCATTAGTCATCAGCCTCAGAAATCGACAATTAACTGCACCTCAGATTGCAGCCCAAATAAATGCTTCACAGAGTTCAAATAACAGACACATCTCAACATCAACTGTTCAGAGACTGCGTGAATCAGGCCTTCATGGTCAAATTGCTGCAAAGAAACCACTACTAAAGGACACCAATAAGACGAAGAGACTTGCTTGAGCCAAGAAACATGCGCAATGGACATAAGACTGGTGGAAATCTGCCCTTTGGTCTGATGAGTCCAAATCTTTGGCTGCTTTTCCTTCTCTCCACGGTCCAACTCATTCCAAACCATGTCAATTGGGTTGAGATCAGGTGATTGTGGAAGCCAGGTCATCTGATGCAGCACTTCATCACTCTCCTTCTTGGTCAAATAGCCCTTAGACAGCCTGGAGGTGTATTTGGGATCATTGTCCTGTTGAAAAACAAATGATAGTGCCACTAGAATGCTCTGGTCCCCATGCTGGTTAAGAGTGCCTTGAATTCTAAATAAATCACTGACAGTGTCACCAGGAAAGCACCCCCACACCATCACACCACCTCCTCCATGCTTCACGGTGTAACGGTTTTCTAGTGGTGATGAAAGAGAGTCGGACCAAACTGCAGCGTGTCGATTGCGATCCATGTTTAATATAACAAAAAAACACGAACTTACAAAAAACAATAAACGAAACCGAAACAGCCTATCTGGTGCAAACTAACAACGAGTACACATAGGACACTAAGGACAATCACCCACGACAAACTCAAAGAATATGGCTGCCTAAATATGGTTCCCAATCAGAGACAACGATAAGCACCTGCCTCTGATTGAGAACCACTCCAGACAGCCATAGACCTTGCTAGACAACCCACTAAGCTACAATCCCAATACCACCACCAAAACCCCAAGACAAACACACCACAATTACAAAAACCCCATGCCACACCCTGGCCTGACCAAATACATAAAGATAAACACAAAATACTTTGACCAGGGCGTGACAGAACCCCCCCCCTAAGGTGCGGACTCCCGAACGCACCTCAAAACAATAGGGAGGGTCCGGGTGGGCGTCTGTCCATGGTGGCGGCTCCGGCGCGGGGCGTGGACCCCACTCCTTTAATGTCTTAGTCCCCTCTCCCTTCGTCCCTGGATAGTCCACCCTCGCCGCCGACCATGGCCTAGTAGTCCTCACCCAGAACCCCACTGGACTGAGGAACAGATCGGGACTGAAGGACAGCTCGGGACCGAGGCAGCTCGGGACTGAGGGGAAGCTCGGGAGTGAGAGAAAGCTCAGGAGTGAGAGAAAGCTCAGGAGTGAGAGAAAGCTCAGGAGTGAGAGAAAGCTCAGGAGTGAGAGAAAGCTCAGGAGTGAGAGGAAGCTCAGGAGTGAGAGGAAGCTCAGGAGTGAGAGGAAGCTCAGGCAGGTAGATAGATCTACCAGCTCCTGGCTGGCTGGTGGTTTCAGCAGATCCTGGCTGACTGGCAGATCCTGGCTGACTGGCAGATCTGGAAGAGTCTGGTTGACTGGCAGATCTGGAAGAGTCTGGTTGACTGGCAGATCTGGAAGAGTCTGGTTGACTGGCAGATCTGGAAGAGTCTGGCTGACCGGCAGATCCGGAAGAGTCTGGTTGACTGGCAGATCTGGAAGAGTCTGGTTGACTGGCAGATCTGGAAGAGTCTGGTTGACTGGCAGATCTGGAAGAGTCCGGCTGACTGGCAGATCTGGAAGAGTCCGGCAGACCGGCGATGCTGGGCAGACTGGCGGTGCTGGGCAGACTGACGACGCTGGGCAGACTGACGACGCTGGGCAGACTGGCGGTGCTGGGCAGACTGGCGATGCTGGGCAGACTGGCGATGCTGGGCAGACTGGCGATGCTGGGCAGACTGGCGATGCTGGGCAGACTGATGGCGCTGGGCAGACTGGCGATGCTGGGCAGACTGGGGGCACTGGCGGCGCTGGGCAGACTGGCGGCACTAGCTGCTCCATATAGGCTGACAGCTCTGGCGGCTTCTTACAGACTGACCGCTCTGGCGGCTCCGTGCTGACTGGCAGCTCCTTGCAGACTGGCAGCTCCTTGCAGACTGGCAGCTCCTTACAGACTGACAGCTCCGTGCAGACTGACAGCTCCGTGCAGACTGACAGCTCCGTGCAGACTGGCTGCTCCATGCAGACTGGCTGCTCCATGCAGACTGACATCTCTGGCTGCTTCATGCAGACTGACAGCTCTGGCTGCTCCATGTAGACTGGCTGCTTCATGCAGACTGGCAGCGCGGGCTGCTTCATGTAGACTGACAGCTCTGGCTGCTCCATGCGGACTGACAGCTCTGGCTGCTCCATGCGGACTGACAGCTCTGGCTGCTCCATGCGGACTGACAGCTCTGGCTGCTCCATGCGGACTGACAGCTCTGGCTGCTCCATGTAGACTGGCTGCTTCATGCAGACTGGCAGCTCTGGCTGCTTCATGTAGACTGACAGCTCTGGCTGCTCCATGTAGACTGGCTGCTTCATGCAGACTGGCAGCTCGGGCTGCTTCATGTAGACTGACAGCTCTGGCTGCTCCATGCAGACTGACAGCTCTGACTGCTCCATGCAGACTGACAGCTCTGACTGCTCCATGCAGACTGACAGCTCTGACTGCTCCATGCAGACTGACAGCTCTGGCTGCTTCATGCAGACTGGCAGCTCTGGCTGCGCTGAACAGGCGGGAGACTCCTGCAGCGCTGTGTCGGAGGAAGGCTCTGGCTGCGCTAAACAGGCGGAAGACTCCGGCAGCGCTGGAGATGAGGAAAGCTCTAACAGCGCTAGATAGGCGTGAGACTCCGGCAGCGCAGGAGAGGAGAAAGGCTCTGGCTGCGCTAAACAGGCGGGAGGCTCCGGCAGCGCTGTAGAGGAGGAAGGCTCTGGCTGCGCTGAACAGGCGGGAGGCTCCGGCAGCGCTGTAGAGGAGAAAGGCTCTGGCTGCGCTGAACAGGCGGGAGGCTCCGGCAGCGCTGTAGAGGAGGAAGGCTCTGGCTGCGTTAAACAGGCGGGAGACTCCAGCAGCGCAGGAGAGGAGAAAAGCGCTGGCTGCGCTGAACAGGCGAGGCACACTGAAGGCCTGGTGCGTGGTGCTGGAACTGGTGGTACTGGATCGAGGACACGCACAGGAAGCCTGGTGCGGGGAGCTGCTACCGGAGGGCTGGGGTGTGGAGGTGGTACTGGATAGACCGGACCGTGCAGGCGCACTGGAGCTCTTGAGCACCGAGCCTGCCCAACCTTACCTGGCTCGATGCCCACTCTAGCCCGGCCGATACGAGGAGCTGGAATATACCGAACCGGGCTGTGCACCCGCACTGGAGACACCGTGCGCTCCACAGCATAACACGGTGCCTGCCCGGTCTCTCCAGCCCCCGGTAAGCACAGGGAGTTTGCGCAGGTCTCCTACCTGGCATAGCCATACTCCCTGTAAGCCCCCCAAGAAATTTTTGGGGCTGACTCTCGGGCTTCCATCCGCTCTGCCGTGCTAGCTCCTCATAATGCCGCCTCTCTGCTTTTGCTGCCTCCAGCTCGGCTTTGGGGCGACAATAATCTCCAGGCTCATTCCAGGGTCCTTTACCGTCCAATTCCTCCTCCCATGTCCATAACTCCAGGTGGTGCAACCTCTCCCACTGTAGCTGCTGCTGCTCCTGCTGCTGCTGCCTCTGTTGCCTCTTCTCCTGTTGCTCCTTTGGGCGGCTACACTCCCTGGTTTAGCCCAGGGTCCTCTCCCGTCGAAGATCTCCTCCCATGACCAGAAATCCTTGGTGAGCATCTCCTGCCTGTTGACACGCCGCTTGGTCCGTTGGTGGTGGGTGATTCTGTAACGGTTTTCTAGTGGTGATGAAAGAGAGTCGGACCAAACTGCAGCGTGTCGATTGCGATCCATGTTTAATATAACAAAAAAACACGAACTTACAAAAAACAATAAACGAAACCGAAACAGCCTATCTGGTGCAAACTAACAACGAGTACACATAGGACACTAAGGACAATCACCCACGACAAACTCAAAGAATATGGCTGCCTAAATATGGTTCCCAATCAGAGACAACGATAAGCACCTGCCTCTGATTGAGAACCACTCCAGACAGCCATAGACCTTGCTAGACAACCCACTAAGCTACAATCCCAATACCACCACCAAAACCCCAAGACAAACACACCACAATTACAAAAACCCCATGCCACACCCTGGCCTGACCAAATACATAAAGATAAACACAAAATACTTTGACCAGGGCGTGACACACGGTGGGAACCACACATGCAGAGATCATCCGTTCACCTATTCTGCATCTCACAAATACACAGCGGTTGGACTCATCAGACCAAAGGACAGGTTTCCACCGGTCTAATGTCCATTGCTTGTGTTTCTTGGCCCAAGCAAGTCTCTTCTTCTTATCGGTGTCCTTTAGTAGTGGTTTCTTTGCAGCAATTTGACCATGGAGGCCTGATTCATGCAGTCTCCTCTGAACAGTTGATGTTGAGATGTGTCTGTTACTTGAACTCTGTGAAGCATTTATTTTGTCTGCCATTTCTGAGGTGCAGTTAACTCTTATGAACTTATTCTCTGCAGCAGAGGTAACTCTGGGTATTCCTTTTCTGTGGCGGTCCTCATGAGGGCCACTTTCATCATAGCGCTTGATGGTTTTTGCGACTGCACTTGAAGAAACGTTCAATTTTCCGAATTGACTGGCCTTCATGTCTTAAAGTAATGATGGACTGTTGTTTCTCTTTGCTTATTTGAGCTGTTCTTGCCATAATATGGACTTGGTCTTTTACCAAGTAGGGCTATCTTCTGTATACCACCCCTACCTTGTCACAACACAAATGATTGGCTCAAATGCATTAAGGAAAGAAATTCCACAAATGAACTTTTAACAAGGCACACCTGTTAATTGAAATGCATTCCAGGTGATTACCCCATGAAGCTGGTTGAGAGAATGCCAAGAGTGTGCAAAGCTGTCATCTAGGCAAAGGGTGCCTACTTTGAAGAATCTCAAATATTTTGATTTGTGTAACACCTTTTTGGTTACTACATGATTCCATATGTGTTATTTCATAGGTCTATTTATAGGTCTTCACTATTATTCAAAAATGTAGAATATAGTCAAAATAAAGAAAACCCTGGAATGAGTAGGTGTGTCCAAACCTTTGACTGGTACTGTATATGTATATTTATTTATTTCCGCCTAGACGTGCTTTTAAATGGATAGTTGATGGCTCAATGACCGGAAGTCTATGGGAACAGCTAACATGTCATTGCGCTAACGCTAATAGCAGTGCACCCTTGCCACCACTGCTGAAAAAAATCCTAGGGGAAACACTGTTAGTGGAGTGAAATGCAGTAGTGAGGATGAAGAATACAGAACAACTAAACCAAGGCCAACCCACACATACTGGGTTCAAATTCCAGACATGTCACACTGAGACTACAAAGAAACAGAACAATGATTACTGGCAGGTTTTACAGTCACAACACATGTTACTACTGGTTGAATCAGCAGTCTGTGGGAGAAGGCGGTGATTATAAACAGTTACATTTCGGAGTTTTAGTGAGGAGTTCACAGGCTAATGCAAAATGACAAACAAAAATAAAGCGACATAACAGAACATGTCATTATTACAACAAAATAAACATTCTGAGCTCTACTGTACCTGAATAAGGCTCTAATGTACCTGAACATGTCCTGTCAGAGGAACAGACACACGCTGTCTTACCAAACACAGGACCAAATTGGTAATTGGTCTAGCCTAATTTCATGGCAATATAAACCATGGGCCACATGGGGTGGTATTGGATACCTGCTTTTGTTGCAGTATTTTCCCCAGACAGCTGTCTTGCACAGACAGAAAACACACCTATGAGAGAACATGTCAGAAACTCCAGACACCCACAAATAGACTTCCAGGTCTCCATGACTATTTGTTTGTATCATGTGTCTCACTGTTTCCAGCCAGGTTTCTCAATACACCCCCTCCACAGGTATACCCAGACACACTTGTCAGTCAAAATATTTGGGGTCTTGAGGTGCTACTTCCAGATAGACACAGTGTCGAACATATGCTGAGCCAAACCCTGAAAGCTACACATCAGCATTCCATCAGCAAGCAGCCCATCTAACACACCATGACAAAGACAGACCAGCACCAATCACCCATTGACAGACCATTTCAGAACAATTTTTCCATCCTACACAACTAAGTCAATGTTATTGCCTAACTAATATGTGCTCTCTTGAAGGAATTATTTCCTGATAAGAGGGTTATAGATATTAGACGGGGGATTCTGACAAAAAAAGATCTATATATATTTCACCTTTATTTAACCAGGTAGGCCAGTTGAGAACAAGTTCTCATTTACAACTGCGACCTGGCCAATATAACGCATACAACAACACATAAAACGTCTATATACAGTGTGTGCAAATGAGGTAAGATAAGGGAGGTAAGGCAATAAATAGGCCATGGTGGCGAAGGAATTGCATTATACCAATTAAACACTGTGTGTAATATATATATATATATATATGAAATCAAATTTTATTTGTCACATACACATGGTTAGCAGATGTTAATGCGAGTGTAGCGAAATGCTTGTGCTTCTAGTTCCGACAATGCAGTAATAACCAACAAGTAATCTAACTAACAATTCCAAAACTACTGTCTTATACACACAAGTGTAAGGGGAAAAAGAATATGTACATAAAGATATATGAATGAGTGATGGTACACAGCGGCATAGGCAAGATGCAGTAGATGGTATCGAGTACAGTATATACATATGAGATGAGTATGTAAACAAAGTGGCATAGTTAGTGGCTAGTGATACATGTATTACATAAAGATGCAGTAGATGATATAGAGTACAGTATATACGTATGCATATGAGATGAATAATGTAGGGTATGTAAACATTATATTAGGTAGCATTGTTTAAAGTGGCTAGTGATATATTTTACATCATTTCCCATCAATTCCCATTATTAAAGTGGCTGGAGTTGAGTCAGTGTGTTGGCAGCAGCCACTCAATGTTAGTGGTGGCTGTTTAACAGTCTGATGGCCTTGAGATAGAAGCTGTTTTTCAGTCACTCGGTCCCAGCTTTGATGCACCTGTACTGAGCTCGCCTTCTGGATGATAGCGGGGTGAACAGGCAGTGGCTCGGGTGGTTGTTGTCCTTGATGATCTTTATGGCCTTCCTGTAACATCGGGTGGTGTAGGTGTTCTGGAGGGCAGGTAGTTTGCCCCCGGTGATGCATTGTGCAGACCTCACTACCCTCTGGAGAGCCTTACGGTTGTGGCTCTCCAGAAGTCAGAAGTTTCCATACACTATATTGACATAACCTGAAAGGCCACTCAGCAAGGAAGAAGCCACTGCTCCAAAGCCGCCATAAAAAAAGCCAGACTACGGTTTACAACTGCACATGGGGTCAAAGATCGTAGTTTTTGGTCTGATGAAACAAAAATAGAACTGTTTGGCCATAATGACCATCGTTATGTTTGGAGGAAAAAGGGGGAGGCTTGCAAGCTGAAGAACACCATCCCAACTGTGAAGCACGGGGGTGGCAGCATCATGTTGTGGGGGTGCTTTGCTGCAGGAGGGACTGGTGCACTTCACAAAATAGATGGCATCATGAGGAGGGAAAATTCTGTGGATATATTGAAGCAACATCTCAAGACATCAGTCAGGAAGTTAAAGCTTGGTTGCAAATGGGTCTTCCAAATGGACAATGACCCCAAGCATACTTCCAAAGCTGAGGTAAAATGAAACAGACGCCACACAAGTCCTCAAATGGCAGCTTCATTAAATAGTACCCGCAAAAAACCAGTCTCAACGTCAACAGTGAAGAGGCGACCCCGGGATGCTGGCCTTCTAGGCAGAGCTGCAATGAAAAAGACGTATCTCAGACTGGCCAATAAAAAGAAAAGATTAAGATGGGCAAAAGCACACAGACACTCGACAGAGGAACTCTGCCTAGCAGGCCAGCATCCCGGAGTCGCCTCTTCACTGTTGACGTTGAGACTGGTGTTTTGCGGGTACAATTTAATGAAGCTGCCAGTTGAGGACTAGTGAGGCATCTGTTTCTCAAACTAGACATTCTAATGTGTACTTGTCCTCTTACTCAGTTCTGTACCGGGGCCTCCCACTCTTTCTATTCTAGCCAGTTTGCGCTGTTCTGTGAAGGGAGTAGTACACAGCGTTGTACGAGATCTTCAGTTTCTTGGCAATTTCTGGCATGGAATAGCCTTCATTTCTCAGAACAAGAATAGACTGATGAGTTTCAGAAGAAAGGTCTTTGTTTCTGGCCATTTTGAGCCTGTACTTGAACCCACAAATGCTGATGCTTCAGATACTCAACTAGTCTAAAGAAGGCCAGTTTTATTGCTTCTTTAATCAGGAAAACAGTTTTCAGCTGTGCTAACATAATTGCAAAAGGGTTTTCTAATGATCAATTAGCCTTTTAAAATGATAAACTTGGATTAGCTAACATAACGTGCCATTGGAACACAGGAGTGATGGTTGCTGATAATGGGCCTCTGCACGCCTATGTAGATATTCCATTTAAAAAATCAGCCGTATCCAGCTACAATAGTCATTTACAACATTAACTATGTCTACACTGTATTTCTGATCAATTTGTTGTTATTTTAAATGGACAAAAAAAAACTTGCTTTTCTTTAAAAAAACAAGGATATTTCTATGTGACCACAAACTTTTGAACGGTAGTGTATATATATATATATATCAACAAATTGGCAAGGGCACTAAAAAGGTCTGCAGCACCCATCCTCACCCTACTTGAATCTGAAAACAAATGTCCACTGTTTGCTGATGATCTGGTGCTTCAGTCCACCAAGGAGGGCTTACAGCAGCCACCTAGATCTTCTGCACAGATTCTGTCAGACCTGGACCTTGACAGTAAATCGCAGCAAGACAAAAATAATGGTGTTCCAAAAAAGGGCCAGTTGCCAGGACCACGAAAACAAATTCCATCTTGACACCGTTGCCCTTGAGCACACAAAAAACAATACATCCTTCAGCCTAAACATCAGCACAAAAGCTAACTTCCACAAAGCTGTGAACGATCTGAGAGACAAGGCAAGAAGGGCCTTCTACGCCATCAAAAACATCCCAATTAGTCAAAACGTTTCTATGTACAGACTTCGTGAGCATAGCTTTGCTATTGAGAGAGGCCGCCGCAGGCAGACTTGGCTAAAGGGAAGACAGGCTATGTGCACACTGCCCACAAAATGAGGTGGAAACTGAGCTGCACTTCCTAACCATATTAGAGACACATTATGTATTTAACTCAGATTACACAGACCCGCAAAGAATTCGAAAACAAATCCAAATTTGATAAACTCCCATATCTGTTAGGTGAAATACAAGTGTGCAATCACAACAGCAAGATTTGTGACCTTTGTGAACGGGCAACCATAAAAAAAACACCATTGTAAATACAACCCATATTAATGTTTTATTTTCCCTTTTGTACTTTAACTATTTTCACATTGTTACAACACTGTACATAGCCATAATATGATATTTTAAATGTCTCTATTCGTTTGAAACTTGTGAGTGTAATGTTTACTGTAAATGTTATTGTTTTTCACTTTTGTTTATTATCTATTTTACTTGCTTTGGTAATGTAAACATGCTTCCCATGCCAATAAAGCACTTTGAAATTAATTGAGAGAGAAACAGAGAGAAAGAGAGAGAGATTGAGAGAGAGAGAGAGAAAGAGGAGAGAAGAGAGAGAAAGCTAAATGGGGCCAGTGGTGACAGTACAGGGGGGGTGGCAGATATGACAGAGCCTCAGTGAGCTTCCTTATCTTCCCTCACACCTGCTGGAATTCCACAGGCTGGCAGCAACCTTGCATCGTGTACTGTACGCTATGACAGCCTACGAGTTTCACCGCCTCTACCTGCTCACTGCTTAGCCAACAAAATTCAACTGAGAAATGGGGGGAGAAGATGCAGAGGAAATAGAAACAGGCTCGCCATGAAACGGACTCAAGAGTGATTGTGAACACGTCTAACTACTGCACATATGCCTATAGCCAGGAAAGGATTTGTTGCCGAATAACAAACCGTTTAGTGCCACTGGGCTATAAGGGCTTGTTACAAAGTACAAATCAGCTACAGTGCTGGTGCGTGACAGATATGAAGGAGTTGTGATAAACGTAAAGCAGGCCAGGCAGCCTCTTGTGCATGAATATCTATTGACCTTTAAATATCACGGTTGCGTCATAAATGCAGACCTGCCAACCTTGAAGAGTACCACTTCAGCCCGGCGGCGGCACGCGTGTGACAACCCACACTGCTCAAGTCATAGGCACATTTATATTTTTAGTCTAATAATGATGTTGGCAGAAGACTGTCTCAGTAGGATCGGAAGGCTATAGACTACTTGGTAATTGGCTGCTCTTCAGTAACTAACTAAAAATACATAAATGTACAATCGGGGTGTAATCATTAGTCCAAACAGTTGCAAAACAGACCATTTTGCCACTAAAATTAGAGTTTCTCTTGGGCGAATTCAGGTAAATTCCTCCCTGTTTTGTTCAGTTTGCTTTAGATTAAGAAATCTTGTGTTTGATCCTAAATAAAATTGAGGTGGTCTCAATGACACACTTTCCCATTTTTCTAGGTTAAATGTAGGGGTAATGACTATCCTAATTAATAGGTGTCTTTATGGGGATAGTTTAGTGAAAATGTAAACTGGCTTCTTCTTCATTTTGATTCAGGAGAACATTCTGAATAAGTACATTACTGGATACAATGTAGTAGTGTATCTTACTACAGGCTATTTGGAATATGAAACAACTGAACTCGGCCTGTATGAGCTTGTTGCAGATCTCCATCCCTGACCTCATCCATCAAGCTAGGTCTGACTACTAGGCGACCATTTATTCAACATGCCATGTTGTCATTGGGGAATTGACAACTATCACATCATTAGCAGCCTAATGTTGACATACAGCTATATCAAGAGGACCAATAAAGAACAGATTAATTAACATAAGTGTACTAATCCATAACAATCTAACATGACTTCCTGTGAAGGACGGTATGATCAGCGTAACACTGCACATGTTTCCTTGCTCCACAGTGCGTTCGTGCCTACTACCGTTGCAGAAATCAAAGCATGTGCAGGCAAGAAACCGTTCTCACTTCGTTGACTGAACACTGTAGGTAGCTAATCATCGTGATGACGCCTTAGCTAAGGAGCCAACTACGAAATAGTGGTTGTGCTTAACACATACAATTTTGGAAAATGTATTTGAAAGCAGTTTGTTCTCTAACTTTCCTGAGCCTTTTCCTTCACACATCAATGGTGTGGGTAACAGAACTGCAGGGGGGCAGCCCAGAGCGGAGAGCTAGAGATTTTTACTCCTTGCCAAAGTCATCTGATGGGCTCAGCTCCAACTTTAGACAGTCGAGTCAAAAACCACAATGTGCCAACTAGAAGCCTATTTTAGGGTAGTTATTCGTACCTGCGCAATTTGACCTCAAATTGTGTGTATGGTACGCATAATTTGTGCAAGTTGGCAGGTTTGCAAATGGCACACTATTCCTTTTAAAGTGTACTACTTTGAACCAGAGCCATTTGGGCTCTGGTCAAAAGTAGTGCACTGTATAGGGAATAGGAAGCCATTTGGGAAACACAGACAGTATCAGTCAGAACTTTGGACGCACCTTATCATTAAAGGGTTTTTTCTTAATTTGTACTATTTTCTACATTGTAGAACAATAGTGAAGACATCAAAACTATGAAATATCACATGGGGAATCATGTATTAAGTAACAAAAATGTACTGTATTTTCTATTTTAGATTCTTCAAAGTAGCCACCCTTTCCTTGATGACAGCTTTGCACACACTTGGCATTCTCTCAACCAGCTTCGTGAGGTAGTCACCTGGAATGCATTTCAATTAACAGGTGTGCCTTGTTAAAAGTTCATTTGTGGAATTTCTTTCCTTCTTAATGCATTTGAGCAAATCAGTTGTGTTGTGACAAGGTAGGGGTGGTATATAGAAGATAGCCCTACCCGGTAAAAGACCAAGTCCATATTATAGCAAGATCAGCTCAAATAAGCAAAGAGAAACGACAGTCCATCATTACTTTAATAAATGAAGGTCAGTCAATACGAAAAACTTCAAGAACTTTGAAAGTTTCTTCAAGTGCAGTCGCAAAAACCATCAAATGCTGTGATAAAACCGGCTCTCATGAGGACCGCCACAGGAAAGGAAGACCAAGAGATACCTCTGCTGCAGAGGATAAGTTCATAAGAGTTACCAGCCTCAGAAATTGCAGACCAAATAAATGCTTCACAGAGGTCAAGTAACAGACATCTCAACATCAACTGTTCAGAGGAGACTGCGTGAATCAGGCCTTCATGGTCAAATTGCTGCAAAGAAACCACTACTTAAGAACACCAATAAGAAGAAGAGACTGGTTTGGGCCAAGAAACACGAGCAATGGACATTAGACTGGTTGAAATATGTCCTTTGGTCTGATGAGTCCAAATTTGAGATTTTTGGTTCCAACCGCTGTGTCTTTGTGAGACGCAGAGTAGGTGAACGGATTATCTCCGCTTGTGTGGTTCCCACCGTGAAGCATGGAGGCGGTGTGATGATGGGGGTGCTGTGCTGGTGACACTGTCAGTGATTTATTTAGAATTCAAGGCACACTTAACAAGCATGGCTCCCACAGCATTCTGCAGCAATACGCCATCCCATCAGGTTTGCGCTTAGTGGGACTCTCATTTGTTTTTCAGCATGACAATGACCCTACACTACTCCAGGCTGTGTAAGGGCTTTTCGATCAAGAAGGAGAGTGATGGAGTACTGCATCAGATGACTTGGCCTCCACAATCACCCGACCTAAAACCAATTGAGATGGTTTGGGATTAGTTGGACCACAGAGTGAAGGAAATGCAGCCAACAAATGCTCAGCATATGTGGGAACTCGTTCAAGACTGTTGGCAAAGCATTCCAAGCGAATCTGGTTGAGAAAATGACAGCTTTGCACACGCTTGACATCAAGGCAAAGGCTGGCTACTTTGAAGAATCTAAAATATATTTGGATTTGTTTAACACTTTTTTGGTTCCTACATAATTGTTATTTCATAGTTTTGATCTCTTCACTATTAGAGAGAGAAAGGGAGAGAGATGGAAAGGGAGAAAGGGAGAGATTGAGAGGAAGAGACATGGAAAGAAGGTGGTAGAAAGAGAGAGCGATGGAAAGGGAGCGAGATGGAAAGGGAGCGAGGGAGAGAGATGGAAAGGGAGCGAGACGGAAAGGGAAAGAGAGAGAAAGGGAATGAGATGGAAAGGGAGAGAGATGGAAAGGGAGACTGGGAGATATGGACAGGAAGAGATGGAAAGGGACAGAGATGGAAAGGGAGAGAGACGGAAAGGGAGAGAGACGGGAAGGGAGAGAGACGGGAAGGGAGAGAGACGGAAGGGAGAGAGACGGAAAGGGAGAGAGACGGAAAGGGAGAGAGACGGGAAGGGACAGAGACGGAAAGGGAGAGAGACGGAAAGGGAGACTGGGAGAGATGGACAGGGACAGAGATGGAAAGGGAGAGAGATGGATAGAGAGTGACTATGTTTACTACTGGTCAAAAGAGAAACATACTTACAGTGCCTTCAGAAAGTATTCAGACCCCTTGATTTTTCCACATTTTGTTACATTTCAGCCTTATTCTAAAAAGGATTTCAAAGTTTTTTTCTCCTCAATAATCTTCAATGAATACCACATAATGACCCCAAAAAACTGAAATATGACATTTACATAAGTATTCAGACCCTTTACTCAGTACTTTGTTGAAGCGCCTTTGACAGCGATTACAGCCTTGAGTCTTCTTAGGTATGACGCTACAAGCTTGGCACACCTGTATTTGGGGAGTTTCTCCCATTCTTCTCTGCAGATCCTCTCAAGCTCTGTCAGGTTGGATGGGGAGCGTCGCTACACAGCTGTTTTCAGGTCTCTCCAGAGATGTTCGATCGGGCTCCAGTCCGGGCTCTGGCTGGGCCACTCAAGGACATTCAGAGACTTGTCCTGAAGCCACTCCTGCGGTGTCTTGGCTGTGTGCTTAGGGTCATTGTCATGTTGGAGGGTGAACCTTAGCCCCAGTCTGAGGTCTTGAGCAGATTTTCATCAAGGATCTCTCTGTACTTTGCTCCGTTCATCTTTCCCTCGAGCCTGACTAGTCTCCCAGTCCCTGCCACTGAAAAACATCCCCACAGCATGATGCTGTCCCAACCATGCTTCACCGTAGGGATGGTGCCAGGTTTCCTCCAGACATGACACATGACACTCCAATCTAGTTGTACAAATATCTTAAGAATGATCAATGGAAACAGGATGCACCTGAGCTCATTTTTAGAGTCTCATAGCAAAGGGTCTGAATACTTATTTATGTTTAATATTTTATACATTTGCAAAAAAATTGAAAAACCTGTTTTTGCTTTGTCATTATGGTGTATTGTGTGTAGATTGATGAGGTAAAAAATGTATTTAATCCATTTTAGAATAAGGCTGTAATGTAACAAAATGAGGGACAAGTCAAGTTCTCTGAATACTTTCTGAATGTACTGTACTACAGTACAACTGTATGAAAACTATTAGAAGTCTAATTCAAAAAACAAGAATGCTTGTGTAGAATGCCTTGCCACTGCCAATATTATTATTATTTATTTTTTTAATGAATATGTAACGCATTCCAGTGTTCGCCGACCACAACATTCTGGTCCTAGTTCTCCAACCAGCCTGGATAAATGTCAGTGAGGAATAGTTGGGCTGAGAGAGTCAGTGTGTTTATCCCATCTTGTATTGCTGTTCAATACTTCCTGGTCAAGGTATCTAAACCTAGATGCCCAGGGATACACTCAACCCTGATCCAGACCGGCAGCATGACAGTGAGACTTACCCCTGAATCAGACAGACAGCATGACAGTGAGACTCACCCCTGATCCAGACAGACAGCATGACAGTGAGACTCACCCCTGATCCAGACAGACAGCATGACAGTGAGACTCACCCCTGATCCAGACAGACAGCATGACAGTGAGACTCACCCCTGATCCAGACAGACAGCATGACAGTGAGACTCACCCCTGATCCAGACAGACAGCATGACAGTGAGACTCACCCCTGATCCAGACAGACAGCATGACAGTGAGACTCACCCCTGATCCAGAAAGACAGCATGACAGTGAGGCTGGGTAGTCCTTACCTTCCAGTAGAACGCACGGTATGAAAAGTTCTGAGAAGCCAGGCAGCTCGCTAAAGATAGTCTAGACACATTCAGTACAGGTCTCAAGTGTCTGACTGACCATCTTAGCATTCCTCTATGGCTTCTCACTGTCCCAAATAGCCTATATCCTGACTGCAGGTGAGACAGTACACGACCCCGTCCCGATCTAGGCTAAGAAATGGCTATTGTCTTTTCATTACAGCCGGAAGTCAAAGCAATGGTCTTCCATGTAAAAAACAGATGTGCCTACACACTACAGAAGCTTTCCTTCATTGTGCCTACTGTAACCTGCCCTGTCCTCTTCTATGTAAGAAAACATATGTGACTGCCTACTGTATATTGTCTTCTATTTACCTTTAGAGGGAGTTGACATACAGGGTATGTGCTGCATATGTGATAGCTAAACATGCAAAGAGAAATGGTAGTGGGGGTAGTGCGTATATCTCTCACCAGTTACCGAGGCTACACTGTGGTCCCTGACATGCTCTGCATAGATCTTCATCTCCTGGATGGAAGAGAATGGCTGGCAGACAGACCTGGCTTTGTTTGTTTTCCTCTTCCTGTCCTTGATCCTGCCTGCTAAGGCCACAGTAGGCCCGAGCTGGGGGAGTGTTCACTAGGCCAGGACACACCGTAGCTAAATGATTTACAATGGGAAACGAACATATATAGTGTTAGAAGTAGTGCACTATTTAGGGAATAGGATTCCATTTGGGATGCAGCCAGAAAGAACACTGGAACCTTTAGCTTGAGGGGAAACATAGTCAGGGTAGTGGAGGCTAGTGGAGTGTAGTGGAGGGTAGTAGTTTGGGTTCACTTTAGCTCTCCCATCTCCTTCCTCTGCCATTTTAGCCCCTTTACAAAGAAACCACTCATGGAAAAAGACCTGGAAGTTGTTAGATTTGTTTATGTTCATTGAGGTTGATTAAATGTGTACCAGGATTAACTATACTGTATTAATCGAAACCAAGCACAACACTATGCCCAGGGGCATTCAGACCATGGAAATGTGGAACCATTTTTCTTTCAGAAACATTGAGAATGATTTGAATGGAAAGGGGAGTAGCAACTTCCCCATGATGCTCAAAGCACACCACAGGATTACAAACATAAATCCAAAATGTCTAACCACTGTAACGTTGTCCTCGCCACCAGTGAAAGGTGATGCTTTGACTTACAGCCGTATAATATTAGTAGCATGACTATGTTAAACGCATTATGAATGTATTCAAACTAAAGGTCAAAAACACCTCATCTCCCAGACACTGCAGAAGACCAGGGCTACAATGGCACCATATTCCCTACAAAGTGCCATAATTTTGACCAGAGCCCTATAGGATGCCTATGGGTGCCATTTAGGACACAGACCAGGTCTGAATGTCTAAAAGTACATTTATGGTTGATCCAAAAATGTGGTCGGAGGCTCCGTATGGAGGGCGTGACGCAATTGCTGAGCCTCTGGAGGCTTGTGCAGGCCAAATTGACCTCCGTACCACATTGCCGTGCGCCTCTCAAATTTTGTAACAATGCGAAGGGCATAGCTCCGCATAGCTCCGCATTGATATGATTGGTTGATGGTAGGTGGGGGCAGTACGTCCTGTATAAACACAGTCACTTCCTTGACAACTTCCTTCACAATAGCTCTGCTGTGCTTGACTAAGCGCAAGAAGTATGAAAGCCCCGAAGTCTGCGGAGGCTGCATCGCAGTAAATGCTATAAGGCCACTTGACCATTCAGAGCTTTTAATACATGTAACAATACGCCACTGTCTGGTCAGGTGTGTTCAACTGATTCATCCACCCACTCAGTTACATATAATATACTGTCCAAACTAGATGTCGACCGATTATGATTTTTCAACACTGATAGCGATACCGATTATTGGAGGACCAACTGAGTTCCGATTAAATCGGACGATTTAAAAAAAAAAAACGTATTTGTAATAATGACAATTACAACAATACTGAATGAACACTTATTTTAACTTAATATAATACAACAATAAAATCAATTTAGCTTCAAATAAATAATGAAACATGTTCAATTTGGTTTAAATAATGCAAAAACAAAGTGTTGGGGAAGAAAGTAAAAGTGCAATATGTGCTATGTAAGAAAGCTAACGTTTAAGTTCCTTGCTCAGAACATGAGAATATATGAAAGCTGGTGGTTCCTTTTGACATGAGTCTTCAATATTCCCAGGTAAGAAGTTTTAGGTTTTAGTTATTATTGGAATTATAGGACTATTTCCCTCTATACCATTTGTATTTCATCAACCTTTGACTATTGGATGTTATTATAGGCACTTTAGTATTGCCAGTACAGCTTCCGTCCCTCTCCTTGCTCCTCCCTGGGCTCCAACCAGGAACACAACGACAACAGCCACCCTCGAAGCAGTGTTACCCGTGCAGAGCAAGGGAAACAACCACAGTCCCAGAGCGAGTGACGTTTGAAACGCTATTAGCGCGCGCTAACTAGCCAGCCATTTCACTTCGGTTACACCAGCCTCATCTCGGGAGTTGATAGGCTTGAAGTCATAAACAGCGCAATGCTTGACGCACAACGAAGAGCTGCTAGCAAAACGCACGAAACTGCTGTTTGAATGAATGTTTACGCGCCTGCTTCTGCCTACCACCGCTCAGTCAGATACTTGAATGCTCAGTCAGATTATATGCAACACAGGACACGCTAGATAATATCTAGTAATATCATCAACCATGTGTAGTTAACTAGTGATTATGATTGATTGTTTTTTATAAGATAAGTTTAATGCTAGCTAGCAACTTATCTTGGCTTACTGCATTCGCGTAACAGGCAGTCTCCTCGTGGAGTGCAACGAGAGAGGCAGGTCGTTATTGCATTGGACTAGTTAACTGTAAGATTGAATCCACCGAGCTGACAAGGTGAAAATCTGTTGTTCTGCCCCTGAACGAGGCAGTTAACCCACCGTTCCTAGGCCGTCATTGAAAATAAGAATGTGTTCTTAACTGACATGCCTAGTTAAATAAAGATTAAATAAAGGTGTAAAAAAAAACTTCTACCATAGCCCGTTCAAAGGCACTTAAATCTTTTGTCTTGCTCATTCACCCTCCGAATGGCACACATACACAATCCATGTCTCAATTGTCTCAAGGCTTACAAATCCTTCTTTAACCAGTCACCTCCCCTTAATCTACACTGATTGAAGTGGATTTAACAAGTGACATCAATAAGGGATCATAGCTTCACCTGGATTCACCTGGTCAGTCTATGTTATGGAAAGAGCATGTGTTCCTAATGTTTTTTTTGTTTGTTTGTTTTTTACACATGAATTAAAAATGAAAAAAATGTAATGTCTTGAGTCAATAAGTATTCGACCTCTTTATTATGGCAAGCCTAAATAAGGTCAGGAGTACACATTTGCTTATCAAGTCATATAGTAAGTTGCGATAAGTATTTAACATGATTTTTGAACGACTACCTCATCTCTGTACTACACACATATAATTATCTAATGTCCCTCAGTCGAGCAGTGAATTTCAAACACAGATTCAACCACAAAGACCAGGGAGGTTATCCAATGCCTCACATCTATTGGTAGATGGGTATACATTTTTAAAAAGTAGGCACTGAATATCTCTTTGAGCATGGTTAAGTTTTTAATGACACTTTGGATGGTGTATCAATACACCCAGTCACTACAAAGATACAGGCGTCCTTCCTAACTCAGTTGCCGGAGAGGAAGGAAACAGCTCAGGGATTTCACAATGACACCAATGGTGACTTTAAAACAGTTAGAGTTTAATTGCTGTGATAGGAGAAAACTGAGGATGGATCAACAATATTATAGTTACTCCACAATACTAATCTAAATGACACGGTAAAAAGAAGGAAGCCTGTACAGAATAAAAATATTACAAAACATGCATGAGACTAATTCACCTTTCAGCAGGACAATAACCGAAAACACAAGGCCAAATCTACACTGGAGTTGCTTGCCAAGAACAGAATGAATGTTCCTGAGTGGCAAAGTTGACTTAAATCTACTTGAAAATCTATGGTAAGACTTGAAAATGGCTGTCTTGTAATGATCAACTATACACTTGACAGAGCTTGAAGAATTTTATAAAGAATAATGGGCTCCTGAGTGGGGCAGTGGTCTAAGGCACACAATGTCACACAATTGGCCCAGCGTCATCCGGGTTTGGCCAGTGTAGGCCGTCATTGTAAATAAGAATTTGTTCTTAATTGACTTGCCTGGTTCAATTTAAAAAGATAACGTGCAAATATTGAACAATCCAGGTGTGCAAATCTCTTAGAGACTTACAAAGAAAGACTGTAATCACTGCCAAAGGTGATTTTATCATGTATTGACTTGTGAGGTGTGAATAGGGGTGTGAATACTTTCAATTTAAATTTCAGTATATTTGCAAGATTTTCTAAAAACATGTTTTCACTTTGTAATTATGGGCTATTGTGTGTAGATGGGTGAGAATATGTATTTATTCAAAAGATTTTGAATTCAGGCTGTAACACAAAATGTGGAATAAGTTGAGGGGTATAAATAATTTCTGAAGACACTGTATATACAAAAGTATGAGGACGCCTTCAAATGAGTGGACTTGGCTATTTCAGCCACAACCATTACTGACAAGTGTATAAAAATACAGCACACAGCCATGCAATCTCCATAGACAAACATTGGTAGTAGAATGGCATTGCTGAAGAGCTCAGTGACTTTCAACGTGGCACCGTCATAGGATGCCACCTTTCCAACAAGTCAGTTCGTAAAATGTCTGCCCTGCTAGAGCTGTCACGGTCAAAGTGCTGTTAATCTGAAGTGAAAATGTCTAGGAGCAACAACAGCTCAGTCGCAAAGTAGTAGTTCACACGAGCTCACAGAACGAGACCGCCAAGTGCTGAAGCGCATAACCCATAAGAATCGTCTGTCCTCGGTTGCAACACTCACTACAGAGTTCCAAACTGCCTCTGGAAGCACTGGCAGCACAATAACTGTTCAGCAGGGGCTTCATGAAATGAGTTTCCATGGCCGAGCAGCCACACACAAGCCTAAGATCACAATGCGCAATAACAAGCGTTGGCTGGAGTGGTGTGAAGTTCGCCGCCATTGGACTTTGGAGCAGTGGACACACGTTCTCTGGGGTGATGAATCACGCTTCACCATCTGGACGAATCTGGGTTTGGAGGATGCCAGGAGAACGCTACCTGCCCAATGCATAGTGCCAACTGTAAAGTTTGGTGGATGATGAATAATGGTCTGGGGCTGTTTTTCATGGTTCGGGCTAGACCCCTTCCAGTGAAGAGAAATCTTAACACTACAGCATACACATTCTAGACGATTCTGTGCTTCGGACTTTATGGCAACAGTTTGGGGAAGGCCCTTTCCTGTTTCAGCATGACAATGCCCCCGTTCACAAAGTGAGGTCCATACAGAAATGGTTTGTCGAGATCGTGTGGAAGAACTGGACTGGCATGCACAGAGCCCTGACCTCAACCCCATTGGTAACCTTTGGGATGAATTGGAACGCTGACTGCGAGCCAGGCCTAATCGCCCAACATCAGTGCCCGACCTCACTAATGCTCTTGTGGCTGAATGGAAGCAAGTCCCCACAGCAATGTTGCAACATCATGGAACGCCTTCACAGAAGATTGGAGGCTGTTATAGCAGGTAAAGGGGGGACCAACTCCATATTTATGCCCATGATTTTGGAATGAGATGTTTGACGAGCAGGTGTCCACATACTACTATATTTATATTCCGGTCTCTGACATCTCTCGTTCTGATATTTCAGATTTTTGTGTGTATTGTTTTTAATTGGTAGGTATTACTGCACTGTTGGGAGTAGGAAACACTAGCACTTCGCTGCACCTGCAAATCTGTGTATGTAACCAATAAACTTCTATTTAATTCGACAATACCTCAGTTTATCCACACTGGTTTTTTTCACAATATATGGTTGTTTTTGTGTTTTTTTCCACAGTGTAAGACAACACAATTTTCCTAATTGAGACTTAATAGAGGAAGAGAATAAAGGCTGTCTAGCAGCCTCACATAGTCATTGACTTCAATTGACAGGTCAGTCAGCCAATACAGTAATCAGTAGCCAGTATCCTCCACACTATTCATTTAAGATTATGCTGCTAAGGCTATCACAGTACACTTTATAATATATTATAAACTGGGTGGTTCGAGCCCAGAATGCCGATTGGCTGACAGCCATGGTATAACAGACCATATACCACGGGTATGACAAAACATTTATTTTTACTGCTCTAATTACATTGGACGTGTTTAAGAACAGCCCTTAGCCGTGGTATATTGGCCATATACCACACCTCCCCCAGGCCTTATTGCTTAATATATAATATAGTTTATAATATAGTTATAATAGAGGACGATCACACACGCAAGCATTTACATACAGACTGAAAACAACAACTGTTTTCAATCAACTCATCCATTCTCACAGAGAGAGTTCAAAGAGTTATGAATGAACACATCTATGAAACATACAAGCTATGATCAGAGGGAAACTGGAGTCAATTAAACTTGGAGTGAACTGCAACATGATGCTGGCTGTGAAACCATGCTGCGGACCGAGTGGAAGCAATAAACTTGATGTTAATCTGTTATTTACGCCTCCGACCAAAGAAATGGAGAGAATAATGAAACAAAGTGTTCAAAATGGACACAGACACACACACACAAAGACACTCCATCTTTGTTTTGTAATTATGGTTTAGGGATCTGAGGCTGGAACTCCAACGTGTCCATTATAAATGCCAGCAGCAGAACAGACCTACTCTAAAACCTGTGTTTGTGAAACATGTTATTTACCACTGCAGCTCATCAGGTCAAAATGCAACACAACAATTCACATAATAGCCACAGCTGCATCACAGCACATCACAACACATCCTCTCTCTTCTCAATCGCTCACACACACAATATGAAACTGCTGCTGCTGAGTAGAGAGGAAAAAGGCGTTTCCCCCCCAGAATCCTGAGGGACAGTGTGTCTTGTGTGTGTGAGGCAGCCAGGCTAGGCTGCATCCTGGAAGGCCAATCTAATGCAGAATGCAGCAGCACAACTGGAGAACATTGTTAATTTGTCCTTCCTGTCAAAGCCGCTGCTTCAGGCACAGCTCCTCTTCCTCTGCAGCTAAAACAACAATAGGCAGAATAAGGAGGATGATGTGGAATATAGCCTATGTCCGTGTGGGATCCCAACTTGCCTGAGGTGGATATGATGAGCATGGTTAGGTCTAGGCCTACTCAGTGGACAATGTCACGTGTGCACGCACACTGACAGACACAGACACAAGCATGCATCCACGCACGTACTCACAGACACCCACCAAGTGGCCCCTGGAAGTCTTGGAATGAATTCATTAAGCAATGAATGAGTCAAATCTAAGTCTGTATGTTTCCTTTCATCCCCCTTATTACTGCCAAGCCATTAGATTACAAACTGTACAAGTGTTTGTTTATGTGTCATCATGAAGTCTGTATCTGTCTACACATCTGCTCTCCTGGCTCTGAAAGTGTACTTTCAAAAGTGGGGGGATCTGGTCCTGTATTTGTCAAGTGTCTCAGAGTAGGAGTTTTGATCTAGGATCAGTATTGCCATTTAAATCGTAATAATTCAGACTATTATGGACAAGGTTAACCTGATCCTAGATCAGCACTCCTACTCCGAGACACTTAATCAAGTGGCCCAGAGTGCAATACTGTCCCACCCTTCACTCTTTACAGAGGTTTATTGTGAGTCTCAAGCAGACAAGTAGATGTTTGGAACGTCCCTGAAAAACATTGGGATAGTCAACACGAACACAATATTATGGCAGACCAAGGTCATATGGCATATCAAAAAACGATTTCACCTTTTTGTGTGCGTGTGTATATGAGAGAGAGAGAGAGAGAGAGAGTATGTAATATAAAGACTTATTTCATAATGTATAACATGAACGTCAGACTATCCTATCACATTCACGAGTCTCCTGGATTTCGGCTAAATGAACTAAAAGTAGCCTAACAATGACAATATATGCCTGGTGGTTTACACTCAGGAGTCACTCACTGCTCCTAAAAATACAGGCCTTCACTGCACTGTAATTTAAAGGGCCTCGGGCTACGCGAAGCTTACAGTTGTAAACAGTAACAAGAATTCCACGGCAATAGTCAAATATAATGGCAGCCGTAGGCTTCACATGGGTGTAACTGTAGCGAATCACAAATCTTCAGGAAACACCCATAGGCTAGGCTACCTATAGTTCCCACATACATCTCTCAGAAAGGTAGTCTAGATAGACTACACAAACGAAACAATAATTGAATAGACTATGCTCTAAGACTTTAAGATCATATTGTGGAAAGAAATGTAATATACAACCATTTCTGGAGATTCCCGAGTCATTGTTAACTATTAAATGTACGGTAACGTTACTTTCCTGAAGATTTAATCAATGACAACCCACATTTTTTTGTTAGCTTGAATTGGTTAACGTTACTGTTACGTTTGGCACATTATAGCGATGAAGTATCAATTGAGCGACAACACCAATGATTGAGCATTACCTCAGAATATTAACTGATATGGAAAATAACTTATAATGGTATGTGAAGAAAACGTCAGTTTCGGCACAGCAAATCCTCCATCACACACACAGGCTTCAACTGGAAGCCGCCTACATTTTACATAAAAATATAATATAATAAACATGACTGTACTCACTTTGTCCTTTCCGATTCGCGTGTCTGATCAATTCACTTTAGTTAACCGGTTTAATTCCTCGTTTATATGTGTTTTAAATCCGTTAAAAACTGAAGTTGCTTAGCGGTTCGTGCGCTCTCCTTTCTCTGCCCACCACTCCAGGCTCGTTGAGTTCTGTATATTCCTCATCCTGAGCCGAGCATTCCAATATGGCTGACAGGAACAACCGGCCTACAGTTGAAGCAACTACACCCCTCACAGGAAAATTGTGAAGCAGGCAGGCGTTAGAAAAACTGTAGCAGGCAGTGCCACACACTCACCAAACATTCATGCCGCCACACCTTGAGTGTTACTTTAAAACAGCATTCTACTTTAAATGTTTCAAGTCGTGGTGATTCATTTTGCGATGCCCCAGCAATTACTGTAATACTTGACATCAAAGGCTACAATGTAACGTTCTAAAACTTAAGGCTGCCCCAGAAGTCGATGTGTATGTTTTTTTTTTTGTTGACAATGTTGCAAATTATCTACTGTGAGCTGCTAATGTACTAATAATTTTAAGCAGCTCTGTATTTTATACCCTACTGTATCATTTTGAACATAGCTGTTATTGCATATATTTGAATCGATCTTATCATTTTCAAAAGGTTTTATTTAGTTTCTATTTATGTGGTGGTGTGTGTATGTATTTGACTGAATGACCACTTGCTATCCTACTTCTCTGCACACAATTTGTTCACACACCACAAGTATGTTTCATTTCAAGTAGAAGGGGTTGCCCCTAAAGTAGCCTAGCTAGCCTACATATCTAGGGTCATATACTCCAACCCTACCATTAGAGGACAAAGTAAAGTTGATGACATGATGTGTGCATTGGCGCATACACTGTTTGCATGCAGTGGAGTCAAGTTACCTGGAGACTGATTTATGTATCAACAAAAAGGGCCACGATTTACTAATTGCATCACCCTTCCCCCACATCAGAGGGCTGCAAGGCCAGCAACACCTGTTCACTGGTAACCGGACTCTCCTTCTCATTCTCTTTTGAGGAAATCACAACTATGTTTTTTGTTGTTGCTGGATTTCCACCACAAAGAGTAAGTGTATGACTGATATCTTGTCATTACAGTAATGATTCAATGTTTACCTGCAGTCCTATATGGGTGTTGTGATGGATGTGCACTACTGTGGTATCCATCATATATAAGGGAAACATAATTCCCACTCCGTATGATTACGTGTGTGATACAATAGTTGAGTGCGAGGACTCTTGATAAAGAGAGACTCAATGGAACTTCAATACAACTAACAGTACCCACCATGGCCTGAACTACGGTGGCAAGAAAAAGTATGTGAACCCTTTGGAAATATCTGGATTTATGCATAAATTGGTCATAAAATTTGATCTGATCTTCATCTAAGTCACAACAATAGACAAACACGTTGTGCTTAAACTAATAACACACTAATTGTATTTTTCTTGTCTATATTGTATACATCATTTAAACATTCAGTGTAGGTTGGGAAAAGTATGTTAATCCCTAGGCTAATGACTTCTCCAAAAGCTAATTGGAGTCAGGAGTCAGCTAACCTTGAATCGAATCAATGAGACGAGATTGGAGATGTTGGCTAGAGCTGCCCTGACCTATAAAAAAAACACACAATTTGAGTTTGCTATTCACAAGCAGCATTGCCTGATGTGAACCATGCCTTGAAGAAAATAGATCTCAAAAGACCTAAGATCAAGAATTGTTGACTTGCATAAAGCAGGAAATGGTTACAAAAGTATCTCTAAAAGCCTTGATTTTCATCAGTCCACGGTAAGACAAATTGTCTATAAATGGAGAAAGTTCAGCACTGTTGCTACTCTCCCTAGGAGTGGCTGTCCTGCAATGATGACTGCAAGAGCACAGCGCAGAATGCTCAATGAGGTTAAGAAGAATCCTAGAATGTCAGCTAAAGACTTACATAAATCTCTGGGACATGCTAACATCTCTGGTGAGTCTACAATACGTAAAACACTAAACAAGAATGGTGTTCATGGGAGGACACCCCGGAAGAAGCCATTCCTGTCCAAAAAAAACCATTGCTGCACGTCTGAGGTTCGCAAAAGAGCACCTGGATGTTCCACAGTGCTACTGGCAAAATATTCTGTGGACAGATTAAACTAAAGTTAAGTTGTTTGGAAGGAACACAACACTATGTGTGGAGAAAAAAAAGGCACAGAACACCAACATCAAAACCTCATCCCCACTGTAAAGTATGGTGGAGGGAGCATCATGGTTTGCGGCTGCTTTGCTGCCTCAGGGCCTGGATGGCTTGCTATCAACGGAAAAATGAATTCCCAAGTTTATCAATACATTTTGCAGGAGAATGTAAGGCTATCTGTCCACCATTGAAGCTCAACAGAAGTTGGGTGACGCGACAGGACAACAACCAAAAACAGTAAGTAAATCAACAGAATGGTTAACAGAAGAAAATACTCCTTCTGGAGTGGCCCAGTCAGAGTTCTGACCTCAACCCGATTGAGATGCGGTGGCATGACCTCAAAAGAGTGGTTCACATCAGATATCCCAAGAATATTGCTGAACTGATACCATTTTGTAAAGAGGAATGGTCCAAAATTCCTCCTGATCGTTGTGCAGGTCTGATCCCCAACTACAGAAAATGTTTGGTTGAGGTTCTTGCTGCAAAAAGGAGGGTCAACCAGTTAGACATCCAAGGGTTCACATACCTTTCCCACACTGCACTGTGAATGTTTACAGTCTGTTCAATAAAGACATGGAAACTTATAGTTTGTTTTATTAGTCTAAGCAAACTGTCGATTGTTGTGACTTAAATGAAGACCAGATCAAATTTCATGACAAATCTATGCAGAAATCCAGGTAATTCCAAAGGGTTCACATACTTTTTCTTGCAACTATGTACAGATGACATTTACCGTAGCCAACCATTTTGCCTATCAAATAGAAGGAACGGATACCGGTATACAGTAGATATGGTAGAGTTCCATCCATTTGGCAAACACGGAATGAAGACCCCTCTCGGTTCAACTGCCACATACTGTGCATACAGTGCCTTGCGAAAGTATTCGGCCCCCTTGAACTTTGCGACCTTTTACCACATTTCAGGCTTCAAACATAAAGATATAAAACTGTATTTTTTTGTGAAGAATCAACAACAAGTGGGACACAATCATGAAGTGGAACGACATTTATTGGATATTTCAAACTTTTTTAACAAATCAAAAACTGAAATATTGGGCGTGCAAAATTATTCAGCCCCCTTAAGTTAATACTTTGTAGCGCCACCTTTTGCTGCGATTACAGCTGTAAGTCGCTTGGGGTATGTCTCTATCAGTTTTGCACATCGAGAGACTGAAATTCTTTCCCATTCCTCCTTGCAAAACAGCTCGAGCTCAGCGAGGTTGGATGGAGAGCATTTGTGAACAGCAGTTTTCAGTTCATTCCACAGATTCTCGATTGGATTCAGGTCTGGACTTTGACTTGGCCATTCTAACACCTGGATATGTTTATTTTTGAACCATTCCATTGTAGATTTTGCTTTATGTTTTGGATCGTCTTGTTGGAAGACAAATCTCCGTCCCAGTCTCAGGTCTTTTGCAGACGCCATCAGGTTTTCTTCCAGAATGGTCCTGTATTTGGCTCCATCCATCTTCCCTGTCCCTGCTGAAGAAAAGCAGGCCCAAACCATGATGCTGCCACCACCATGTTTGACAGTGGGGATGGTGTGTTCAGGGTGATGAGCTGTGTTGCTTTTACACCAAACATAACGTTTTGCATTGTTGCCAAAAAGTTCAATTTTGGTTTCGTCTGACCAGAGTACCTTCTTCCACATGTTTGGTGTGTCTCCCAGGTGGCTTGTGGCAAACTTTAAACGACACTTTTTATGGATATCTTTAAGAAATGGCTTTCTTCTTGCCACTCTTCCATAAAGGCCAGATTTATGCAATATACGACTGATTGTTGTCCTATGGACAGAGTCTCCCACCTCAGCTGTAGATCTCTGCAGTTCATCCAGAGTGATCATGGGCCTCTTGGCTGCATCTCTGATCAGTCTTCTCCTTGTATGAGCTGAAAGTTTAGAGGGACGGCCATGTCTTGGTAGATTTGCAGTGGTCTGATACTCCTTCCATTTCAATATTATCGCTTGCACAGTGCTCCTTGGGATGTTTAAAGCTTGGGAAATCTTTTTGTATCCAAATCCGGCTTTAAACTTCTTAACAACAGTATCTCGGAACTGCCTGGTGTGTTCCTTGTTCTTCACGATGCTCTCTGCTCTTTTAACGGACCTCTGAGACTATCACAGTGCAGGTGCATTTATACGGAGACTTGATTACACACAGGTGGATTGTATTTATCATCATTAGTCATTTAGGTCAACATTGGATCATTCAGAGATCCTCACTGAACTTCTGGAGAGAGTTTGCTGCACTGAAAGTAAAGGGGCTGAATCATTTTGCACGCCCAATTTTTCAGTTTTTGATTTGTTAAAAAAGTTTGAAATATCCAATAAATGTCGTTCCACTTCATGATTGTGTCCCACTTGTTGATTCTTCACAAAAAAATACAGTTTTATATCTTTATGTTTGAAGCCTGAAATGTGGCAAAAGGTCGCAAAGTTCAAGGGGGCCGAATACTTTCGCAAGGCACTGTACATCCATCCCTCTCTGCCAATAGCAAGTGGTTGTTCACTCAGCAGCGTTCTGTGCGGACTCATAAAAAGAGGCAGATTCCTATTCCTTATGCACAATCACCCACACACACTTGAAAACACCCACACACTATGAGTATTAAAAGCTTCCAAACGGAGTAACCCTTGGCATAGGGAATCATCCAATCCCCATGATTTACAGAAAACAGGTTTACAGAAAAATGACAGAGACCCAGGTCAGGACAATGGTGCTCCAAGACCATCTTACATAATGGTTTGGTAAATTGGTAATGCAGTTTTGCTAGGGATTTATCTTCAATATTTCATGGCCTTTTACTGTAAATACAAATAGTCTGTGAAAAAACACCCCCACTATCAGCCATTATGAAGCAACACTATATGACCAGCAACCAGACCTTACTCTGTATAGTAGCTAGGTCCCAAATGGCATCCTATTCCCTATATAGTGCATTACTTTTGACAAGGGCCCAGATCTAAAGTGCACTGTGTAGGGAACAGTGTAGGCTGCTGAGGGGAGGATGGCTCATAATGTCTGGAACGGAGCGAATGGAATGGCATCAAATGAATGGAAACCATGTGTTTGATGTTGTTGATAACTTACCACTTATTCTGCTACAGCCATTACCAGCCCACACACACAATACTTCTTCTGGGAATTGATATGTCTGTGAGGGGAGGAGTCTTCCTGTTATATACTGTACGTGTGTATAAATGATGTCATGATGTGTGTTGGACTAATCTTGTTGCTGTCACCCAGTCTGTGGGTTGGTAGCAGGTAGCCTACCCATAGTAGCTACCGGCACTGGGCCAGTAACCGAAAGGTTTCTGGTTCAAATTCCCAAGCTGACTAGTTAAAAAAAATCTGTTGAATTATGCCCTTGAGCAAGGCACTTAACCCTAATTGTGACTAAGTCGCTCTGGATATGAGTGTCTGCTAAATGACTTTATGTATAGATGCTTGATTCAACAGGGCCCCTGTGTAATGTAATCCTAGTATTATAGATTCAACCTCAAAAGGTCTTAAACGGCCCTGGATTCAATTACTACAACTCATAGCAAAGTTGTAGTTATGACCAAAAAACATTGTTTTTAAAAATCCCCCATCTCTAATCTACAGCTGGATTTAAAATGTGGTCTGTGATTGTTTATGTGTTGCATTGTATGAACACAGAGAGGAGAGGGATTTATATTTGTAGAGCTGGCAACAGTTAGATAATAAAAATTGGAATACTCTGGCATTTGGATGATGATTTTGCCATCTGCTGGTGTGATTAATGAGAGGATTCTCAGATGATGTAGATACGGGCTTGCCTGTAGACACCTTAACGGGATTTAATACAAATCTGAATAAAGATTACTGCATGAAGGCAGCCAAATTATTACATCTGATTATATATGGGCCAAGAGGGTTAAAATGTTATAATCCTCAAGAATAAAAAAATGGTACTATAGCTGAATATTGTTGTTGTGCTGTGGGATGAATCAAAATACTTTTTGAAAAGGTACTGTAGATTTTCAGGAGTTGGGCAGGGACTCTGCTGTCCTGATGTTAGGGGGAAGCTTGTGCCACCAAATCGCTATATAGAGAAATTAAAGTATTTAGTATGTCATTACAATGTCAATCTCATGACATGTAGCCTACACAAACAGTTTACAGAAGACAGTTCTGGGATGTGAATTAAAATGTAATAGAGGCTGTACTGTCCCCTGGTGGAAAAAGGCATATTACAAAACAATATATACTACTATAAAGAACATACAAGAAACTAATATTAATGGAAAATATTTCACTTGTTCATTTAAAATGTTAGAAGAAGTAGCTTGTGTCATGTTATATGAAGACTGAGACAAATACATTACTAAACATTTTAATAACACTAAAATGCATAGTTTGGGTTGAGTGTATTAAACATACAAAAACATATTTAGAAGAAAAAGCACATACATCCAAATAAGTATTTCATATTTAATGTGAGTAACTTGTGAAGCATCCCAATATAAAAAGATCTAAGGTTCCTCCTTTGATGTAAATAATACAATAAGCAGTGTACCGCTTAAAAGGAAAATGACACCCAAAACTGTTTTGGTATTTGTTTCATTAGTCCATTGTTGATCTAGTCCAAAAATGCATCACAACGGCAGTATTTCTGTATTTTTTAAATTAAATATCTTGAAAAATGTTTTTCTGATATTCAAAACATGTTGGGATTATATCAACAATGGACTAATGAAACCAATACCTAAATAGTTTCCATTTAACATAAACAATAAGATACATGCGTTTAAAACTATAGGTTGGAAAGTTTATTCCATCAATTAAAAGACATCCTATGCAATCAGGTGAACTTTGGTTTGGTCATCCATCCACAGGCAATCACAAATCATGACAAGAGTTGATTTCCCAACTGTTCATAATCACCTGGGTTATTAGGGCACACCTTAGCAAAACAATTTTCAATGGTTAACAAAAATGAGCATTTCTTATTGAACAAGTTCCTGTTTCAGTCCGTTTTCTACCGTTTGGTGCCTACTGAACATGATCCTGTTCTGACCCCCAGCTACCAGGTGGCAGTGTTGAATTTCCACTCAAGTTACTCCACTTTCCAGATGGCTATCTTCCCGTCCTCGCGTGCTGCCCCACTCAGCACATAGCGGTCCTCTGCGGAGCACAGTGCCTGGACACAGTCTGTGTGAGCTACCAGCTCCTTCTCCACCGTGTGTCGCTGGGCATCCACTACGTAGATCTTCCCCCTGGACTTCCCCGAACTCCACCCTCGGCCCCCAACCCAGATCTGACAGGACCGGTTAACAGATTATGGTGATGAAATAAAGGACACATCTCATTTCTGGTTTTAAGACATGCTGAATTGACAATTGACATGACAGAGTGCATTGTGATAGGAATGATCTAGTCAGTATTTGTTTAAAGCGGGGAAAAAAGGCGGGAAAGGAGCGGGAAAGGGAACCCATGGTGATTTGGGCCTGTTAATACTTTAAACCTAGGTTAAACTTTCACATAATACCTTAATACAGAACTAAGTAATGTAACTAATCCAGTGGAGTATCCAAGCAATGCCATCTTATAGAAAGTACAGTAGAGTAGAATAGAAGCACACTCATTTTCCTCCTACAGTACAGTCTACAGACAATCTCACCTGGTTTTTGACCTTGATAAGGCAGGTGACGCCTGCACAGTCAGGCAGCTGGATCCTCTGGAAAGGCTTGGTGGGCTCCCTGAGGTGCCACACACACAGCTCCCCTACGTCTATACAGGCCGTCCACAGCTGCTCCCTCTGAAACACGTACGGTACACAACACGGCTCCAATCATCACTCCCATACCATGTCAAAGTAGCCCAGACCTCGTAGTAGGCTGTATGTAAACTATGACATACTATGTACATACAGTGGGGTCTGAAATGATTGACACCCTTGAAAAAAGATGAGCAATTAATAGAGTATAAAATAAATAAAATACTGAGTTATTGTATGCAACAAAAAAAAGGAAATTTTATTTTATACTACCGTAATACAATTGCTCAGAGAAAGATATTGTTTAACAGGTAATTTTTTTTTTCTCAAAAAAAAAAAAAGGTAGGATTAAAAATTGACAGCCCCTAAAGATTCTTATAGATAATGTAGTCAAAAGTGTAGTATTTGGTCCCATATTCCTAGCTTGCAATGACTTAATCAAGCTTTTGACTCTCAAACTTGGATACATTTGCAGTTCATTTGGTTTGTTTGATTTGGTTTGCCCAATAGAAATGAATGGTAAATAATGCATAGTGTCATTTTGGAGTCACTTTTATTGTAAATAAGAATAGTCGATGTATCTGAAGACTTCTACCTTAAATGTAGAAGCTACCAGGATTACAGATATGGTGAGAGGTTACCATGTCTTGGGGGTATGATCTTTGATCCTCATCATTATTCCATTTGAGATAATAAAATAAGCAAAATATATATACACACATTTCAGTTTGACACACTCAAAGCGGAGCGCCTGGCACCTTTTACCAGAGGTGTGGACTCGAGTCACAAATGACGATTTTAGACTCAACAAAATCAAAAAAGACTAGCAATTCAACTTTGACACCAATGACTAGTAACTTAACTTGGATTTGAGCCTTTTGACTCAAACTGACTTGATACCCTCCAAGCCAAAATATATACAAAATTATGCTATTAAAAAAAGTGTGCAGCGCATCAACTCTCATTTAACGGATTACAGTTTGAATCGGACAGCAGCCAATCAAACTGTGCCAACGGAGAAAAAGTTGCGTGTGGCAGAGGAAAGTCGGCGAGTGAATTCAAATGGAGCCCTTGGAAAGACACACCTAAGATTTAGCTACAACTGCTGTTCCTAAAACCATTGACACCATTGACATTAGCCTACTGTAACCACACACAGAGAGGTTGTGTGTGTGTGTGTTAAGGTTGGGCGATTGTGTACAAGCCTACGTCGCCCGATTGCGCCCCATAGCGATCCTCGATCGCTATATGGGGGGGTGCAGTGCAGGTTTTATCTCCCATCTTTTGGATCTGTATTTTTTTCCACAGACATTCAGGCCAGTGGAAAATTGTAGGCCTACTTGAAGTTCAGTAGCAGTTGTTTTGATGTACCTTTTAATAAATTATTGTAACTTTATGGCAGGATTGTTTTAGGTGTCTAGAGTATATCTAGAGAGAGAGAGCACTACAATATTTTGTTTTTGTTGTCATATTGACAAGCAGGTAATTTAATTTATTTCCATGGAAATATAAAGTTTATTTGGAAAACAATAAATATATGTTTAAAAGCATTCATGAATTGCGTAAATTTAATATGCTAACTATTACTCTTGTTAAAAATATGAAATGGTATTAAATTTGGTGAAGAGCACATTATGACTGGTTTAGGACTCGAAACTCAAAGTTTAGAACTTGAGACTTGACTCAGACTTGCCTGTCTTCACTTGGGACTTGACTTGGGACTTGAGTGCTAAGGCTTGAGACTTACTTATGACTTGTAAAACAATGACTTGGTCCCACGTCTGCCTTTTACCATACCCACCCACTTAGGAGCCAGGCCCAGACAATCAGGATGAGGTTTTCCCCCCAAAAAAGGGATTTATTTCAGACTGAAAAACTCGTCAGTTTCATTACCTGTCAGGGTGGCTGATCTCAGACAATCCCGCAAGTGAAGAAACCAGATGTGGAGTTCCTGGGTTGGTGTGGGAACACGTGGTCTGCGGTTGTGAGGCCGGGTGGACGTACTGCCAAATTCTCTAAAACAACGTTTGAGGCGGCTTATGGTAGAGAAACGGACATTATATTATCTGGCAACAGCTCTAGTGGACAATCCTGCAGTCACCATGCCAATTGCACACTCCCTGAACTTGAGACATCTGTGGCATTGTGTCGTGACAAAAATGCACATTTTAGAGTGTCATTTTATTTTCTCCAGCACAAGGTGCACCTGTGTAATGATCATGCTTTTTAATCAGCTTCTTGATATGCCACACCTGGCAGGTGGATGGATTATCTTGGAGAAATGCTCACTAACAAGGATGTAAACAAATTTGTGCACTAAATTTGAGAGAAATAAGCTTTGTGTGTGTGTATGGAAAATTGAGGATATTTTATTTCAGCTCATCACTCACACACACACACACACACACACACACACACACACACACACACACACACACACACACACACACACACACACACACACACACACACACACACACACACACACACACACACACACACACACACACACACACACACACACACACACGTGGGGTTGTTCAAAAAGGAATAAAATGTTAGTGTTTTATATCAACTGAATTGCCTTTGTGACTATACATGGAGTATAGCAAATATTAGGTACACCTTCCTAATATTGAGTTGCACCCCCTTTTGCCCTCAGAACAGTCTCAATTTGTCAGGGCATAGACTCTACAAGGTGTCGAAAGCATTCAACAGGGATGCTGGCCCATGTTGGCGCCAATCCTTCCTAAAGTTGTGTCAAGTTGGCTGGATGTCCTTTGGGTGGTGGACCATTCTTGATATACAAGGGAAACTGTTTAGCGTGAGAAACCCAGCAGCGTTGCAGTTCTTGACACAAACCGGTGCGCCTGGCACCTACTACTACCATACCCTGTTCATAGGAAATTAAATGTTTTGTATTTCCCATTCACTCTCAATGGCACACAATCCATGTCTCAAATCCTTCTTTAACCCGTCTCCTCCCATTCATCTACACTGACTGAAGTAGATTTAACAAGTGACATCAATAAGGGATCAGAGCTTCACCTGGTCAGTCTATGTCATGGAAAGAGCAGGTGTTAACATTTTATATACTCAGTATGTGTGTATAGATAGATGGATAGAGATATATACACACAGTACAGTTGGAGAGTATTCAGACACCTTGACTTTTTCCACATTTTGTTACAGCCTTCTAAAATTTATTACATATTTTTTTCCCTCAATCTACAAACAATAATACTCCACAATGAAAAAGCGAAAACAGGTTTTTAGAAATGTTTGAGCTCAGGTGCATCATTGATCATCCTTGAGATGTTTCTACAACTTGGAGTCCACCTGTGGTCAATTAAATTGATTAGACATTATTTGGAAAAGCTCACCTGTCTATATAAAGGTCCCACAGTTGACAGTGTATGTCAGAGCAAAAACCAAGCCATGAGGTCAAAGGAATTGTCCGTACAGCTCTGAGACAGGATTGTGTCGAGGCACAGATCTGGGGAAAGGTACAAAAACATTTCTGCAGCATTGAAGGTCCCGAGCACACAGTGGCCTCCATCATTCTTAAATGGAAGAAGTTTGGAACCAAGACTCGTCCTAGAGCTGGCTGCCCAGCCAAACTGAGCAATCGGGGGAGAAGGGAATTGTGCCCGGGAGGTGACCAAGTACCTGATGGTCACTGACAGTTCCTCTGTGGAGATGGGAGAACGTTCCAGAAGGACAACCATCTCTGCAGCACTCCCCCAATCAGGCCTTTATTGTAGTGTCCAGACGGAAGCCACTCCTCAGTAAAAACGCACATGACAGCCCACTTGGAGTTTGCCAAAAGGCACCTAAAGGAGTCTCAGACCATGAGAAACAAGATTCTCTGGTCTGATGAAACCAAAATTGAACTCCTTGGCCTGAATGCTAAATGTCACGTCTGGAGGAAACCTGACACCATCCCTACGGTGAAGCATGGTGGTGGCAGCATCATGCTGTGGGGATGTTCTTCAGCGGCAGGGACTGGGATACTAGTCAGGTTCGAGGGAAAGATGAACGGAGCAAAGTACAGAGAGATCCTTGATGATAATCTGCTCAGGACCTCAGACTGGGGTGAAGGTTCACCTTCCAACAGGACAACAACCCTAAGCACACAGCCAAGACAACGCAGGAGTGGCTTCGGGACAAGTGTCTGAATGTCCTTGACTGGCCCAGCAAGAGCCTGGACTTGAACCCGATCCCAAGGATCTGCAGAGAAGAATGGGAGAAACTCCCCAAATACAGGTGTGCCAAGTTTGTAGCGTCATACCCAATAAGACTCGAGGCTGTAATCGCTGTCAAAGGCGCTTCAACAAAGTACTGAGTAAAGGGTCTGAATACTTCTGTAAATGTGATCTCAGCTTTTCAAATGTCTAAAAATGTGTTTTTGCTTTGTCATTATGGGGTATTGTGTGAAGATTCATGGGGGGGAAGTGGAAAAAGGGGTCCGAATACTTTCCGAATGCACTGTGCATCTCTATATGACCACAGACACTACCCACCTCATGGTAGAGCAGGAGGCTGCTGAAGGCAGTTGGGGAGCCACAGAGCTGCTCAGGAAGGGAGATCTTGCGATGTAACATTCCATTTTTCCACACCTCCATAATGCAGTCTCTGGCACCTGAATGATGTAGGAGGAATAACATTCCCAAATCACAAATAAAACTATCAATAAGAATCCATCTGTCATCTGTGATCCACCTCCAAGCAGACGACACCATGTTGTATACTTCTGGCCCTTCTTTAGACACTGCATTAACAAAGCTCCAGACGAGCTTCAATGCCATACAACTCTCCTTCCGTGGCCTCCAACTGCCCTAAAATGCAAGTAAAACTAAATGCATGCTCTTCAACCGATCTCTGCCCACACCTGCCTGCCGGTCCAGCATCACTACTCTGGACGGTTCTGACTTAGAATATGTGGACAACTACAAATACCTAGGTGTTTGGTTAGACTGTAAACTCTCCTTCCAGACTCACATTAAGCATCTCCAATCCAAAGTTAAATCTGGAATCGGATTCCTATTTCGCAACAAAGCATCCTTCACTCATGCTGCCAAACATACCCTCGTAAAACTGACTATCCAACCGATCCTTGACTTCGGCAATGTCATTTACAAAATAGCCTCCAACACTCTACTCAGCAAAGTGGATGCAGTCGATCACAGTGCCATCCGTTTTGTCACCAAAGCCCCATATACTACCCACCACAGCGACCTGTATGTTCTCGTTGGCTGGCACTCGCTTCATATTCATCACCAAACCCACTGGCTCCAGGTCATCTATAAGTCTTTGCTAGGTAAAGCCCCGCCTTATCTCAGCTCACTGGTCACCATAGCAGCACCCACCCCAGCAGGTATATTTCACTGGTCTCCCCCAACGCCAATTCCTCCTTTGGCCGCCTTTCCTTCCAGTTCTCTGCTGCCAATGACTGGAACGAATTGCAAAAATCACTGAAGCTAGAGACCCATATCTCCCTCACTAACTTTAAGCACCAGCTGTAAGAGCAGCTCACAGATAACTGCACCTGTACATAGCCCATCTGTTAATAGCCCATCCAACTACCTCATACCCATATTGTTTTTTTGTTTTTTTGCTCCTTTGCACCCCAGAATCTCTACTTGCACATTCATCTTCTGCACATCTATCACTCCAGTGTTTAATTGCTAAATTGTAATTATTTCGCCACTATGGCCTATTTATTGCCTTACCTCACGTCATTTGCACACACTGTACATATACTTTTTCTATTGTGTTATTGACTGTTTGTTTGTTTATTCCATGTGTAACTCTGTGTTGTTGTTTGTGTCGCACTGCTTTGCTTTATCTTGGCCAGGTCGCAGTTGTAAATGAGAACTTGTTCTCAACTGGCCTACCTGGTTAAATAAATGTGAAATAAAAATAAATAAATATATATACACAGTAGTATAGTACAACCAGAAGTTATTTTAAGTACCCTATTTTTATGCTTGTACGTGTACTTACAGCACCATAGGGTTCCATTGCAGAGCTGAACGGACTGGAGACGGTCGCAGGAGACCCGGAACCGTTTCCTGACCTGTAACGTGGACACGTCCCACACTATCACTGCACCCTCCGCACTGCAGGAGTATGCCACCTTGGGGCTGCAACAGGGAATACATGTTCAGGTAAAGATTCATGTTATTCATAACCACAGGGAAAAATCAGCAGGGTCATGTTTATTGTGGCACACAGTGGCGAAATGTTTTTAAAAAACGGGAAAGAGCATTTCATATTGGACACGTTCAGATAGTCGCTTCCTGCTTAAGTCCATTGTCCTCCTTTTGGTGCCTAATGAACACGACCCAGGCATAAAGAAAGGATGTTATACTTAAAACAATTTTACTTCGAGCTGGGACTGCTCATTGATGCTGTTATCATGCGGTCCTAAAAAGACAGCTCTCTCTGTGGATATGATGCCAGTAGTAGCTGTATGTTTAACTTCACTATATTACATTTCATTTTACAAGGACAGTGCTCATTAATCAACATTACTGTAAGTTTAAGCCAGCCGGATAGTTTTCAACTGCATGTCATCGTCACCCCTCACCTGTATTTCTCGCTGCGTTCCCCTAGGGACAGCCCTGTGACCTCACTGCGGTGGTCTGTCAGTTGCTGTTTACAGGACATGCTGCGGGTGCTGATTATGTAAATTACTGAATCCTGGGAGCCAATCCACACTTGCTGCCGGTCCACTCCCAGCATGCAGTTCTGGACAAAACAACAAAACATGGAATCTCAGGACCATGTTACCAGACAGGCTGGCCTACCCATTTCAAACCAGGTGGCCTGCCTATTTCAAACCAGGTGGCCTGCCTATTTCAAACCAGGTGGCCTGCCTATTTCAAACCAGGTGGCCTGCCTATTTCAAACCATGGCACCAAGACATTTCAGACATAAAACACAATTTCAAAAACATAGAAGCAGGTCCAAGCAGGTCATTTCAGTCATAACATACTGTACCCACCAGGGGTCAGCAGAATCCCTTGAGTTATTTTCATCTACACAAACACTAAATATAGCCAAATGGGACCAAGCAGAAGACAACTAAATGTGGTAAGTGAATTACTACTGCTTTTTGATAATTCTATAAATTGTCCTCCTCCCTTCAATTTGCCTACTCCTTTAAAATAGTGGTCCCATCCCCATTCCACATAAACAGCCATACCACTCGTGAAGTTCCCACTTGGACTTGGTTCTGCTGCATGGACCAGCTGGCTGCATCAAACACCACCACCTTCCCGTCACTCAGGGCACACCACAGTTTGGGGTTCCCATCACCCTCAGAGTCAGACGACACGCCCAGCTGGCCTGAGAATGTGAACAAAAATATTGCTGAATTCAGGAACCCCTGAATCTGCATTTTCTATGCATCTATTTATATTGTCCTACAAGCATGGCAGAATATTTCTCATATGCTGAAAAAGTCTTTATACTGTAGGTCTGATTCAAATACAGTAAGTAGCTCATGGCTTGACTAGTAGAGATGGTAACTACAGTGCATTTGGAAAGTATTCAGGCCCCTTGACTTCTCCCACAATGTTATGTTACAGCCTTATTCTAAAATGGATTAAATAGTCCCCCCCCGCCCTAAACATGCATGCAATAGCCCATAATTACAAAGCAAAAACAAAGCTCCAAGGACAATTCCGTCGACCTCATGACTTGGTTTTTGCTCTGACATGCACTGTCAACTGTGGGACTTTATATAGACAGGGTGTGCCCTTCCAAATCTTGTCCAATCAATTGAATTTACCACAGGTGGACTCCAATCAAGTTGTAGAAATATGTCAAGGATGATCAATGGAAACAAGATGCACCTGACCTCAATTTATAGTCTCATAGCAAAGGGTCTGAATACTTAAATAAGGTATGTTTTAAATTTTTTGCAGAAATGTCTAAAAACTTTGTCATTATGGGCTATTGTGTGTAGATCTTCTTTTTTTAATTAAATACATTTTGAATAAGGCTGTAACCTAACAAAATGTGGGGAAAGTCAAGGGGTCTGAATACTTTCCGAATGCACTGTATACAGTTAAGTTAAAAATATAAAAAATCCCTGATGAAGGCTGAGGCTGAAATGCATTGAATATTCTTCATTTATAATAAATACGTATATTCTAATACATCTAGTGTCTTATGTGCATAGGTGAATCTCTCTCACACACACACACTGAAGAAGTGTAAACATTTAGTTACACAATGGCTTACATATGGAACGTTTCAGACATCAATCCATATTACGGAATACAACCTAAATCTGTCCTCCTTCAGCCTAGCTGTTCCATTTCCTCTTACGGCCTAACATTTATTTTTCAAATCATAATAGGAAAAAGAAAAGAACTTGATGTGTCACATCCTCCCTTTCTTGGGGAGGAGTGATGAACAGAACAGAAAGGAGGGGAGGAGGGAATCTGGACTCTGTCCAAGAGTACATAAGTGACCTACATTTAGTCCCAGTGAGCTGGGACTTCAACGGTGCTCTGAGCTGATGTAGCACTATTACTAATGCCTAGAGCGGTGCTTCTCAAACCTCTCCACCTAGACATTTCACAAGTTTGTTGTAGCCCTGAACTAGCTCCCCTGATTTACCTATTCAAGGGTTTGATGATTAGTTGACAAGTTGAATCAGGTGTGCTAGCTCTGGAATTGTTCAAAGATATGGAACGTCTTGGGTGTCTCCGAGAAGAGGCTTGTGAACCACAGGCCTAGAGTGTCATGTCCAGGCCCCGTACCATGGTCACTACCATGCCCCCTTCTAATTGGTTACAGATGGACCAATCAGGGGGAAGGCTCAGACAAACACACCACTGTCTGTGAGAGGACCAGGGGAAGGAGTAGGGAGAAGGGACACGGTGTTAAACAAAGAAGCTGCTGTTGGTTCCTTGATGTCACTAGGGTAGCCTAGTGGTTAGAGCTGACAAGGTACAAATCTGTCCTTCTGCCTCTGAACAGGCAGTTAACCCACTGTTCCTAGGCCGTCATTGAAAATAAGAATTTGTTCTTAACTGACTTGCGTAGTTAAATAAAGGTAAACTAAATCAAATAAAAAAGACACAGGCTCCTTTACACAGAGTGCTGGGACTGAGGAGCCTTGGAGACTAGAGCATGTTTCTTACGATGTGCCCAGTGAAAACACGAACCGTACAAATGAGTCTGAGAAAAACAACGCCGATTCAAACGAGTGATGTGAGATGTTCAAGATGTGAAATTAATACAGAAGTCAGAATCAAACATCTCACTGTGTCAGATAGTGTAAGGTCTGTGGAAGTTTACATACACTTAGGTTGGAGTCATTAAAACTTGTTTTTCAATCACTCCACAAATGTCTTGTTAACAAACTATAGTTTTGGCAAGTTGGTTAGGACATCTACTTTGTGCATGACGAGTTACTTTTTCCAACAATTGTTTACAGACAGATTATTTTACTGTATCACATTTCCAGTGGGTCAGAAGTTTACATACACTAAGTTGACTATACCTTTAAACAGCATGGAAAATTGTCATGGCTTTAGGAGCTTCTGATAGGCTAATTGACATCATTTGAGTCAATTGGAGGTGTACCTGTGAATGTATTTCAAGGCCTACCTTCAAACTCAGTGCCTCTTTGCTTGACATCATGGGAAAATCAAAAGAAATCAGCCAAGACCTCAGAAAAATAATTGTAGACCTCCACAAGTCTGGTTCATCCTTGGGAGCAATTTTAAAACGCCTGAAGGGAACACGTTCATCTGTACAAAGAATAGTACGCAAGTATAAACACCATGGGACCATGCAGCCGTCATACCACTCCGGAAGGAGACGCGTTCTGTCTCCTAGAGATGAACGTATTTAGTGCGAAAAGTGCAAATCAATCCCAGAACAACAGAAATGGACCTTGTGAAGATGCTGGAGGAAATGGTTACAAAAGTATCTATAAAAAAGTATCAGTAAAACGAGTCCTATATCGATATAACCTGAAAGGCCGCTCAGCAAGGAAGAAGCCACTGCTCCAAAACCTCCATAAAAAAAGCCAGACTACGGTTTGCAACTGCACATGGAGACAAAGATTGTACTTTTTGGAGAAATGTCCTCTGGTCTGATGAAACAAAAATAGAACTGTTTGGCCATTATGACCATCGTTATGTTTGGAAAAAAAAGGGGGAGGCTTGCCATGGCCATGATCTTGCCTGGCCATGCTGCTGCTCCAGTTTCAACTTCCACCTGACTGTGCTGCTGCTCCAGTTTCAACTGTTCTGCCTTATTATTATTCGACCATGCTGGTCATTTATGAACATTTGAACATCTTGGCCATGTTCTGTTATAATCTCCACCCGGCACAGCCAGAAGAGGACTGGCCACCCCACATAGCCTGGTTCCTCTCTAGGTTTCTTCCTAGGTTTTGGCCTTTCTAGGGAGTTTTTCCTAGCCACCGTGCTTTACACCTGCATTGCTTGCTGTTTGGGGTTTTAGGCTGGGTTTCTGTACAGCACTTTGAGATATCAGCTGATGTACGAAGGGCTATATAAATAAATTTGATTTGATTTGATTTGCAAGCCGAAGAACACCATCCCAACTGTGAAGCACGGGGGTGGCAGCATCATGTTGTGGGGGTGCTTTGCTGTAGGAGGGACTGGTGCACTTCACAAAATAGATGGCAGGAAAATGTGGATATATTGCTTGGTTGCAAATCGGTCTTCCAAATGGACAATGACCCCAAACATACTTCCAATGTTGTGGCAAAATGGCTTACGGACAACAAAGTCAAGGTATTGGAGTGGCCATCACAAAGCCCTGACCTCATTCCTATAGAAAATTTGTGGGCAGAACTGAAAAAGTGTGTGCGATTAAGGAGCCCTACAAACCTGACTCAGTTACACCAGCTCTGTCAGGAGGACTGGGCCAAAATTCACCCAACTTATTGTGGGAAGCTTGTGGAAGGCTACCCGAAAACGTTTGACCCAAGTTATACAATTTAAAGGCAACGCTACCAAAAACGAATTGAGTGTATGTATGTATACTTTCTGACCCACTGGGAATGTGATGAAAGAAATAAAAGCTGAAATAAATCTCTACTATTATTCTGACATTTCACATTCTTAAAATAAAGTGGTGACCCTAACTGACCTAAGACAGGGAATATTTACTAGGATTAAATGTCAGGAATGGTGAAAAACTGAGTTTAAATGTATTTGGTTAAGGTGTATGTAAACTTCAGACTTCAACTGTAATATAAACATTTGTGGTTTGAGTAGGAGGAACAATCACAGTGATTCTATTTAGACTATTATATGAGTCTACTATCAGTAAGCACTGCATGAACCTAAGGATGAAACTAAGGAACAAAACAGGAAGTGGTTGGTGGTGATGAGTTGGGAAAAGCTGTGCCTCATTATTTGTTTAAGAGGCAGTGAAATAAAATAAAAACGCCTCTGGCCCTTTCTGCCAAGCCTCCTCCTGTAACCTGACACCGTCACTGTCCAAGCAGCAGTAGCGGTGTGACAGACCTGGGTTCAAACTCCATTTAAAATACTTAAGCTATGCTTGATTGAGCTTGCCTGTTGTAATGGAACCAATTGAATAGTCACAAAAGTGCAAACCCCACGCACCTGGCACTCAAGGCAGATTAAAACAAACACAAAGTATTTGAAGGATTATTAAATAGTATTTGAAACCAGGTCTGGAGTGTGACATATGTTACTAGGACACAGACAACATGACTCTCGGGTGTTGTTATCATGCAATACCTCGACTACAGAACACAGATGAGGTGTACTACCATGACAGTCATGATCTAAGGAGTACTGTGTGAGGGTACGTGGTATGTCCTAGACTGGAGGAGAGTTTAGGTTGAATGGGAAATACCAGCAGTACCTACGTGACTTACTGAGCATCCTGTAGGGTGTTTATAGTACTGGGAAATCATTCTATAGATATGTAGTGTTACCAGTTTGTTGAACAGGAACGGTGTCTGATGTCATGACTGACACATTCCTTTGAGACTGAAAGCGTGCCTGAGAGTTTACCTGGGGTGTAAAGCAGAACATCCACTGCCTGGGGGCTAGTCAGGCCCAGGGAAGGGTTGATCTTGTGCTTCAGGGTCTCTGACGTGGATTTAGGGACCATCAGCGGGACTGTTCAGGATGGAGAGAGGTCAGAGGTCAAAGTTTGAAATGTATAAAAAAATCTCCCGAAAAACAAACATTTCTGTAAAGTTATTCATTTCAATGATCTAAAATGTTGTGGATTTTTTGGTATGATCTGATGTTTTTCCAGTGTCTTTTTGTCATGTAAAAATATCAACTTTGGGAGACACAAGCTGCTTAAACCTAATTCATAGCTCCACAAATATCTCAGTTGCCATACCTTCCAGTTTCATTCTGTCAAAGTGTGCCAGCTTGGTTGCAGCAAAAATGGCCTTTTGTGACTGCAGACAGCCAACCACTGCATCCATCAACAGGGCGTTGGTCAGAGCCTGCTGCATATACTGGGGGTCCTGAGAGCAAGGAAGAGGGAGAGAGAGTAGGAGAGGAAGAGCGAGAAACAATGCAGATTTGAGATTCTATTCATTAGTATATGAATTATGATGAACGTCAAACATTCTATGCTCCAGATGTACAAGAGTCTGTTTCCCATGACATCATGCTGACGTCAACATGAAAAAGAGAAGAGGAATAGAAAGCAAAATATCTCTAGGGCCAGTAGTTTGTAACCAGACCAACTGGCTCTTACGGTAACTCCATGGCATCTGAACCATGTGTTGGGGGAGGCTAGCCTGGTGCCAGATCTGTTGGTGCGGTCTTACCAACTCCTTGTCTAGTGTAGTTACTGTCATGCCACGACAGCACAAACAGATCCGGAGCTAGGCTAGCTGGAGGCAGCAGGGGATGAGGCCTTAATTAAAGAGAAAGACAGAACATAACCCTGGGAAATGCGGTCTTTCCAGTGATAACAGAGAAGACGACAATACATGAAGTGAGATGGGCCGGGGGCCAGAAGCGTCCATGTTGTTTCATGCAGTTTAATAGGGGAAACTGAAGGCTGGAGAGTGGTGCAGACTTTGGACTGGCTGAACAATAGAGCCAAGCCCATATGAAACTCCATAGCTCCCCCTCTTACATGGAATGTCAACCACACCCACTGAGCTACAGTCCAATCTGCCAGAGAGGCCCAGGGTGGGATCAGGACAGAATGGTTTTAGTGCTAATGTTGGCCATCTGTGCCGCTAAAGAAAAACTCCCTTCACAGTGTAGCTACATACTGGCCATACGGCAATACATAGTCGTATGCAGAGCGGGATAGAGAGAGAAGCTATGTCCCAATTATCTCTCCTTCCACCCCAAGGATGTCCTTGTTCACTTCCATTTATGGATTTGAAAGGAAATATCTAGTACAGTAAAAGACATATGGTGAAATAAGGCCCATGCCTTCACCAACCCAATTCCTAGAATTGTGGGAAGTAGTGAACAGGTGCACAATTCAGTAAAAAATATATATATAAATTGACACGCACCCAGAGACAGATTAACAAATTTTCCAATCACATTTTGACATACTACCTTGTGGTCGTCGGCCATCTTCCTTCCAGCCCACATCTCCTTGACCATGAGGTGCCAGAGGTCAACCTCTGACTTCAGGTTGACCTCGAACGTCTCCTTCCTCAGGGTGGTCTTGATCTTCAAAGACGGGATCCTCAGCAGTAGGAAGGGAGCAGAGGAGATCTTCACCTCCTGAGGTACAAAAGCCAAACGGTTATTCACTAGCCTGGTGCCAGATCTGTTTGTTCTGTATAGCCAACTCCTATGGTTGTAAAGACCACAGACCTGGTAGCAATTATTCACCTAACACCATCTTTGACATTCATATTTGTAATGTCATATTTAGTAAGACTTTGTATGATAGTACACATGTATAAGGCCTTATGAGTGTATTTATAGTGGCTTATGACATACTTACAGTGCACTGTAACACTTTTCTTTTTCTATAAGCAATCATAACATGGATAGACCCAGGAAAATGTCCTGTTTCTCAATATGACAGTATATGAAATAGAGTGTTTTTAAAAAACAGATGTAGTTGTCTACATTAGCTGCATAGCAGAGCATAGATTACACATCTATAAGCACATCAAACACACTTTTATTGTATAGATTACTGCATGGATGGGCAACTTTGATGGGGGTGGGGGCCACAAAACATCTGAACTGCATACCCATGCATACACCATGTTTTACAGCTAATTTCCTACAATTCTACACATTTTTCCATACGATGGAGAGAAATGTTTGCAGTTTTTAAAATGATATCTGAGTGAGACTGACTAACAAAATCAAATGCCCCCACCCCCCAGCCAGTAATTCAACCATGATTACTAAGTTTAGATAGCTGGCCGCTACCAATCGAAAAATGTTAGCTGACATGGGCTAATTGAATGACTATCAGTGATTGACATAGAAAAACTGTTGATGTACAACCAAATTTCAAAATTGCACCTTGTGTATTCTACTATTCTAACTTCCAACACTAAGTTGAGACCCCGAAGGAGTGAATAAAACATTTTTTCATTATTGATCCGAGAGCCTTCAATGTATTCACATACTGTAGTAATATCTATAAAAATATATAGTATCATGAATAATATACAGTATATCACAAAGTGTAGTAGTATCGTAGATCAATTAGATCCTAACTCACCTCAATGTCTCTGAACTTGGTGACCTCCATGTACCCGGGTCGTCCTTCGGTCAGCAGGAACAGCCGTCTCTGTGTCATGGCGATCTTGCCCACGCCGTGGCTGGTCTTGACCGAAGAGGACAGCTTGAAGACACACTCATTAGCCTCCAAGTGCTCCAGGGCCGAGGCCGGCAGGGCCACTTCCTGAGCCTCGGCCTCAGTCTCCTTCCAGAAGGTGTAGAACACGCGGAATATCTCCGGGTCCACCTGTTTCTGCTGGCCTGCAGGGAGCAGTCTAGAGTCAGGGTTTTGCAACCATAGGGGCAGTTTACATTCACTGTAAACTGGGTGTGATTCAACTAGGTTTCTCATTCAAAACAATAATCAATGAGCTAGAATGGAAAGGTGACTAGCAGGGTTGGGGAAGGAGTTATAGTATTAGGAACCACATTAAACAGCCTTTTTTTGATTGGCTGGTGGAGCAAGTTCATGGTGTGTGGGTTTACTGGAGAAAAAGATTCACACAAAGCTCACTGGACGTTAGGGCCGGGACCATAACAGTATAACAATATTTTCTCCATGGCAAAATTGAAAACACGAAGCAGACTAAACTCTTTAAAAACCTGCTGTATGTAAAATATTGTGTTCTATAGCTTGGAAAATAAATAAATGTCACTCTGGATGACAACATAATGATGTTTGTTTCCTACATTAGGGCTGTTTTTCTAAATATGTTAAATCCGCTTCATGTTTTGTTTCGATACTGATATTGTCCCTGGCCCTACTGGACGTGCACAGTATGGCTCCTATGTAAAGTGAAACGTGAGGCACTTTAACACACTTCCATGAGGCTACTCACAGTCCAATAGACCATTGTAAGATAAGAGTCCTGTAACAGTCAATTTAACACATAGGACGAATAGTATTCGTCCTTCAAAACAATCAAAGAAAATATTACCTAGACGTCAGCCATGAATGCTATGTGAGGTGTTTGAAGCGACACTAATGTTAAAAGCAAACACTTCTCAGATTTAAGACCCGAGGGGATAGTTGATTAAGCAGAACACACACAGGCCAAGATAGGAGTTGGGCACAGCACAATCTGCAGGCAGTCAGGGTATAATGCTATGCTTACCCTCCAGATTGGAATCAAGGTAAAAGATAGACTGGGAAGAAGCCTTCACCGCAGAGCCACCACCACCACCATGCCAACCCAAGCTGCTCTTACAACATTCTGATCAGGTAAAGGATAAGAAATTAAGCAGATTCAATAGTCAGATGAATTAGCATGGCCATTCACACTACATGTAGTAAGGTATTAACACATCGATCACAGGGACTGGAGTGATTACGGATTATAGGCCAAGTATTATCAATTGGATTATGTTCATACAAGTCCCATACAACAAGGGGCTACTGCAAAACTAACATAGAAGAAAACCTCCACCAAAATAGACAACCCTCTCTCCTTTACTCTCACTCATTATTTCCCTCTTTCTAAGCTTGGTGTCTGTATTAGAGGTCAACCGATTAATCGGAATGGCCGATTAATTAGTGCCAATTCCAAGTTTTTATAACAATCGGAAATCGGTATTTTTGGGTGCCGATTTACCGATTTTATTTATTGTTTTTATACTTTTATATAACTAGGCAAGTCAGTTAAGAACACATTCTTATTTTCAATGACGGCCTAGGAACGTGGGTTAACTGCCTCTTTCAGGGGCAGAATGACAGATTTTCACCTTGTTAGCTCAGGGGATCCAATCTTGCAAACTTACAGTTAACTAGTCCAACGCAATAACGACCTGCCTCTCTCTCGTTGCACTCCACAAGGAGACTGCCTGATACGCGAATGCAGTAAGCCAAGGTAAGTTGCTAGCTAGCATTAAACTTATCTTGTAAAAAATCAATCAATCATAATCACTAGTTAACTACACATGGTTGATGATATTACTAGATATTAACTAGCGTGTCCTGCGTTGCATAGTATCTGACTGAGCATACAAGTATCTGACTAAGCGGTGGTAGGCAGAAGCAGGCGCGTAAACATTCATTCAAACAGCACTTCGTGCGTTTTGCCAGCAGCTCTTCGTTGTGTGTCAAGCATTGCGCTGTTTATGACTTCAAGCCTATCAACTCCCGAGATGAGGCTGGTGTAACCGAAGTGAAATGGTTAGCTAATTAGCGCGTGCTAATAGCGTTTCAAATGTCACTCGCTCTGAGCCTTCTAGTAGTTGTTCCCCTTGCTCTGCATGGGTAACGCTGCTTCGATGGTGGCTGTTGTCGTTGTGTTGCTGGTTCGAGCCCAGGGAGGAGCGAGGAGAGGGACGGAAGCTATACTGTTACACTGGCAATACTAAAGTGCCTATAAGAACATCCAATAGTCAAAGGTTAATGAAATACAAATGTTATAGAGGGAAATAGTCCTATAATTCCTATAATAACTACAACCTAAAACTTCTTACCTGGGAATATTGAAGACTCATGTTAAAAGTAACCACCAACTTTCATAGGTTCTCATGTTCTGAGCAAGGAACTGAAACGTTAGCTTTCTTACATGGCACATATTGCACTTTTATTTTCTTCTCCAACACTTTGTTTTTGCATTATTTAAACCAAATTGAACATGTTTCATTATTTACTTGAGGCTAAATTGATTTTATTGATGTATTATATTAAGTTAAAATAAGTGTTCATTCAGTATTGTTGTAATTGTCATTATTACAGCAACAAAAAAATATATATATTTTTTAAATCGGCCAATTAATCGGTATCGGGCCTCCAATAATCGGTATCGGCATTGAAAAATCATAATCAGTCGACCGCTAGTCTGTATGACTTCCTTACCCACAGTGAGAGCCTCAAACAGCCGGTGAATGGTCCCCTGGTCTTTGACAATCCCAGACTCCTGCACGTGCCTCACAAAGTCCTCCAACTGCATGTGCTTTTTCGGGAGTTGGAACCGCTTGACACCTTCGTCGACATGGCGCGCCCGCTCCCTCTCATGGTCCCTCTTTACTCGACTAATCAGGTGTTTGATTTCGGGTCGGCGGTCAGCCAGTGCCTGTTCGCCCTCCTGTAGAGAGTCCACCAGCGCGTTGACCAGCTCGCCAGGAAAGATGTCTGTGTCTGTCTTGTAGAGGTTCTGGAAGTCTTCTAGAGCATCCAGGCGTTTACCGGCCACTGTGTTGACGAAGCCCCTGAGGTAGTGATAGCGAGCCAGGAGAGAGGAGTCCCCGGAGGCCACCCCGCTGATGGCCTTGCCCAGGAGGGTGATCATCTCCTGGTAGTAATTCTGGACGTAGTGGTAGGCCAGCGGAGGGGGGAACTCAGGAAGCTTGAAGAATCTAACGGGCCTCTGGGGAGACTTCATACCTATGGGGTTCCATCACAAAGGTTTCAAGAACTGAGGTCAGTGTTTCTTAGATTAAATCCATTCATACAGAGGAACCCTTAAAAGGGCCAATCAGCAATTGGAACAATAACAAAGGATTGTCCAGACCACAGTTTCGGTAAAAAGATAGATAAATAGATAGAGCTATGAATGCAAGGACCGACCATCCAAATAAAATAATTAAAAATCCACGGTATCCAAATTAAAGTTAACCATGTTGAGGCTATGCAGTGCTTGTTTACATTTACCTTATTTACAAACATTGGAGTAAAACAAGCTGATATTTTGGGTTCTGATGGGGTACACCAGTTAAACCAAGCTCATGAGGCATTTCTAAGTTATATCAGGGGTGTTGAATCGAGCCCTCAAGTGGTTTGAGTAAACCATTTTACCACATCCAAACTGTGTAGAATGATAATGGATTCTTGACACTCCAGCTTGCTAATGAATCACTAGACAGTCAGGGAGCATTGCAAACTATTTTTATAATACATTTTCAGTGCGGCCCTCCGGACCTCGTTGAAGAACGATTGCGGTGACCCCTGAGTTAAATTCTTCGCCGGTCAATGGTAGTAGCATAGAGGAAAAGGCAAAACGGGAGGCTTTACTCCAGAATTCTGGTATGGAGGTCAATGATTGTAGAATTTGGTCAACAAAAAATAAATGTAATTGGTCATTTGCTACATGAGCCTTATCTGATCGAATAGAAGTTTCGCATTGGTTAGGTTGTTACAAATACACTAATATAAAAGTTGACACACGACATTTCGCCAACTTTGGAAAACAACATATCGAGGTTGTGCCTGTTGTCATAGAGATAGATAGAGGACTCATAATGGATATAACTGTTTTAGCATGGTCATTGCCATTAAGGGCCTCCACCATTCCACCAAGTAGTACACTGGGTGGGGATTCCTAGAAGTTGGGAGAAATCAGCCAATTAATAAAATTGACAACGTTAAAATGCCCATGCCATCACAAACGCTATAATGGCAGATACAAAGATGAGTCCTCTCTCTCTCTCTATGGCTTGTTGTTCACATGCGTAGCTGTCCACCTGAACCTACCGCTGTCCACCTGAACCTACCGCTGTCCACCTGTATGTTCTTGAAGGAGGTCTGCCTGAGGGGCCCCGCCAGAGACGCCCCACTCTCCCCCAGGTTGGGCAGGCTGGCCCCCAGCCTCTTGCTGAGCCGGCTCTCTGGGCTGGTGTATTTACGGGCCAACTCCTGCATGGTGGGCCGCCGCGGAGACTCTGTCATGGACCTCAGCCTGAGGAAGAGGCCAGAGGTGGAGGGTGAAGTTGCCTCTAGATGCTGATCTTGGATCAGTTTAGCATTTCCCAACTAATGGTAAAGGTTAGGGGAGGGGAAGCTGATCCTAGATCTGCACCTAGGGGAAATGTCACCCCGGAGCGAGGACAGACATCAGCGGAAAGGCTGTGCTTATACCAGGAAGGGAAGGACTTGGGATGTGCGTTTGAAGATACAGTACTGCAGTGTTTCCCAATCCTGGTCCTGGGACCCAATGGGGTTTTTGTTTTTGCCATAGCACTAACACACCTCTAAAGGGTGATGAGGAGTTGAATCAAGTTTGTTAGTGCTTGAATATTTGTTATTTTTTTAACCAAATTGAAATCCTATTGAATCCAATTCCATTTGCAAGGTTAATATAAACTCTTACTAGTTTAAAGGTAAATATTTATGCTAAACTCTCATCTTCCCTCTCACCTGTAAGCTTCTGTCCGAGTACTCAGCTCCATACGTGTGAATGCGTCCATCTTCCTGGTCAGACGATCCCTTAGGAATGAGTGGAAGATGTGTGTGTCCAACACCTGCAAAGACGACAAAATATACTGCATTCACTTTCAATTGGATCAGATTCTGGACAGAAAATATTGCCCCAAATATTGTAGGTTAGAAGTCAACAGAGATTGACATCTCACTGGACAGACAGACCAGGATTTGTATCATACCTTCTTGTAAAATGGCTGGTCTGCTGGCTCTCTAGACTTAAGGAACTCTTCACTGTTGAAGACTCTGTGCTCATAGTTGAGGTGATCGTGGACTTCTCTGTCGTGGTGGTTGGGGTGTGGAGTATGGGGGGGTAATAATCACTAGATTAGCTTTCCTGTCCTGATATTTTACAGGATATTGCTGTGATTTTGCACAGGGAATTGCAATTGTATTGGTTGTAATAAAGCAAGATTTAATAGGATAACTAAGAGTGTTAGAATGTCACTATTTTCTAAATAGTTAATTTGATTATCAAAAGGCTTTGCTTGTGAGAGAAATAGGCATCTTTGGTCCAACCCAAAATGTATGACTAGATATTCTCAATGTGAGTCTCAATTATCAAAGTTACATAATTAAAGCATGTCAATTAGGTTATAATATTGTAACAACTATGTAATAAAATATACTGTATACTGTACATGATTATTATATTAAGTCATAGTGAACGACGGTGTATAACAGTATATATTTGATGCCTTTTGTCTCTTGCTAGGCAGTCACTGTAAATAAGAATTTGTTCTAAATTGACCTGCACGGTAAAATAAAGGTCAAATACAATTTTATAAATGATACTGACCTGAAGATGTTGACGATGAGTTCCAGAGTGATGTTCTGGATGTGTGTGTTGAGTTTGCTCTGCCACTGCTTCCTCTGGGCCCTCCTCGCATTCACCTCTGTACTGTCCCCCAGGTGACACACCTCCAGGTCATAGTGCACCTGGAGACCCTCCACCCTGCACACACACCCACACTTAATGGGGAGGGGTAACAAAACATTTTCTATTCCAATACTCGACTTGGTGAAATATTCTGAAAACATGTGGCACACTTATCTGCATAACATCCCTATTCATTACAATACACATTGTAATAAACTCAGCAAAAAAAGAAACGTCCCTTTTTCAGGACCCTGTCTTTTAAAGATAATTCATAAAAATCCAAATAACTACACACATCTTCATTGTAAAGGGTTTAAACACTGTTTCTGATGCTTGTTCAATAAACCATAAACAATTAATTAACATGCAACTGTGGAATGGTTGTTAAGACACTACCAGCTTACAGACGGTAGGCAATTAAGGTCTCAGTTATGAAAACTTAGGACACTAAAGAGGTCTTTCTACTGACTCTGAAAAACACCAAAAGAAAGATGCCCAGGGTCCCTGCTCATCTGCGTGAATGTGTCTTAGGCATGCTGTAAGGAGGCATGAGGACTGCAGATGTGGCGAGGGCAATAAATTGCAATGTCCGTACTGTGAGACGACTAAGACAGCGCTACAGGGAGACAGGACGGACAGCTGATCGTCCTCGCAGTGGCAGACCACGTGTAACAACACCTGCACAGGATCGGTAACTGCCCGAATTACACTAGGATTGCACAATCCCTCCATCAGCGCTCAGACAGTCCGCAATAGACAGAGAGGCTGACTGAGGGCTTGTAGGCCTGTTGTAAGGCAGGTCCTCACCAGACAACACCGGCACCAACGTCGCCTATGTGCACAAACCTACCGTCGCTGGACCAGACAGGACTGGCAATAGGTGGTCTTCTCTGAGGAGTCGTGGTTTCGTCTCACCAGGGGTGATGGTCGGATTCACGTTTATCGTCGAAGGAATGTGCGTTACACCAAGGCCTGTACTCTGGAGTGGGATCAATTTGGAGGTGGAGGATCCATCATGGTCACAGCATCATTGGATTGAGCTTGTCGTCATTGACGACAATCTCAACGCGGTGTGTTACAGGGAAGACATCCTCCTCCCTCAGGTGGTACCCTTCCTGCAGGCTCATCCTAACATGACCCTCCAGCATGACAATGCCACCAGCCATACTGCTTGTTCGGTGCGTGATTTCCTGCAAGACAGGAATGTCAGTGTTCTGCCATGGCCAGCGAAGAGCCCGGATCTCAATCCCATTGAGCACGTCTGGGACCTGTTGGATCGGAGGGTGAGGGCTAGGGCCATTCCCGAGAAATGTCTGGGAACTTGCAGGTGCCTTGGTGGAAGAGTGAGGTAACATCTCACAACAAGAACTGGCAAATCTGGTGCAGTCCATGAGGAGGAGATGCACTGCAGTACTTAATGCAGCTGGTGGCCACACCAGATACTGACTGTTACTTTTGATTTTGAAACCCCCTTTGGTCAGGGACACATTATTCCATTTCTGTTAGTCACATGTCTGTGGAACTTGTTGAATCTTATGCTCATATAAATATTTACACATGTTAAATTTGCTGAAAATAAATGCAGTTGACAGTGAGAGGACGTTTCTTTTTTTGCAGAGTTCATCTTAGGACAGCAGACTAACTGTGAGTCTTGTCCTCTAGGTAAAATTCATTAGGCACCAAACGAAAGAAAACAGACTGAAACGGGGAGGGACATGCCGAACAGTCCAATAAGAAACGTTTTGCAACGGCGAGCCCTAATGAACACTCCCCAGATGGTCTCCTATCCTACCGTGTTATAAAACACTCTGCGGCCGCCAGCGGGACATCCGGCAGGTCAATCCCATCAGACCAGGAAGATGACACGGTCCCATCATCAATATTAACCAGGATCAGATCATCAGTTTCCTGTCATGTAGGGAAAACACAGAAATCAACACAACACAGTAATACACAACACTGCCCCTCTTAGAGAATACTGTGTGACGGAGGATAACAAAGGATTAGGGACAAGTCAAGTGGATAAGCTAAAATTAACTTGACTCTTAACGCCTGTACTTTATGTTAGTTAGGACATTGAACCACATGATCCTCTATACCGTGTAAGCAAGTGGAAACTGAAAATAAATTATACATCTTAATAAAGCATGATAAACATGGGTTTTAAATAAGAAATAAATCACTGATGCCAGAAAAATTCAGACTGAGAGGTGTAAACATTCTCCACTATGGTACGAGTGCTCCTTACCGCGGCTACCTCCTTGTAGTGGTGCAGGTGGCAGACCATGAGGTAAGGGAAGGTAAAAGAAAATGTACTTTATTGTCCATCAACGTACAGAGAACAGAAATGTGTCTTTATGCTCAACCCAACCCCCAGAGACACACACCTATGAGGGGCTGGGAAATGAGTCAGCCACAGTGCAGTGCCCCTGGAGCAGTTCTAGGTGGTTAAGTGCCTTGCTCAAGACCCACTTCTCTAATCACTAGGCTACCTGCCGCCCCAGGTAGAGGTCACCACCACCACCACTTTAACCTCTGGGGTAGGAGGCAGTATTTTGACATCCGGATGAAAAGCGTGCCCAAAGTAAACTGCCTGCTATTCAGGCCCAGAAGCTAGGATATGCATACAATTGGTAGATTTAGATAGAAACTTTAGAGTGTTTTCTAAAACTGTTAAAAAATTATGTCTGTGAGTATAACAGAACTGATATGGCAGGCAAAACCCCGAGGACAAACCCCCCCTCCCCAAAATAAATAAATAAATGCAGTGGGTGGATTATTGACTGAAGCACACCAGCTAAACTGAGTTATTATGGATATAAAGAAGGACATTATCGAACAAAAGGACCATTTGTGATGTAACTGGGACCCTTTGGAGTGCCAACAGAAGAAGAAGATCAAAGGCATTTTTTATATTGCTATTTCTGACTTTCGTGTTGCACCTGCCTGGTTGAAATATGGTTTCATGCGTTTGTATGCGTGGCGCTGTCCACATATAATCGCATGGTTTGCTTTCGCCTTAAAGCCTTTCTGAAATCTGACACAGCGGCTGGAAGAACAAGAAGTGAAGCTTTATTTTGATGTATTAAACTTGTGATTTTATGAAAGCTTTATTTTGATGTAATTTTATGAAAGTTAAAAGAAGTTAACCACCACCACTTTAACCATCATTATAGTGATAACTGTCACAGTAACCATCTCTATAACTATCACTATCGGATTACACCATTCTAGCATGGCCATGTAGTGAAAATCCATCCTTACCGCAGCCACCTCTGCATAGTGGTGCAGATGACAGCCCATGAGGTAGGCGGTGGGCGCCATGAGGAAGTCCAGCATCTGGCGTGAGAGGATGGGCACGAAAGGGTGCTGCCACACCAGGGGATGGATGAAGAGCATCAGGCTCTCTGCCAGCAGGGTGAGCCGGGCCCAGTCACAGGACAACAGTACTACCCTCTGCTCTATCAACAGGCTGGTAATGATCTGAAGAGCAGAGGCACCAGCACATGCCCGCAGGCACACACACACACGGCTACATTGATATAGAGATATACACGTCTTTTACCAATCAAAACAGGTTGACAGAAACATACTGTATATTTGCACATAATCCCATTTCCAGTCTTGCACAGTAGACTTTCTTTAACTGCATTGAAAGAACAGATTGTGTAGTGGGTTAGGCAGTTTAGTAGAAGTACAATCAGGCTGTGTGGGACAGCTATGTACTGTCTGTCCTCACTTGGAGGAGCTGTCGGGGTCTAAAGCACAGGAAAGGCAGATGGAGGTCCAGGTCAATAGCCGGCCGGTCCTTATCCTCCCGGGAGGGAAGCCCAATCTGGAGAGGCCTGAGGTTAAAGACCTGGGACAGGACAGAGGAACAACATAGACCACCAACAACAGATATTATCCTGCTGGAACATTACCAACATAACACATGACAATAGAAGAGAGAAACATGATGTGGTCCTGTATGGCTCAGTTGGTAGAGCATGGCGCTAAATGGCATATAGTACAGTTTAATAATGCACGTATATCAAAGCGAGATGGAGAGAAAAACAGTTGGCTCACCACATGAAGTTGCCCAGGTGGGGGAATGGGCACCAGCGCCAGCTTGGCTGAAAACTCCTTCACCCTCTCCTCAAAGTCCCCCATCCAGCTGGGCTTGAGCTGGGTCAAGAGACTGGGAGGGACACCGTTCAGTAAAAACATTAACATAAAAAAGGTCAATAGGTGCCTAAGATGAGTAAACTGATCATTGACACATGATGATGGCCCAAGTCTGGCTGGATTTAGTATGATATGTACTGTTTGGTATTCTCTTCCGGTATTTACTTGAATGAACACAAAGACCTAGAGGAGTAGGAGAACAGTGAATTGTTCTCACCATGACAGGCAGTCCCGGAGAGCGTTGTAGTAAGGATATTTAGAGATGACACAGATGCCGTATGCCGTGTAGAGACGGGACGACTTGGAGGACGACAGGTGGCCATTTTGGTGCCCAACATCCTGAAAAAACTGGGAAGCAAACAACCAATCAGTGACCAATCACCAGATGAGGATCTCTGGAATGGTGAAATTACTGTAGGTCTACTATGTCATGTGTCCTTCTAAACCAGGGGTGTCAAACTCATTCCATGGAAGGCCTAGTGTCTGCAGGTCTTTGGTTTTTCCTTTCAATTAAGACCAAGACAACCAGGTGAGGAGAGTTCCTTACTAATTAGTGACCTTATTTCATCAATCAAGTACAAGGGAAGAGTGAAAACCCACAGACACTCAGCCCTCCGTGGAATGAGTTTAACATGTGTTCTAAACAATACACAGACAGGTAATACACATACCTACATTTTTAGTGCAGGATGGCATTTATTGGGATGACTCATGTACTGGAGGCAGCTCTGCAGGGTAGTCACTAGCTGGCACAGCCACAAAGTCATTAAATCGGATTTTAAAACTTCTTTGGGATAGGGGGCAGCATTTTCACTTTTGGATGAATAGCGTGCCCAGAGTAAACTGCCTCCTACTCAGTCCCAGATGCTAATATATGCATATATTATTAGTATTGGATAGAAAACACTCTGAAGTTTCTAAAACTGTTTGAATGAGGTCTGTGAGTATAACAGAACTCATATGGCAGGCAAAAACCTGAGAAAAAATCCAAACAGGAAGTAGGAAATATGAGGTTTGTAATTTTTAACTCAGCCCCTATCGAATACACAGTGGGAAATTGGTCGTTTTGCACTTCCTAAGGCTTCCACTAGATGTCAACACTCTTTAGAATGTTGTTTCAGGCGTCTACTGTGAAGGGGGGCCGAATGAGAGGGGAATGAGTCAGAGGTCTGGCAGCAGCCTCGATCTCAGTCACGCGCATTCACATCAGGTAGCTCTCGTTTCATTGCTTTTCTACAGACAATGGGATTCTCCGGTTGTCACATTATTGAGCATTTATGATATAAACATCCTAAAGATTGATTCTATACAAAATTTGATATGTTTCTACGACCAGTAATACAACTTTTTGAACTTTTCGTCTGACGTTCGGCTGGACCTGAACGAGCGTTTGGATTTGTTTACCAAACGCCCTAACAAAAGAAGCTATTTGGTCATAAATTATTAACTTTATCGAACAAATCAAACATTTATTGTGGAACTGGGATTCCTGGGAGTGCATTCTGATGAAGATCATAGAAGGTAAGTGAATATTTATAATGCTATTTCTGACTTCTGTTGACTGCGCAACATGGCGGATATTTCTTTTGGCTGGTTTGGGCTCTGAGCTCCGTACTCAGATTATTTATTGCATGGTATGCTTTTTCCGTAAAGTTTTTAAAAAATCTGACACAGCGGTTGCATTAAGGAGAAGTGTATCTAAATGGAACATGCATAACACTTGAATTTTCATCAACATTATAATGTGTATTTCTGTGAATTGATGTGGCTCTCTGCAAAATCACTGCATGTTTTGGAACTACTAAACATAACACGCCAATGTAAAATGAGATTTTTGGATATAAATATGCACTTTATCGAACAAAACATACATGTATTGTGTAACATGAAGTCCTATGAGTGTCATCTGGTGAAGATCAAAGGTTAGTGATTAATTTTCATCTCTATTAGTGACTCCTCACTTTGGCTGGAAAAATGGTTGGGTTTTTCTGTGACTTGGTGATGACCTAACAATCGTTTGTGGAGCTTTCGCTATAAAGCATTTTTGAAATCAGACACTGTGGCTGGATTAACGAGATTTGTATCTTTAAAATGGTGCCTAATACTTGTATGTTTGAGAAATTTGATTTATGAGATTTCTGTTGATTTGTATTTGGCACCCTGCAATTTCATTGGCTGTTGGAGAGGGGTTCCGCCAGCGGAACCAGTCCTAGACAGGTTAACCCTAACCACACTACTAACCTTATGCTGAGCCCTAACCTTAAACACATTTCTGTTGTTATGAATGTTTATGATATATTGCCAATTTTTACTTTGCAGCTAGCAAAGTGGAAATCTCTCAGCTCTGCCTCCAGGACAAGATTCATCCCAATAAATGTCAACCTGCATTTTAAGTAGACTTCTAACTCAGCAGTGAACAGGAAACCTGTCCATAAAAGGCTTCAGATGTCCATGTTTGTAATCAATCCATCTTTTGATTATCTAAACCTAGCTAATATAGGCTACATACCCAGGGAATGTAACAGTAAGCCCCTTTGTTTAAGCTATTTTCTTTCCAAGAATCCAAAGCATTCCAGTTGGCATGAATAAAGCTCAGCTGGTGAGCCGTCTCACCTGTATAGGCCTGTAGTACTGCACCACTACAGCATGTGTCCTGTTCCCAAAGACATCAGTAAACACCAGGTAATGGTACGAGTCTTCTCTCTGCTCGCTGGCTATCTGAAGACCACCTGGTCAATGGAAGAATACCAACAAGGTCTCATAAGCATGACAAGAGGAATCACATCACTGCTTCATATACAGTTGTGTGTGATAATCAGAACATAGATAATCAGCTCATAGTGTATGTGCCGTGTTTTGTCCTAATTTGATGGATTTAATTTACTAGACAGGGATATCGTACAGTAATCAACATCTCAATACTAATGGTATATGGGATTTAGCTAGACAGCTAGTTTTCATCCATCCTTGTCTAGCTATTTCACTATCATGATTCTAGTTTGAATCAAAACTGCGACTTCGACATCACGCTGTGTCACCTGGGAAGCAGAGTTGAGGCAGGGCGATGAGGTCCAGGTCCTTGGGGACACTGATGTCTTCTGTGGTGGTGCCGCCTCCTCCATCGCTACCCTTGGCTGTCTCTCCATTAGCTATTCCAGCCCTCTCCTTCTTCTTCTTGATGAAGGAGCGCCTCCTCTGGACCCTGCTGAAGGCCGGGGCGTGACCATGGGTCTCGCTACTCGCACTCTCCTTGGTCACAAAAGGTGGGGCGTGAACCTGCAGTACCTCTGCCCCCAACAGGGGAAGCTCTTTGATTTTGCCCTGTTGATGGGACTGGCAGGAAGTGGAAACATTTTCAATATGTAACATGCTGTACATAACATACATAGACCTACATATGATGTGTATAAGTATGTTTCTTACATTTACTTTAAGGGACTTGCCCAAGGACACCGGCAGATTTTTCACCTAGTCGGCTCAGGGATTCAAACCAGCAACCTTGCGGTTAACCACTATTCCACAGTGTTCTTATTGATATGATGTGGTGGTAGCCTAAGCCCACAATAACCAATGTGTTGCAAAAACAACAGTGTATGCCCCCACCATGTATCAGTCCATTGATTGAGTCAGCAGTACCTACCTGATGGACTTCCCTGAGTTTTTCGTTGGCTGCTCCAACCACTACACAAGCCTCCAGCAGTCCAGAGGGAATATCTGCCATCAGAGCCTAGACAACAGCAGAGCCTAGACAACAGCAGAGCCGGCCAGATACCACAGAGTGTGTGTCTACCAAGCTGTCTGGTTACAGCATTGTCTTCTGTTTGGAGTCCAACAGGTGGCGTCACTCCTTCGTAACACTCCTCCTATATAACGTAAGATCAACCGAGTGTGGACAGAGTCACACCATCTGACGTGAAGCAATGGTGTCTGTCTACAGTCCATACATCCAGACTAGAGTCAGAATGCTAGGCGTCCTGCTTCTTCCACCTCTTTCTTCACCTTCACAGGACCCATCTGGACCAGAACCACCTAGAGGAAAGGCCCATCTCAGTAGAATCATCCAGACCATGACCTCAGGTCTAGGAAATGACAGACAGACATGAGTCAGTTAGGTTAGTCATTCTATAAGCCACTGAGATGCTTGCCTGCCGGCCTGGTAGTCGCTACACTCCCCCAAACACATAGTCATCCCACCAGATGTTGGGGTCTGATCACTCAGGCAGATAACCACAATCACATCCTTAAAATGTTTAAAATGCATCTGAAGCCCAGGGGAGAAAATCAAGAAACAGTTGTTACCGTAACTTGACAAAAGTTTCATCTGAAAGTCTAAACCTGATAGTTCCCGTAGATGCAAACCAGAACTGTTTAGAGTTTAACCTCAAACTACCCAAGAAAGTGTTTCCCAAACTCTGTCCTCAGGACCACATTTTGTTTTTTTCCCTAAGCACTACAGACCAGATTCAAGCTTGATAATTTAAATCAGCTGTGTAATGTTAGGGCAAAAAACTAAAACGTGCACCCCTTGGGGCCCTGAGGACAGAGTTTGGGAAACGCTGACCTAAGACATGTTTTCCTCATATCTTCGCCTACCTATTTTCCTCTGCTGTTGGCTATGGTAGAGAAGAGATATGCCTTCACTGATGTAGGTTACACAAAGGAGCCATTCTAGGAGTGAAGATTTCTAGGTATAGTTTTTCCTCAGAACAAATAACCGACGTTACACATTCCTCTGCGGACTGTGTTCTGAAGCCTCAGATGGTGAATTACAATCTGTCTGCATTCTTCTGCCCGCTTGAAGATGTCAGACATATATAGCCTACATCAGTTATTCACACAGTGTACAAAACAGCGTTCCACAGGAATACTGGCCCATGTTGACTCCAATGCTTCCCACAGTTGTGTCAAGTTTGCTGGATGTCCTTTGGGTGGTGGACCATTTTTGATACTATCCTGTTGCCTAGTCCCCTTACCCCTACACATATCTACCACCATCACTCCAGTATCTCTGCACATGTAATCATTGTATTGGAACTGACAAATATTTCCTGTATATAGTATGCTTATTTTGTGTTTCATATTTATCATTCTTATTTTTCATGTTTTTTTCTAGTAATACACATACTGATTATTGTGTTGTTGGGTTTTGAGTTTGCAAGAAAGGCATTTCACTGTACTTGTGCATGTGACATTAAAACTTGATTCACCTGGTCAGTCACGGAAAGGGCAGATTTTCATAATGTTTTGTACACTCAGTGTATGTCATAGGCTTGTATCAGTATTGATGCATAAGCATAGCTAGATCAGTTCTCAGTAAATCTTACTTACACACTGCTGCCAGTACTACTGCTGCTGCTGCTACTACTACAAATAGGGGCGGTGTCATGTAAAAAGCTCACAATCGATTATAATTGTGAGCATTTTTACGCTTATGACTGGCTGTGATTGTGATGTCAAAGACTGAAAAAGCTCAGCTTGAGAATTCTCACGCTTCTGCCACAGAGTTTCTAAACCCAGAGGTGCAACATCACGAGACTTCCGGGAATGCTAGCGAAACAGACCAATAAGATTGGCACGTGGTAATTTTCACATTGTGACGATATTTCCGGCATGTGTTATAACGGTGAAAAAGCTCATAGTCAATCATAATCATCGATTATGAGCCGTTTCACCCGTTGAGCTTTTTCACATTACAAGCAGCAGGTAGCCTGGAGTTTAGAGCGCTGGGCCAGTAACCCAAAGTTTGCTGTTTTGAAATACCGGAGCTGACAAGGTAAAGGAAAAAAACGAGATCTATGTATATACAATGGCTTGCGAAAGTATTCAACCCCCTTTGCATTTTTTCCAATTTTGTTGCATTACAACCTGGAATTAAAATATATATTTTGGGGGTTTGTATCATTTGATTTACACAACATGCCTACCACTTTGAAGATGCAAAATATGTTTTATTGTGAAACAAACAAAAATTAAGACAAAAAACAAACAAAAGAACTTGAGCGTGCATAACTATTCACCCCCCCAAAGTCAATACTTTGTAGAGCCACATACACATGGTTAGCAGATGCTAATGCGAGTGTAGCGAAATGCTTGTGCTTCTAGTTCCGACAGTGCAGTAATAACCAACAAGTAATCTAACTAACAATTCCAAAACTACTGTCTTATACACAGTGTAAGGGGATAAAGAATATGTACATAAGGATATATGAATGTGTGATGGTACAGAGCAGCTGCAAGTCTCTTGGGGTATGTCTCTATAAACTTGTCACATCTAGCCTCTGGGATTTTGCCCACTCTTCAAGACAAAACTGGTCCAGCTTCTTCTAGTTGGAGCGTGTAATATCTGAAAATGTAGCTAGCTAACGCTAGACAATATTACCTGTATACGTCATCATGCATGATGGACCCGTCTCCCTGTCAGGATGCCATACCACGGTTGCACTTAGTTTGAAGATGTAATCTGGAGACAGGTGTTTTCTCCATCTCTTTAGCTATCATACTCTAATTCCACTGACTTAAAAACTTGATCCTACAGAAAGTGGAGAGCAAAACGTATGCAGCTCCACTACACAATTTTTAAAAAATTATATCCGGATTACCAACACAGACTGATGACTAACATTAGTTTAAATTGGCTCAATTAGGAAGAACAACAACGGTTCAGAATGACATGTTCATGACTGTTGATATTCACAGGGTTCCGCTTGTGTACAGCAATTTATTTCACCTTTATTTAACCAGGTAGGCCAGTTGAGAACAAGTTCTCATTTACAACTGCGACCTGGCCAAGATAAAGCAAAGCAGTGTGACACAAACACAGAGTTACACATGGAATAAACAAACAGTCAATAATACAATAGAGAAAGTCTATATACAGTGTGTGCAAATGAGGTAGGATAAGGGGGGTGAGGTAATAAATAGGCTATAGTGGCAAAATTATTACAGTATGGCAAATTAAACACTGGGGTGCAAAGGAGCAAAATAAATAACCAATATGGTGATGAGGAAGATGGATGGGCTATTTATAGATTGGCTATGTACAGGTGCAGTGATCTGTGAGCTGCTCTGACAGCTGGTGCTTAAAACTAGTGAGGGAGATATTTGCAGTTCATTCCAGTCATTGGCAGCAGAGAACTGAAAGGAAAGGCGACCAAAGGAGGAATTGGATTTGGGGGTGAGCAGTGAAATATACCTGCTGGAGCGCATGCTGTGGGTGGTTGCTGCTATGGTGACCAGTGAGCTGAGATAAGGCAGGGCTTTACCTAGCAACGACTTCTAGATGACCTGGAGCCAGTGGGTTTGGCGATGGATATGAAGCGAGGGCCAGCCAACGAGAGCGTACAGGTGGCAGTGGTGGGTAGTATATGGGGCTTTGATGACAAAACAGATGGCACTGATAGACTGCATTCAATTTGCTGAGTAGAGTGTTGGAGGCTATTTTGTAAATGACATCGCCGAAGTCAAGGATCGGTAGGATAGTCAGTTTTATTAGGGCCTTTCCTTCCAGTTCTCTGCTGCCAATGACTGGAACAAACTGCAAAAATAACTAAAGCTGGAGACCCATATCTCCCACACTAACTTCAAGTACCAGCTGTCAGAGCTGCTCACAGATCATTGCACCTGTACATAGCCCATCCAACTACCTCATCCCCATACTGTATTTATTTATTTCTCTCCTTTGCACCCCAGTATCTCTACTTGCACATTCATCTTCTGCACATCACTCTTAATTGTTATATCGTAAATACCTCGCCACTATGGCCTATTTTATTGCCTTACCTCCCATATCTTACCTCATTTGCACACACACACACACACATATATACATATATATATATACACACACACACACACACACACACACACACACACACACACACACTTTTTTTCTACTATATTATTGACTGTGTTTATGCCATGTTTGTGTCGCACTGCTCTGCTTTATCTTGGCCAGGTTGCAGTTGTAAATGAGAACTTAGAGACTAGTCAGGATGGAGGGAAAGGTGAACGGAGCAAAGTACAGAGATCGTTGATGAAAACCTGCTCCAGAGCACTCAAGACCTCAGACTGGGGGTGAAGGTTCATCTTCCAACAGGACAATCCCAAGCACATAGACAAGACAGCCAGAGCCCGGATTTGAAACTGATTGAACATCTCTGGAGAGACCTGAAAATAGCTGTGCAGCGACGCTCCCCATCCAACCTGACATCTCTGCAGATCCTCTCAAGCCAAGAATGGGAGAAACTCCCCAAATTCAGGTGTGCAAAGCTTGTAGCGTCATCCTCAAGAAGATTTGAGGTTGTAATTACTGCCATAAGGTACTTCAACAAAGTACTGAGTAAAGGGTCGGAATACCTATGTAAATGTAATATTTCTATTTTTGCTTTTGGGTGGCAGGGTAGCCTAGTGGTTAGAGTGTTGGACTAGTAACCGGAAGGTTGCAAGTTCAAATCCCCAAGCTGACAAGGTACAAATCTGTCGTTCTGCCCCTGAACAGGCCCACTGTTCCTAGGTTGTCATTGAAAATAAGAAGTTGTTCTTAACTGACATGCCTAGTTAAATAAAGGTAAAATAACATTACGGGGTATTGGGTGTAGATTGATAAAACACATGAAATCAGTTTTAGAATAAGGCTGTAACGCAACAAAATTTGGAAGAAATACAATGGGTCTGAATACTTTCCAAATGCACAGTGTGTGGGTAGATAGGAGTGGCCACCATCATTCTTAAACAGAAGAAATTTGGAACCACCAAGAGCGCTCACCCGCCTCTCTCCACACACACACAACCAGTCAAAAGTTTGAACACACCTACCCATTCAAGCGTTTCTTTATTTTGACTATTTTCTACATTGTAGCATAATAGTGAAGACATCAAAACTATGAAATAACACATGGAATCATGTAGTAACCAAAAAAAGTGTTAAATCAAATATTTTAGATTATTCAAATTAGCCACCCTTTGCTTTGATGTTGCACACTCTTGGCATTCTCTCAACCAGCTTCATGAAGTAGTCACCTGTAAAGCATTTCAATCCCAAAATCCAGCAAGCGCTATGATGAAATTAGGCTCTCATGAGCTCCATCACAGGAAAGGAAGACCCAGAGCTACCTCTGCTGCAGAGGATAATTTCCTTAGAGTTACCAGCATCAGAACGCAGCCCAAATAAATGCTTCAGACTTCAAGTAACAGACACATCTCGACATCAACTGTTCAGAGGAGACTGTGTGAATTGCTGCAAAGAAACCACTGCTATAGAACACCAACATGAAGAGACTTGCTTGGGCCAAGAAACACGAATAATGGACATTAGACTGGTGGAAATCGGTCCTTTGGTCTGATGAGTCCAAATTTGAAACGTTTGGTTCCAACCCGCAGTGTCTTTATGAGACGCAGACCAGGTGAACGGATGATCTCTGCATGTGTGGTTCCCACTGTGAAGCATGGACGAGGTGGGATGGTGCTTTGCTGGTGACACTGATGTATTTAGAATTCAAGGCACACTTAACCAGCATGGCTACCACAGCATTCTGCAGCGATACTCCATCCCATCTGGTTTGCACTTAGTGGCACTATCATTTGTTTTTTAACAAGACAATGACCCAACAAACCTCCAGGCTGTATGACAGCTATTTGACTACAAATAACCCAACCTAAAGCCAATTGAGTCAGACCTAGGGTTGTACATTTTGAGGAATATTCAGAGGTGGAAACTTTCCATGGGAATTAACGGAAATATATGCAAATTAATATTAATACCACTTAAAATGCAGATGTTTTTGCATTGGATATATTTACCAGATCATATGGAGGCAGACACATAAACCTTTTACCTTAAGTAGACAATTGCAAATTATTAAATCCTTCAATAAATTTTACGAATTTAACTTTAAATGCTATTTAATCAGCTTCTTGATATGCCACACCTGGTGGCATGCCACACCAATATACCTGGTGGCATTGATATGCCACACCAATATAATCCAGGTGGATGGATTATATTGGCAAAGGAGAAATGCTCACTAAACGGGGTGTAAATAAATTGTTCTGTTTTAGGTCAGTTAGGATCACCACTATTTTAAGAGTGAAATGTCAGAATAATAGAAGAGAATTATTTATTTCAGCTTTTATTTATTTCAAAACATTCCCAGTGGTTCAGAAGTTTACATGCACTCAATTAGTATTTGGTAGCATTGCCTTTAAATTGTTTAACTTGGGTCAAACATTTCGGGTAGCCTTCCACAAGCTTCACACACAATAAGTTGGGTGAATTTTGGCCCATTAATCCAGACGGAGTCAGGTGTCTGGATTTACAACAAGTTTATCTTTAAAATGGTGTAAAATACTTGTATGTTTGAGGAATTTGAATTATGGGATTTCTGTTGTTTTGAATTTGGCGCCCTGCAATTTCACTGGCTGTTGGCGAGGTGGGACGCTACCGTCCCACATATACCAGAGAGGTTTTAAGGCGCGTGCAGTCCAGACTAAAAGTTTTAAAAAGTCAAATGAAAGTTAGTAGAAACATGCCAAACGATGTTTAAAATCAATCCTCCAGTTGTTTTTGTCATAAATAATAAATAATATTTCAACCGGACAAAAGCTTCATCAATAGGAAAGAAGAAACAAGAAAGGCGCATTCCCGATCAGGGCCATGGCTGATGAATGTACATTTTCACTGGCCACTGATTGAAAGTGCTGTATCTCCCTCGTTTTTTTAGGAGTAAAAGCCTGAAACAATGCCTAAAGACTGGCCACATGTAGAGGAAGCCATAGAGGCCGTGAACTGGGTCCTAAGTCTTTGTATGGTGGATAGGCTTCTAATGGAAAAACAGCCTTTCAAAATAATAGTACTTCCCGGTTGGATTTTCCTCGGGTTTTCGCCTGCCATATCAGTTCTGTTATACTCACAGATATTATGTTAAGTTTTGAAAACTTTTAGAGTGTTTTCTATCCAAATCTATGAATTATATGCATAGCCTATCTTCTGGGCCTGAGTAGCAGGCAGTTTAATTTGGGCACACTTTACATCCAAAATTCTGAATGCTGCCCCCTACCCTAGTGAAGTTAAAGTGTTCACTCAGTATTGTTGTTATTGTCATTACTTTAAATAAATCAAAAATACAAAAAAAAACACACAAAAAAAAAACGACCGATTACTCGGTATCGGCCTTTTCTGGTCCTCCAATAAATCGGCCGACCTCTAATATCTCCTTCATTGTCCACCCAATCATAGGATCTGAGAATGAATCTAGTATTGAAAGCATAAACTACAGCTAGCTAGCGCTGCATAAAATGTGGTGAGTAGTTGACTCAACGAGAGAGAAAGATCATTTGTTCAAAACTGTCAAACTAATTCCTTCAAAAATTAAGAAGGGAGATATATAGTTTTATTTGTTGCAGCTAGCTAGTTTAGCCTATTCAAACAGAGAGGGATGCTATATTAGCTAGCTGGCTCTGGCTATCCAACACTGGAACTATTCCAAGTCAAGGTAAGCTTTTGGTTTTTATAAAATTATTGCCACCGGGGCCCCGCCACTCTAACTGCTAAACTGCTTTTTGATTGTAATGCATGATTGTAGCGGGTTTACGAACGCATTAGATCTAGTAGCTCTGTTGACTATAACATTAGCTAATATGGTGACAACAGTGTAAGGCTGTGTGTAGTAATTACCAGCTATGATATGAAGGTTTGGCTTGGAAAGGTTTTTTTGCCTGGTCACAGACAGCGGAGGTGCTATGCACTTAGGTCCACAAGTGAAGGGATAAGGTGAGAGGAGATTGCGTAGATGCGAGAAGGAATAATACAATGAGCAAATGATCATGCTGTTTGTATGTGGCTGCCATAAAAGTGAACTGTATGTGTGTGTGGGTGATCAGGGGTGTCTTCATTCCGCCGAGTCGGTTGAAAAACATTTCTTAAAACAGACGCAAAACGGAACGGGGGTAAACATACCTGAATTTGTCCAATAGGAACTTTAGTTTGCAACTTCTGGACTAATGATTACACCCTAGCTTAGATAGATGCAGGCAAGTGTGCGCAAGGCGGTATTGAATGTCACCGTCTGTCACCTTGATTACTCTAATTTCTCTCTCGACCTACGTTGTAAACTTTAATTCGTAGACAAGGTTGTAACAACCTCATGATGGGTATAGGGAAAATTTGAGTATAATGTAGTAGCTTAACCTATCTATGTTACATTGAACTGGGTGAATGGAATATGAATGGCAGTCATCCAATATGCTCTAATAGAAATAAGGCTGTGCTCATTAAAAAAAGTTGTCATCTTAAAAACAGCAATGCTTTGGTTATATTACATCATCTGGTGTACAATGTGTAGCCTAACCTTGTGTAATGGAAAACCCTAGCAGTAATGTTAACCTCTCTCAGAATTCACACTTTAGGAAAAAAATGTAACTTGACAAAACTTAGCAGTTCTGCCTGTTCGAAAGGGTTGAAGGTGCAGTTTCAGAATAGTGATCTGTCCAAATGTTGACAAGTAAGACATAGGCTACAGGGTTTCCGTTAGGAAAATGTGAGTGGCACCGGACATTTGAGAAATCTCCCGTACCCATATGCATTGGATGCGTAACCTGATCAGGAATCACATTTAAATTATGGTAATTAATATTAATAGAACATACAAGTTGAGAATGCAATGATGTGCTGTCCTTCTGACTGATTTCTGATGTGCACTTTGAAGAGGTTAGAATAACTGTCCACATTAACATTTCCTCAGCCAGCAAGACGAGTGACAAACAGCAAAATCAGCCTATGTCAATCTACTATCCCCCATAGAAAAGTTTGCATATAGTATTGGTCAGCTTGTTGAGAAATAGCCTATTCCAAAACAGACTGTGGTGGGAAGATCGAGTCCAAATTCATACTAACAGTTGGCCTAGGCTACAAACATACAATTCTTTTATAAAGCAATTGGTCTGATGCAACAGATCAGAACAGTTAGCTTAAAATGTTGATAAACTATCATTTCTTCACATATAAGCGCAGCAAGGCAGTAGTCTTATGTGCAAATGTTTGTTCCATAATGCAATTAGCAGGAAAACACAATTGTCAAAAGAGCACTGCAGATGTGAGCAGTTTCATGTGACAGATGAAAATAGCCCTTCGAAATATAGAAAGAGAGGAGATCTAATTGGGTACTTTAAAGCAAGGTACAACATGCCTCATAATATGTATTAATACGTTCAGGTTTTTTTTAAATGAAGTATGTTTTCAAAATGCATAGCCTACTGCCTCCAGATCATTACAAAGTGGTGTGCGACACGCTCATGAAGCCTGCCTTCCGTTGCCATTTGAGAAGCTGCAGCAGCTCTCGCCTGTCTGGCAGATATTCCACTCAGACTGTATGGGTGTGATAAATAAGATACATAATGAATATACTGTAGCCTAAACACGCACCAATTTAATTCCACTAAATTATGCAAATTGACCTATAAGCATGACCCGTCAAATGTATTTACATCGACTGGTATTTCCACAATTGAATAAGCTAAAAAGCAGTAATACCAAATGCTAATTTTATTTACCGGCTTTCCTATTTTTGTATTGGCCAAAATCTGACTATTACTGCCTTATGGAAACCCTGGCATTGTACTACATGCATGACATCAAAAGATGAGTCTTAAAATATGATTTTCCAAATATAAACTTGGCTATGGAGCCCTAATATACAGTACATACAGTATAGTCCAGGGTGCCAAACATACAGCCCGGTACAATCAGGCCCCTCGGTGGCTTGAGTAATGCGTATTTTAATTAACTCGGCTCTTTCTGAGTCCTCCTCCTTGGTAGTGTGACAGTCAGTGTGACACTGGTCATTCTAGTTTTCAGGTATGTCGTAGGGGTGTGCCTCAGAGCTTGCTGATAAGGGGATATTTATAGTCTCCTGACAGGTAGACAGATCATTGTCCTAATCTATAAGTGCATGTAGACATCTCATTGAAGACGTGTCGTTTTAAACTTAAGAACACAACAAGGGAAAAAGTGATTACATTATATACGACAGCATACGCTGCATTCAGCTTTGACAATACTCAGTGTTGTAAAGTACTTAAGTAAAAAATACTTTAAAGAACTACTTAAATAGTTTTGGGGTATCTATACTTTTCTTTACTATTTATATTTGACAACTTTTACTCCACTACACTCTTAAAGAAAAGAAAGTACTTCTTACTCCATACATTTTCCACGACACCTAAAAGTACTCATTACATTTTGAATACTTAGCAGGACAGGAACATGGTCCAATTCACACACTTATCAAGAGAATATCCCTGGTCATCCCTACTGATCTGGCAGACTCACTAAACACACATGGTTTGTTTGTAAATGATGTCTGAACTGTGAGATGTAGTAGGGAGTTCGGTCAAATATTGGCCTTTCAGAGCATAACACATGGTAATTGCCTACAATGAACATAATCCATTGTGCATCTACACTACATGACCAAAAGTATGCAGACACCTGCTCGTCAAAAACCTAATTCCAAAATCATGGGCATTAACATGGAGTTGGTCCCCCCTTTGCTGCTAAAACAGCCTCCACCCTTCTCCACCCTTTCCACTAGATGTTGTAAAATTGCTGCAGGGACTTGCTTCCATTCAGCCACAAGATCACTAGTGAGGTCGGGCACTGACGTTGGGTGATTAGCAGTCAGCGTTCCAATTCATCCCAAAGGTGTTCTTAAGGTTTGAGGTCAGGGCTCTGTGCAGGCCAGTCAAGTTCTTCCACACCAATTTCAACAAACCAGTTCTGTATGGACTTTGCTTTGTGCGTGGGGGAATTTTCATGCTGAAACAGGAAATGGCCTTTCCCAAATTGTTGCCAAAGTTGGAAGCACAGAATATCATTGTATGCAGTAGCGTTAAGATTTTCCTTCACTGGAACTAAGGGGCCTAGCCGGAACAATGAAATACAGCCCCAGACCAGTATTCCTCCTCCATCAAACTTTACAGTTGCACTATGCATTGGGGCAGGTAGTGTTCTCCTGCCATCCAACAAACCCAGATTTACCCATCGAACTGCCAGATGTGATTCATCACGTTTTCACTGCTCCAGAGTCTAATTGCGACGAGCTTTACATCACTCCAGCCGATGCTTGGCATTGCGCATGGTGATCTTAGGCTTGTGTGCGGCTGCTCGGCCATGGAAACCCATTTCATGAAGCTCCTGACTAACAGTTCTTGCACTGCCCTTGCTTCCAGAAGCAGTTTGAAATTCGGAGTATTGCAACCGAGGACAGACGATTTTTACGAGCTTCAGCACTTAGTGGTCCCGTTCTGTGAACTTCTGTGGCCTAACATTTTGCGGCTGAGCCGGTGTTGCTCCTAGATGTTTCCACTTCACAATAACAGCAAACAAATACAGTTGACCGGGCCAGCTCTAGCAGGGCAGAAATTTGATGAACTGACTTGTTGGAAAGGTGGCATCCTATGACAGTACCACGTTGAAAGTCACTGTGCTCTTTAGTAAAGCCATTCTACTGCAAATGTTTGTCTATAGAGATTGCATGGCTGTGTGCTCGATTTTATACCTGTCAGCAATGGGTGTGGCTGAAATAGCCGAATCCACTAATTTGAAGGGGTGTCCACATATTTTTGTATATATAGTGTACTTCTCCGGTCTGTGTTTCTTTTATGCCTGCTACGTTAGGTTAGTGTGGGGCAGACATGGAGAGAAGAAAGCGCGATCGTGTGGGCATATAGAAAGCAGCTGTTGCTTCAGAAGGTATTTCTACCTGACAATACATGATCTAAGTGATTGATAGTTGCTAATCAGCAGTCATAAAAGTATGCCTTATGTACTTTGAACTACAAAACGGCCTATTTCTCAGGACCAGATGCTAGAATATGCATATAATTGACAGCTTAGGATAGAAGAAACTAAAGTTTCCAAAACTGTCAAAATATTGTCTGTGAGTATAACAAAACTGCTATTGCAGGCGAAACCCTGAGGAAAATCAAATCAGGAAGTGCCTCTTATTTTGAAACCGTTGTGTTCCTATGCATCCCTATTGGCCATTGAAAGGGATATCAACCAGATTCCTTTTTCTACATATTCCCTAAGGTGTCTACAGCCTTTAGACGTAGTTTCACACCTTTGTTGAAGAATGAGCGTAAACGACTACATTGCGTAAGTGGCCAGCTGAGGGCTCTCAAGAGTGATTCTTGCGTAAAAGCGTCATTTTTTTTTTTTTCTCTTGTCATTTTTCCTCTAGCTCCTACTGAAAAGCCAATTGTCCCGGGTTGATATATTATCGAATAGATATTTGAAAAACACCTTGAGGATTGATTATAAAAAACGTTTGCCATGTTTGTCGATATTATGGAGTTAATTTGGAAAAAAGTTCGCCGTTTTGAAGACTGAATTTTCGTTTTTTTTTGGTAGCCAAACGTGACGCACCAAACGGAGCAATTTCTCCTAAACAAATAATCTTTCAGGAAAAATGGAGCATTTGCTATCTAACTGAGAGTCTCCTCATTGAAAACATCTGAAGTTCTTCAAAGGTAATGATTTATTTGAATGATTTTCTGTTTTTTGTAAAAATGTTGTCTGCTGATGCTAACGCTAAATGCTACGCTAGCCGCGCTAGCTGTTACACAAATGCTTATTTTGCAATGGTTGAGAAGCATATTTTGAAAATCTGAGATGACAGTGTTGTTAACAAAAGGCTAAGCTTGAGAGCTAGCATATTAATTTCATTTCATTTGCGATTTTCATGAATAGTTAACGTTGCGTTATGGTAATGAGCTTGAGGCTGTATTCACGATCCCGGATCCGGGATGGCACGACGCAACAGGTTAAGAACACATTCTTATTTTCAATGACGGCCTAAGAATGGTGGGTTAATTGCCTCGTTCAGGGGCAGAACGACAAATTTTCACCGTGTCAGCTCGGGGGATTCAATCTTGCGACCTTACAGTTAACTAGTCCAACGCTCTAACCACCTGATTACGTTGCACTCCACGAGGAGACTGCCTGTTACGCGAATGTAGTAAGCCAAGGTAAGTTGCTAGCTAGCATTAAACTTATCTTATGAAAAACAATCAATCATAATCACTAGTTAACTACACATGGTTGATGATATTACTAGTTTATCTAGCGTGTCCTGCGTTGCATTTAATCGACGCGGTGCGTATCGTTGCTCCAATGTGTACCTAACCATAACCATCAATGCCTTTCTTAAAATCAATACACAGAAGTATATATTTTTAAACCTGCATATTTAGCTAAAGGAAATCCAGGTTAGCAGGCAATATTAACCAGGTGAAATTGTGTCACTTCTCTTGCATACATTGCACGCAGAGTCAGTGTATATGCAACAGTTTGGGCCCCCTAATTTGCCAGAATTTTACGTAATTATGACATAACATTGAAGGTTGTGCAATGTAACAGGAATATTTAGACTTATGGATGCCACCCGTTAGATAAAATACGGAACGGTTCTGTATTTCACTGAAAGAATAAACATCTTGTTTTCGAGATGATGGTTTCTGGATTCGACCATATTAATGACCTAAGGCTCGTATTTCTGTGTGTTATCATGTTATAACTAAGTCTATGATTTGATAGAGCAGTCTGACTGAGCGATGGTAAGCAGCAGCAGGCTCGTAAGCATTCATTCAAACAGCACTTTCGTGCGTTTGCCAGCAGCTGTTTATGACTTCACTCCCGAGATTAGGCTCGTGTAAGCGATGTGAAATGGCTAGCTAGTTAGCGGGGTGCGTGCTAATAGCGTTTCAAACGTCACTCGCTCTGAGACTTGGAGCAGTTATTCCCCTTGCTCTGGGTAACGCTGCTTCGAGGGTGGCTGTTGTCGTTGTGTTCCTGGGTCGTGCCCAGGAAGGAGCGAGGAGAGGGACGGAAGCTATACTGTTACACTGGCAATACTAAAGTGCCTATAAGAACATCCAATAGTCAAAGGTTAATGAAATACAAATGGTATAGAGAGAAATAGTCCTTTAATTCTTATAATAACTACAACCTAAAACTTCTTACCCGGGAATATTGAAGACTCCTGTTAAAAGGAAGCACCAGCTTTCATATGTTCTCATGTTCTGAGCAAGGAACTTAAACGTTAGCTTTCTTACATGGCACATATTGCACTTTTACTTTCTTCTCCGACACTTTGTTTTTGCATTATTTAAACATGTTTCATTATTTATTTGAGGCTAAATTGATTTTATTGATGTATTATATTAAGTTAAAATAAGTGTTAATTCAGTATTGTTTGTAATTGTCATTATTACAAATAAATTAAAATCGTCTGATTATTAAGTATCGGCTCTTTTTGGCCCTCCAATAATCGGTATCGGCGTTGAAAAATCATAATCGGTCGACCTCTAGTCACTACCATCATGGGACTTTTAGGAAGTTTTATCCTGTGTTACAGCAGCATTCCATCCAAATAATCGAAACAAAAATCTGCAGTTATTTTTTCTCAACCGAACCGCCCCAAAAAGCACTAATCGCTCAGCAGGGTTAGGGGAAAGATTAGCTAACATGTAATTCAGTAGTTGCAAAGTAGCAAGTAGTTGAAAAGTTACTAATGAGCTAAAATTTAAAAAAAATGTCGTGATGAGATTCAAACATAACCTTTGGGTTGTTAGAGATTCGCGTTATACGCCCACTCATCCACTCCGACTTACCACCCTCTCGTTTTTGGTTTAAGTAACCCCTCTTATGTAACCATCCCAAACGTAACACATCATACTAATTTGGTTATTCCAGATGTACTTTTACTATGTTACGTCTAGTCTGAGACCAGTCTGGACTATCAGTGACTGACAGAAAAACTGCTAATGCACAACCAAATTTCGAAATGCCACATTCTGTATTATAATTACGTTATTCTAACTCGCAACAGTAAATTGAGAGCCCAATTGAGTTCCTAAAAAACGAGAGAAAGGGGCAACCACCAGTTGCCCATCCCTGCAATAGGGTTTATATATCAAATAAAACATAACATATAGTTAGCTAGCTGAATAAAATCAACTCCATAGTGAAGGAAACAGGAGTTGAGTTTAATCAGCGAACAAAAGCTAGCGCTTTTATGACACGTGTAGAAAACACAAGACATCACCAACCTCTATTCAATCGGTTATTTTTCATCCGTGTCTTTGTTGGAGAAATAACGAAGGCGTCAAATCCTGCTTAATTGGGGATAACCTGGACACGTAGCTCTACACAGCTCGCCGACGATTCCACCAGTGAATGGTCGTTCGCGAACCGCTATTCTTGAGTGGCTCTTTTGTGGTGAATGTCTCGAAGCGAATCGCATTGGCGAAAGAGCCGTGTATTTGACTCCCTGATGTGCATACTGCTAATACTGCTTTATGAGCTCAAAACGTTTTTCTGCAGATAAGTTACAACATAATGATCTAAAAATAGTGAATCCTCACTGCAGAAACAATAAATAGTCCAATCAGGTCCACGCTGATTTGTTTCAGTGCGTAAAAAATATGTACTTGTTTTTTTTGCAGGCCATATAATAATTTGGCCAGGTGAGTTACCATTTTATTTGAGCGCGCATTTCACTATCTGACATAATGGTATCCAACCTTTTGGGCTTTACATTGGAGATTTGCTCATTTTTCTTCGTTCCAGCAAAGATTTGTATAACTAAGCCAAGATAGACCGGAGCCTGTAGTTTCCAATGGGAGAAAAGTTATCATAGGGCAGACCCAACCACGAGCTAGTGAGATCCTATTGGCGTGTTTTAGCATTTATTTGCATATTTCAGTTATGGAACGCCTACTCTGTGAAGTGCACATGTGCAATAACTCAATTCCCCTTGCACTCCTTCTAAACAACGCAATTTTATTTTTTACTTTGTCAAAGGATAAAGTCTAAAAAACGCAGTCCCCTATTTGTTACAGAGTCTATATTTGTAAACAGACAGCTGTATGGAGATCAAATGTTTAATCGATGAGAAAATGTGCAGAATTTCAGCCAAAATCTCTCGCACCGTCTTCTCTCACTGCCGGCAACTGTGCTTCCTCTCATCACCATATTTGGTAGTGAGTGGAAATGCCAAGCGGATGCTTCACATTTAAACATCCGGTGATCTGTGGATCTAGGTCGATTTTTAAGCGTTTTGAACCAAAAGCCCGTTTGGGAGCCAAATGAGCCGGCTCCTTTACGTGAGCGGAGCGGGATGAGCTGCATTGACTCCCCTCCTGCTCAGCGGATGCTCGCAGGAAAATACATAATGAGCATAGAGAAGAACAATACATGTTTAGAACTGATCATTGATGGTATGATGCATGAATGACTGCAATTCATTGATTATTTAATGTACTGATGGACACAGCTTTGTAGAACCAAAACATACACAGCCTCTGCTCAATAAACTCTAGAGCAGTGGTTCTTAACCTGGGTTCGATCGAACCCCAGGGGTTCGGTGAGTCAGTCTCAGGTGTTCGGCGGAGGTCAAGACACACATCCAACTCATATGATTCGTGATGACACGCCCCGCTTGGCCATCATTGGCTGCAGGTGATCACACTACATCACTTGGCCTATCTGTGCTGCAGGGAATTTGGTGCGCTCAGTAGTCGACTTGTGACTGTTGTGATGGTACGTCTTGTGATTTCTTTCTTAATATTTTAATCCCTTCATACTTACTATGTCGAGCAAAAAAAGAAAGTGGTCGGACGAATATGTACAATATGGATTCATGTATAACGGAACGTGATGGGAGTCAGCGTCCTAACTGCATGATTGCAATGCCAAGTTGAGCAATTCTAGTCTAGCACCTGCAAAACTAAGAGAACCCTCCCTTAAGCTGCATGGAGATGGAAAATACAAGAACACAACGCTCGCTGAATTCAAGGTGAAGAGAGACAGATTCGATGAAAAGGCTACTCTGCCTGTTCTCGGCTTTGTACCCATCAACAAACTGATCCTCACAGCATCATAGGAAGTTGCTTACCTGATCGCAAAGTAGGGCAAACAACACACGATTGGTGAAACACTCATAAAACCAGCTGTGTTGAAGATGGCGAATATAATGCTGGGAAAAGAGGCTGAAGTTAAGTTATCCCAAATTCCTCTTTCAAATGACACCATCAGCGACAGAATAGAGGACATGAGCAAAGACATCTTGGCTCAAGTAGTTGCAGATCTGATTTCAAGCCCGGCAAAATTCAGCCTTCAACTCGATGAGACCACAGACGTTTCCAATCTAAGCCAGCTTGCTGTATTCGTGTGCTATGTGAAAGACGATGTGATAAAGGAAGATTTTTTTATTTTGTAAGCCTCTTACAACAACAACTAAGGCAGCCGATGTGAAGAAACTTGTGGATGACTTCTTGGAAGACAACAATTTTTTGTGGGATTTGGTTTCTGCAGTTTGTTTGGACGGAGCTCCAGTCATGCTGGGAAGAAAGTCTGGTTTTGGTGGGCTAGTGAAAGCCGATGCACCACACATCATTGTTACGCATTGTATTCTGCACAGGCATGCGTTGGCAACAAAAACCTTGCCTCCAAAACTGGCAGAAGTATTAAAAATTGTAGTGGAATGCGTGAACTATGTGCGAACTAGTGCTCTGAGGCACCGCATCTTCAGTGCGCTGTGTAAAGAAATGGGCTCTGAATTCGAGGTACTTTGCCGTGCGTGTGGAATTAGCCCTGTTTTTGCAAGAGCACCAACATTGTCATGCAGATTGCTTCAAAAATTCTGAGTTCATTCTCATTTTAGCATACATGGCTGATATCTTCGCAGCTCTCAATCATCTCAATCAAAAGATGCAGGGAGGTGGAGTCAACATCATCGAAGCGGAGGAAAACCTGAAGGCTTTTTTAAAAAAGCTACCGTTATGGAAACGATGAACAGAGAACGATAACTTCGCAAACTTTCCCCTGCTGGACGACTATGTAAGTAAGATTGAAGATGTATCTGGAATCGGAGACATTTCTGTACCCGCGGAACTGAAGCAAGCAATTGCCACGCACTTATATGAGCTTGCAAAGTCTCTCGACGGATACTTCCCTACAAGAGAGTCATATCCAGCATGGGTGAGACAGTCGTTCACGTTTAGTGTTGAGACAACAGATGTCAATGATGAATACCTCTATGAAATCATTGAAATTCAGCAGAGCCAGGTTCAACAGCAACTCTTCAGAACAACAACGCTTTCAACGTTTGGTGTCAACAAATGGTAACGTACCCTGTTATTGCTGAGAAAGCTCTGGAGATTTTCATTCCGTTTGTTACAACATATCTTTGCGAGCAATCCTTTTCGAGGATGCTGGACATAAAAACGAAGAAAAGGAACAGACTTTGTTGCAAAAATGACATGAGAGTGGCACTTGCCAGGGTGAAGCCGCGCATTTCTGGACTGATCTCTGAAAGGCAACAGCAGAAGTTACACTGATTTGCAGCAAATATTCATTATTATGTTTTTGTGTGAAAATCATGTTTTGATGATTTTGTTCTTTGAACACAGTGATGTTGATGCACGGTTCATTTTGTGCACCAGTAAACTATGTTTTGAATTTGAAAAAAATCATATTTTATTTTTCCAATTAAGAAGGGTTCGGTGAATGCGCATATGAAACTGGTGGGGTTCAGTACCTCCAACAAGGTTAAGAAACACTGCTCTATAGCGAATTGTTTGGGGGGCTGCAGTTCGTGAACAACTGCTTATTGTATTGCCTGGCAACACAAACTCCTATTTCCCAAACGCTACACCACGCTCACGGACGTTAGTTTCTTTTCTGCGAGAAGTATCAAAGATAGAACACATAGAGACCCAGATAACATGCACCTGTTTAGGTGATCAAAAAATACTATTGACATTTAAATGAAATTATTTAAGAGTCCTGTGTAGTATTTTAGAATGTTGATACTTTGTGCAAGGCAATTGATAAGCATTAAAAACTTTGTGGATGGAACTTCCCGAGTGGTGCAGAATTTCTACAGATGGTGGTTCGAGACCCGCACAATTGGCCCAGCGTCGTTAGGGTAGGGTTTGGCCAACCGGGATGTCCTTCTCCCTCAGCACTGTAGCGACTCCTGTGGCGGGCTAGGCGCATGCACGCTGACATGGTCACCAGGTGTATGGTGTTTCCTCTGAAATGAAATGTTTTTTTTGTGGATGGATATAATTTGTATGTATAAAATGTGTAATAGTAATATTAAAAATGACTAAAATCGGGTAATTTTGTATACATTTATTTAAATTAGCATTGGGCCGCTTCTGGGGGGATTCTGGTAAGATGCCGGCAAAGTAGGCTGAATTTTGGTAGACGGAAATGGCCCAATATACTTGGGCCGATTCTGTGCTGTCATTCATTTTGATTAAGGGCCGAGTCCGACACCTGATTCTGGGCCGATTCAATCAGTTTCGGTCCCCCTAATGAGGGCCGCTTCTGGACCGATTCCTCATTGCTAGCTGGGTGTGCAGTATTTTTTTATGTATTATTTTGTACATTGTTAAGCCAGAAAATCTTAAGTGTTAATTCATACAGCCGGGAATCACTATTGAATATCAGAGAGACGTCACCAGCACAACCAGCACTACGACCAAGAATACAACTTTTCCAAAGCGGATCCTTTGTCTGTACCTCCCAGGGCATTTGAACTGATTCCAGAGGTCAACCCAAAACAATGCTGTCAGAGGAGAGGATGCCAGAGCGGTCTTCTAGTGAGGCTTTGGATGCGCGCACACCACCCACCCTTACCGAGTATATTACTCGCTAATGTCCAGGCCCTAGTTTACAAAGTCAACAAAATTAGGACTAGAGTTGCTTTCCAAAGAGATATCCGGGATTGTAACATACTCTGTTTCACAGAGACATGGCTAGCTGGGGACATGCAGTCAGAGTCCAGACAGCCAACAGGATTTTCAGTGCATCGCGCGGACAGGAACAAACATCTCTCTGGTAAGAAGAATGGCAGTGGTGCATGTTTCATGATTAACGACTCATGGTGTAATTGTAACAACATACAAGAACTCAAGTTATTTTGATAACCTGAACCTAACCACTAACACAGAGAGGCTGCTGCCTACATACATACTTGAAATCATTGGCCACTAACACTTTATTATTAATGCCACTTTAATAATGATGTTTACATATCTTGCATTACTCATCCCATATGTATATTGTATTTTATACCATCTATTCCATCTTGCCCATGCAGCTCGGTCATTGCTCATCCATATATTTATATGTACATAGTAGCAAAATGCTTGTGCTTCTAGTTCCGACCATGCAGTAATATCTAACAAGTAATCTAAAAATTTCACAACAACAACCTTATACACACAAGTGTAAAGGAATGAATAAGAATATGTACATAAAAATATATGGATGAGCGATGGCCGAACGGCATAGGCAAGATGCAGTAGATGGTATAGAGTACAGTATATAAATATGAGATGAGTAGTGTAGGGTCTGTAAACATTTTATAAAGTGGCATAGTTTAAAGTGACTAGTGATACATTTATTACATCCAATTTTTTATGATTAAAGTGGCTAGAGATTTGAGTCAGTATGTCAGCAGCAGCCACTCAATGTTAGTGATGTCTGTTTAACAGTCTGATGGCCTTGAGAAAGAAGCTGTTTTTCAGTCTCTCGGTCCCAGCTTTGATGCATCTGTTACAAAAAGGACCTCGCCTTCTGGATGATAGCGGGGTGAACAGGCAGTGGCTCGGTGGTTGTTGTCCTTGATGTTCTTTTTGGCCTTCCTGTGACATCGGGTGGGGTAGGTGTCCTGGAGAGCAGGTAGTTTGCCCCCGGTGATGCGTTGTGCAGACCTCACTACCCTCTGGAGAGCCTTACGGTTGTGGGTGGAGCAGTTGCCGTACCATGCGGTGATACAGCCCGACAGTATGCTCACGATCGAGGCATCTGTAAAAATTTGAGAGTGATTTTGGTGACAAGCCAAATTTCTTCAGCCTCTTGAGGTTGAAGAAGCAATGTTGCACCTTCTTCACCAGGCTGTCTGTGTGGGTGGGCCAGTTTGTCCGTGATGTGTACGCCGAGGAACTTAAAACTTTCCACCTTCTCCACTACTGTCCCAACGATGTGGATAAGGGGGTGCTCCCCTCTGCTGTTTCCTGAAGTCCACGATCATCTCCTTTGTTTTGTTGACATTGAGTGTGAGGTTATTTCCCTGACACCACACTCTGAGGGCCCTCACCTCTTCCCTGTAGGCCGTCTCGTCGTTGTTGGTAATCAAGCCTGCCACTGTAGTGTCGTCTGAAAACTTGATGATTGAGTTGGAGGCATGCATGGCCATGCAGTCATGGGTGAATAGGGAGCACAGGAGAGGGCTGAGAACGCACCCTTGTGGGGCCCCAGTGTTGAGGATCAGTGGGGTGGAGATGTTGTTTCCTACCCTCACCACCTGGGGGATAGCCCATCAGTCAGGAAGTCCAGGACCCGGTTGCACAGGGCGGGGTCGAGACCCAGGGTCACAAATGACAGCTCCAATATTCTCATGACTCTTTCGAGTTTTCAGTTCCTTATTCGACGGTAGGTGGCCATGTGTGCTCTGGGCATTACTGACTCAAATTAACAAAATTAGTCTAATGATTCGTTATTTTTACTGAACAAGTCAAAAAGATCCGAGTCAGTAAAAAGACCCGAACTTCCCATCACTAGCTCAAGTGAAGCAAAAGTACCACAGCTTGCTGGTGCTGGTTCTTCTTCTTCGATAATTTGGCAGTCCGCAAACAAACGTTACAGCTGCATGCCGCCACCTACCGTACTGGAGTGTGTTAATCACAGTTCACAGACAAAATTAATAAAGAACCAAACAGAATCACACTACTACACAGGCAGCTACTATTGGCAACAGTTCAACAGCGTATACTGAGAGTTCATCTGTTAGTCTTTGACATATCTCCATATCAAATTGAGGAATGTAAACGCCTGCTTCTGTATGACCACTATCGGTTGCTGGCTCCATACAACTTCCTGGTAAAAAGGTGGCTAATAGCCTACACAGATTTAAATTGGATTCAGGAGTAATAGCCTATGTATGCTGACAGACAACTAATTGAAATCAAACGTGTTAAAAATGTATTGCGATTCAATTGAGAGTTCTATTGTAGGCTACAACTACAATCATATGTTACAATTAAGATGACTATAAGAAGAATGTATAGGACTGCTGGTTGCTATGCAGTTCAACTCGACCATCCAGCGGCAAGAAAAACAAATGAAATACAGAATAGTATTCAGGGGTGAGAAATGTAACAGTACATCACCACAAGGTGGCAGCCTTGTATAAGGGACTGTTGACAACATTCACAGACAAGTGGACATTTTTGTCCTCAAGGTGTCGTGTACATTATGTATGGTAGATATGATTTTATGTCCAAGTCATAGTATTGCAGTCTGGTAGATTTCCAGTAAAAAATGTTTAGCAAATATACCCATTGGGTCAAGAAGTATTATAAATTGGGTGGTTCAAGATCTGAATGCTGATTGACTGACAGCCTTGGCATATCAGACATTATATACAACTAATGTAGCCTATGACAACAACCGTTTCACCTTATCAGAAGCAAACATGCTCTTACAGAGCGTGGCTTTAATTGAAATAGGAAGCTGTGGTTAGCTCACTTTGCCTATCTATCAGTTGGATTGACCTGTGGTTTGACCTCAGTGATGGGCCCTTAAGTGACTAAGACTTTAGTATTGTGGGACTGGAATATGGTGTGGTGGTGTCACTATTCCCTCTCCCATTTTGTATTCATTTGATATCCCCTGATAAATGATGTTGTTGAGTCGCTTCATTTGTCCGTCTAATGCACTGATAGCTGTTGTGTCCGCTTCTTCATCTACAAGACCTTCGGACTTACTCACGTTGACCTAAAAACAAACCACCCTCTAACGTTAACATGACTTTATATTACGCTTGTACAGTTTTTCAGAGATGCTGGTGATGCAGTTTATCAGTATATGTGTAGATACATATCTAATAGTTAGTCTTCAAAATGCCATGTATGAAAGTGTAGTTTAATAATAAAGAGACAGAAGCTCTTTGGTTATTAAGAGTTTTTTTAAAGGTGCATTCAATACAGTGTTCTTCCATACTTCTACATATGAAGGCTCAAGCATATTTACACAACGTATATAGTACTTTAAAAAAAACTAATACAAATAATCAGCTTTTTTATAGCAGCAAAATAAACTAAAATAATATTTACAACTTTCATGACAAGGTATATAGTACACTGCAAATACTCTGTTTTCCCCATTACTAAATCTAAAGTAACATCCATGATTCATTTCATTAACAGAAAAAAATAGGTATATGCAACTCACATTGTCCTAAAATCAGATGATCTTATAAAAGGTATCTTTAACATAATGAGAGATGAATAATAGCATTTTCCAATCAAAAGCAACCACAGGGAAATTGATCTTAAGAACTAGGCCTATATGTATTCAAAGATATTTCTGTGTAAAAATATGTACAATTAAATGTTGGTAATGCAGCGCGACCTCAAGCTTTGAAAGTAAAGTGAATTGTAAACCAGATGATTGTGGAGACGTAGGAACAGGAAAAACTGAGGTGAGATTGAAATCTAACACGCACACACACACTCATTCGCACACACTCATGTGTTTCAAACACATTCCAGTCCTCTGATTACTGTAACATGCCTCTCTTGCATTTGTTACAACTGTAAATATCTCTCTTTATTTGTATATCTTTAAATAAAGTGAAAGTGTCCATTTAACGAGAAAATATCTAAAAATAAATATCCACAGTTTAGATTTTTTTTTCTTTTGCAAGATTATTCTTTTTTTTCTTCAAACTTTGTATGTGCAAGTTCTGTGCAATGTCAGACCCTCTACCCATCACAAAACAACAAAGATTTTACATTCATTACTTTTTCATTGTCACCTGATGGAATCAAGGAAACTCCAACACCCAGCAGGCCTTTCAACGTAGGCCACTATCTTAACATTCCAGAGTCAACGGCAAGAGGATCAGGAAAACTTTCATACACTTCCTTGTATCTTAGAAACACTCAAGTTGCACTTCAAGTATTCAACAAGGTGTGGTTCTCTTAAAACCAAACCAATACTATGCTTCTTTAGCTACGAGTACATGGTTGTTGTTTTTCTTTTTCATATAACTATGATACACATAGGCTACATCCACCCAGGCAGTCTAAAAGTTCACCTGACCCCAGTCTTAACACTTCCACCCTTGCTTACTGAGGCAGAAAACATTATTGCAACGATTGACAGATTTGTCAAAAAACTTGATGCTCCGTTTGTTTTCACTTCAAGTTTGGTATAAATCTCCTCGACACTGAAAAGATGTCAGCTTATTGTTTTTCAGTTTTACACTTATTAATAAAGGTTAAATTACACTTGCACAAATCTACCTCTATGGATTAACATGTATCCTAAACAAGAGACGACAGAGCGATGTACTCTAACTGTTTAATATAATAAACACGTAGTAGAAGGAAGCCATATCTCGTATACGGTAAGTATTCCTGTAGAAACACAGCCAACCTGGATAGTTTTTGGGTCGTCCCAGCTCTAGAGAGCGCTAAGAAGGCTCTGGTTAAACCTCCTGGGACCTGTCACAGCAGAGACACGTGGACCTGTAAAGCCATAACCAGCATATACGCTCAACGCAACAGACACACCAGCTGGACATTTAACCCCAATGAGTTTTACAGTGGAGCTCTACTTCCTCCACTTGCTTCCACCCTCAGCCCACCATGTCTTCTATACAAGAATGAAACTGAGCCCCCATTCCAGCTCAGGGTATACAGTGCATTTGGAAAGTACTCTGACCCCTTGACTTTTTCTACATTTTGTTGTTACACTCATCAATCTACACACAATACCAAACAATGACAAAGCATTTTTTGCAAATGTATAAACTCCCCCTGGAAATATCACGTTTACATAAGTATTCAGAACTTTTACTCAGTACTTTGTTGAAGCACCTTTGGCAGCGATTACAGCCTCAAGTCTTCTTGTGTGTGACGCTACAAGCTTGGCACACCTGTATTTTGGGAGTTTCTCCCATTCTTCTCTGCAGATCCTCTCAAGCTCTGTCAGGTTGGATTGGAAGCGTTGCTGCACAGCTATTTTCAGGTCTCTCCGGGGATGTTCAATCGGGTTCAAGTCCGGGCTCTGGCTACTTAAGGACATTCAGAGACTTGTCCCAAAGCCACTCCTGCATTGTCTTGGCTGTGTGCTTAGGGTCGTTGTCCTGTTGGAAGGTGAACCTTCGCCCCAGTCTGAGGTCCTGAGCGCTCTGGAGCAGATTTTCATCAAGGATCTCGCTGTACTTTGCTCCGCTCATCTTTCCCTCGATCCTGACTATTCTCGCAGTCCCTGCCTCTAAAAAACATCCCCACAGCATAATGCTGCAACCATAATTCTTCACTGTAGGGATGGTGCCAGGCTTCCACCAGGCGTGAGATTTGGCATTCAGGCCAAAGAAGTCAATCTCTGAGCTCTACGGACAATTCGTTCAACCTCATGGCTTGGTTTTTGCTCTGACATGCACTGTCAACTGTAGGACCTTATATAGACAATTTGAAAGGCACACACTTATGTCCAATCAATTGAATTTACCACAGGTGGACTCCAATCAAGTTGTAGAAACATCTCAAGGATGATCAATGGAAACAGGATGCACCGGAGCTCAATTTTGAGTTTCATAGCAAAGGGTCTGAATACTTATGTAAATAAGGTATTTCTGTTTTTTATTTTTAATACATTTTCAAAAATGTCTAAACCTGTTTTCGGCTTTTTCATTATGGGGTATTTTATTTAGATTGATAAGGAAAAAATTCAATTTAATCAATTTTAGAATAAGGCTGTAACGTAACAAAATGTGGAAAAATTGAAGGGGTCTGAATACTTTCCCAATGCACTGTATGTAGGCCATGCAGAGCCAACATGGCGGGTTAGCATTTAGCTAGGGCTGCTTCCGAGCACAGCACAACTCGCCACATGGCCCAAACCATGCAGCAACCAGGTTTCTAAAATGTAAACAGACTACAAAAGTGAGAGGATATTACTCTTCTTTTAAGACCCATTACTTCATTTTCAATCAGTTAGAAACTGAAAATAGAAGACCTATGTGGTAGGAAAAGAACCAACTTCAATTCCTGCACAGTTTAAGTTCTGCCTAGGGGCTCCTCCCCCAACCCTCCATCTAACCGCACTCCCACATTTGACAAACATCTAGCTAGTTTTAGTAACATCCTCAAAAAAAGGACAACAGCTGAAATTGTGCAGCGAGGGACACAATCCATTAACATTGCTTTTGAAACAAGAAAAAGAAAAATAAGTAGTAGTAAGGGAAATTAAGCGCAAAATCTGTTTCTTCTCACTGAGACAGAAAAGCGCTCCTCAGCTTCTCTCCTTTGTTTGGTATGCACTCCTTCGTAACTCCAACGCAGCACTGAGATTCTTTCTCTTGAGCATTTTCTTAAAGTGTTTCTGTTCTCCGTCAATGGTAATGCCCTTGAGGACGTGATCTCCGAAGGATTTATACTGAAAGGTGGAAAATAGGATCCTTAGTATAAATTACTAAAGAGGATAAAGATATCTATGTGTAGATATAGTGTAACTGGTCTTAGTATGTGACAACTTAGTATGTGCTAAAATAAAATAAATAAGAGAACTATTTACCAAACAATGCCTTCTTTCGCTCCTCACTTTGGAGATGCTCTCCTAAAGAAGAAATCTCCTCCTTATACCTGTGCCGTTTTCTCTTAAAGCCACTAAAAACCTTTAAAGTCCAAAAAGTAAAACATCAACCCTGTAAATTATACCGGGCCTGGCCACATTTGGTGATTACAATGTCCTTCTGCAATATCATGTCAAAAATATATAGAGTAAAATAAACTAAATAAAATGTTCAATCAAAAGGAAGAGCAATTTTCAGTATTTTCAAATGATTCACTTACTAGAAGAATAAAATATCTCTTAAACTATTTTTGTCTTGACCCATGAATGGAAGTGCAAGAGTGAAGTGCATGTCTTTTCGAGAGATCCCAGTTCAGCGTGTGAATGACGGTCGGTCGCGTGTGTATCCATTGTCCCCTGATCTGTCCTATCCAGTCGGACCGCCTTGATGGCAGCTCCTGGTGGCCCTGAGAGGGAGAGATGATTGTCCTCTCCTCGCCACACCACAGTCCTGAGACCGCGACACATATTAAATGAAAAAAGTAAAAATGAAACTTTAAAACATCCTGGCCCATGTGTCTCAGAGAAAGAGCAGGTCGGTCAAGCCCATGCCATGCAGCACAGTCTTCGGTGGCGGAAAAGGGAATGTCAGTTTTTATTTATATTTTTTGTTGATGTCGTTTGCATTGCTATGGTAACAGTAACTCCCTCCATCACAGAGTGGATTCGCACTCCACTTTACAAGTAGTGGTGGCGGTGCCTTTCTTGGTCAGTTTTAGAACACTGGGTTTCTCTGTGCCGCTGTTATCAGAGGAGGGCCCTGTTAAAGCTTTCTGCTCACCCTTGGCCTCCGCATCGCCGTGGCTCGGGTAGATGACCAGGAACCAGGCGGTGAGGAAACCCAGGAAGGAGCCGCCGGACGCCACCATAGGGATGACCCGCACGCTACCTGTGGCGTCCACCGCCGCGCCCAGTGCCGATGCCACTAGGATCTGGGAGATGTACACCTGGCATGACAGGATGGCACAGTCGATGCCGAAGCCCCGCTTGGAGTTCCCTGGGCTGTGGTGGATGTACTGGGAGAGGGGGAAAGGGGGAAGAGAGAGGGGAAAGGAGGGAAGAGAGAGGGGGAAAGGGGGAAGAGAGAGGGAAAGGAGGGAAGAGAGAGGGGAAAGGAGGGAAGAGAGGGGGAAAGGAGGGAAGAGAGGGGGAAAGGAGGGAAGAGAGAGGGGAAAGGGGGAAGAGAGAGGGGAAAGGAGGGAAGAGAGAGGGGGAAAGGAGGGAAGAGAGAGGGAAAGGGGGAAGAGAGAGGGGAAAGGAGGGAAGAGAGAGGGGGAAAGGGGGAAGAGAGAGGGGAAAGGGGGAAGAGAGAGGGGAAAGGAGGGAAGAGAGAGGAGGAAAGGGGGAAGAGAGAGGGGAAAGGAGGGAAGAGAGAGGAGGAAAGGGGGAAGAGAGAGGGGAAAGGGGGAAGAGAGAGGGGAAAGGAGGGAAGAGAGAGGGGGAAAGGGGGGAAGAGAGAGGGGAAAGGAGGGAAGAGAGAGGGGAAAGGGGGGAAGAGAGAGGGGAAAGGAGGGAAGAGAGAGGGGAAAGGAGAGAAGAGAGCAGGAGAGAAGAGACATGGTATCAAATAATTGCCAAGTTGTCATTGTAAAATACAAGTTTTTTTTTTAACTGACTGACTTGTACCTGGTTAAATAAATTATAAAACATTCTTCAGAGATTTGTATATAATGGAGCTATGATATTAACCTGTATAACCTGTTCCGGCATGTTCTGATGGAATCTGGCCTTTAAATGCTCTATTAGTCTTGGCATAGTGACATAAAGGTTTACGTTTCTGGATCTTTTTATGGCTTGACACCACAGCATACAGCCTGGAGGTTATCATAACAGTCAGCAGATGAAACATTACCACTGTCTGTTGGCATCTTCAAATCTGTCCTCTTGGATATGGGCCTGCAATTAACGTCCTTCAGCAGATGTTACCTCTAATGTCTAGTGTATGTGATTTAAAGTGTATCTAATGAGACATCAACTACGTACCCTATGTATACTAAACAACATCTTGGAACATGTGGTTTTAAAAAATCTTGACGCCAAATGTTGTATGGATTGCTGCCAATGATTTGATTAACCTGATTTTAATTCACACTGTGTGAAAAGTGAATAGCATTTCTTCTGAACATCATCTGTTATATAATTGATACAGTCTACTAACTAACCTGTTATCAGCATGTTACTAACTAACCTGTTATAGTGTGTAATTAACTAAGTAACCTGTTATATCAGTGTGTTACTAACTAACTAACCTGTTATAGCAGTGTGTTACTAACTAACCTGTTATCAGCGTATTACTAACTAACCTGTTATATCAGTGTGTAACTAACTAACTAACTAACTAACTAACTAACTAACTAACTAACTAACTAACTAACCTGTTATATCAGTGTGTTACTAACTAACTAACCTGTTATATCAGTGTGTTACTAACTAACTAACTAATTAACTAACCTGTTATACCAGTGTGTAACTAGCTAACCTGTTATATCAGTGTGTAACTAACTAACCTGTTAAATCAGTGTGTAACTAACTAACCTGATATCTCAGTGTGTAACTAACTAACTAACTAGTTATAACTAACTAACCTGTTACATCAGTGTGTAACTAACTAACCTGTTATATCAGTGTGCAACTAACTAACTAACCTGTTATATCTGTGTGTAACTAACTAACTAAACTGTTATATCAGTGTGTAACTAACTAACCTGTTATACCAGTGTGTAACTAACTAACTAAACTGTTATCAGTGTGTAACTAACTAACTAACTAACCTGATATTTCAGTGTGTAACTAACTAACTAACTAGTTATAACTAACTAACCTGTTATCTCAGTGTGTTACTAACTAACTAACTAACCTGTTACATCAGTGTGTAACTAACTAACCTGTTATATCAGTGTGCAACTAACTAACTAACCTGTTATATCTGTGTGTAACTAACTAACTAAACTGTTATATCAGTGTGTAACTAACTAACCTGTTATACCAGTGTGTAACTAACTAACTAAACTGTTATCAGTGTGTAACTAACTAATTAACTAACCTGATATCTCAGTGTGTAACTAACTAACTAACTAGTTATAACTAACTAACCTGTTATCTCAGTGTGTTACTAACTAACTAACCTGTTATATCAGTGTGTAACTAACTAACTAACCTGCTATATCAGTGTGTAACTAACTAACCTGTTATATCAGTGTGTTACTAACTAATTAACTAACATGTTATATCAGTATGAAACTAGCTAACCTGTTATCTCATTGTGTTACTAACTAACTAACCTGTTATATCAGTGTGTAACTAACTAACTAGTTATATCAGTGTGCAACTAACTAACCTGTTATATCAGTGTGCAAGTAACTAACCTGTTATATCAGTGTGTAACTAACTGGTTATATCAGTGTGCAACTAACTAACCTGTTATGTCAGTATGTCACTAACTAACTAACCTGTTATCTCAGTGTGTTACTAACTAACCTGTTATATCAGTGTGTAACTAACTAGTTGTATCAGTGTGCAACTAACTAACCTGTTATATCAGTGTGTCACTAACTAACCTGTTATATCAGTGTGTTACTAACTAACTAACCTGTTATATCAGTGTGTAACTAACTAGTTATATCAGTGTGCAACTAACTAACCTGTTATACCAGTGTGTAACTAACTAACTAACTAACTAACCTGTTATATCAGTGTGTAATTAACCTGTTATAGCAGTATGTTACTAACTAATTAACTAACCTGTTATATCAGTGTGTAACTAGCTAACCTGTTATCTCAGTGTGTTACTTACTAACTAACCTGTTATATCAGTGTGTAACTAACTAGTTATATCAGTGTGCAAGTAACTAAACTGTTATATCAGTGTGTAACTAACTAGTTATATCAGTGTGCAAATAACTAACCTGTTATATCAGTGTGTCACTAACTAACTTACCTGTTATTGCAGTGTGTTACTAACTAACTAACCTGTTATATCAGTGTGTAACTAACTAGTTATATCAGTGTACAACTAACTAACCTGTTATATCAATGTGTAACTAACTAACTAACTTGTTATATCAGTGTGTAATTAACCTGTTATATCAGTGTGTTATTAACTAATTAACTAACCTGTTATATCAGTGTGTAACTAGCTAACCTGTTATCTCAGTGTGTTACTAACTAACTAACCTGTTATATCAGTGTGTAACTAACTAACTAGTTATATCAGTGTGCAACTAACTAACCTGTTATATCAGTGTGTCACTAACTAACCTGTTATATCAGTGTGTTACTAACTAACTAACCTGTTATATCAGTGTGTAACTAACTAGTTATATCAGTGTGCAACTAACTAACCTGTTATATCAGTGTGTAACTAACTAACCTGTTATATCAGTGTGTAACTAACTAACTAACTAACTAACTAACCTGTTATATCAGTGTGTAACTAACCTGTTATATCAGTGTGCAACTACCTAACCTGTTATATCAGTGTGTAACTAACTAACCTGTTATATCAGTGTGTAACTAACTAACTAACTAACTAACCTGTTATATCAGTGTGTAACTAACTAACCTGTTATATCAGTGTGTAACTAACCTGTTATATCAGTGTGCAACTAACCAACCTGTTATATCAGTGTGTAACTAACCTGTTATATCAGTGTGCAACTAACCAACCTGTTATATCAGTGTGCAACTAACCTACCTGTTATATCAGTGTGCAACTAACCTGTTATATCAGTGTGCAACTACCTAACCTGTTATATCAGTGTGTAACTAACTAACCTGTTATATCAGTGTGTAACTAACTAACTAACTAACCTGTTATATCAGTGTGTAACTAATGAACTGTTATATCAGTGTGTAACTAACTAACCTGTTATATCAGTGTGTAACTAACTAACCTGTTATATCAGTGTGTGTACTAACTAGTATAGATCCTTACCTCTTTCATCTCATGGTATTGTCCCAGGAGTACTAACTAGTATAGACCCTTACCTCTTTCATCTCATGGTATTGTCCCAGGAGTACTAACTAGTATAGATCCTTACCTCTTTCATCTCATGGTATTGTCCCATGAGTACTAACTAGCATAGATCCTTACCTCTTTCATCTCATGGTATTGTCCCAGGAGTACTAACTAGTATAGATCCTTACCTCTTTCATCTCATGGTATTGTCCCATGAGTACTAACTAGCATAGATCCTTACCTCTTTCATCTCATGGTATTGTCCCAGGAGTACTAACTAGTATAGATCCTTACCTCTTTCATCTCATGGTATTGTCCCAGGAGTACTAACTAGTATAGATCCTTACCTCTTTCATCTCATGGTATTGTCCCAGTAGGGCATAAGGGCAGTAGGAGATGCTCATGGAGATGATGCCCATGCTGCTGATCATCACCATGGAGACATAGACGTTGGGGAAGATGGCCATGACGGCCGTACCGATGGAGAAGCCCAGCGTACCCAGGACGTAGATAACCTTGATGCTCAGGTCAAAGTTGTCCAGGTACTTCTGCAGTAAGGCTGAAATAATACAATATAATAGTTTATAAACAAGGGGAGGCCAAATCATTTTATAAAGCCCTTTTTACATCAGCAGTTGTCACAAAGTGCTTTAAAGATACTTAGCCTAAACCCACAAAGAGCAAGCAATGCAGATCAGAAGCACAGTGGCCAAGGCCTCAACCTACAAAGACGCCTAGATTTCATATGGCCTCGTATAAAAGTTGGTTTAGTTACAAGAGAGGTGACTCCTGTAAGTCTTATCCACACTGTGGTTCAACTAGACGACATTCACCATAATTAAGTGACCAGTAATTAGTAAAGATTTCCTCTTGTGACTTACGCTGGGTGTTTAGGTGCTGGGTTGCTGTACAGTTCTTTGTGAATAGTCCAATTATAAAAAGCACTACAATTTCTTTTGACTAATTGAGTGACTGTATCACTTGCACAGATCATCTCAGCTCACTGGCTTGTCATAGTCTAACCGTCCAGCATGCGAACAGAGCGACAGATAGCACATTGGCTGCAGACTGAGCACATTGTTTAGAAAGGACTTTATGACTGCCTCAGAGCACACAGACCTGCACAAGCCTGTGTCTGGGCCCTGTGCGCTCAGCCTGGTCTCATAGACTAGACGCAACATAGTAAAAGTTAATCCAGGACACTCAACATAGTATGATATGTTACGTTTGGTATGGTTACATAAGACAGATGGTTACTTAGCGTGGGTGGGCGTATAACGCGAACGTCTAGCAACCCAAAGGTTGCAAGTTCAAATCTCATCACGGACAACTTTAGCATTTGCGCTAATTAGCTACTTTTTAGCTACTTTGCAACTACTTACCGTGTTTTAGCTAACCCTTTCCCTAACCTTAACCCTTCAACCTAACTCCTAAACTTAACCCTAACCTTAACCCTAGCCTAGCTAACGTTAACCAGCTAGCTAACGTTAGCCACCTAGCTCAAATTCCTAACATACTGTCGTTTTTGCAAATTTGTAACGTATTGTACATTTTGCAAATTTGTAACGCTTACCATACGAAATGTAACATATCATAGTAAATGGAGTGTCTCAGATTTACATACAGAATAAAACGAAATGCTCTGAGACCAGGTTGGTGCACTCAGTCATTGGTCACTTAATTAATTTGTTAGTTTATTAGTTAGTTAGTTCATTCGTCCATCCTTCCATTCATCCATCCATCCATTTATTCTACTCAATGACTGGTCAGTGACCTGAGCAGGAGGCAGCGGTCAAGGCATAGATGACCAGCCCCCAGCAGCCCATCTGAACTCCTTTGTGGTAGTTCTGCAGTTCCGTGGAGTTAGCGGGAGCCTGGAGAGAGGAGGGAAAACAACAGCTTTAGTTAGGGATAGAGAACGGGAGGCCGGTATCCCAGAGGTTAGAGAGAGGCGGGCCAGCAACCAGAGGGTATCCGGTTCAAATCCCAGGTCGGCAACAAAAATCTGGTGGGGAGTGAACTGGCAACCGGAGATTGAGTTTGTGTGATTAATAGTTTTTTATTTGCAGAAGACATCAAAAAAGACATGTACATTTATGTCCAAATAAATACTTTGCCCACATAAATACAACAGGCTATATAATAACGTGGCATATTGGTCCTTGGCGTCCCAGTAGCCTTACCGTGGGGTTGCCGTGATAGATGACCTGGCCCATGAAGTCAGTGTAGAAGACGGCCTCAGCGATGATGGAGAACCAGGTGAGGAGATGACAGACACAGAGCCTCATCAGCTCTGGAGGCATCTTCAGCATGGACAGCCACAGCAGCCTGACCGTGGTCTCCGTCTCCCCCTCCTCACTCTCTGTGTCCCCGCTGGAGTTGGTGTTGCCTGACTGGTGTCGCGCTCTGGGGTTCTGCTGTCTCCTCTTCTGTCTCCGCTGCACCTCGTAGATGTCGTTCAAGCTGCGCGAGGGCTTGATGAGCAGCGCGGCGTTGGCTCGCCGGTAGCGGTAGCGGTGGGAGCCCACGCGGCCGTAGTAGGAGAAGGTGCAGGACGGCTGGCGGTAGAAGATGTGTCGGCGGTGCCGCATGGAAGCGTTTGTGCTGGCCGAGTTCTTCATGACCATGTGGGCATGCCCGTTGGCGCCCTGGCCCAAGCCGTTGGCATGTGCCCGGCCGTTTGGCGTCTTCTGCTCGTTGAGCTGGTTGTTGAGAAGCGCCTCTTCCCCGTCGCGGTCCTGCTCCTGCAGGAACTGGGACAGCCGGCAGATCTTTTTGGAGGTTTTGAGGAGGTCCTGGCTGCCTGTGCTGCTGCTGCGGCGTGGTGGAGAGCCGTGGTAGGACGACAGGCGGTCAGCAAAGATGGAGGGCTCGATGTGAAGCAGGGACAGAGCGTCGTGGTCCAGGTGATCCAGTGTGGCGTCGGCCATTTGCAGCACTGAGTCCGACTTGGACCTCACCATCTCCACATCCAGGAAGTCCATGTCCATGTCGTGCAATGAGCGCCCATCCTCTTCCCCATCACCATCCCTGTAGAACTCATAACGGTCGTAACGATCACAAGGGTCGTAGATGTCGTCCTCTCCGATGAGCTCCATGTGGGGGGTGTTGTGGCCATGAAGCTTCCCTGGGGAGCAGTTGTCCTTGTGGGCCGTGGAAGAAGCGGCGTCGGCCTCCTCGTCCAGCCGGTCCTGCTGGGGGCTGTACCGCTGCTCTTCAATGCTGAACAGATGCAGCGCCACAGAGATAGTGAACAAGATGGCGGCAAAGAAGAAGAGGATCTGCTCCTGGGACTTGAAGATTGAGCCCAGGAATGTGTGGGTCCAGTCCAGACCGCCTAGCGCGTAGCCCACTGCTCCCCCACAACCTGGCCCAGGCACACACATGCAAAATACACAAACACACAATTAGCATCTCTAATAACACAACATAGCATGGATCTCCGTTTCAGCTGAATTTCCTGTTTGAGAATATTCAATTTCTTAAAACTTTCACAGACATCACAGACGAAGGTATGGGCATGGAAACATCCTGAAATACAAGGTGAGTGCTACTAAGACGTGTGCTGTACCAGAGGAGAAGGCGTGGATGTTGAGGGCCATGTCTTGTTCTTCAGTGTCTGCCACATCTAGTAGGTAGGCCCTTATGGGACCCTCTGTTGCGTCTGCACTGAAGTCCAGCACTACTACACCGAGCACCGTCAGAACAATCCCTATGGGCTGGTTATTTGGCACGTCGCCGACGGCAAGTCCTGGAACACAACCAGAGACAGAGTTAGTATCCTAGCTGGTACAACACCTTCAGAAAAACATAGGCTTAATTCACAGACAGAAAGTTCGCCACAGAGACCACCACATCCTGCCAATCCAGTATACATATTGATAAGCTATATCCATCCTAGTTACTTTGCAGCTCTGCAACTATGAGAACACAGCTGTATTGAAAGCAGTAACCCCCTCAACATTTCATGACTAGAACCAAGAAATGTTTTCAAAATAGCTTCTGAACTTTTGAAAATGGTATGTTCGTTAACAGTAAAATATGGCAAGTTTTTTTTCTTAATTTCCTGAAAAGTTTCTGTTTTGTAAATAAGAGGTTTTCATCCAACAGCGACAATAGGATACCTCGTCAGTGTATACTATTTAAAGAGACTCCTACCCTGGTTCACTCCAATGCAGAGCTATCAGTACAAGCGGCACGCGTGAATCTAATTTATCAAAATATCCTCTAAAAATAAACACTAGCCAGAAACGTTGTGCTTCACTGGTGTAAAACATTGTCCCTGTAATGTAAGTGTCATTAGTGTCATTGCAAATCTGGCCTACTGTGAATTATTTCACTGGGAATCTAAACTCTTAGTTGTAAACTCCCAGTTACTACTTCCATCATAACATTGAGCCCAGAGGAACTCCCCATTGCTAGGACACAACAACAAACAAGTCATTATTCCAACTTTCTCATTAAAGGGACAACGCTCTTTGGAAAATATTTAGCCAATTAACAACGACCACAGAGGAAGAGAAGTGTAAAAGTTGAAGGGAAAAAAAGAGGTGTAGTACTGAAGTCTGTACTGTCTGAGTCTGTGTGTAGTCAGTCAGTGTGTATGTAGTAAGCAAAGACTTTCTTCCTGACAATGGAGTGGCTGACGGACCGACGAGCAGCGTGCTAGCGCTGGAGACAGGAAGCGGCTCCAGATAGGCAATGAAAGGTAAGAAAGGGGGCACAACAGGAAACGTTTCCCTGTGAACTGGTTCCTAGTCCTTTCCCATGTCACAGAGACTGACAGGGTTCACACACACCGTTCGGCCCAGCAGGTCAGCGTACACCGGAGTCTGTAGCCTATGACCCACAGCACTGAGACCTGAGCTGGGGGTGATGACGCACAAATAGCCGCTCTGGTAGGGCTATAGTGAGGGCACTGCTCCCTTCCACTACTACCAGACTCTTCAGTACCAATTGGTTGATTATCCTGAAGCCGGGCAGCAAATCAACTCTACGGGATATCTATTGATCTTCCCCTCTGCTGTGCCTTTCAAGCACGGAGCAAACTGGAGCCCTTCTCTCCCCCTCTTCCGCCTGCACAGATAGTGGCACTTAGGATCACTTCCACTGATAATGACAATGAGGAGCCAGTAGGTTAATGTAGGACGTGAAACTCCTGATAGAAGTGGAACTTGATGTGTGTGTGTTGCATTAGAACACTTGACGTTATAGAAGCAGGCTCTCTTTTTACTCTGGTTTCTACTCAGGAGAACCACATTAGTGAGACACAGCCAGAGATCATTTTCAATTCAATATGCTTCATATCACAACTCACACTTCAGAAGACTGCTTATTAGGTGAGGCTAAAAGATTGACTGACTGGCTGACTGATTGACCGGCTGGCTGCCTGGCCGGCTGACTGGATGACATCATGGATAACAACAGAGGATGTCATTAGCCTATTCTGTGAACTCAATCACTTTCCTGTCACACACACAGGCAACAAGGGTTTAAACTGCCAGATAGGACTTGACGGTTAATTTGAGATGGTTTTAGAAGGTATTGTATTGTATCTCAGTTGGTGTGTATGTGTGGGTGGGTGTGTGCCTGTCATGTTTTTCAACTCCGAAGTCTATAGGGTTAGTGTGAATTCCTGTCCCGAATAGAGGATGTGGCTGTGTAGCGGTGTCTCAGATGACGTCGCGTCCTCTGCTCCAGCAGGTGACTGCCAGTGCTCCTGTAAAGTGAGGCCTTTCATCTCAAATTTAAAAAAACATTTCAACACAATTGGGTAAAAACAGCAAATGCAGCTGAGAATGGTTGAATCTAATAACCTAACTTCTCTAAACTGGCAAGCTGCCCAACTGAATAGATTTGATCAATCATTTATGTTTTAACGATCAATCAGTTAAACTTTTGACCTTAACCTATAGTGACAATGTAACAATGTAGTAACAATGTCGGTTATTGAATTCCCGGTGGAGTACACAGTAGCTCTTTCTACAGGCCTCGTCTCACCTTTCTCCTGCCGCCCCCCAACTCCCAGTCTCACCTATGAGTGACCCGTTGAGGAAGAGTGCTACTCCAAACAACACCCCCACACACAGGGCCAGGATGAAAGGGCGTCGCCGGCCCCATTTCAGGGTGCAGCGATCGCTGGCTGAGCCAATCAGAGGTGTGAAGATCAGACCCAGAATGGGGCTCAGGAACCACGTCAGACTGTAATACTGTTCTGGAAGACCTGGAGATAGACAGGAAGGAAACAAGGGGTATAAGGTTATGGTTTCTCATAATCATCATCATCCAAACAGGCAGCACTTTGGAACTGTGTGGAGCATAGATGCATATAGGATCACTGTTCTGGAGACGTGTAGTACACAGGATCAAAAGAATAGAACATGTACTCTACGGGCTAGTATCCCAGACTAAAACCACACCCGATGGAGATTCTCTACTGGACTGCACGTACACTATATACACATGGAAGTATGTGGACACCCCTTCAAAATAGTGGATTTGGCTATTGCACCCACAACCGTTGCTGACAGGTGTATAAAATCGAGCACACAGCCATGCAATCTCCATAGACAAACATTGGCAGTAGAATGGCCTTACTGAAGAGCTCAGTGACTTTCAACGTGGCACCGTCATAAGATGCCACCTTTCCAACAAGTCACTTTGTCAAATTTCTGCCCTACTAGAGCAGCCCCGGTCAACTGTAAGTGCTGTTATTGTGAAGTGGAAATGTCTAGGAGCAACAACGGCTCAGCCCCGAAGTGGTAGGCCACACAAGCTCACAGAACGGGTCCGCCGAGTGCTTAAAGCACATAGCACGTAAAAATCATCTGGCCTTGGTTGCAACACTAACTACCGAATTCCAAACTGCTTCTGGAAGCAAAGTCAGTACAAAAACTGTTTCTTCGGGAGCTTCATGAAATGGGTTTCCATCGCCGAGCAGCTGCACACAAGCTTAAGATCACCATGCACAATGCCAAGCGTAGGCTGGAGTGGTGAAAAGCTCACCGCCATTGGACTCTGGAGCAGTGGAAATGCGTTCTCTGGAGTGATGAATCACGCTTCACAATCTAGCAGTCCGACGGATGAATCTGGGTTTGGCGGATGCCAGGAGAACGCTACCTGCCTCAATGCATAGTGCCAACAGTTTGATGGAGGAGGGCTGTTTTTTCATGGTTCATGCTAGGCCCCTTAGTTCCAATTAAGGGAAATCTTAATGCTACAGCATACAATTCGATTCTGTGCTTCCAATTTTGTGGCAACAGTTTGGGGAAGGCCCTTTCATGTTTCAGCATGACAATGCCCCCATGCACAAAGCAAGGTCCATAAAGAAATGGTTTTTCAAGATGGTTGTGAAAGAACTTGACTGGCCTGCACTGAGCCCTGACCTCAACCCCATCTAACACCTTTGGGATGAATTGGAACTCAGACTGCGAGCCAGGCCTAATCGCCCAACATCAGTACCCAACCTCACTAATGCTCTTGTTGCTGAATGGAAGCAAGTTGCCACAGCAATGTTCCATCATCTAGTGCAGTGGTTCTCAATCCTGGTCCTGGGGACCCAAAGGGGTGCACATTTTTGTTTTTGCCCTAGCACTACACACCTGATTCAAATCAGCAAAGCCTTTTGATGAGTTGATCATTTTAATCAGCTGTGTAGTATTAGGGCAAAAACAAAAAACGTGCACCCCTTTGGGTTGCCAGGACCAGGATTGAGAACCAGTGATCTAGTGGAAAGCCTTCCCAGAAAAGTGGAGCCGGTTCTAGCAGCAAATGGGGGACCAACTCCATATTAATGAGATGTTCAACGAGTAGGTGTCCACATACTTTTGGTCATGTAGTGTATTTTTTAGTCCAGGACTAGGCTCAGTCTGTGTTTGGAAACAGGCCCTAGATTAACTTTTTGTGACAGTGTGAACTGTTTGTGACCATATTGACCTAGACTAGGTGATCTAGGCTATGGTCTAGCCAGAAGAGAGAAGGAGAAACCCAAACAGGTGTAATATTTGGCACTGTGTGGACACACATGAGTGGGGACAACATCAGGCTGGTATAGCCTTACCTCAGACCAGGAAGGATTGAAGCAAGCTTGGCCTTTATACCCAGACTGATTTTATTCCCTTTTCTGAATTCCAATAGGCTCCAATAAGAAGCTAACAGTAAATAAAGCTATTTGGTACACAGTCCAGTGCAGCCCAGTTGTACTTGTAGTAATCCTGATCCTCTCTGTGTGGCTGGCTATGCTGGCAGACTTCCCTCCGGCTGGCTCTGACCAGCCCAGCCACAATACACCTTTCATTGTTAGGGGGGGAACAGTGTGTGTTTGTTTCCTGCTGCTCTGAGAGAGGTGACCTATATAGGAGAGAGGGCAGGCCTCTGACATGTGCCCACGTCTGGCTCTGGGAAGCAGCCAATACACAGTACAGTACTATACAGTAAACTGATAGAATCAGCTGAGCAGGGTTGTGAGAGAAACATGGCGGAATGAGATCAGCAGTTTTACATGAATGTGTGTGTGAAATAAGTGTTGTGTGTGTGTCTTCGATCACAGCAGTGTGTATACTTATGAACCCAGTCATTAGCCTTATATGGAGCTCAGGTCATGAGAATAAATCCACACAAACATAGATACTGGTGAGAGGCTGTCTCTAGGTGAAATGAGGTAGAGGTCATATGATAATAAGGATCATCAGGGCTGTGAAGCTCTCATCCCTCGATTATACACGCATGTTAAATGCACATACACACAGGCACGCACACACAGTATAGGCCTAATGATAATATCACAATTGTAAAAGACAATAACATAATAATAAATTAATACAACCACAGGCAAATGATCAAATAAGGAAATAGGCTTTTTAACATTATCCTCAAGATACCCAAAAGGGATACTTCAGGATTTAGGAAATGAATCAGATGAACTCATGGATACCATCTTTATGTCTCGGCATCCAGTATTAAGGAAGTTAGAGGTAGTTCCATAAGCCAATGCTAACTTGCGTTTGCAGAACTAGCATGCTAGCAGTTATAATAGACTTCCAGTCATTGTACTAACGCTGGTTAACCAGTTGGATTTAGGGGGCGCTATTTTAATTTTTGGATGAAAAACGTTCCCGTTTTAAACAAGATATTCTGTCACGAAAAGATGCTCGACTATGCATATAATTGACAGCTTTGGAAAGAAGACACTGACGTTTCCAAAACTGCAAAGATATTGTCTGTGAGTGCCACAGAACTGATGTTACAGGCGAAACCCGCATTTTTTGAAACCACCTCATGCCAATGACTCCTTATATGGCTGTGAATGAGCTACGAATGAGCTTACGTTTTCCACGTTTTCCCCAAGGTGTCTACAGCATTGTGACGTCTTTTTAGGCATTTCCCTTGAAGAATGGCTGTAAGGGACCATATATGGCATGTGGTCACATGGTGTCTCCCGCAGAAAACCTTGCGTAAAATACTGAGGTAGCCATTTTTCCAATCGCTTCTTATGAGAAACCAACTGCCTCGACGGATATGTTATCGAATATATTTGTTAAAAACACCTTGAGGATGGATCCTAAACAACGTTTGCCGTGTTTCTGACGATATTATGGAGCTGGTGCAATGGCATTGTGTAAATGGTCCCTTACAAATAAACAAATCAAATACAAATACAGGGGATTACAGGTTATAGCTCCCAATGATTCCACACTTCGAAATTCCTCAAGTCCTGTCACCTCAGTCCAGACACACAAACACATATTACGTAACCCCTAAACAGCACGTAGCTGGTGATTAAGGTTATGTAAAAGGGGAAGAGATTGGGGGCGTCTTAAAGGAGGTAAAGTCAGACTGATGGACACAACCCAAGAACCTGAGATCCACATTCAAACAACACACCGTCAGTAACACTGAATCTGAATGGACTAAACCTCAGCAAAGCCAATTATACCCATTAGACACTGTCATATGTATAGACACCTTTCAGACACCTTTCACCTTCAGTCTTGCAGGCATCTTTTTGCACAATTCACACACCCCTATTCAGGCTATGCATGCTCATAGTCAATTTCCTTCACATACTCTTTTCATTGGTCACACCATTGTAATTATCCAATAAAACAACAGGTAAATCAATGAAGACAGAAAAAAGCCTAGCCTCAGGCCATATTTCCATAGGAAACCAATGAACTGAATGGAGGGGCCATCCAGAGGTGTGTAGTGCACTGACTGTTGAGGGTGTAAGACATGAGATCAACACCCTCTATATATAGATGCTGATTAGGCTCAGGGGGGGGGACCAGGGTGGAGGTTGTTGAGAGGAAGGACAGGGACAGGGAGCCTGGCCAGAGAATCAGTCCACAGGCTGGACGACACAGAGCCACGTTGCTCTTTAATCCTCCTATCGGTCTGGTCATAACAGAATTGAGGCGCGGGACAGGACAGGGATGACACGAACGCATGCACATACACACACACACACACACACACACACACACACACACACACACTCTCTCATCTTCTCTGGGCTATTAAAGGCTAACTGTCATCTCACTGACTGACGTCGGCCAAAGTATCCCTGTTACGTAGTGTGATTGCTGAATGACAAGGCAGCTTTGGTGATGTGGGCCAAATCATTAGTTACTGGCCAGGCACAGAATGGAGTCCTGGTGTATACAAATCGTAGTATGCTAGTAATATGCATGCAATAACATATGTTGATGGCCACGGCATGATTTTCATTCATCCCATCATCTTATCCAACAAATTGATATTTGGAAACATTTTGTCACACTGAATTATACCAGCTATCCATTCTTAGTTTAGGTTCCGCAAAACAACGTAAACAATGTTAGACGAGGCCACGCTCCCTCGTCGTGTTAGACGAGGCCACAACCCCTCATCATGCCCTCTCCACAGATAGGTTGTTTTGCAAGTGTGTATTCCTGTGCAGTGACCCATGTTTTGGGCACTGGAATGCTACAATAGCAGATGAACACTTTAGACAATAGGGTAGTTAAAGGTTCTGATCATTCTAATGACAGATGGATTGACAAGAGAGAAACAGTAAGAGTAGGGTGTTTTCACACTTGGACCCATTCAGCAAATTTTTGGAAACTCAGTGCGGTGCGCTTAATTTTTGGTGCAGTATGAACACTCCACAGGAACTTGGACCCCTCAAAAGAGCCCCCAAAGTGAACCGAACTGAGACCATCTCGAGAAGTGGTCGGAGTTCGGTTCGCTTGAATTCCAGGATCCGGTTCCCTTTTTTGGGGCAATGTGAAAACCAAGCTACCCAGGTTCACTTGACATTATTCCCGCACCATACTCTACTGCAACACCGTTCCCCCTGACATAACCTCTCACATTTGTGGCACAAGAGAGATGATGTGCAGGTTTGCATAAAAATAACTTTTTGGATGTTGATTAGCGATTGTCAAGGACACACAGAAATGACAAAATTTGTGATTTTACTTCAGATTATTTGTTTGCAACATCTGATCTATAGGCTAAGATAGCTTCATGAACTGTATATTCGATTGAAGGGTTTGAATAGTGTGAGAGGACAACCTATTTGTTGAGAAATCTATTCTAGCTCTTAAAGAGGCAGTAGCCTACATTGGGTGTACAATTTTCAATTAGAGCATTATTTAATCTTCAGTTATTCTTCTGCTATTTGTTCTGCTACCAATAATATTTGCATGTTAATAGAATCTTCTGATTACAATTATTATGTCTAATATTTTAACAAAATGCAAGTAGGTATATCCAGCTGTCCAATAACAAGTTATGATGAAATGGCTTGTCCCAGAATGCATTGAATGTTAGAAAAAGATCTTGGTTCCTTTCTAAATATAGCAATGTGAATGGGTGAGGTGAACTGACAAAAGAGTTGAGTCTTCACTCAAAGGCAAGGGCCGTGTGAATAAAAAGAGAAGGTATTTAGCTCTTTTTTTTTACCCCAGAGTTCACTTTAAAGAGGACTGAGATTGGCTCTCCTGAAAGACTACGCAGAAAGAGAGAGAAAAAGAGAGAGATTGATAGAGAAAAGAGATTCCAGATTCACACCTTGGCTCTGAATGTGCAGTATTAACATGAACCAGACCTGCAACAACGTCAGTTCTGCAAAGTGCTCATGTTCTCTCACGACAAGGTCGTGAGGCTAAGTCGCAGGCAACCCTGTCCCAAAACCTCAGGGACAGGCTCGTAAAGGCTTTAACCTCACCATGGTGCAGGCCTGCCCTGCGCCACAGGCCCACAGAGGGAGAACCAGCTAGCCAAGTCTGTGCAAGGCTCAAGGCTAGGCAGTACTTTTCCATTCATCTGCCCTGCTTTGCTATGTGGGTTAGAGAGTCAGGCTGCAGGGTGCACTTACAAACCGACAGTCACTTTATGGAGTGAATGGAGTGAAACGTTTCAAGTGTAAAAAAAAATAACTCTGACAATGTTTAATAGAAAATTACCAACGAATTGACAAAGGGGGCATTTATAATACAGTGCCTTGCAAAAGTATTCAGACCCCTTGGACTTCTTCACATTTTGTGTTACAAAGTGGGATTCAAATGAATTTAATTGTCATTTTTTGTCAACAATCTACACAAAATACACAAAAAATATATAAATAAAAATTAAATAACTAAAATATAGTCGTTGCATAAGTTTTCAGCTCCCTGGTGAATACATGTTAGAAAAAGTCTTCTTGGGTAAGTCTCTAAAAGCTCACTTTGCACACCTGGCAAAGTGCAATATTTGCCCATTAGTCTTTAAAACAAATCTTCAAGCTCTGTCAAAATGTTGGGGGTCAAGGCTAAACAGCCATTTTCAAGTCTTGTCATAGATTTTAAAGCAGATTTAAGTCAAAACTGTAACTTGGCCACTCAGGAACATTCACTGTCTTCTTGGTATGAAACTCCAGTGTAGATGTGGCCTTGTATTGTAGGTTATTGTCCTGCTGAAAGATAAATTCCTCTCCCAGTGTCATTTGTAAAGCAGACTGAAGCAGGATCTCCTCTGGGATTTTGCCTGTGCTTAACTCATCCAGTTTTTTTTATCCGTTTTACCCAATATTTGAAGATGTCAAGCATACCAATACCATGATGCAGCCACCACCATGCTTGAAAATAAGGAGGAAGTTACTCAGTGATACATTTTGTTGGATTTGCCCGAAACATAAGGCTTTGCATTTAGGCCAAAAGTTATATTCCTTTGCCTTGTTTTGTTGCAGTATTACTTTAATGACTTGTTGCATACAAGATGCATGTTTTGGAATATTCTGTATATTTGTATTATTTTCACTCTGTCATTTAGGTCATTATTGTGGAGTCGCTACAATGTTTTGATCCAGCCTCAGTTCTCACAGCCATTGAACTCTGTAGCTGTTTTAAAATCACCAATGGCCTCATAGTAACATCCCTGACCAGTTTCCTTCCTGTCCTGCAGCTCAAGACGACTATATTTGATGTGTCTGGGTGGTTTAATACATAATCCACAGCATAATTATTAACTTGGCCATGCTTAACATATTCAATGTCTGATTTGTTATTGTTACCCATATAACAAACACTGTCCATCTTCATGAGGCTTTTGAAAAGCTCATTGGTCTTTGTAGTTGAATCTGTGCTTGAAATACAATACTTGACTGAGGGACCTTACATATGTTGTATGTATGGGGGACAGAGGAAGGGTTAGTCCTACAAAAATCATGTCAAACCCTATTATTTCAAACCCTAGTTATTACATTTTTATTCACCTTTAGAGAATGTTATTTTTCTTCCACTTTGAAAGAGTATTTTGTTGACAAAAAATTACAATTAAATCCTTTTGAATCCCACTTTGTAACACAATAAAACGTGAAGAAATCCATGGGGTCTGAGTACTTTTGCAAGAAACTGTATAAAGTCTTTTTTTGCCAGTGGGAACGAGTGACCCGTCTCACATTCTATTCTAAAAACTCTGGAACAAGGTTAAATCAATAAAATAGTACACTTATACCAGCTCAGAACATAAATGGTATAACCTTGTTTAGAAAAACATCTCTCCGGTATGGAGATGTAACTGCTCAGTCCAACCAGCGTGGGAGGTGTGTGTGGGAGGTGTGAGAAGAGAAGACCCCAGTGGTTCCATGGTCTTATCAGTCCTAGAGTGTACACTAGACAGGATCACACAGTGACTGAAGCCCTGGTCACATTCTGGTTCACATGAACCTGATCATTGCTGATGGCCATGACCCGGGTGGCTTGGGAACCCAGAGCTCCACAGTGACCCAAACCCAACTACTTCCTGTTGCCTGTAGACTGTCTTCCTGTAGACATGTCCAAATGACCACTCAATGACCAATCAATGAGTCAACTTCTTCCTGCAGGTTTTTGTTGAGGTTACTCACAGGGCCCCAAAAAAGTGTTTTTGTTCATTTATCTATCACAGGTTGTTCTGTTCGCGACCTGCAGTCTGTCAGACACACAACAACACAAAATGTCGCAAACAGATTTAAATCTGTCGGTAAGCAGTTTGTTTCTTTGGGAAAGCGGCCGGGGTAATCATCCAAACAGGACGTCAGATTATAGTAAATAAAGACCCGTTTTTTTCTTCACCGGTTCAAAAATGGCGAACAATAGGCCCACTGAGAGCAAAGTGACTCGTGCCACTTCAGGAAATAGTTACCGTGGTATAGCGAGATTGAGAAGAGGGGTTTACACCAGGTCAGAAAGAGCACTCACAAAACTAGTGAGTTGCAAAACTAAACAGAGGGAAGAGGAATAGACAGAGACAGAGAGAGCAAGAAAGAAAGAGGGAGAGAGAGCAAGCGGGAGAGAGAGCTAGAGAGAGACTGAAGACAACCCACAGTGGGTAATAACAACGTGGCAAGGGGGCAACTCACAATCAACGAGGTTGATTTATACACACCATTACCGTTTGACACACAATGGCTTCCCATGTGTAAGAGTGCAGATGTCTCATTAGTCTATTCTGTATACATATAGTCCTTGCTAGGGCTGTAACCAACAACAAAAACATCTTAGTCAACCGAGTCGTCTGTTCTTTTGACCAACCGATTGGTTGAAATGTTAAAACATGTATTTTCCATATATAGACACATCCTTATGTTTGAGCTTGTCTGATGCATTAAGCACTGTGATTAAAAATGAAGACACTCAAATGACCAAAGAGGGAACCAGATATCAATATAGCCTAACCAGAAGAAAAAAACATGTTCCCAACACCGCTCCTCCCGCTGGTCTTCACAGATTCTGACATTATGCTCCTGAGGTTGCTGGTAATAGGCTACACCAGCGGTCGGCAACCTTTTCCATTTCGAGTGCCAAGATCTGCGTGCCAGTTATGATTTTCATATGCACATTGTCGTGGAACAGCTTCATTTCATTTATATAAAGTCATCATCTCAAAATCAATGTCATCGGGTTAATCAAAACTTTATCTAAATGAAAATTATGCAAATCTAAAAGTAACTTCTATTGCCATTGCCAATATGTAAACAGCCTACATAAACCAACAAATAAAAACATTGTAGCCTGCATGTAGAAAATATCCTGACAGTAATAAATATCCTATGAATCACATTGGCATCGCATGGCCTGTCTGCAAGAAACTTGTAACATTGTATAAAATATTTTGGGCCCTCAGAGTTTCCCACACCAGTGAGCTCCAGACAGACAGACAGACACAGCTGTAGACAAGGGATAAGAGGTAAATCAGGTAGGTCTATTTTATGACGTTTCCACTAGATCAGAGCATGACATTTTTTCCCCCTTTCATGCTGAGTGGTTATTAGGGTCAGAAACCTTCCCAGATATTTTCCGTGGGAAGTTAAGCCTGGGAATTTGGGATCTTTAACTTCAATTCATTAAAAAAGTTAGTTTATAACAGTGAACCTTTTTTTGTGTGATACACAAGGTAATTCTAGGTATTGTGGCATATTTTGGTTACACTATCCCCAATTCAATGGAATTGCATGCACAGTGCATTCTTCCATCACATGTACAGCTGATTCTCAAGATCTTACACACTAATGAGATGTTATTGAGCCCACACTACTATACTGTCTGAGCCAAGGACTACATGCTTTCTGGTAAGTTTTGATTACAATATTGTGTGGGGTGAATATATTGTATATGACATACATGATTTTTTGTTAACTAGTAAATAGTATACAGCAAAGTGTGTTTAAATCATTTCTGACTTGTTAGCAAAAACTAACTAGCAGAAATTGTTAACATGTGGGTTTTAGCTTGCTTGAGCCTGCTAACTGAGGAGTATTAATTCACCCGTTTCCATACATGTTTCATTTTAAAACATTTATCTTACAAAGGAGTTGTTTAATCTAACTGCTTAACTATTTATCTGTACATGGAATTGTATGTTTTTGTTTACTCATTTTTTTCTGATCTTTACAGGAAAATGCCACGGGAACGATCTGATGTGTAGAGACATTTCACTGCAGCTAAAGTAGAAGGAAAAGCTGTGTACATTTGCAAATACTGTGCCAAATCATATGTGAAGAATGCAACAAAGATGCAGAATCATCTGGCCAAGTGCATAAAGTTCCCTCAACGCTCACAACAAGCAACCTCTTGTCAGAGTCCCTCTACTTCTATTTAAGGTGAAAATGATGAATCAGACACCTTATCGATAGCAACAGCTCATGGTCCTCCTGGAATCAGTAGTTTTTTGACTCAATGGAGGAACGTAGTCAGAGAAATGCTGATGAATGTCTTGCTCAAGCTGTGTATGCAACTGGTTCACCTCTGACGCTCACAGGCAATGTGTATTAGAAGAGATTTCTGAATGTTCTTCGCCCAGCATACACCCCTCCAACCAGACATGCTTATCTACTTATTTGCTGGATGCAGAGTTCAACAGAGTTCAAGTGAAGGTCAAGAAAATCATAGAGAAAGCAAACTGTATTGCAATCATATCTGATGGGTGGTCAAATGTTCGTGGGCAAGGAATAATTAACTAGATAATCTACACCCCTCAACCAGTATTCACACCAGACACACCAGTCTCTACATTGCAGATGAGCTGAAGGCAGTCAATGACCTTGGACCACAGAAGGTATTTGCACTGGTGACAGACAATGCTGCGACCATGAAGGCTGCTTGGTCTAAAGTGGTGGAGTCCTACCCTCACATCACACCCATTGGCTGTGCTGCTCATGCATTGAATCGGCTCCTCAAGGACAACATGGCACTGAAAACAATGGATACACTCTACAAGATAGCCAAGGAAATGGTTAGGTATGTGAAGGGTCATAAAGTTATAGCAGCAATCTACCTCATCAAGGAAAGTGAGAAGAATAAGAGCACCACATTGAAGCTGCCCAGTAACACCCGTTGGGGTGGTGTTGTCAATCATGTTTGACAGTCTCCTGGAGGGGAAGGAAGGAGTCTCTCCAAGAAATGGGCATATCACAGTCTGCCGATATGGACAGCCCCATCAAGAGGATCCTCCTGGATGATGTATTTTGGGAGAGAGTGGTAAGCAGCCTGAAATTCCTGAAACCTATAGCAGTCGCCATTGCACGGATTGAGGGAGACAATGCCATCCTGTCTGATGTTCAGACTCTGCTTGTAGATGTAAGAGAAGAAATCCGTACCACCCTATCCGCTTCACTGTTGCTCCAAGCAGAGGAAACTGCAGTTCTGAAACACATAAAAAAGCATGAAGACTTCTGGCTGAAGCCCAAACACGCCGCAGCGTACATGTTGGACCCCAAGTATGCTGGCAAGAGCATCCTGTCTGGTGCAGAGATCAACAAGGCCTATGGTGTCATTACTACCGTGTCTCGTCACCTCCGCCTGGATGAGGGCAAGGTTCTTGGAAGTCTGGCGAAGTACACTTCCAAGCAAGGGCTTTGGGATGGTGATGCAATATGACAGTTGTGCCCACATATCGCATCAGCCACCTGGTGGAAGGGACTTTGTGGATCTGAGGCTCTTTCCCCTGTTGCCTCCATCATCCTCCAAATCCCACCTAAATCAGCCGCCTCAGCACACAACTGGTCCTTGTTTGGGAACACACACACACCAAAGCAACAGGCTGACCAATGTAAGGGTTGAAAAATTGGTGGCCATCCGGGAATTTTTTTAATATTTTTGAGCCTAACAATGAGCGATCCTCAACAAGGTTGGAAAGTGACATTGAAGATGAGGCCTCAGAGTCTGATGTTCAAGAGCTGGACATTGAGGAGGTCCAAGGAGAAGACATGGAAGCTTTAGAGGAGACAACCAAAGCTTTAGTTTCTAGACTATAATTTTACAGATGTTGAAAACGTTTTTGGGAGATGCGATGGCTCATTGTGATCATTCAATATTCCCTTTCTTTTGTTGTTCAGTGACATCAACCCATGTAAAGAGTCAACTCATTTAATTGAAGTTTAAATTCGTAACTAAATAGTTTGTTTTATTTCTATTGGAAGGATTTAATCATTTGCAATTATGTCTACTTACGATACGGTAAAAGGTTTATGTTTCTGTCTCCATATGATATGGTAAATATATCCAATGCAAAAAAACATCTACATTTAAACAGTATTAATATTCATTTGCATATATTTCCATTCATTCCCATATATTCCCAAGGCAAGTTTCCACCTCTGAATATTCCCCAAAATGCGCAACCCTAGTGGTTATCAAAAGGGAGCGAGCTGGAAAGACTTTTCAAATAGGCTACATTGAGGAACTATTGTCATTCTCAATGGATGTAAAAACAGACTTAGTTTACTTGCTGTTTCAGGCTTAGAAAAAAAATGACTTTGAGGAGCTACACAGTGATGGTGAGTTAAGGCAATCAGAAATACTATCCGATCCCCAAATGTGCACATTTATAAGCCTACATTTGCACGCAGACCAGGTAGACTAGAGGCCTACCTCTATGCATAATCAGGTGCGTGTCCTTACTTAAGATTGTCTTTTGTATGGAGCGCTCCTGTCAATGAATACATTGACAACGTGTAAATGGAATGAAATAAACCAAAACTTTTTTCTCACAAGTCAAATCAAAACACATGTCAATTCAAGTCGCATGCGCCGAATACAACAGGTGTAGTAGACCTTACCGTGAAATGCCGGATACAACAGGTGTAGTAGACCTTACCGTGAAATGCCGAATACAACAGGTGTAGTAGACCTTACCGTGAAATGCCGAATACAACAGGTGTAGTAGACCTTACCGTGAAATGCTGAATACAACAGGTGTAGTAGACCTTACCGTGAAATGCTGGATACAACAGGTGTAGTAGACCTCACCGTGAAATGCCGGATACAACAGGTGTAGTAGACCTTACCGTGAAATGCCGGATACAACAGGTGTAGTAGACCTTACCGTGAAATGCCGAATACAACAGGTGTAGTAGACCTTACCGTGAAATGCTGAATACAACAGGTGTAGTAGACCTTACCGTGAAATGCTGAATACAACAGGTGTAGTAGACCTTACTGTGAAATGCCGAATACAACAGGTGTAGTAGACCTTACCGTGAAATGCTGAATACAACAGGTGTAGTAGACCTTACCGTGAAATGCCGAATACAACAGGTGTAGTAGACCTTACTGTGAAATGCTGAATACAACAGGTGTAGTAGACCTTACCGTGAAATGCCGAATACAACAGGTGTAGTAGACCTTACCGTGAAATGCTGAATACAACAGGTGTAGTAGACCTTACCGTGAAATGCTGAATACAACAGGTGTAGTAGACCTTACCGTGAAATGCCGAATACAACAGGTGTAGTAGACCTTACCGTGAAATGCTGAATACAACAGGTGTAGTAGACCTTACCGTGAAATGCTGAATACAACAGGTGTAGTAGACCTTACCGTGAAATGCTGAATACAACAGGTGTAGTAGACCTTACCGTGAAATGCCGGATACAACAGGTGTAGTAGACCTTACCGTGAAATGCCGGACACAACAGGTGTAGTAGACCTTACCGTGAAATGCCGAATACAACAGGTGTAGTAGACCTTACCGTGAAATGCCGGATACAACAGGTGTAGTAGACCTTACCGTGAAATGCTGAATACAACAGGTGTAGTAGACCTTACCGTGAAATGCCGGATACAACAGGTGTAGTAGACCTTACCGTGAAATGCCGGATACAACAGGTGTAGTAGACCTTACCGTGAAATGCCGAATACAACAGGTGTAGTAGACCTTACCGTGAAATGCCGGATACAACAGGTGTAGTAGACCTTACCGTGAAATGCCGGATACAACAGGTGTAGTAGACCTTACCGTGAAATGCCGGATACAACAGGTGTAGTAGACCTTACCGTGAAATGCCGGATACAACAGGTGTAGTAGACCTTACCGTGAAATGCTGAATACAACAGGTGTAGTAGACCTTACCGTGAAATGCTGAATCCAACAGGTGTAGTAGACCCTACCGTGAAATGCCGAATACAACAGGTGTAGTAGACCTTACCGTGAAATGCCAAATACAACAGGTGTAGTAGACCTTACCGTGAAATGCCGAATACAACAGGTGTAGTAGACCTTACCGTGAAATGCGTACTTACAAGCCTTTAACCAACAATGCAGTTCAAGAAATAAGAGTTAAGAAAATATTTACTAAATAAACTAAAGTAAAAAATTTAATAAAAAGTACTACAATAAAATAACAGGCTATATACAGGGGTACCAGTACCGACTCAATGTGCGGGGGGGAACAGGTTAGTCGAGGTCATGTGTACATGTAGGTAGGTGAGTGTAGCATAGGTAGCTCTGCAAACAAAGTGTCCACTCCTACAATGACAACTCTAATAATAATAATAATAATAATAATAATAATATATTGAATGCATTAACAGAAATGACCAAACATTCTAGATTAGAAATGATGGGAATGAACAGTAAATGTACCACTGGTGATACTGGTGTGCCATCCCTGCGGCCTCTGTAATGGATGAGTCCACTGAGACAAGCGTTTAACCAACAATGCAGTTCAAAAATAATATGCCACTGTTAAGAAAATATTTACTAAATAAAACTAAAGTAAAAAATGGAATAAAATCCAGGACTACATCCATAAAATAACAGGCTATTTAAAATGGTCAAAGTACGGGTTACGGTAAGGGTTAAGCTTAGGGACCGTCGTGAGGTTCCGTATAGCACAAACCATACATAGCGGATCCCGGATAGCACTAACCAGTCCAGGCCTTACTGTGCGTTTAGTCAGTCTAGGTTATGGTTGCAACATTCCTAAAATCCCAGTTGGACAATTTCCTGTCTATTCCCTCCTGATTCCGGGAATCTTCCAAAAAGGTACAAATAAAAAAGTTATTGAAGTTATTAACTAGACTTTGGATGGTGTATTAATTACTACCCAGTTACTACAAACATACAGGTGTCCATTCTAACTCAGTTGCCGGAGAGGAAGGAAACCGCTCAGGGATTTCACCATGAGGCCAATGGTGACTTTAAAACAGTTAGAGTTTAATGGCTGTGATGGGAGAAAACAACACCATTGTAGTAACTCCACAATACTAATCTAAATGACAGTGACAAGAAGGAAGCCTGTACAGAATAAAATATTCCAAAACATGCATCCTGTTTGCATTAAGGAACTAAAGTAAAACTGCAAAAAATGTGGCAATGACAAACTTTATTTCCTGAATAAATATGTTATGCGTTATGTTAGGGGCAAATTCAATACAACACATCACGGAGTACCACTCTTCATATTTTCAAGCGTGGTGGTGGCTGCATCATGTTATAGGTATGCCCGTCATCGGCAAGGACTAAGTCGTTTTTTTTAGGATAAACAGAAACCGAATAGAGCTAAGCACAGGCAAAATCCTAGAGGAAAACCTGGTTCAGTCTGCTTTCCAAGAGACACTGGGAGACAAATTCGCCTTTCAGCAGGTCAATAACCTAAAACACAAGGCCAAATCTACACTGGAGTTGCTCACCAAGACGACATTGAAATGTTCCTGAGTGGCCTAGCTACAGTTTTGACTTAAATCAGCTTGAACATCTATGGCAAGTCTTGAAAATGGCTGTCTAGCAATGATCAACAACCAATTTGACAAAGATGGAAGAATTTGTAAAATAATAATGTGCAAATATTGTACAATCCAGGTGTGCAAAGCTCTTAGAGAAAGACTAATAACTGTAAATCGCTGCCAGGTGATTCTAGCATGTATTGACTCAGGGGATTAAATACTTATGTAATCAAGGTGTTATTTAATTATTATTGTTATTCTTTTTTACAAATGTTCAATCTTTTTCTTCCACTTTAACATTTTAGTATTTGGTGTCGATCGTCGACAAGAAGTTACAATTAAATACATTTTAATCCCACCTTGTAATACAACATGGAAAAACATTGGAAAAAGTCAAGGGGTGTGAATGTTTTCTGAAGGCACTGTTCCACAATGGAGTCATTAGACATAAGTGCTTTCATTGCATCTTGGGTAAGCAATGTGCCTGGTCAGTTTACCCTCCTCAACCCAGTAAAGTAACCATTAGGCTCCAGTCAATAATAATGACATTTACACCTGGCTGAGACACTTAGAGGTGATTTAACTATGGTTCATGTCTGGAAGTGGATGGGACATGAAGAAGAACAAAGGTTTTTATAACTTCTTCGAAGATGTTCTGAGGAATGGAGTGCTTAAGTGTCTAGAGGCTAGCACGTCTCGTGTCATAACACCTTATATAGAAATGCCATGGACTGCGTTAGCTGTTCAGGTATGTACTGAAATGCACATTGAATGCACCCGGCAATCAAAACGAGTGTCAAGGCCTAAGCATGCACATATGCACGCTATGCACACACAACAACAAAAAACACAAACAAAAACACAAACAAATAAAACACACAAAACAAAAACACACACACGCATGCACGCACACGCACACAAACAATGACTCACGCAGGCCAATCGAACTACCTATACATAACTTTAGGATCTCATGACTCAGCTTTCTGCCTGACTCATTTCTCCCTCCTTCCATTTCGCATAAAACAATGTCATCCGCTCCTCACCACTCCCATCCAACCAATTTAACTACAGGGCTTTCATGTGAAAATTAAACTGCCAAGAAACTGTGTTCCGGTCCTGATGGTTGGTGTGAAAAGTGAAAGCAGGTCAGGGAGTGTAGGAAAGAGGGAGAGGGGGGGCTTTGGGGTTAAGTGAAGTAGCCACAGGCTGCAGGCTGGATGATAGAGGAACCACAGGAAACAGGTGCTTTCTGGGGCTGTGCTGCTGCCAGACAGACTTGGTCAGGTGCATAACAGTGTGCCTGGCCTCAACACGGCAAGACTGGCCTCAGACTAGGTTTTACAATACAAATCATTGGTCACGTCCCAAATGGCACCCTATTCCCTATATAGTAGGGCACTGTATAGGGTATAGGTTGTCATTTGGGATGTAACCATTAACAACTGCTAACAAAGCCCTCAAGAAAAACACCTTGACAACGAGCAATGTATAGCCTAGTTGGGATGGCAGTTTACAATCCTTTGCAACAGGGACAGACAGAAGGGTCGATCTTGGCTAGCAGATGAATGTTCTGGATGAAAAATGTTCATGATCATTTCACAACATTCACTGTGTCTCCAACAATAGGGACAGCTGCTCTGCAAGCAGTGGTCTCAGCCAATGAATAATTCAGTGATGCTCAACAAAGAAAAATATTGAGTGAAGATAGAGAAGCAGAGAGAGAGAGAGAGAGAGAACTAAAAGAGAGAGATGACAATTCTCTAGCAGAGTCCCTGAGAGGTGAGAGCGGTGGAAGAGAGGAGTGGCGGAGGGGGAGGAGAGTGGCCTACAGGGTCGTGGGATGTGAGTCATAGTGTTTGCTGCTTCCCAGCAGTGTGAGGGGAGGTGTGAGTGAGGAAACTATTTTATGAAAATGCCTTCTCTTCCGAAAAGAGATGGGTTCCTACTACAACATTTGATGGATGGTGGCAACAGAGCACTCGTTTCCCAGACTGCAGAGCGGTATGGAGCAGTGGTTAGAGCCACCGCTTCTGACAAACAATTAGAACGTTACCAACCTCAGCTTCCCCGAGGAGAGAAAACGTAACTTATGCCGTAGCTTAGCTAGATCACTATCAGCAACAGACAACTACATATCCTGTCCTCCAAAAAAACTCTACAGAAAATGGAAGAATCTAAACAAACTGTATCAACTAAATTTGATTTGGTTAAGGAGTGAAACATGACGACAGGCGGAGAAGACTGCTCCTGCCAATAAAGCCATCAGTGGCACATCTGCCTGCCTGGACTCAGCATTACATGATTTCATTACTTAGGACGGTTTAAAGTGCACCCCGTGATTAAGAGCTTTGTCAGGCTCCGCCGACTGAGTGGAGGATCTGACTCTCAATGAAGAGGACCAGAGTCAGACGGATAGAGCACCCACACGGCAGCTCCTTTGTTTGCCACGCTAAGTGTATGTGCATGTCTCTCTGTGTGTGTGTGTGAGTGTGTGTGTGAGTGAGAGAGAAAAAGTCATATGGGGGGGTTGGGTTTATGATTTGCGTGGTAGAGAAACATTATGATGATCATTTGTGTTGGTGCAATCATTATGAAGACAAAGGAGATGTTCAGGATTCAGGACAGGTGGGTACTGCCCAGGATAGAATACAGCCAGAACAAGAGTTAGCTCCAGAGTACCGCAGTGTGTGCAGAAAACAAACACACACACAGCCGTCTGTTCCCTTTCTCAGGACACACATAGAACAGTAGTGCTGTCAAGGTAATTTGCCCTGTGCCAGCTAAGATGCAGTATGGTGTGTTAGCAGTGTGTGCGCCTAGGAGAGAGGGGGCAGTCCTCAGCTCTGATTGTTGGATTCTGAGCTGACTTCTAATATAACAGGATATTTTTTTTTACGCGCCATCCACCCGGCTAATTTTCCACCTCCTGAAGGGGACAATTAAAACTGCATGAATCTCACACACACCCACCTGCTAGTCGGCAGTGTTACATAACACTGCAGTAGTCAGTAACCAGCCACCTAGTCCTGGGACAGTGCAGGATCATGGCGGTAGAGGATTCTACCTCCAACCACACAGCACAAAGACATGGGTGACTTTAACACAAAGTCAGCTTATTAACATAGTTAAAAATAAAATCTGAAGATTTAAATAAAAATGATACATTTCCTATAGTCGTGTCGTTTTTTTTTTTTTACAACTGGCAGTAAACCACAGCAGTAGCAACGTTCTGCGCCAACACAACAACCCTGCACAGAGCCATGATCGTCGAGACACTACACCTCATTACCCATTGTCTATTAAATCCCATTCAGACAATTTAGGATCCCAACGGGCTGAACCCAACGAGCTGTTCTCAACGGGCTCCTGGAACGAAATGGGTCACAGTGTGGGGGTTTCCTGCTTTTGTAGACACAGATGGTTCAAGGTTTGGAGAGAGATGACGATGGCTATACTGAAATAATACAAACCCAAAATGAATAGGTCTCTCTCTAGCCAAAGGGTCTGGGTTCACCCGGCACCGATTGTTTTGGGGAAACTGAAGAAAAGCCTCACACACCACGAAACAATGCTAAACGCACTGGGGGATAAGCAGAGGGAGAAAAAAGGTTGATTGTAAAGAGCATGGTAATGTTTATGATATTAAAAACAAAAGAGGCCAACATGGACCATGTACCACATAACGGTTCCCATCCCTTGTTTCATTTCTACTTGGTCTGTTATAGTTCATCTATTTAACGTCTAGGAACAAGACGTAACTATAGTCAAGCTCACATTAACAACGCACATGCCCCGCCCACCTGAGGTTGTGTCTTTTTCAGCCATCTGTTTCCTGTGTTTGAAGGGTGAAAAATCCACGTCACTTAAATCTCGCTGGATTAATTGCTGTAATTTTACTCCTGCAACTCCTTTATACTCTTGCTTGTGCCTGTCGTTTCTTGACATTAACGTTACGACTGTGGAAATGTTTGTAATGATCTGTCAAACACACCCTGGTAATGGCTGAAATGGGCTCAATGGAATACATTGTCTTTCTGTTGCATCTATAAGAACACTCCATCTGGGATTTAATGCATCATCTAGACACTTACATCGCAAGAAAGAGAAGTAAGATAACTTTATTTTGATGGGTGTTCATTTTTGTGGACTTTAAAAAAAGTTATAATTTAATACAGTTGAAATGTTTACAAATTAGATGCATTGAAATTAGAGCAACTTTCAAAAATGAACACTCAGATTATAGTGATATTATGTCTGATCTCACAAGCAATGTAAAGCCTGTTGATTTTTAATCTGAGAGTATCCTGCTATTGGCACACTTGTTGAATTATACAACAGAACGTGACAACAACAGTAATTAATTAATGAGGAAGTCTAGACAGAGCAGGTGAGTACAGGTAGACCTAGACCATCATGTTATAGGTATGCTCGTCATCGGCAAAGATTAAGTAGTTTTTTTTAGGATAAACAGAAACTGAATAGAGCTAAGCACAGGCAAAATCCTAGAGGAAAACCTGGTTCAGTCTGCTTTCCAACAGACACTGGGAGACAAATTCCCCTTTCAGCAGGTCAATAACCTAAAACAAGGTCAAATCTACACTGGAGTTGCTTACCAAGACGACATTGAAATGTTCCTGAGTGGCCTAGACAGAGAAGGTGAGTACAGGTAGACCTAGACAGAACAGGTGAGTACAGGTAGACCTAGACAGAGCAGGTGAGTACAGGTAGACCTAGACAGAGCAGGTGAGTACAGGTAGACCTAGACAGAGCAGGTGAGTACAGGTAGACCTAGACAGAGCAGGTGAGTACAGGTAGACCTAGACAGAGCAGGTGAGTACAGGTAGACCTAGACAGAGCAGGTGAGTACAGGTAAACCTAGACAGAGCAGGTGAGTACAGGTAAACCTAGACAGAGCAGGTGAGTACAGGTAAACCTAGACAGAGCAGGTGAGTACAGGTAAACCTAGACAGAGCAGGTGAGTACAGGTAAACCTATACAGAGCAGGTGAGTACAGGTAGACCTAGTCAGACCAGGTGAGTACAGGTAGACCTAGTCAGAGCAGGTGAGTACAGGTAGACCTAGTCAGAACAGGTGAGTACAGGTAAACCTAGACAGAGCAGGTGAGTACAGGTAAACCTAGACAGAGCAGGTGAGTACAGGTAAACCTAGACAGAGCAGGTGAGTACAGGTAGACCTAGTCAGAACAGGTGAGTACAGGTAGACCTAGACAGAGCAGGTGAGTACAGGTAAACCTAGACAGAGCAGGTGAGTACAGGTAGACCTAGTCAGAACAGGTGAGTACAGGTAGACCTAGACAGAGCAGGTGAGTACAGGTAAACCTAGACAGAGCAGGTGAGTACAGGTAGACCTAGACAGAGCAGGTGAGTACAGGTAGACCTAGTCAGAACAGGTGATTACAGGTAGACCTAGACAGAGCAAGTTTTTCGTGGTTGCAGCCCTGTTCCAACCATTTGTGTTAATTTATTCATATATGCAAACTAACCCAGTGTATTTATGCAAATATTACACTTACAATTCTTTATTTTAACACAAACTATTAAAACTGTACCTGTTACCGTTAGAAAGTGTACGAGATTTTTTTTCATCATTATTTGTAAACATTTGACGATACATTTAATACCTGAATCCCCACCAACATCCCTGAACTCCATTAATTATTTATTTGTGCCCGTAAAATGTTGTGCACTATAATTCAATCAATATCTGATGGATAAAACTTTTTTTTTTAAAGTTTGGAGTATCTTTATCCATTGTACGACTATTGCATTTATTAGAAATGTTTTTAAAACCATTTAACAATTTTAATGACTGTTGCTACTCACATTGCCAATCATTAAAGCTATTATGAAAGACAGTGTGTGTGTGTGTCTCAGCGCCATCTAATGTGTGAGATATGACGTACCCAAGACACAGTGATTGATGGCTGGGGGCTGGCAGCAGGCTGTGAGCTGCGTTGGAGCAGTCTCTCAAAGCCTCTATTAGTTAGCGCACACGCACGCGCACACACACACACACACACACACACACACACACACACACACGTTAAAGAAAGGAGAACCACCCGGCTTAATATGAACTAAAGCAAGTGACAGAACTGATCTGAAGGTGATGAGATGAGTCTAGCACAAACCCTCCCTCGCTTTACCTGAGCTGCACAGAGAGAACAGCAGTTAGAGAAATGACACAATCTCTCCTTGCTGTCTAACTAACTGGGAGAGGGAAAGGCAAGCAGACAAATGCCCACTATCTAGTCTACCCATAGATGCCATAGACACCATTACCTCATTTCATTTATCCACAGAGTACCCTAATGGAAAAGGATCTTAACCTTCTAGACACGGCATGTATTGACAGAGGGGGGCAGAGAGCTGGCAGTAATGGATTCCCTGAGGGGGCTGTATGTGGTGTGTGTGTGTGTGTGTGTGTGAGTGAGTGAGTGAGTGAGTGAGTGAGTGAGTGAGTGAGTGAGTGAGTGAGTGAGTGAGTGAGTGAGTGTGTGTAGCATAGCAGTATAGATTCCTGAGATCTATTGCCATTGCATGCTGTTTCTTTGGTCTGTGGCTACCATGACTTTGCTGAGATTGTACATTGGACATAACGTATGTATGTATTGCTCAGCGAGATCATCTAAAAACATATTGGCCATCTAGGCTATACTACACTCACTGGTACAATGTCCAACCAGTGTTGTGGAAGCTACTCTGAAATCATAGTTTACCAAACACTTCACACTAGAAGAAATTATGTTTCTTGTCATATCAAAAATGTGAAATATCATAGACTACACATTGCAAGATCCCTCTGGGGTCAGGCGTTACTAGAAGCAAAAGCACAAGCATTCCGCTACACTCGCATTAACATCTGCTAACCATGTGTATGTGACCAATACAATTTTATTAAAATGTGTGATTTAGCCTATTAATAAAGACAAGGCTCATCTGATCCTGAAAAAGAAAGGAAATTATTGTCTATTTCACCCATATTTTAAAAATCTTTTTTCTAAAAAAGTAGTAAAGGGGGAGACCTAATCAGTTGTCCAACTGAATGTATTCAACTGAAATTTGTCTTCTGCATTTAACCCAACCCCTCTGAATCAGAGAGGTGTGGGGGGCGGCCTTAATCAACATCCACAGCACCCGGGGAACAGGGGGTTAACTGCCTTGTTCAGGGGCAGAAAAACAGATTTTTACCATGTCAGCTCAGGGATTCGATCCAGCAACCCTTCGGTTACTGGCCCAATGCTCTAACCACTAGGCTACCTGCCATAGAGTGTAGTTCCAGTAGTTAGATACACCACCACATGGCAAAAAAGTAATTAACTAGTGGAAACACTACCTAGATTTGAATTTAGTTCAACTATGACCAAGCTACTGCAAAATGTAGTTTAATTACTAGTTGCACTACACGTAGTTCACTACTCCCCAACACTGTGTCCAACTCATTATTTTTCCTAGAATTCAATGTCCAACTAACTATGTCCTACGAACCTAATTCCAGTGGTGGAAAAAGTACCCAATTGTCATACTTGAGTAAAAGTGAAGATGCCTTAATAGAAAATGACTCAAGTAAAAGTCACCCAGTAAAATTCTACTTGAGTAAAATTATAAAAGTATTTGGTGTTAAATATACTTAAGTATCAAAAGTAAATGTAATTGCTAAAATATACTTAAGTATCAAAAGATGAATCATTTCAAATTCCTTATATTAAGCAAACCTGACGGCAACATTTTCTTGTTTTTTTATTTACGGATAGCCAGGGGCAAACGCCAACACTCAAATATCATTACAAATTAAGCATGTGTGTTCAGTGAGTCTGCCAGATCAGAGGTAGTAGGGATGACCAGGGATGTTCTCTTGATAAGTGTGAATTGGACCATTTTCCTGTCCTGCTGAGCATTCAAAATGTAATGAGTACTTTGGGTGTCAGGGAAAATGTATGGAGTAAAAAGTACATCCTTTTCATTAGGAATGTAGTGAAGCAAAAGTAGTAAAAAATATAAATAGTAAAGTAGAGTACAGATACCCCAAAAAACTACTTAAGTAAAAATACTTTAAAAGTACTTTACACCACTGCCTAATACTTTCCCAGAATACGATCTGCATGGTATGCAGGAATGTTGGATGGGGATTGTGGAAAGAAAACTGGTGGAAACTATATTGACATAGAACCACAACAACATAGCCTTGCAATTCCACAAATTCCAGCCTCATTAGAAACAGCACCTGTCCCCCCACCCCCCCTCCCATCATCAGCTGAGAGTTTGGGGTTTGTCAGTAACCTCACCCCCAAAAATTCTTCTGCAGAGAAAAACAGGGGAGGGGGTGAAAAAAAAATGTGCCAGCTCACACATTCCCACCATACCTAGCAAACCTCCCAGTCTCCATCTCTTTGTTGTGATTCTTCTTATTCAGCATAGGGAGGTAAACACGGATGGAAACATAGAAGCCTCCTTGCTGCCATTGCAAATAGTTGGCATTTCTGGACAACATGCCATAGGGCAGGGATACCAGGGATTAGCCAATGGTGTGATGTTATAACCGATCATACGATATGCCTACTGTGCATTCAAACCTGCAAGGTACTCATTTCACACTGGATGTGGAAAATATCACAGACACAGAAATGTGCTGTTTTTTGTTGTTGTTGGGGTATATCAAATATTCTGCCTCAATTGAAGTATACACTAGGTGACTTTTTGCATACTATGCAGCATGATGGTTGTATTAATAAATCACAAGTTCTGCTGCAGCTATTACGCAATAATAAAAACCTATAAATAGGCACGTTTGACTGTCCACAGAGTTCATGCTGGCAATCTAAAATGCCTGCTGTGTTATGGACTGCTCACACACTCACACCGACACCATTCCATGGCACTGCACTGCGGAGGGAGAGTTCAGGCGTAAACAGAGCAATTTTCTAGTGCTGGGTTCCATAGAGAGGTGCATGGACATATAGCAGATATTGAAGCACCCATTATAAATAGCTTGTCTGGATGCCTCTTAGGCAACAAACACCTGTCCAACAACGTAACAACACGACAGATGGCCCACCACTCGTTATGACATAGTACAAACTGTGAGACAGAGAACACTGATGAATTAAAACACATTCTATCAGATAACAGAGATCCTGAATAATTCATTGATATGGACTGTATACTTCATATTAGGTCTAGACAAAAAACATTGGACCGTTTTTCCGGATACGTTTGAAACACTCCATGTGCTGAAAATGTGTACGTTTGAATGATTGAAACGAAAACATACAACAGTCTTAACCCGAGGCACAAGGCAAAATTGGTTGTAATGACATCATCTCAACCTGACTTTGCCTGCAGGAAAAACTGGGATTGGAAAAGGAAGAAAGTTGTATTGGATTTCGTCTGGACAACCCAGGATGCATCCCAAATGTCACCCTATTCCCTGTAGTGCACAATATTTGATTTGTTTTGCTCTTGTCAAATGTATTGCACTATAAAGGGAATAGAGTGACATTTAGGACACAGTCCTCGTCACCTGTTTTGAACTAAGAGACGCTTCCTCCCTGTGTTAACACTGAAAGCTGCAATTTGTGCCTCACCACCTGGATTCGGTCTTATGTAGCAACATTTGAAATGGTGTTTTTTTTACATTGGATAAAAGTAGAGACTCAGAGCTAAAAAATGGTATATCATACACTACATTTGAGAAACAATGGGAAAGTAATTATTCTTTGAAAGTTGATCAACTTGTAAACTCACTTTCGATAAAATGTTCTTTGAATGTTTTGGTATCTAGCGAAGAGCTCTTCTTTGTCTACACCCATTCAGCATCGTTCACACCCTCTTAAACTTTAGCCCCACCCAGCTCGTTTCGCTCTCTGAGCGATGATTTGTTTACCTATAGATAACAAGAAAACAGCCTAACCTGCTCTGCTGCAACAATTTCATTACGCTCTTTTGCAGACATTTACTGACACCGGCCATATTCAATGGGTGCTGTACACACGTCACGTTAGCTAACGAGCCAGCCAGCTAACGTTAGCTAGTCAAACAACAATGAACAGTGCCACAGCACTGGGAGCTAACCAACCAGGTTCAATGTTATCTAGCTAACATTAGGCTCTAACTAGGAAAGCAAACGGCTCTGGGATACGAATAATAACATCAGCTAGGGAGCCAGGCACCTAACGTTAGCTAGCTAGCTAACAGTACACGTTAGCTTGAAATGAAACCACTTTGTCAAAATTAGAAACGTGTAATATCTGAAAATGTAGCTAGTCAATGCTAAACTATCATCATGCATCATGAACGCGTCTCCCTGTCAGGAATGCCATACCACGGTTGCCCTTTGACGATATAATCCGGAGACAGGTGTTTTCGCCATCTCTTTAGCTATCATACTCTAATTCCACTGATCTTCCAGAAAGTGGAGAGCAACCATTTTGCAGCTCCACTACACAATACTTTTTTTTTAAAGCCGCGCTCGACAGGATAACCAACACAGATTGACGAGCTCAAATAGACAGACACCTTCTATATAGCAGACCTGAACTCATCTCTCGGCATGTCCAGCCCAGTCATTATCTCAGCCAATCATGGCTAGTGGGAAGGTTGCTGACTTTTTCCTGTGGCTTAACCAACAAGGTTCGTAACTTAACATTTTTTTTATTCGTATTTACAGATGGCATACAAGTTTGCCATTAAGGCACATTAAAGTTCACATGTTCCAGAAGGCATTTCTGCCAAAAATCGCATTTTGATCCCAACATTTTTTTTAACCTTCAAACGGCTCTCCTGTGAAGTCATGACTTGCAACATACATATGTGACCCGATTCAGGAAACTAGGCGTAACTTTAGGCAACCCAACCAAATTCACATAGAAATGTGTGTTATACTGTAGATCTGTCATTCTCATTGAAGGCACATCTAAGTGGTAGGTAGATCTGTTCTATGTGCACAATTTCTAAGCTTCCCGTTCTTAAGTTTTGTTTTTGTGTCTTTTACTTCCGTTTTTGTACACCAGTTTCAAAGAGCTGAAAACACAATATTTTTGCTTATGGATAATATATATGTCACAGTGGTTTAGATGGTACAATGATTCTCTACACTATACTTGCTTGTTTTGTCACAAACTGAAATTAGGAAATTAATATTTTAGCAACCAGGAAATTGCAGAGTCATTTTGGCATAGTGCATCTTTAAGTCACATAATCTTGATCCATCTAAACTAACACACAGCATCCCAACATCTTTAAGTCACATAATCTTGATCCATCTAAACTAACACTCAGCATCCCAACATCCCAACATACTGTCAAGAAAGCCTGGCTTCATGCAGATTAGAGCACAAATCCACAACCTTAAGCCATTCTTTTATATAACAGAACAAGATTAAATTGAGGACGGATGTCATGTATACTGGTATTATTAATACACATTGAGTGGACAAAACATTAGGAACACCTTTCTAATATTGTGTTGCACCCCATATAATCCTCAGAACAGCCTCTATTTGTCAGGGCATGGACTCTACAAGGAGTCAAAAGCCTTCCACAGGGATGATGGGCCCATGTTGACTCCAATGATTCTCATAGTTGTGCCAAGTTGGCTGGATGTCTTTTTTGGACATTTCTTGATACACACGGGAAACTGTTGAGCATGAAAAACCCAGCAGCGTTGCAGTTTTTGACACAAACCAGTGTGCCTGAGACTTACTACCATACCCTGTTCAAAGGCACTTAAATATTTTGTCTTGCCCATTCACCCTCTGAATGGCACACAGACAATCCATGTCTCAATTGTCAAGACTTAAAAATCCTTTTTTAACCTGTCTCCCCCCTTTCATCTACACTGATTGTAGTGGATTTAACAAGTGACGTAAATAAGGAATCAGAGCTTCACCTGGTCAGTCTATGTAATGGAAACAGCAGTGTTCTTAATGTTTGGTACACTTGGTGTATGTATGTAGATTATAAATAAGATTAAATGTATAGACTAATGTTAATACTTCTATTTCCAAACATTGTCTGGTGCTGGTACATGCTGGTTATTAGCTCAAGGGCTTATTCAGGTAGACTGTAATACTAGCTATATTCTCATGTACTGTGTAGTTCTCATATATTGTCTGGTTCAGTTGTGAGCTAGGCTTATTCATATAAACAAATGTCACATTGTGGTCATTAACCTTCTGTGAAGAAAATAATAAACAATGAATGTGGTAAAAAATAAAAAATAAACTAGTGAAAAGCCCTGAAACGGGGTTATTATTCTCCTGTGATTGTCCTGTTCCCACGTTTAGGAGCCATGAGTAGGTTCCTGTTGGGAAAAGCCGCAGCTCTGTTGAGTTGCCAGCCAAACATTCACAGGAGACTCAGCCCACAAACACTTATCAAAGGTATTACCAACATTACGAAGCAGTGGAACTGCCATTTTCCTTTTGAATTCTGTACCTTTTAGAAGCTAAAAAAACTAAATTCCCAACATTGTTAACTAGAGTATTATTCCAACATCCCCAGACATCTTGTAAAGGCAGATCTCCTCTTCGTCTGAAGAGGAGTAAGGATCGGACCAAGATGCAGCGTGGTTAAGTGTTCATAATGATTTATTACGAAAACAACTGAACACTCGAACAAAACAAAAATAACGTGCATCAACAAAACAGTTCCCTGTGGTGACAAACACTGACTCGGAAAACAAACACCCACAAACCAACAGTGAAACCCAGGATACCCAAGTATGATTCTCAATCAGAGACAACTAACGACACCTGCCTCTGATTGAGAACCATACTAGGCCGAAACAGAAACCAAACATAGAAAAACAAACATAGACTGCCCACCCCAACTCACGCCCTGACCACACTAAATGAAGACAAAACAAAGGAAATAAAAGGTCAGAACGTGACACATCTTTGCTGAGGTAGTTCCCTGTGTTAAGAGACTACAAAGGGTGGGGGACTGTGGGAAAGGGGCACACACACAAACACAACCACACACCTTTGCGTACTGAGGGAATCAACAGCCTGGGCATACATTTAAAAAATGTTGATTTGTTCCATAAACCTTGCGTGTGTCCTACCCTCCCTCTCCCCTTCTTCCTACCTCTTGTTATCACTATCCCCCTCTCTTCTTTCCCCCTCCCTCTCTCCCTTGCATTCCTCCTTCCCTTACTCTGAGTGCTATAATGTCTCTGAAATGGCATGAAGGTCCTGACAGGGAAAGTCCCCTGATGAAAAATTCAGGCCTACTGTACATCTTACTGTATAAAGTATTGTTAAAAACAAGTCTAGGTTGGAACTGTTGCTGTTAAAATACATCTATGCATGATTAATTAGTTTATTCTGACCTGGAATAAACTGATTGATCAAATCACACAGGTTGAATTTTTCAACAAGCATGTCTATTCTGGACTCTGTTTTTAACACTGCAACACTGAGGTCATACTCAGCATTGCAACTGTTTCTGTACTTGTTTTTTAAGTATGTCAGAGTTGAGAACCCTGACTTGCATAGATATGTGGTGCCAAACTGGACCAGAACATCTACTGCTTTCTCAGTCAGTCAGGAGACCACTTCCTGCTGTAGATGAACAACCCAGAACTGTGTGAGTGTGTTTGCCTCAAAAAGCATCTTGCTTCAATCAGTTTATTCCAGTTGAGAATAAACAATGATTACTTGTATTTTAACAGCAACAGTTCCAATCTAGATTTGTTTTCAACAATAGTTTATACAGTAAGATGCACAGTAGGTCTGATAATTTTGAATCTTCATCTGTATTTACTGTTACACTATCAGTAGCTAGCTAGCTTGCTTTGGCTAACTTTAGCTATTAGCTGTGTACAAGGCCAGGGGATTGTTTGAAAGAGAAACTCACATCTACTACTATGAGAGATAGTACTCCCTTATTTCTGCCTGTTATAAAATGACAACAATGCCTTGCTAGCTGACTTTTCCACTGTCGAAACACTGTTTCCTGAAGCATTCTGCCCTGTTCTGAAAGAACTCCCTGGGTTTACCGTCATGCTGGGGAATTTTGGTCAGGACATGTCGTTATATTAATTTGTTAGTTTTGAGAGACTCATTACTAAGCACTTCCCCGCACAAAACACATTGTGGGGGCTCCTTGTTATTTCTCAAAGTTTGTATGAAACCAAGTGAGAGAAACTCATTGCTGTATTTGCGTTTCATGACGATTGAGCTCAGTCAGAACTGTGGCTAGCTTGAGTCCATTTGATGACAGTGGGGAGTGATGGCGAGTGGGAATGACAAGTCAGTGGCTGACAGCGCATCATCTGCTGCTGAATGACAGTGCTGCATCATGTGGGTCGCGGAATGATCTTCAAGAAAACTGACGGGGGAAAAAAGATCCGGTAAACTGCGAAGCACACCGCCAAACAGCTGTGTGAAACTGCTGCTGCTAAGAGAGCGCACTGAACAGTGAGAGCAGTTGCACTTAGCCAAATCTATTACAGTAATCAATTAAATAATGATACATTTACTCTGACACGTTGCGACCCACCATTAACAGGTCTGCGACCCATACTTTAACAGGTCTGCGACCCACCATTAACAGGTCTGCGACCCATACTTTAACAGGTCTGCGACCCATACTTTAACAGGTCTGCGACCCATACTTTAACAGGTCTGCGACCCATACTTTAAGGCTGATGTAGAACCATCAGTGAAAAAAAGATGCTAAGGCGAGACCTCAATCAAACAGTGACATTATTAGAAGGCTGAACAGCAATCAAAACTACCAGAGACTAAGGAGTTGAGGTGTCTTAAATTGTATCAGTTCAATTGAATCTGACTCTCACCATCCTACAGTGATGTTTGTTGACATATGAATAAGTGTATTTAAACCGTCATAGTGGAACATCCCATTTCCCTTCACTACAGTGGGTTGTGTCAACATCACCTATGAGACCTGCCTGTTGATGGCTGAACAGCCGAGGTGCAGTTACACAGGAGTTACATCAGGAGGCCATCCTGACCTCCACATCAACAACAATACAACTCCTCTGTTTCTCAAAACAATGTGAGGAAACTGATGGTCAGAATGCAGGGGACAGGGTAGTCGGGCACCTAGGTTATTCCCTGGGGGGCCCCATCTAGTTGGACAAGTGCCTATGTCTGCATATTGCTATGGAGAAGAGTAACTGAGTCTGCATCTTAAACGGCACCCATAGGGGTCTGATCAAAAGTAGTGTACTATATTAGGCACTATATAGGGAATAGGGTGCCATTTGAGATGCACCTGATAATGTACAATGGTATTTATTGAATTTAAACAAGGGTAGGATATTGGGTTGTCATGTGGCCAACCAAACAAAAAAAACACATACATCAGTGTGATATTGCCTGACTGCATATTCTACAAGAGAGAATGAAGGGACATTTTAACAAATCGTAATGACGGATGACAAGGCATCGTCTCACCCTATGATGAACACTATCAGACATTACTCAAGTCAAACACTAATTCACTTAGACAAGGGTGTTTCCCTGGACTGGACTCAGCTCCAGTACCATGGCCGACTTACGTAACCCAGAATAATATGTCACTTCTCCACACCATCATTGAAATGCAGTATGTCTGAGTGAGGATGTCTGGTAAAAGGTAGTGCCTTATATAGGAAAAAGGGTGCCATTTGAGACATAGCGTGAGAGCGGCTGCCAGGGAACACATACGGCTCCAGGATTGCTGAAGATGTGACTTTGTTAGAGTTGTAAACAAGGTTAGCGCCCAGTCAGAGCTTTGGCCAGAGAATGCTGAGCCCTCTCTCTCTCCCTCTTTCCACCTCACCCTTTATATCTGTCTTCATCTCTTCCTTCACACCCCTCCCGTGAGGTAGGTAGGGCGTCTTTCTGAGGCTACGGACAGGAAGGATTGTGGTGTTGCAGAGAGCTGTAATCCCCAAGCAGACGTAACAGCGAGCTTAGAGGAGAGGACAGAACAGCCAGCTAGTTACACCTTCAAAACACTGGCATCAACACTGACGGCAGCCATGATGGAATACAGCTCGGCCTACTGTAAGAGGGGGCTCAGAGGGGTCCTCTGCCTTCTCCCCACTTACCTGATGTTCTAACACTTGATAATAGCACGGTATGATTTCCTTTAAATTTACTTCATGCTTGCAATTGAAAATATTGAATTAAGTAGAATGCACAATACTTAAAAACACCACAACAACTAACACCCCGACACGGTTAGGTCCCAAGAAGTAGCCTTGTTTTGTCAACTGAGTGGCATCAATCACAGGTTATTTACAGTGCCTTGCGAAAGTATTCGGCCCCCTTGAACTTTGCGACCTTTTGCCACATTTCAGGCTTCAAACATAAAGGTATAAAACTGTATTTTTTTGTGAAGAATCAACAACAAGTGGGACACAATCATGAAGTGGAACGACATTTATTGGATATTTCAAACTTTTTTAACAAATCAAAAACTGAAAAATTGGGCGTGCAAAATTATTCAGCCCCCTTAAGTTAATACTTTGTAGCGCCACCTTTTGCTGCGATTACAGCTGTAAGTCGCTTGGGGTATGTCTCTATCAGTTTTGCACATCGAGAGACTGAAATTTCTTCCCATTCCTCCTTGCAAAACAGCTCGAGCTCAGTGAGGTTGGATGGAGAGCATTTGTGAACAGCAGTTTTCAGTTCTTTCCACAGATTCTCGATTGGATTCAGGTCTGGACTTTGACTTGGCCATTCTAACACCTGGATATGTTTATTTTTGAACCATTCCATTGTAGAATTTGCTTTATGTTTTGGATCATTGTCTTGTTGGGAGACAAATCTCCGTCCCAGTCTCAGGTATTTTGCAGACTCCATCAGGTTTTCTTCCAGAATGGTCCTGTATTTGGCTCCATCCATCTTCCCATCAATTTTAACCATCTTCCCTGTCCCTGCTGAAGAAAAGCAGGCCCAACCATGATGCTGCCACCACCATGTTTGACAGTGGGGATGGTGTGTTCAGGGTGATGAGCTGTGTTGCTTTTACGCCAAACATAACGTTTTGCATTGTTGCCAAAAAGTTCAATTTTGGTTTCATCTGACCAGAGCACCTTCTTCCACATGTTTGGTGTGTCTCCCAGATGGCTTGTGGCAAACTTTAAACGGCACTTTTTATGGATATCTTTAAGAAATGGCTTTCTTCTTGCCACTCTTCCATAAAGGCCAGATTTGTGCAATATACGACTGATTATTGTCCTATGGACAGAGTCTCCCACCTCAGCTGTAGATCTCTGCAGTTCATCCAGAGTGATCATGGGCCTCTTGGCTGCATCTCTGATCAGTCTTCTCCTTGTATGAGCTGAAAGTTTAGAGGGACGACCAGGTCTTGGTAGATTTGCAGTGGTCTGATACTCCTTCCATTTCTATATTATCGCTTGCACAGTGCTCCTTGGGATGTTTAAAGCTTGGGAAATCTTTTTGTATCCAAATCCGGCTTTAAACTTCTTCACAACAGTATCTCTGACCTGCTTGGTGTGTTCCTTGTTCTTCATGATGCTCTCTGCGCTTTTAACGGACCTCTGAGACTATCACAGTGCAGGTGCATTTATACGGAGACTTGATTACACACAGGTGGATTGTATTTATCATCATTAGTCATTTAGGTCAACATTGGATCATTCAGAGATCCTCACTGAACTTCTGGAGAGAGTTTGCTGCACTGAAAGTAAAGGGGCTGAATAATTTTGCACGCCCAATTTTTCAGTTTTTGATTTGTTAAAAAAGTTTGAAATATCTAATAAATGTTGTTCCACTTCATGATTGTGTCCCACTTGTTGTTGATTCTTCACAAAAAAATACAGTTTTATATCTTTATGTTTGAAGCCTGAAATGTGGCAAAAGGTCGCAAAGTTCAAGGGGGCCGAATACTTTCGCAAGGCACTGTATTTGATCTGTATAGACTCAATGGCATTAATAATAGAGAATGGAAGCTAGACGAATGGAAACACAGCCCCTCCCCCTCACTAGATCAGAAAAAGTATTTATCATTTGGAGATCTCCTTTATCTACAGCTGTAGCTCACTGTCATTAGTCAAGAACATCACTGGTGTATCACTGCATCCCCCCGCGTGGTTATTCTAATCCTCTGCTAAATCACACATCCATTGTCTATACACTGCTGCCCAAACAGATGCCCCTTGGCCAGTCAAACAGTATGATTTACTGTTTACAGCACTGATAGCATCTAATCTGAAAGTCTACTCAGCTGTAAAAGGACCTCAGCTAGGGCTGTTGCAGTGACCATATTACCGCCACACCAGCAGTCATGAGTCATGGCCGCAGTAAAATGCCACGTGACCGGTGAGTCACTGTAATGTCCTTTTATGCACTCTGGACTTGCTTTGGTAGTACCTAACTGCTAACGACCATCAGGTCCTGATGGCCTGGTACTCAGGCGTCTATTGTCCCTCTAACCACTGACAGCAATGCAAATACAATCAAAAATCACATCAAAACAAGTATAGTGCTTTTTTTCTTTTAACACCTCACTCTGGTGATCAATTTGAAGACAGCAGGTTGTTAAACATGGTCGTTGTGGATGTTATTTCAAAGCCTAACAATGAAACGGACAGAGGATTCTAAGGATATGATTCATTCAAAACACCCATACTCATATTAGAGCTAATGAATACGTATAGACTTATGAGCCCAAACCCCAAAAATACCCTGAATTCAAATAGACCGAAATAAGTGTTGTTCTATTTATTTCTCAGCAGCTCATATTAAGCACAGCTCCGCTGTAAAACCGAAGTAGCCTGCCAGGCATCGTTGAAAAACGGACCGGCGGGAAAGCGCGCAGCCTCCATTCGCTATTCGAGTGAAAACAGATGTCCTTTTCCCCCTGCCCATGTTCCTGCCCATTTGATAATAGGCCATTCTAAATCGAAACAAATTTGACATATGACTAAAGACAAGATAACATTGAGAATACTACGATGGCTGAAAATATGACGACTTGATGAGAGAACAGCTGTGCAGCCTGAGGCAAGGAACAGAGTGAGAGCTTTGCAACTTTCTCAAATCATTACAGCCTATAGTCGCATCATGCAGCCCAAATATGTTTTGATTTCTAAGACATTCTAAGGTTTGTATCATTCACAACTAATGTTGCCAAATAACTCAATCTAGCATATAGGACATGTTTCAAATGAACACTTTTATGCTCAATATAACCACTTCATATTTGTACTCGTTCCTCAATTGGAAAACTATCCTTTCTATTTTATTCAGCTAAGTACAATTATATTCTTGTTACTATAAAATCATATAATGTAAAATAATGTCATGGGACTTATCCTGTCTCCTAAAATGAAAAAGCCTACAGCCTATGGCATGGAGCCTAGCCAGATAACATACAGTAGGCCAACTCATATTCTGTTCATCTGAAATACATTTTCTTCATATCATGTTTCTTTAGACCTGACTAAAATAAATAATGGATGTATTGTGATGGTTTATATTCAATTGATTTATTATACTTTTTAAAATGTAGATGTTCCAAAGGGGAGCATCAGATGCTAAACGTGTTTATGTTAATTAACGGTCAATTACTGCAAGACCGGCAGTCTTTTGCATGACAATAACCGGCTGACAAAATGTCATGTTCGCCACAGCCCTAACCTCAGCCTTCTCTGTCCTAGGCAGGCCTGTTATTAGGGCTGTGGATGTGACAGGGACACAGGAAGGGAGCAGGAATGATGACGACATGCCTTGAATTGTTATCCAGTGTTTACGATGGTTGGGATGTGCTGTCTTTACAGCTTCAGCAACATGTGTACAGTATGGGAATTCACCTACCTGTCACGCGGGTCGTCCCTATAATTCATGATTCAGTGTGTGTGTGTGTATGTTTTTCCATGTGTTTACAATGTTCATGCTTCTGCACAGTGCCATCTCATATCTCTCTCACCTATTTGCAGCAGTACAGGCGTAACCAAGGCCGTTTCCATGGCATAGCAGAACTCTCGTCCGAACATGACGGCTCCGTGCATCACCCACTGCTGCAGGGGGATCCGGTCTATAGACCCCTCGCTCACCGACTCCTCCTGGCATGACTCCAGCACCACACCTCCTCCTCCTCCTCCTCTATCCCCTGTGGCAGCAGAGTCTGTGGTGGTTTTCTTAGCAGTAGGGACCACCATCACCCCCTGCACTTGCATAGCATCCGCCTCAGAGTTCTGGGGAGCCATTTTCTTCTTCTTCGGCATGCACACAGCCAAACGCACAGCACTTCAGGCTCCAGAGAAAAACAATATATATATATTTTTTAATGTAAAAAAGAATCTGTATGCTCACACTGGTGGCTTGGTGGCGCCTGGTGTGAGAGCTGGTCCTCAAAGTATAGCTCCCTCTGCCGTCGATGTCCTCAAACGAGGTAATCAGGTAGGAAGAAGAATCTCTCAAAGCGTACGATACATTCCTCGTGTTTCCCAGAGAGGTGTTGTTTTCAGGGATGGCCTGTGTAGGCAGCCTAGAACAGCACCCCACAGGCAGGTTTATTTGGTGTAAAGAAGGACGTGTGAAAATGAGATATGGCTTTTCCTCCCTTTTTGTGTTTTTGTTGCTTCACAGTCTACTGGAATCAGTAAAAATCCATATCAATTGCCATTCAGTTAATACCAGTTTCATGATGTGTGTGGAGGAGGTGCAGAAGAGGGAGGGCAGGCGGCGGGGCGGAGGGCAGGAGGCGACACAGGTGAGAGCTCCTCGGTAAATCCCCATCGAGTGGCTGATCATTCTGCAGTACCCAGGGTGCACCGAGGGAAGCCAGGGCCATCCAGCAAGAGAGAGAGAGAGAGAGAGAGAGAGAGAGAGAGAGAGAGAGAGAGAGAGAGAGAGAAAGATACAGAGAGAGATGGGGACAGAGAGACAGTTATTAAAATGGCGGCCGGCAGAGTGTGTGGACAGTAATACTTTTAAAACTTCCAGTAAGGCAGTGGAAAACTGAACCACACTAGCCTAATACAGAAGAATATGGGTCAGCTTGCGCTGATTGTGGAAAAAGTGCAAACAGATTCTCAATATTTTTAAAACTCTGAGGTGAATAAAATATTTGAAAATGGACCATGTATAGGCCAATCTGGCTCTTAGGAATGCTTCCACCCCAGGCCAGAGACGTGTGCATACAGGGTAAATTAGGCCTATGTAAAGGGAGAGGGCCCATGTTTCACTCACACACCTCCCGGAGGCATTCCATTCCTCTCCTTTATCCTCTAAGTCAAGGCATGAATAAAGCACCTGAGAGGCCATTACTGCACAGTTGGGTAGGGCTTGCAAGTTTAGCATTTCCCTGTACTTGTGCATGTGACAAATAAAACAGAACTTGAAAAAACAACCCCTCGTGTGTGTATGTGTGTCCACATGTGCTCTTCTGCTATGAACAAACAGCTAGGCATTAGCATGACTCAGAGGATTGGGGCTGGGACCCCTCGAGAGATTAAGACGGGGAAACAGCAGGCTACAGAGGCAGGACTACAACACCCTGTAAAGACTGGACACGTGAAACTTTATAATACCACACAAACAATAGGCCTACTATTACAGGTAAAGCTCTTTCTGTGAGACTCTTAGAAGTAATTGACAGACAGAATACAGACCACATGGGTTTGGGTGGGAGGGGACTGATGAGAGCCAATATTGAGATTCCTGAGGCAAAAGAGAAAGAAAGAACTCTGATTAACGCGATGCTGTATGGTAATGAGAGATGTGTTAGTCTTTTTTATGTGTTATGCTTTATCTTTCCTTTTTTCTGCTGAATGGTGAGAAGGAATCCCTTCAAAACGCAATGATCAACATTAGTCCGTTTCACTCAGCTCACTGAACTAGCCAGGAGCTAGGCCTAATCGATCCAGTAAGGCACTGACTCTGACACCAACATTCCCATGCTCCTCAAACAAGCTCCCCCAGACGACAAATCAATCAGCTAATTTATCACATTGTCATCCATTCCCCAGAACCATTCAGAACATTGATTACACGCTTCAGGACATTTTTACAGTTATAGGGGTTACAGCTGCCTTGGGGGTTACAGTACCACTGCTATACAAGTGAGCCTTGCTATTCAACCATACAGTGATTCCCTTGGCCTCCTCATGCTGCCCTGGCTGCTTTCTTCGTCTCCTTATACCCTCTCTGGCATCCTCTACTGCAGTGATTTTCAAACTCCGGTCCTCCAGTACCCCCAACAATACATATTTTTGTTGTGGCCCCAGACAAACTCACCTCATTCTACTTGTCAACTAATCATCAAGCTCTTGACAAGTTGAATCAGGTGTTTTTGTCCAGGGCTACAACATAAATGTGTGCTGTTGGGGATACTGGAGGACTGGAGTTGGTCTGTTGAGGGAACTGGAGGACAGGAGTTGGTCTGTTGGGGATACTGGAGGACAGGAGTTGGTCTGTTGGGGATACTGGAGTTGGTCTGTTGGGGATACTGGAGGACTGGAGATGGTCTGTTGGGGGTACTGGAGGACAGGAGTTGGTCTGTTGGGGGTACTGGAGGACAGGAGTTGGTCTGTTGGGGGTACTGGAGGACAGGAGTTGGTCTGTTGGGGGTACTGGAGTTGGTCTGTTGGGGGTACTGGAGGACAGGAGTTGGTCTGTTGGGGGTACTGGAGGACAGGAGTTGGTCTGTTGGGGGTACTGGAGGACAGGAGTTGGTCTGTTGGGGTACTGGAGGACAGGAGTTGGTCTGTTGGGGGTACTGGAGGACAGGAGTTGGTCTGTTGGGGGTACTGGAGGACAGGAGTTGGTCTGTTGGGGGTACTGGAGGACAGGAGTTGGTCTTTTGGGGGTACTGGAGGACAGGAGTTGGTCTGTTTGGGGTACTGGAGGACTGGAGTTGGTCTGTTGGGGATACTGGAGGACAGGAGTTAGTCTGTTGGGGATACTGGAGGACAGGAGTTGGTCTTTTGGGGGTACTGGAGGACAGGAGTTGGTCTGTTTGGGGTACTGGAGGACTGGAGTTGGTCTGTTGGGGATACTGGAGGACAGAAGTTGGTCTGTTGGGGATACTGGAGTTGGTCTGTTGGGGATACTGGAGGACTGGTGTTGGTCTGTTGGGGGTACTGGAGGACTGGAGTTGGTCTGTTGGGGGTACTGGAGTTGGTCTGTTGGGGATACTGGAGGACTGGTGTTGGTCTGTTGGGGGTACTGGAGGACTGGAGATGGTCTGTTGGGGGTACTGGAGGACTGGAGATGGTCTGTTGGGGGTACTGGAGGACTGGAGATGGTCTGTTGGGGGTACTGGAGGACTGGAGATGGTCTGTTGGGGGTACTGGAGGACTGGAGTTGGTCTGTTGGGGGGGTACTGGAAGACTGGAGTTGAGAAACACTGGTCTACTGCAGGCCAGGCTATCCATCCTTACTCTATGGGGCCTATTTCCTCATGAGAGATCAGTGGCTCTCTCTACCTGATGAAAGATGCACAAGAGACCAGGTGTGCATCCCAAATGGTACCCTAATCTCTATATAAGACCAATCGGCCCAGGTCAAGTGTTCCATTTGGGACGCATTCTAGGAGATGGACTGTTCTGTGTGAGAGAATCAGTGGCTTGCAGTGATTAAGCAAAGGCCTCTGATACAACATAGTCATATAGAATCTCTGAGTCTGCTGGTGAGTCTCTGATCCACCTCTACGCAGACGACACCATTCTGTATACTTCTGGCCCTTCTTTGGACACTGTGTTAACAACCCTCCAGGTAAGCTTCAATGCCATACAACTCTCCTTCCGTGGCCTCCAATTGCTCTTAAATACAAGTAAAACTAAATGCATGCTCTTCAACCGATCGCTACCTGCACCTGCCCGCCTGTCCAACATCACTACTCTGGACGGCTCTGACTTAGAATACGTGGACAACTACAAATACTTAGGTGTCTGGTTAGACTGTAAACTCTCCTTCCAGACCTATATCAAACATCTCCAATCCAAAGTTAAATCTAGAATTGGCTTCCTATTTCGCAACAAAGCATCCTTCACTCATGCTGCCAAACATACCCTTGTAAAACTGTCCATCCTACCAATCCTCGACTTTGGCAATGTCATTTACAAAATAGCCTCCAATACCCTACTCAACAAATTGGATGCAGTCTATCACAGTGCAATCCGTTTTGTCACCAAAGCCTCATATACTACCCACCATTGCGACCTGTACACTCTCGTTGGCTGGCCCTCGCTTCATACTCGTCGCCAAACCCACTGGCTCCATGTCATCTACAAGACCCTGCTGGGTAAAGTCCCCCCTTATCTCAGCTCGCTGGTCACCATTGCATCTCCCACCTGTAGCACACGCTCCAGCAGGTATATCTCTCTAGTCACCCCCAAAACCAACTCTTTCTTTGGCCGCCTCTCCTTCCAGTTCTCTGCTGCCAATGACTGGAACGAACTACAAAAATCTCTGAAACTGGAAACACTTATCTCCCTCACTAGCTTTAAGCACCAACTGTCAGAGCAGCTCACAGATTACTGCACCTGTACATAGCCCACCTATAATTTAGCCCAAACAACTACCTCTTTCCCTACTGTATTTAATTTATTTATTTATTTTGCTCCTTTGCACCCCATTATTTTTATTTCTACTTTGCACATTCTTCCATTGCAAATCTACCATTCCAGTGTTTTACTTGCTATATTGTATTTACTTTGCCTTTACTTTGGCCTTTTTTTGCCTTTACCTCCATTATCTCACCTCATTTGCTCACATCGTATATAGACTTGTTTATACTGTATGTTTGTTTTACTCCATGTGTAACTCTGTGTTGTTGTATGTGTCGAACTGCTTTGCTTTATCTTGGCCAGGTCGCAATTGTAAATGAGAACTTGTTCTCAACTTGCCTACCTGGTTAAATAATGGTGAAATATATATATATATTTTTTAAATGTAGGCCTAAGTAATGCAGGCAAAACACTGGATCTTCTGTGACCGGTTACTGAGCCCTTACACCACCTATCCCTTTGTAAGTTTTAATCAATAATCAACATTTTAACACTACACTAGCTAAGCATCCAGAAGATGCATAAAAAATGTTTTGACCGTAAGTGACAGTTACAAGGGGGCAGAATAGGGCCTTCGCAACCAGTCAATCAAGACCTGTTAGCACTTGGAGGGCCATGGGGGTTCACTGCACGCTGACTGGGGATCTGAATGTGCCGGAGAGGCTCTCTCTGGGTTAGGCCTAGCGCTCACACTGCCTGTCAGTCAGTAGTTTTGAGAGAGAGAGAGGAGAGAGGACATGCTGACGAGAGGCTGAGAGGCGTGACTACAGGAGGGGTCATGGTTTCGTAAGGACACGTCTATAGGCTACATATGAATGATTGAGTCTTGGAACTGCTCGTTTAATGCATGTGCCATCTGAGAATCCACTAGTCATTTCCCACACTAACATTAAACCGTCTCTCTCTCTCTGGTGCTTTTCATTTATATACAGAGGAGACCTGAGAAGGAGCCCGGTGAGAGATTGTAGTGCATTATAGGCTTTCATCTTATGAGTCTTTGGAGGAGTTTCCTCACTTGATGCAATAAGAAAACACAAGCTGGGAGGAAGAGAGTTTGTTAGAAGGGTATTTAGCTTTGGGCAATTGGTGTTGCCTTTATTCTCTGAATGATGTCTGCTATGTGAGTGGTCTGCTATGTGAGTGGTCTGCTATGTGAGTGGTCTGCTATGTGAGTGGTCTGCTATGTGAGTGGTCTGCTATGTGAGTGGTCTGCTATGTGAGTGGTCTGCTATGTGAGTGGTCTGCTATGTGAGTGGTCTGCTATGTGAGTGGTCTGCTATGTGAGTGGTCTGCTATGTGAGTGTGTTAACCACTAACAGTACTTCAACTCAGATGTATAACCCATATAAAAAGGAACTTATACCGTATCCATTTAGCTAACCTAGTCACATGAAAAGGTAAGGCAATCCAATAGTTTCCCACTGTAACATTCCAACCACTGTAGCATTTCCACTAGTGCCTATGCTGCAATGGCAAAGAAGAACAGCAGATGTGAGGAATAGGCTTTTAGTCCTTTTCAATACAGCTGTTGCCAGGCAGAATAACAACCTAGTCTAGGTAGTTCAGTTTAACAGCTTCGCTTCTTTGCTGCACTAAGCAGGATCAGGGCTGTTACTCCCCCCTCCTTGTGTCCTGTCCAATCGGCAGTGAGCAGAAGTGTGTTGTGAATTTGACCCGTTTGGTCAGGGGAGGGCTGGTTTCGGTGAACCACACAGGCAGGCTACGGCTCTACGATTAATCATTCAGGGTAGGAATGAGTCTCTCTCTCTCTCCCCAAAGCACGGTCGACGGGGCTGTAGTGGAGCAGGTTGAGAGCTTCAAGTTCCTTAGTGTCCACATCAACAACAAACTAACATGGTCCAAACACACCAACACAGCCGTGAAGAGGGCACAACAAAACCTATTCCCCTTCAGGAGACTGAAAAGATTTGGCATGGGTCCTCAGATCCTCAAAAGGTTCTACAGCTGCACCATCGAGAGCATCCTGACTGGTTGCATCACTGCCTCGTATGGCAACTGCTCGGCCTCTGACCACAAGGCACTACAGAGGATAGTGCGTACAGCCCAGGACGTCACTGGGGCCAAGCTTCCTGCCATCCAGGACCTATATATTAGGCGGTGTCAGAGGAAGGCCCTAAAAATTGTCAAAGACTCTAGCCACCCTAGTCATAGACTGTTCTCTCTGCTACCGCATGGCAAGCGGTACCAGAGCACCAAGTCTAGGTCCAAGAGGCTTCTAAACAGCTTCTACCACCAAGCCATAAGAATCCTGAACATCTAATCAAATGGCTACCCAGACTATTTGCATTGCCCCCCTCCCCCTTTATACTTCTGCTACTCTGCATAGTCACTTTAATAAACCTACCTACATGTACATATTACCTCAATTACTTCGACTAACCAGTGCCCCCCCACTATGACTCTACTGGTACCCCTGTATATAGCCCTGCTATTGTTATTTTACTGCTGCTCTTTAATTATTTGTTACTTTTATTTGTTATTCTTATACATTTTTTTGTTGGTTAAGGGCTTGTTCACGGTAAGGTCTACCTACACATGTTGTATTCGGCGCATGTGACAAATATAATTTTATTTGGAATGGTAAAAAAAACTCTTAGAATAAAAAAAACTCTTAGAATAAAAATACACTCTTAGAATAAAAATACACTCTTAGCACCTTTGAATTATATCTAGAACCTAAAAGGGAGAACCCTTTGAAGAACCTATTCCACAGAGGGTTCTACATGGACACAAAAAGGGTTCTCCTATGGGGACAGTCGAAGAACCCTTTTGAAGCCTTTTTTTCTAAGAGTGTATCAGATGAGTGTCAATAGAAACATTTAGCATTAGCCCACAACCGCCCCGTTCTGTGGTAACCTGACCACTGAATGCCTCTGCTCCTTACCAAATTACATATTTATCTACCCAGGTGACACTCGCAAAGAAAATAGACCATTATTTTTGTATACTCACGTGAGAGTCTGTCAAAAAGGGATTGAGAGAACGAGTGAGTGAGGGGTATGAGAAAATGAGTGTTATAAAGGGAAGGAAAGAGATATGTAGATGCCTGTAAAGTTCAAGGTTGGGAACAAATTATGATGTTGCAGTCTGTTGCCTCCTGTGACTAGCTTTAGCACTCCACACATGCGCATTGTATAGGGCAGCTAGGGGGACTATTTTTATGGTTGTTTATTTACAGTACATGGCTGAAATTGGATTACCTATGCAACTCCACTCATCCCAAATATGGATAGAAAATCAATACTTTTCCAAGGAGATAATCAGTACTGTATAATCTGTACCGTTCTGAAAAGAGATTCACTGTCTGTACATCACTATCAATTATGATACTCAAAAAATCTATTCATTATGACTCAATGTGACTATGCTTCCAATCAAATCAATGTTCACAGTTGTGAAAGGTCAGAGTCCTCAAGGTCAAAACTGAAGCGTTTGGTTGTGTAAGACAAAAGCTAATGAGAAATCTTTTGGTTATATAGCCTAAGTCTAGTGACATCAAAGGGCCAAGACAAAACTACATTGTGACTAGGGCTTTTACAGTGACCATATTAATGAATCTGCCAGTTGAGGACTTGTGAGGCGTCTGTTTCTCAAACTAGACACTCTAATGTACTTGTCCTCTTGCTCAGTTGTGCACACCTACTATTTCTATTCTGGTTAGCGCCAGTTTGCACTGTTCTGTGAAGGGAGTAGCAAACAGTGTTGTACGAGATCTTCAGTTTCTGTCAGGTTGGGCACTACTGCTAAGAAGTCAGGTGCAGGAGAGCGGAGAGTTGTGATCAGGCACTTTAATTGGCAGAAGTAACAGACGGACGCAACTGCATAAAAAAAAAACAGCCAAATGGCAAAAGTGCAAAGCGCGACAACAGTCACAATAATGCATAAGTTAAACAATTAAACACACTCGGGTTCAACACGGTACCCGGGGAAAAACCAGGCTGGCGCGCAACACAAAACATGTAACAAAACAATTCCACACAAAGACATGGGGGAAACAGAGGGAATATATATGTAGTGTGATTAGGGAATGTAAACCAGGTGTGCGGGGAAACAAGACAAATTAAATGGAACAATGACAAGTGGTGCGGCCATGGCTAGCAGACCGGTGACGTCGACCGCCGAACGCCGCCCGAACAAGGAGAGGAGCCGACTTCGGAGGAAGTCGTGACAGTTTCTTGGCAATTTCTCGAATGGAATGGCTTTCATTTCTCAGAACAAGAATAGACTGACGAGTTTCAGAAGACAGGTCTTCTGACCATTTTGAGCCTGTAATCGAACCCACAAGTATTGCTTCTTTAATCAGGAAAACAGTTTTCAGCTGTGCTAGCATAATTGCAAAAGGGTTTTCTAATGATCAATTAGCCTTTTAAAATGATAAACTTGGATTAGCTAACACAACGTGCCATTGGAACACGGGAGTGATGTTTGCTGATAGTGGGCCTCTGTACACCTATTGTGACGACCCTCCCACTCTGTCTGCCGTATTCTCTCTCTTTGCTCTTGTTTCCTTATTAGGATGCTGGTGGGCGGAGGTGGGAGGGTCGTCAGCTACATGGGAAACACCTGGGCCCGGGTTTGTCCCAGGATAAATAGACCTCTTCCAGATTCATTGGGGAGACTCTCTCCATGCAGACACCTTCATAGATTTTGTTGTGGCATTTTTTGTGGCCTTTTGGTTGTTTGCTTTGGCACCTTTCAAAACACCGCATTATCACATTTATGCATGCAAAACACTCACTTACACACACCATTGTTAATTGCATTTAGGTTACCTTAGTTAATAAATATATTTTGTTATTCCTTATCTCCACGCTTGTCCCCCTTCTGTTACGGGCTTCGAGCCGGTTCGTGACACTATGTAGATATTCCATTTAAAAAATCAGCCGTTTCCAGCTACAATAGTCATTTACAACATTAACAAAGTCTACACTGTATTTCTGATCAATTTGATGTTATTTTAATGGCCACAAAAAAAATGTTTTTCCTTCAAAAACAAGGACGTTTCTAAGTGACCCCCAACTTTTGAACGGTAGTGTAGATGTTCCAAAAGGTCTGCATTAGTGGCGTGTGGAAGCCAGGAGATGCTAAATGTGCCTATGTTAATTAACAGTCAAATACCGTGAGACCAACAGTTATTTGCTTGACAATCACCAGCTGACAACATTTCATGACAGTCAGAGCCCCAATTGTGACCAAACTTAATATTTTGTCAAGTTCACAGTCTTGAGTGACAAAATGGGTCTGGAGAAGGGACCTTCAGTTTTAGGATACTGGAAGAGATAGCTTTCACTGTCAGGCCACCCAACATCAGCAATCATAGAAGTTCTAATATTATAACCATATAACCGTCTATGTTACCCAACTCAAAACAACAAGTCTAAGGATAAACTGTTGTTCTCATGCAGCTACAAAACAGAAGTTGTAACATGTTCTCTCAGGAAGGGAAATAAGATCAGTGTGATGATAATGTCTTTAGAACAGACCCGACACTATATACAGTTGAAGTCAGAAGTTTACATACACCTTAGTCATATACATTTAAACTCAGTTTTTCCACAATTCCTGACATTTAATTATAGTAAAAATCCCTGTCTTAGGTCAACTAGGATCCCCACTTTATTTTAAGGATGTGAAATGTCAGAATAATAGTAGAGAGAATGATTTATTTCAGCTTTAATTTCTTTCATCACATTCTCAGTGGGTCAGAAGTTTACATACACTCAATTAGCATTTGGTGGCATTACCTTTAAATTGTTTAACTTGGGTCAAACATTTCGGGGAGCCTTCCTCAAGCTTCCCACAATAAGTTGGGTGAATTTTGTCCCATTCCTCCTGACAGAGCTGGTGTAACTGAGTCAGGTTTGTAGGCTTCCTTGCTCGCAAACACGTTTTCAGTTCTGCCCACAAATGTTCTATAGGAATGAGGTCAGGGCTTGTGATGGCTACTCCAAAACCTTGACTTTGTTGTCCTTAAGCCATTTTGCCACAACTTTGGAAGTATGCTTGGGGTCATTGTTCATTTGGAAGACCCATTTGCGACCAAGCTTTAACTTCCTGACTGATGTCTTGAGATGTTGCTTCAATATATCCACATAATTTTCCTTACTCGTGATGCCATCTATTTTGTAAAGTGCACCAGTCCCTCCTGCAGCAAAGCACCCCCACAACATGAAGCTGTTCTTCACAACATGAAGCACCCCCGTGCTTCACAGTTGGGATGGTGTTCTTCGTCTTGCAAGCCTCCCCCTTTTCCCTCTAAACATAACAATGTTCATTATGGCCAAAATGCTATCTTTTTGTTTCATCAGACCAGAGGACATTTCTCCAAAAAGTATGATCTTTGTACCCATGTGCAGCTGCAAACCGTAGTCTGGCTTTTTTATGGCGGTTTTGGAGCAGTGGCTTCTTCCTTGCTGAGCGGCATTTCAGGTTATGTCGATATAGAACTCATTTAACTGTGGATATAGATACTTTTGTAGCGGTTTCTTGCAGCATCTTCACAAGGTCATTTGCTGTTGTTCTGGGATTGATTTGCACTTTTCGCACCAAAGTACGTTAATCTCTAGGAAACAGAACGTGTCTCCTTCCTGAGAGTTATGACGCCTGCGTGGTCCCATGGTGTTTATACTTGCGTACTATTGTTTGTACAGATGAACGTGGTACCTTCAGGCATTTGGAAATTGCTCCCAAGGATGAACCAGACTTCTGGAGGTCTACAATTTATTTTCTGAGGTCTTGGGTGATTTCTTTTGATTTTCACATTATGTCAAGCAGAGTTTGAAGGTAGGCCTTGAACTACATCCACAGGTACACCTCCAATTGACTCAAATAATGTCAATTAGCCTATCAGAAGCTTCTAAAGCCATCACACCATTTTCTGGAATTTTCCAAGCTGTTTAAAAGGCACATTCAACTTAGTGTATGTAAACTTCTGACCCACTGGAATTGTGATACAGTGAATTATAAGTGAAATAATCTGTTTCTAAACAATTGTTGGAAAAATGACTTGTGTCATGCACAAAGTAGATGTCCTAACCGACTTGCCGAAACTATAGTTTGTTAACAAGAAATTTGTGGAGTGGTTGAAAAATGAGTTTTAATGATCCCAACCTAAGTGTATGTAAACTTCCAACTTCCAACTGTTGGCCTACCTGACCTAACGTCAACTCCACCCTCTCTGGATGTTGTTTGTGATTGTGAGTATGTAGGCTATATGTGAGTGTGTGTATATGTGAATGTGTATACACTGTGTACTGCTTGGCTAACCGAAATAGAGGCCTAGATATGGATTACATTGGTGGAGTTGGGAGGCCAGCTGACTGAGTGAGGGCGACAGGCTATCAGGTTTAAATTTGTGCCAACCATGCAGGCACATAAACAACCGCTACCGACAACACCCTGGGAGAGCTGGGCTGTGTGCACGGTGGCACCTTAAGCCAGTGGTCACCAACCTTTTCTGAGCCGAGATCACTTTTTTTCCTTTAAAAAATATTACTACAAAAAACAAAACAAAAAAAACACATTAATCTCAATCCATTATCACTGCATATTGGGTATTCTTAAATTGCCCCACCAATGGTTGTTCTTCTCAGACCATTTTAAAATTATATTTAAAAATTAGAGTTATATGATCACATTGGTAATACGTAGTATTACTGGTGAGTCACAGATTTAAATCATTGGCTTTTTTTTTACTGGACTGATGGTGACTGCATCTGATGGTCAGTCCCAGCAGATGGAGGGAGGGAGAGGGCGAGCGAGAGAGAGGTTGCCTCTCACCATCCCTCAGCTCTTCCTCCCTCTGCAGACTGACCAAAAAAGGAACACTGTCTTCCAGCTGATGGCAAAACACAAGCCGCACTTCATTGTTTCTGACTCATGCACCAATTCATGTTGTTACTCGTATGACCAGAACGTTAAATACTCCTCGATATTAGAAAGACAAGCCGTAATAACAATGCAAGCATATCAATACACTTTGTAGCGCAAGTGATTAGCGAGATGGAGTTTTAAGGATTATAAAACAGTTGAATAAAGTGTTGACAGTGCTGAATAAAATCCTAAACATGAACTCATAAAAAACAGCTATTTTCTGTAGTCTCTCTAGTCATGGTTTTTAAAAAGTTGTGAAATATCACAGTTGAATATCAACTTCACTGTGGGATTGTGGAAGCTGCAGTGATCTGAGCTATCGGATTGGCCAGCGGTAGGCCTATAGGTGAACTTGATTTTCTCTCTGGGCCTGCAGGGTAGGCAGAGTTAGTATTTTCAGACGCAAGGAATAGTTATATATGGGAAAACTTTGAATACACAGTGCGCAGGACAGCTGAATCAAGTGCACATGCTGCAAACAGCGTGAAGCAAGGACTAGGAAAGCCTTGGAGATGGACGGATCGGTTGGTGACCACTGCCTGAAGCACTCATAAAAGTACCCAAAAATGTAGGTGTACATGTCCGCACAGTAGTGGTTTAGAATATTGGACCGTTGGCTTTAAGAACTTCTGCAATTCTCAGCGCGGCTCAAGCAATTTTGCCTTTGAACTCACATACACACCAATGGCATTGATTAGTGCAGTCTGCCTACCTATTGATCGCTTCACCCATCATGGAGTCTGAGTGATCCTGCTCCATGCCATGGCCCAGCTGACCTATTGTTGCATGGCGGCCATTTTGTAGACTGGATGACTCACTGACTGTCCATTTAAATTGTGTTTGTCGAGCTACCAAGGTTAGATGGTTGGCTTAGGTGGTTGACCTGCTGTAACGTTCTGGTCACAGGTTCAGTTACAACTCACTGCACCGCATACCACATCTCTAGGTCAGGGATACAAGTCCTGATCATATACAGTTCTTTTGGAAAGTATTCAGACCTTTTTCTACATTTTCTTACGTTACAGCCTTGTTCTAAAATTGATTCAATATTTTTTTCCCTCATCAATCTACACACAAAACGTTTATAAATGTATACTTATTTAAGTATTCATCCTGTTTTCATTGATCATCATTGAGTTTGTTTCTACAAGTCCACCTGTGGAAAATTAAATTGATTGGACATGATTTGGAAAGGCACACACCTGTCTATATAAGGTCCCGCAGTTGACAGTGCTTGTCTGAGCAAAAACCAAGCCATGAGGTCAAAGGAATTTTCCTAAGAGCTCCAAGACAGGTTTGTGTTGAGGTACAGATCTGGGGAAGTATACAAAAAACATTCTGCAGCATTGGAGGTCCCTAAGAACACAGGGATCTCCATCACTCTCAAAATGGAAGAAGTTTGGAACCACCAAGACTCATCCTATAGCTGGCTGCCTGGCCAAACTGAGCAATCGGGGGAGAAGGGCCTTGGTCAGGGAGGTGACCAAGAACCCGATGGTCACTCTGACAGAGCTCCAGAGTTCCTCTGTGGAGGTGGGGGATCCTTCCAGAAGGACAACCGTCTCTGCAGCACTCCACCAATCGGGCCTTTATAGTTTCCCCAAAAGGCACCTAAAGGACTCTCAGACCATGAGAAACAAGATTCTCTGGTCTGATGAAACCGAGACTCAGACTCGGGCAAAGAAGGTTCACCTTCCAACAAGACAACGACCCAAAGCACACATCCAAGACAACGCAAGAGTGGCTTCGGTACAAGTCTTTGAATGTCCTTGAGTGGCCCAGACAGAGCCCGGAATTTAACATGTCTGGAGAAATCTGAAAATAGCTACACTCCCCATCCAACCTGACAGTGCTTGAGAGGATCTGCAGAGAAGAATGGAAGAACCAAGCTTGTAGCGTCATACCCAAGAAGACTCGAGGATGTAATCGCTAGGCAAAGGTGCTGCAACAAAGTACTGTATAAAGGGTCTGAATAAATTAGCAAAAATCTACCTGTTTTTGCTTTGTCATTATGGTGTATTGTGTGTAGATTGATGAGGTAAAAAAAATTATTTAATCCATTTTAGAATAAGGCTGTAATGTAACAAAATGTGGAACAAGTCAAGGGGTCTGAATACTTTCCGAATACACTGTATATTATTTTTTAAATCATTAAATGATTTCCTCGTCCTATTCCCTCGACTGCTAGGTATCTCAAAGCCCTGAGAAGGGAGAAGCCCAGGGCAGTGTGTAGCTGTGTGTGTACAGTATTCCATCATTCATAACAGTATCCATTTCATTTCGAGCTCAGACAGACAGATCAGATCCCGCCCTGCTTAGAGAAGTGGCAGATCAGAAGAAAAATGTATGGATTTGTTGAGACTCATTGCCCCACTGCAGCCTGATAATACAATAGGACAAAGTGGCAGGGATGATGATTGTGTGTGTGTGTGTATGTGTATAGCACTTCTGCAGCAGAGGGAGTGTGTGTAAGGCCGGGACAGAAGGCATATGTGAACAGGGTGTATGACAAATCCCCCTCACACACACACACACACACACACACTCACCTGAACACACTTTCTCTCAATCCCACATATGGCCATATACACACGCATGTGCGGAGACTCTGCACGCACGCACAGAGCCACAATGTGCTATGTAGATCACCACATCAGCAGGTTTACCAGCTTGAGGTCTGACCACAGCAACAACCCTGCCTTGTGATGTATAATGGTGGAATTACCTTACAGAAAGCAGTGGAAGAAACTGCTGCGTCAACAATCCAGACATTTTGAGCTGTAAACAAGGGAGGCCAGTTCATTTGTAAGACAAAAAAAAATGAAGCACATTTCCAAGTCAAGTGTTAGTAATTTATGCAGGTATGCCGGTGCTACCAAAGAGCACTGTGGGAATGGAGTGCTTGTCTGAGTAAATGAACAGGCTACTAGAAGTCTTGAAAAAGAGGGCAGAAGTCAGCAACACCCAATAATGGACTGCAACTATGATATTTGTCAGAGGTCCATTCTTGGGACTTGTTGTCTTTCTCCAAATGTTTTTGGTAAACACAACATTCTCTGCTTTGAGTGGCATATTTTGAGTAACTTGCGTAACAGAGCATGCTTTTCTAGATAGGGAGGTGGTGACAGGATGAAATGTCAAAACTTACAAAACTATGGTTACAGCAGGTAAACAACACATGCTCCAGGGCATTTTGGCTGTTCAATGTCAAATGTGTGAGGTCATGCTATGCAAAGTCATCAGCTGTAAGGGTTAGAGTGGACCTATGACCTATCTTGGATACTAACCATACTGTTCCACTCTGTGTTGTAGGCCTATGTAGCCAACAACATGGCTGAGACGGCATGGAGCCTGACTGCCAAGTCAATTACCTATTCTCTTGTTGTGGCAAGGTACGAGGCAGCTTACAGGACAACTATTATAAGGCTATCATCCCTAGCTTTATATTTAGCAGACGGACGCTGGCCACCCTAATTCCATGTGGGCCTCCTCTGCCTGCCCGTCCTTCTTCTAGCTTGTCAGCACCTCACTAAGCACAGCTAGCTAGGCCTATACAATCATGAGGGTCATATAGTGGCCTTTCCTAGAAGGCCTTTCGTCTTTGGAAAATAGGTAGTGTTACCATGTATTTCCGAGTCTTACTTTAAGAGGGAAGACTACATTCTTTCAGTGGATGATACAGCATTGCTGAATGCCTCCCTGGGGTGTTGGTCAGGGCAGCTCGTTGAGTCCCTCATCAAAATGGTTCACAAATCATCCTCTTGCCTTATTCTCAGTTTCCCCTCGAAGGAAACCAAGTCATAAACATTAGTCTTGCAATGTCAGCCTACATCTTGTAATGCACAAATCAATTGAAGGAAAAGAGGAATTTAGGCCTGGTCAGGGTATTTGATACCCTTAGGGGTGTGTACCTAAGTGTGATCAACCACAGCTGAAAGAAAGGCCCTGAAGCAAAATGAGGGATATTCAAAGACCACAGAAATAACAAGCGGGAAAACATCCAAGAAAACACATTTCATAGATCCCTCTCATTGGTGCAATGTCAGTTATCTTGATTAAGACCACAGTAGATTCTCACACCACCGCAACAATTAACTCAAAACAATCCAACGGCAAACCTGCTACACCACAGTCTTTTGGTTCGGAAAGGAAACAGCCCTGACCTTCACGTTATACATTCATGCAGTGATCGATTGCACTGAAACGTAAAAACAAGCAGGCGTGCCAGGCTCATTCAAGGAGATGCAGCAGTCTTTCCATGACAACGTAACAACCACACCCCCCAAAAAACACCACGAGTTAGGCTGGGCGAGGCCTAAGCCTAACGAGGACAGAATATTCTGGACAGCGTGCATGAACAGCACCCCATGGTCTGCTCTGATAGCTATTGATACACACACCTGCACTTCTGATAAAGGTCAAACCAAAACCTCCAGCTCAGCATTGGCTTGACCTAACGGACACACATGCATGAACACACACTAGCATCTGCCGAGTCCCCAATGACCAGATGTTTTGGTTGAGGGGAACTGGAAAGAGCCTGTAGCTAGGTTTCCATCCAATTGGTGACAGAATGTATGCGAATATTCTAGAAATATTCGCATTTTCCCAACCGTGGTATGTTTCCACCAAATGGACTTGTTCCAGATAAAAATCAGTGCGTAATGAAGTTGTGCACACAAAATATAACTTTCCACTTAAGCTTTCAAGAACCAAATAAAAATTTAAGTTCAATGTGTTTCCATCGCATTTGCAACTCTACCGATAGTTTTGTCACAAAAACTGTTGCATTAAATAGCTAAATGTGCCTACTCTGGCCTTGGCACCTGCGCTCTAGCTAACAGCTCGCAGATACAGTGCGGGTAGGCTGTGCGGGTTGTCTAGTCCAGTGGTTCCCAAACTGTGGGGCGGCAGCCCAGCTTTGAACATACTCTTGAAAGTTGTAATAGTAGAATGCACAAGGTGCAACTTCGACATTGGGTGGTGCATCAGTTCCTCTTGTCATGTTAGTCATTGCAGACCTGTGTTCGAATACTCATAGCCGTACTATTTGTGATGTGAATTGAGTATGTAGTATGCTTATTGGTCATAGTATGGATAGTTAGTATGCCAAAAGTTCCCGGATGTCATACTAAATTCGCCAAAATACAAAGTATACATGCAGTGGACACTATTTCCCTGATTTTATGGCCCATAATGCAATTCTTCAGAAAATGGGCGTGGCTTCGTAACTTTTCAGATTTGAAGAAAATGGCAGAAAATATGCAGCCGAAGTTCGACGAGAGCGGATACAAATTCATTGCTTTAACTAACTATGATAAATGTTAAGAAAATCCTGAGCAAAGTATTAAAGTAATAACTTTTCAAATAAGTTACGTTACACGTTATGTTGGCTGACAATTTGTTAGCTACACTATCCCTACGAACCACATAGCTTTACAGCAGTATGTACTTCACTGGTACGTTAGCTAGTTACCTATGCATCGAACTTGCCAGGCAAGATATTAACTATCTGCTAACTACCCAACATTTATTGACTTGATTATTCACATCCTTCTTAGCTAAGTGGTATAGTTGTTGTGCGTTTCAAATGGACATTGTTAATTATGTATCTACTCAGATTTCAAAGCACCCGTTGAATATGGCCACTGTCAGTACACGTTAGCAAATTATTTTTTAAAAGTGTGATATAAATTGTTGCCAGCAGGACAGATACCAACGCTCTGGATAACATGAAAACAGCCTAACCAGCATGAGTAAAAATGGTCAGAGTTAAGTGTTCTATAATTTGTGTCCGGAAGTAGCTAGCCAACGTTAGTCAGTTAGCTTGGGTGCTTGACTGCCGTTGAACGCTCGGCTCAACCCTACTCCTCTGCCAGAGCGTCCAGTGTGCGCTCTGAATGCTCCGAGAGCGAAATGCTCTGAATTTACGAATGGACAAACTGACAACGCTCTGAATTTACGAATGGACAATCTGACAACGCTCTGAATTTACGAATGGACAATCTGACAACGCTCTGGATTTACAAACGCCCATAGCGCACTCTGGCACTCCAGATTGAATTTACAAACACCTGAAATTAGAAAATGTTTAGCTAGTAATTTGTTATGCTAACAAACTAGCAAGAGGTTGCATAGCAACAGCATCAACATCCAGTAGACAGGAGAAGCTAGTATGCTCAACTGAAAGGTTACCATTCGTTTACAGTATACTAAAATGAACTAATAGTATGTAGTAGTCAGTATGGGTATTCAAACACAGCTTTAGTTTTTTTAGCCCATAGATTTTTTTTGTCACTCAAATATCACATGAATACAAATTAGGCATGGCAAAATGTATAAAATGAGCTTTAAAACTGCTAAATGTTCTTTGCAACTGTCACGACTCCGACCGACGGTGGCGCTCGGCGGTCGTCGTCGACCGGCCTACTAGCTGCCACTGATTCTTTCCTCCCCCTCCTTATGTGTTTATTGAGTACACCTGTTTTGAGTTGGGTATAATTAGTGAGGCTTTATTAGTCAGCCAGCCCGCCTGGTTCCTTGTGCGGGATTGATTATTGTGACCTTCTGTTTTGTATGTAGAGGAGCGTGTTTGTTCCTGGTCGTATATTTTGGTTGTGAACACCCTGTGTTGCGTTTTTTGGACATTAAATAGCACAGCCTCGCACTCTCTGTTTCCTGCGTCTGACTCCACACCCACGACACCCGGAGCGTTACAGCACCCCATGACAAAATGTGTAGAATTGCAGGAAATGAGCTTTAAAACCTGTAGAATTAGACAAGAGGGGTGGGAACAGTTTGTGTCAGGAACAGTGCATGTGCCCATAGAAATAAACGTGGTGTGTGTGCACTCGTACAAAGTGGAAGGGGGGCCCTGAATGAAAAAGTTTGGGAACCCCTGGTCTAATATACATGATGAGATTATTATGGATAAGAGCGAGAATATTTTTTTAATTTGTCAAGCATCTATCATCATCATCATCATCATCATCACCAGAATAAGACCCTCGATATTTATTGGAAAGGAGCATCAAGCTCATCACCGTGCACTTTCACCACCCTGCAAAGTTCATCATAACCTATTTCATCTGTAGCCTAATAAACTTCATGGTTTCCCCGAGTCGTAGTGGGAGGACCACATACTATATCATCGCATGATTCCAAATTTACTCTGATATGTTGTTTATTATAGAAATATTTGCGCATAAAGGCGTTTCCACCGCCATTTCCCACATAACTAATTTTACAGACACAAAAAGATACCACCATGTCGAACGAATAAATTATTTGTATTGCTTGCAGGCTAACATACAGCCACCTGCAAGCAATACAGGAACCGCTTGGAGTGAAAAGGAAAAGGCTTAAGCAAGACGTTTCCACCAGATGGAACAGTACTTTAAATGATGGAGATCCTGCTGGAACAAAAACGAGTGCTTGGCGTGTACGCAGCCGACTAGGAGTTACCTGCTACAATCAGTACAAACCAGTGGATTCTCATTGAAAACATGAGCACACTCCATTGAACAACTCGAGAAATAAGCGCATCAACTGCGTCTGCAGCAGACATGATACCCTCTGTCATGGCATTGAAACGCCTGCTCAACAAAACTGCCGACACAGACCGTGGGGTTAAAACTTACAAAAGTACACTAGAGAGAATTCCATCAAATCGCTTGTTCACAGTGTCTAGTAAAGTACTTTGCAAGTTAACCCCATGGTCTGTGTCGGCAGTTTTGTTGAGCAAGCGTTTCAATGCCATGACAGAGGGTATCATGTCTGCTGCAGACGCTAGGTACAAGGACCGCTACTTCGATGCAGACAAGAAACAGGGTTTACGTTAAATGTTAGACACAGCTGGACAAGAGGGAAACGGACACAGTGACAGTGAAGCACCGGGGAAGAGAGGCCACGGACAGACAGAGGTGGACAAGATGGAAACGGACACAGTGACAGTGGGCACCGAGGAAGAGACGCCACAGACAGACAGAGGTGGACAAGATGGAAACGGACACAGTGACAGTGGGCACCGGGGAAGAGAGGCCACAGACAGACAGAGGTGGACAAGATGGAAACGGACACAGTGACAGTGAACACCGAGGAAGAGAGGCCACAGACAGACAGAGGTGGACAAGATGGAAACGGACACAGTGACAGTGGGCACCGAGGAAGAGAGGCCACAGACAGACAGAGGTGGACAAGAAGGAAACGGACACAGTGACAGTGGGCACCGAGGAAGAGAGGCCACAGACAGACAGAGGTGGACAAGAAGGAAACGGACACAGTGACAGTGGGACCGGGAAGAGAGGCCACAGACAGACAGAGGTGGACAAGATGGAAACGGACACAGTGACAGTGGGACCGGGGAAGAGAGGCCACAGACAGACAGAGGTGGACAAGATGGAAACGGACACAGTGACAGTGGGACCGGGGAAGAGAGGCCACAGACAGACAGAGCTGAAACACTTCTTGACATGTATGATGAAATCCTGGTTGAGAACGAAACAACTGAACAACGAAACAGCACAGCAAGTAAGTGAAAAAAATAGGTTTTGATTATGTTTTACTGGTAATGGGGCCATACATAAATGCCAACAAAATAACTTTTTGGTCTGTGTGTGTGTGTGTGTGTGTGTGTGTGTGTGTGTGTGTGTGTGTGTGTGTGTGTGTGTGTGTGTGTGAGAGAGAGAAGAGTTGTATTTTTAATTTTCTGTTACTACATCAGCCAACATTTGCCAATGTTGATCTATGCCTAATGATCATTTGGAATGCAAGAATAACGCAATATGTTGTATCCCCCCAGCCCTTATTTGCAGATCCTAGGATACCTGACAGAACCTACCAGGAATGAAGATGCACTTGGATACTGGAGAAGTAACAAGCACCGTTTCCCCATCCTAGCTAAAGCTGTGCACAAGTATCTTGGTTCTCTCTGTACTAGTGTGGACAGTGAGCGCTTTTTCAGTGCAGCTTCACACATTGTAGACGAAAAAAGAAACAGACTCTCGTGACAAAGCCGAGCAGGTCCTCTTTGTGAAGAAAAACCTCCCCCAAATGTTAAAATTGTAAATGGGCAGTCATATTGTAACCCAGCCATCTAATGGCACTGGAAAAAATTGACTAAGCCCAGTTGCTTTTCTGTTGTTCATTCATGGCTGGTATAATAGGTCAAGATTTTCATTTAATTTAAAACAAAGCAGTTGTGTTTTTTTATTTTTTTATTTCCTAAATGAAAGATGAGATGTGTTGTAAATTTCTCTCATTTTACTTGTTGAGCACATTTGAAAAGTTGAAGCCATTTATAGCAGTTTATGACATCCTAGAGACAGTTTATGACAGCCTAGAGACAGTTTATGACAGCCTAGAGACAGTACTTTTATCAAGCAGTTAAAGCTAAAATTATTAACTGCATTTTAGTTTCAACCAATATTTCTTTCAAAACATTTGGAAGTTTCTCCATCCAGTCAAGATTGGATAGTAAGAAGAGCCACCAACAACTTAACCATCTTTGTAATGCGGGGCAGCTAAAATATGTGTCTGTTGTGCGATAAAATACATTCATGGAGATGTCATTTTTCTAATTTACAAGTTTTTAAACAATCTGTTCTTAACTGAACAAATGACACTTTGTTTCAACTATTTAACTGCACTAGAACGCTTAAAAGGCTGCTAAAATGTCAAATATCGGTCTCTGGGGTTTTTTGGCAAGGAAAATATCCGAATCGGCCAAAAATGTAATATCGGTGCATCCCTACTCCATATTAACTCCTCCTCCATTAAACAGTGCAGAAGAGAATCTCACGACAGTTTTGTTTCTTCTCGTCAAGACCAGTATGTAGGGGATCTACTTTCAGGCGTTTATTTTACTCCTGCTACGTTAGGTTACGCATACACAGACGTGGGAATCAACTGCAGCCAGTGTATAGAAACAGCTACTAGCTACCTACAACAACAAATACAACGGCCCGGCAGGAGTCTCACATAGCCTGCCTTCAAAATCAACATGTCATTGACATAGTGGGACTATAGATTCTTCAAATCAAAATATTTTATATACACAGTATATAAAAGTATACCAAACATCAGGAACACCTTCCTAATATGGAGTTGTACACCCCCCTTTTGCCCTCAGAACAACCTCAATTTGTTGGGCGTGGACACTACAACGTGTTGAAAGCGTTCCATAGGGATGCTGGCCCATTTTGACTCCAATGCTTCCCACAGTTGTGTCAAGTTGGCTGGATGTCCTTTGAGTGAAAGACCATTCTTGGCTAAGGTAGAACTCACACCGCTGAGACCCTGGGACGATTTCTTCCCAGGTTCTGACCGATTTGCTAAACCAGACGTGAGAGATCTATCTAAATGGAAAACTGTTGAGTGTGAAAAAACCAGCAGCGTTGCAGTTCTTGGCACAAACCAGTGCGCCTGGCACCTACTACCATATCCCGTTGAAAGGCACTTAAATAATTTGTCTTGCCCATTCACCATCTGTATGGCACACATACGCAATCCATGTCTCAAGGCTTAAATATCCTTCTTTAACCTGTCTCCTCCCACTCATCTACACTGATGTGAAGTGTATTTACCAGGTGACATCAATAAGGGATCATAGCTTTCACTTGGAGTCACCTGGTTAGTCTATGTCATGGAAAGAGCAGGTGTTCCTAATGTTTTATATTCTCAGCGTAGAGTAAGACTATAAAGTGGTGTTACTGCATGCAACTTCCCATCTCAATGCAACTTCCCATCTCATGCTGGCTATTTGGTATGGTGAAAGGTACCTTAACTGGTTTTCCCAGAGCCTGGTGGTGACAACAACTCCAGGAACTTCAGCTACAGATAACCCTTTTCCCCTATGCTAATACCCTCTGCGCTACTTAATCCCAGTTGTCCAGACATGCTCTACACAGGACAACACCTATCCAATTCTAGCCTGTTGAAGTCCAGAGTGTTACATAATGGCTGACAAACAGACAAGGTACACTGTAATACGTACAGTAGGTGCAACCAGGAAACAAGATAGATACAGAGCTCTTGAAGTTAGATTCATAGATTGTGACTATTTGTCTGAGGTTGAAATAACAGCATATTTAAACCAATATCATATTTTTTTATAAACTCCCTCTGAACAAGAATATGTTAAAAAAAATATCATGCAGCTAATATATATGGCGACAGGTGGTTAGAGGTTAGTGGTTAGTGGTTAGAGCTTTGGGTTAGTAACCGGAAGGTTGCTGGATTGAATCCCTTGAGCTGACAAGGTAAAAATCTGTCATTCTGCCCCTGAGCAAGGCAGTTAACCCCCTGTTCCCCGGGCGCCGAAGACGTGGATGTTGATTAAGGCCGCCCCCCGCACCTTTCTGATTCAGAGGGGTTGGGTTAGATGCGGAAGACACATTTCAGTTGAATACATTCAATTGGACAACTGACTAGGTCTCCCCCTTTCCCTTATATAACATACATGTATATGGCAATTATTAGACACCCCTATATAAAGCAACCTAAACACTCCTATATAAAGCAACCTAAAAACACTCCTATATAAAGCAACCTAAAGTCGTATGGGTGGTCCTGGGAATTGAACCCACTATCCTGCCATTTATTTTATTATTTAAGAACAATTGATAGGCAACAATAGAGATAAAAACAAATAAAAACCAAAAACGGTGTGCAGGTGTGGTTGGAAGCCCATGGGCTTATAGGATAACCACACCACAAAAAAACAGTATACAATACATGCTGTCCCAACTGAGTTACAGTAAATCTAATGCTCTACCAACTGAGTTACAGTAAATCTAATGCTCTACCAACTGAGTTACAGTAAATCTAATGCTCTACCAACTGAGTTACAGTAAATCTAATGCTCTACCAACTGAGTTACAGTAAATCTAATGCTCTACCAACTGAGTTACAGTAAATCTAATGCTCTACCAACTGAGTTACAGTAAATCTAATGCTCTACCAACTGAGTTACAGTAAATCTAATGCTCTACCAACTGAGTTACAGTAAATCTTAAGACCAGAAGAGAAATGCAACCGAGGTCAGGTTATTAGAAAACCAAGCCCACGGGTCACTAAATAAACACAAATGTTGACTTCCATCCTCAGTTGACATAGCAGGAGACAGCTGGCAAAGCTGGGAGTGGTAAGGCGGGAAAGAGATTAGTAAAATCCATATTTAATTTCTTAAAATCAGTCCGCAGAGTATGCTGCCCTGGTGCTCCCCCTGACAATGTTCCATGACAGATCCATGTCAAACCTGGCAGACATCACACTCAGGTGCATGGAAATAGATTATATCTCCATGCTCAGATGTCTGTGTGAAAACTGTCATCTTCACATCCTATCTATTCCTCTAAACCATGGACAGTTGACAATGCTCAACACAAAAATAATTATGGTTATCCTATCTCACTAACAATAATTATGGTTATCCTATCTCACTAACAATAATTATGGTTATCCTATCTCACTAACAATAATTATGGTTATCCTATCTCACTAACAATAATTATGGTTATCCTATCTCACTAACAATAATTATGGTTATCCTATCTCACTAACAATAATTATGGTTATCCTATCTCACTAACAATAATTATGGTTATCCTATCTCACTAACAATAATTATGGTTATCCTATCTCACTAACAATAATTATGGTTATCCTATCTCACTAACAATAATTATGGTTATCCTATCTCACTAACAATAATTATGGTTATCCTATCTCACTAACAATTGCACATTCAACTGAATTACAAAGCAAAACCAGTATCTTGAAAATCATCCATTCATCACTAAATGAACAGTGACCCACCTGTGTGGAAAGATGGTGACGGCACGTCTCATCTCAACCGCATCCAAACAGATCTGGCTCAGTCATTTCCAAACACTACAAGGGAGCCTTTCTGCCAACCAAACCAGCCACAGTGCATGTGTGTTGTCTGAGAGGAGAAGTCCGTCCTCAGTCCCTAGCTGGCTGCTGCCTTAATGTTGTTCTACTACTGCCAAGTCCTGTCACCCAAGCTTCTGAGAGAGCTACCTGGGTTGGAGAAACTGTTTATGGGAGGGAGGGAATGGAAAGGAGGGGATACAGGAGAGGAGGGGGCAAAACCTCCCACTTCTCTCATTACAAAATGGGCATGAGAGAAGAAAAGCTGCCAGTATCTGAATGGTTTATCATCAACAATACTCAGGTATCACCAGACACAACAAAGAAAACCAACTGGGCCCTGTAGATAGTTGATAGTTTCTTGTTTGGAGGGGCCTCCCTAGCTAGTCAGTGTGAAGAGAGGACCTATACCTATTGTACAGTTCTGTCGTACACAGCACAGGTGGCATCATACTTGGGGAGGCCAGCCTCACAGTAATGGATAGAATTAAATGGTTTCAAACACATTGTTTCCATGTGTTTGACACCAGTCCATTCCAAACAGTATTATGAGCCGTCTTCACCTCAGCAGCCTCCTGTGGTACAGGTAGACGGACGGCTCAAACATGAGTGAAATAGCTGAAAAACATCACAGCCCTGAGTACCAGAGAACATGAATCAAGGTTGAGCTCAGATAGGAACAATGCAAAATGCACTCTCTCCTCTCAGACTTTCACACTCTGTTGAGGCAGAATCCTCCTGCTGCAGGGCAGGCTCCATAGAAGGAGCTGGACTGGCTGAGTTTGTGTTGTGATGCAGTAACATAACTACAGCTTTGGCCATCTTATGAGCAGGCAGCAGCAGTGTGAAGGGGTGGAGAGAGGGAAAAGCGAGCACATCGAGAGAGAGAGAGAGAAAGAGAGAGAGAGAGAGGAAAGGAGAAAAGATGGTGAAACTGAGGCTCGTCCTGAAAGGGCTCGTTCACTGTGACCTAGTCTATTATTAGCAGGCGTTGTGCATTATTGAGAGGTCCTTTAAATATCATTAGAGGAGCACCCAGCCAGGAAGGCAGCCCAGGGATCAGGCAGAGCCTCTGCTCTGTAGAGACGCCTGCTAACTTGTCATATGCAGAGGAAAGGAGAAAGCAATGTCATTTATCACGTGCACACAATGTGGAATAAACAAAACACACCAACACAATTGTGAAGAGGGCACAGCAACGCCTCTTCCCTCCCCCCCCAGGAGGCTGAAAATATTTGGCATGGGCCCTCAGATCCTCAAAAAGTTCTACAGCTGCACCATAGAGAGCATGTAGACGGACTGAATCAAGGCTTGGTATGGCAACTGCTCGGCATCTGGTTAGTGCGTACGGCCCAGTACATCACTGGGGCTAAGCTCCCTGTCATCCAGGACTGCAATACCACGCGGTGTCAGAGGAAGGCCCTAAAAATTGTCAAAGAATCCAGCCACCCTAGTCATAGACTGTTCTCTCTGCTACAAAAAGGGCAAGCGGTGGCGGAGAACCAAGTCTGGGACCAAGAGGCTCCTGAACAGCTTCTACCCCAAAACCTTAAGACTGCTAAACAGTTAATCAAATGGCCACCTGTATTTTCTGCTTTTCACCCCCTAGCTACATGTACATAGCACTTCAATCGATCACCTAACCAAACCTACATGTACGTATTACCGCAATCAATCACCCCAACTACCTCATACCCCAGTACACTGACTTGGAACTGGTACTCCTTGTATATAGCCTATATATAGCCTCGTTATTGTTATTTTGTTATGTAACTATTTTCTTACCTGGTTTGATTCCAGGCTGTATCACAACCGGCCGTGATTGGGAGTCCCATAGGGCGGCGCACAATTGGCCCAGCGTCGTCTGGGTTTGGCCGGTGTAGGCCGTCATTGTAAATAAGAATTTGTTCTTAACTGACTTGCCTAGTTAAATAAAGGCTCAATTTAAAAATTTTTTTGGTGCCTGTGACCAATAAAATGTGATTTGATCTCTGTGGCAATGCCTCAACTCATGTTGAATTTGAATACTTGTTCATCTGTCAAACTCATCAAAACTGACTATGGTGTATAAACGTTTATCTGGACCTGGAAGCCAGTTCCACTGCTTTTTATTATTATCTCCCTCTAATCAGGGAGTGATTTAGACCTGGGACACCAGGTGGGTGCAATTATGCATTTTCATCAGGTAGAACAGAAAACCAGCAGTAGTCTGGACATCATAGGGTAAGATTTGAATACCCCTGGTCTATAACATGGTCTATAATAACTATATACCTAGTTTTATAATAACTATTACAGACCAAGGTCTATAACTACTGTGTGACAATACCACTTGCAAACAGTACAAAGCATGACACTCAATGAAGCAGTTGCCATGGCAGACACGACAGAGCAGGAGCATAGTGTAGCTGCCCTCTGCATTAGAACCAGGGCTATTATTAAACCTCAGTGGCATCATACTGCATGCATGTTATCTGATATCGATTTAGATATTGAATGTGCTCGAGCTCCAACAATGTGGCTGCCTGGCCGGAGTCAGATCTGCTCTCTCTCAGCCGTCACTGTGACATGAACAGTAAACAAAATTATTTTTTTTTTGCCTGACTTTAATCCAATATTCTATTGTGGTTGAACAACATCCCATATAAGGCCTACTGAGCCTAGAGTGGACTAGAATGACGTCACACAACTTCACAAGAGAAAGCCGACAAGGATAAAAGAAGACTGTTGAGAAGAACTCAGACCACACTGCACAAATAGACTGTGTAATTCAAGACACACAGTGTCCTGTACTTGGAAGCTCTGTCGGGATCTCAGTGAGGAGGGTGGGGTTATCTGTGGTGCACCACCATATCTTTGTTAATGACAAAGCTGGGATTCACACTGAAGTGTGTGTTATGATGTCAGGATGACACGCACAACAACACTGACCTGATACTGTCATAATTATGATTCTTATAATAATTATAATATTGTAATCATCTGGACGACATGCCTGTAATATCTGATGTCGTTCCACATCAAACAAGTAGTCAAATATTCCAAATATAGGCCTAGGGCTACTTTTCCTAAACTCACTGTCAATGTATGAATCTGATCAAATTATATAGTCACACCCTTAAATCAAAGGAATTAGGCCTTGTCTGAAGCAAACTACCAAAGACAACATAAGACAGCCAAAACTGAAATGTAGAATTGTTTTTTAAGAGCTGTGTTTCACCCATTTAAGGTGATTTCACAAGCCTCGGCATGGAGCAGTCAGCCAGAAAGTTTTAATCAGCAGTTGTAAGCTGCAATAAGAACCACAGAGCCGGAGGGACAAGTTGTGTGTGAGTGCAGTCCAGTGATCTTTGTGGTTATGAAAGGAAGAACATTTCAACTTTAGTACTCTATGCTAATGCTCCAATGTAACCTTTCTGTCTTGTGTCGTAGTTTGCTTTATTCAGGGGTGTTGACGCAACATAGACAGTCTGCAACTAATAAGAACAAGGGTCTGTGGTTCCCCGTCTCTCTGCTGCGTTTTGAGACCGACTGCTGAGCCAGTGGGAGTGTTTAGTGATCAATACCATTAATGGGAAGTAAAGGTTTCTCTTCATGACTAGCATCCACACACAGTCACGAGCTGAAACCAGGTCGGACCAGATTAGCGCTCAGGAGAGTGTCTGAAAGGGTGTTTGTAGGTGTGTAGGTGTGTGTATCTACATGGTCTACATCTTGTATCTAACCTAAATCATCTAAAAATGAATGAATTATAAAAACATCCAGACAGACTCACCAAAACGGCCTTAAAAGCTTCATACAGTAACCTCTGCAGATGACTGCATGCAACAGCAGTTGTTCCAAAGACGTTGTGCGCCTCGTCCTTTTGGAAAAGAGGAGCAGCTGTCTTCTTGGCACCTGCAAAAGACAAATTATCCACAGTGGCAAGGTTAGCTAACACACATTTCAGGAAAGCAAAGTGAAAAGCAAAGAGCACCTGGTGCACCACCACCCTTGGGGCACTTGGGTAATCCTCATAAGAGATAAACATACCACAGGCCCTCTCTACCCTTCTGGTTTGCATCTCACTCAGCAAAGAGCGATTTACATCAGATTTGAATATCAACCACTTCCCTGACATGAACCTGGTCTCTGCAGTAAATACAGAGACACATGATATCGACTCACATTCAGTTACGCTGAAGAGTAAAAGCTAGCGATACCACTGTATTTCGACAAACTGGTCGACAAAACACACTTGGTTGCTATTACTGTATTATTAACTATGAACATGGCTATGTACTTTGCTAATAAATTGCTTCTAACCTCCTGACACATGCATCATGCTAAATTGATTGATTGCATAACATAATTTCAACCAAAATAATGGCCAGCAAACCATTTTTTTCTGATGCATCTTTGTATTAATTCCATGCCAAAACATTACTCTACATTTCAAATGACATTCTTAATGTATGAAAAAAAACTTTTGCAAATGAAAAACATTGCCTTTACGTTTCACAGGCGCACCGGACCTGTACAGTTGAAATAGATGCCACGGTAGAAAAGAGTAACAGGTCTCGTGGAATAATGAACAAGTGCTTTTGAAATAATTACATCAAAAGGTTAACATGACAATTTGTAATTGCAACTGCCCAATTATGCAACCTACCCTCTAGTGCTACTGTCAAGAGCATCCATCGTCAACAGTTGCACGAGCACTCAAATGTGGGATCGCTGTGTTAAGCCCGCTGTCTATTCAATATTATCAACAAACTTGAGGTCGTCAGTTCATTCTAGTACAGTGTAGTAATAATAATACTACATATGGAAACGCGTTTATTATACCCTACCACGGAACTTGCAGGCATTTCGATGTTGCTTTTTACACAAGTGCATAACATAGCTGACGGTTAGTCGAGCGAAACCTTCTGATGCAGCAAGCAAACTGAGATGCTTAGTAACTTGAGCTGGTAAATTATAATAATGTCATCTGTTAAAACATGCACTATGCTTACCCAGTTATCGGTATCTCTTTCCTTCGTTCGTTACTGTTGTGATATAATGTTTACGTCCACTCGAAAGGTTTTTTTGTATTGGTGCATCGACTGGATCCTCTGGGACGTCTTGCAGTCAAGCCACAGCTTTAAAGGAATATCTGTCGGAAATAAGCTTACAGCCAGCTTCCGCTGACGGGATGAGTGATTTGCATAAAGGGCTGGGGTTTTAGATTTAAAGGAGAAAATAAAAACATAGTGGGCGTTATCGCACGTTATTTGCATATGCATGAATGTACTCTGTACTCTGTACTTGCATTAACAGTCTAAATACTATAACATTCTTAATAACACTTTTAGTCATTTGTTATGAACATCTTTTTTTTTTTACCCCTATTTTACCAGGTAAATTGACCGAGACACATTCTCATTTATGGCAATGAACTGGGGAATGGTTACAGGGGAGAAGATGATTAGGTGGCCATGATGGTACGATGGCCAGATTGGGAATTTAGCCAGAACAACAGGTTAACAGCCCTAGTCTTTATAGTGACCACAGAGAGTCTAAACACCTGTTTATATTGACATCTAAAAGACTGCGCTTTACACAGGGCAATGTCCCCAATCCATGCAATATTTTTAAAGACCAGAGGAAAGAGTGCCTCCTACTGGCCCTCCAACACCACTTCTAGCAGCATCTGGTCTCCCTTCCAGGTACAACACTGCTTAGCTTCATGGGCAATCCAGCAGTGAGATGCAGGGTAGTATGCTGCTGTTTATTCATTCTGAAATTATTTGAATAATTAATAAACATTATTTCAAAAAACCTGCAGAGAATTCGGTGTTTCTATGTCAAACTGTTTTTATTATATTTCAGTCTTCTGTGATGTATATAAAGTGTAATATTGGGATGCAAACTCAAAATGTAATACATTGCAACTCTATATCTGAGATGGTACAGGTGTCTTCATTTTTCTAAGTCCATAACCATGTGTGTGAGGTGTACACTTTTGTTTCAAATAGATTGTTTTAAGACTACCAAGAAATTCTCTGTGTGACCCTGATTTAGCCCACTGAAGTAAAAGCTGGTATTCTGTGCTAATGACCATACACATAGTTTTTCTTTACTGAGAGCAATATACAATACAGCGAACTTAGCAAAACGAGAAATGTGTGTTAAGTGCATGGGGGTGGCACTTCCGCTATTGTTTCATCCAGAGTAGAGCAGCAGGTCCCAGTCATGCCAAGGATCAATAGCGTTCAGCATGGAATGCTGGGTTGTATTTTTCTAGTGGCGCAAACATAAACTAGGTCAATTAGTTGTTACAATAGCCTGCTACTAATGACACAAAAGCCTAATTATGGAATTGTGTTGCAAAATACTTTCATATGTTATGCACCGGGCTCCACTGGGCTCTAAATCATTGCACCGGGCTCCACTGGGCTCTAAATCATTTGTACAATATCTTTTTGATTTTCAAAAATCCTGTCTTGGGGTGAAGGACCTAGTCCTACCACAGGCCTACTACACAGGGGGTGAAGACGAGGTGGAGGTGCTCTTTGTCTAATGAAATTGAAAACGTTATGGCGAGAATCAAATAGTGTAACCTGGAGGTGAAAGGGGAAGGGGGAAATAAAAGACTACTCACTAGGCCTATCTGATGTAAGCAGTAAGGATGAGGTATGAGTTTCTGGGAACAGGAAGATAAGGTTTTCTGTAGACAGGACAGGGGGGGAAATTAAAACAAAATGAGTCAAGGATGCCAGGTATGAGTTTCCTGGTGTAATATACACATAAGAAAAACAAAACAGTGGGAAATCTCACAAAAGACTTCCTGCTTGACAGTTTAGCTAAAGCACAACATGACCACACAGTCGATTGCTGCCTGCTGGCTGGAGTCTGGATGCCAGGGTTACACATCCTAAAATCTCTCGTAATTTGGTTGGTCTGTCCACGAGAGATTACCTCAGATAGTTCAAAAACTTTTCCACCATCATTCTTTACTGCATACATCAAAACACATGGTTTGTTTCTCAGCTTTTAGCTACAGTAAGACAAAGTTCCCAGAAGAAAAAAAATCAAGAGATAATTAATCTATGTATGACACTGTGTACTGAAAAGAGGTGATGGTTAACACAGGAGAATAAAGGCCAAGGAAGGTCACTGGGAGCCAAACACCTCCTAACTGCAGTGTCTGGGACATAGATGGACGGACGGACGGACGGACGGACGGACGGACGGACGGACGGACGGACGGACGGACGGACGGACGGACAGACAGACAGACAGACAGACAGACAGACAGACAGACAGACAGACAGACAGACAGACAGACAGACAGACAGACAGACAGACACTTTTTCCACCACTACACACACACACACACACACACACACACACACACACACACACACACACACACACACACACACACACACACACACACACACACACACAAGAGAGTGTGAGGACAGGAAGGCCACAGCGCTCCTGGAGACCCTGGATTGGCTGTTTTACAGAATCCTATTGTTCCTCTCTGTCAAGTAGACAACTATCTCCAGTGTCCATTTCTTCTCAGTCACTTTCACACCCAGCGGAACAATAAAGCTGCCCATTGAGATGACAAGAGCCAAACAGGAAATTCTAACTATCTGCTTCTCTCTCCCTCTCTGCTTCTCTTTCTCTCTCTCTTCTTCTCTCTCTCTCTACTTCTCTCTCTCTCTTTCTGCTTCTCTCTCTCTGCTTCTCTCTCTGCTTCGCTCTCTCTGCTTCTCTCTCTCTCGCCTCTCTCGCTCTGCTTCTCTCTCTCTTTCTGATTCTCTCTCTCTTTCTCTCTGCTTTTCTCTTTCTGCTTCTCTCTCTCTTTCTGCTTCGCTGTCTTTACGCTTCTCTCCCCTCAGTCTTTCTCAGTTTCTCTGTCTGTCTGCCTGTCTGTCTGTCTGTCCGTCCGTTCAATTCAATTCAAGGGGCTTTATAGGCATGAGAAACATATATTAACATTGCCAAAGTAAGTAAAGTAGATAATATACAAAAGTGAAATAAACAATCAAAATGAATAAAAATGAAATGGTATTTACAATGGTGTTTGTTCTTCACTGGTTGTCCTTTTCTTGTGGCAACAGGTCACAAATCTTGCTGCTGTGATATTTCACACTGTGGTATTTCACCCAGTAGATATGGGAGAATTTCAAAATTGGGTTGTTTTCAAATTCTTTGTGGACCTGTGTAATCTGAGGGAAGTATGTGTCTCTAATATGGTCATACATTTGGCAGGAGGTTGGGAAGTGCAGCTCAATTTCCACCTCATTTTGTGGGCAGTGTGTACATCAACTGTTTTCTCTTGAGAGCCAGGTCTGCCTACGGCGGCCTTTCTCAATAGCAAGGCTATGCTCACTGAGTCTGTACATTGTCAAAGCTTTCCTTACGTTTGGGTCAGTCACAGTGGTCAGGTATTCAAATATCATTCTAGCATTCAAATAGCACACTGTTTTTTGTTAATTCTTTCTAATGTGTCAAGTAATCATCTTTTTGTTTTCTCATGATTTGGTTGGGTCTAATTGTGTTTCTGTCCTGGGGCTCTGTGGAGTCTGTTTGTGTTTGTAAACAGAGCCCCAGGACCAGCTTGCTTTGGGGACTCTTCTCCAGGTTCATCTCTCTGTAGGTGATGGCTTTGTTATGGAAGGTTTGGAAATCGGATCCTTTTAGGTGGTGGTAGAATTTAACGGCTCTTTTCTTCATTTCGATAATTAGCGGGTATCGGCCTAATTCTGCTCTGCATGCATTATTTGGTGTTTTACGTTGTACATGGAGGATATTTTTGCAGAATTCTGCTTGCAGAGTCTCAATTTGGTGTTTGTCCCATTTTGTGAATTCTTGGTTGGTGAGCGGACCCCAGACCTCACAACCATAAAGGGCAGTGGGTTCTATACATTTATTCTATAAGTATTTTTAGCCAGATCCTAATTGGTATGTCAAAATGTATGTTCCTTTTGATGGCATAGAATGCCCTTCTTGCCTTATCTCTCAGATCGTTCAAAGCTTAGAGTTGAAGTCGGAAGTTTACATACACTTAGGTTGCAGTCATTAAAACTTGTTTTTCAACCACTCCACAAATTTCTTGTTAACAAACTGTAGTTTTGACAAGTAGGTAAGGACATCTACTTTGTGCATGACACAAGTCATTTTTCCAACAATTGTTTACAGACAGATGATTTCACTTATAATTCACTGTATCACAATTCCAGTGGGTTAGAAGTTTACATACACTAAGCTGAATGTGCCTTTAAACAGCTTGGAAAATTCCAGAAAATGATGTCATGGCTTTAGAATCTTCTGATAGGCTAATTTACATAATTTGAGTCAATTGGAAGTGTACCTGTGGATGTATTCCAAGGCCTACCTTCAAACTCAGTGCCTCTTTGCTTTACATCATGGGAAAATCAAAAGAAATCAGCCAAGACCTCAGAAAAATATTGTAGACCTCCACAATTCTGGATCATCCTTGGGAGCAATTTCCAAATGTCTGAAGGTACCACGTTCATCTCTACTTCTGACCCACTGGGAATGTGATGAAAGAAATAAAAGCTGAAATAAATCTCTACTAATATTCTGACATTTCACATTCTTAAAATAAAGTAGTGATCCTAACTGACCTAAAACAGAGATTTTTTACTAGGATTAAATGTCAGGAATTGTGAAAAACTGAGTTTAAATGTATTTTGCTGAGGTGTATGTAAACTTTTGACTTCAACTGTACCTATGGTGCTGATGTTTAGGCCAAGCTATGTATAGTTTATTGTGTGATCTTGGGCAACGGTGTCTAGATGGAATTTGTATTTCTGGTCCTGGCGACTGGACCTTTTTTGGAACACCATTATTTTTTGTCTTACTGAGAATTACTGTCAGGGCCCAGGTTTAGTAAAATCTGTGCAGAAGATCTAGGTGCTGCTGTATGCGCTCCTTGGTTGGTGACAGAAGCACCAGATCATCAGCAAACAGTATACATTTGACTTCAGATTCTAGTAGGGTGAGGCCAAGTGCTGCAGACTGTTCTAGTGCCCTCGCCAATTCGTTGAAATATATGTTGAAGAGGGTGGGGCTTAAGCTGCATCCCTGTCTCACCCCATGTCCATGTGGGAAGAAATGTGTTTTTGCCTATTTTAACCGCACACTTGTTGTTTGTGAACATGGATTTTATAATGTTGTATCTTTCCCCCCAACACCACTTTCCATCAATTTGTCATTTGTATAGCAGACCCTCATGCCAAATTGATTCTAAGGTTTTTTTTAAATCAACAAAGCATGAGAAGACTTTACCTTTGTTTTGGTTTGTCTGTTTGTATATTAGGGTGTGCAGGGTGAATACCTTGGTCTGTCGTGCGATCATTTGGTAAAAATCCAATAAGACATTTGCTCAGTACATTGTTTTCACTGAGGAAATGTACGAGTCTGCTGTTAATGATAATGCGGAGGATTTTCCCAAGGTTGCTGTTCACGCATATACCACGATAGTTATTGGGGTCAAATTTGTCTCCACTTTTGTGGATTGGGGTGGTTTTGGTTCCAAATATTGGGGAAGATACCAGAGCTAAGGATGATGTTAAAGAGTTTCAGTTTAGCCCATTGGAATTTGTTGTCTGTATATTTTAACATTTCAATGAGGATACCATCAACACCACAGGGCTTTTTGGGTTGGAGGCTTTGTGTTTTGTCCTGTAGTTCATTCAAGGTAATTGGAGAATCCAGTGGGTTCTGGTAGTCTGTAAAAGTTGATTCTAAGATTTATATTTGATCATGTATATGTTTTTGCTGTTTGTTCTTTGTTATCGAGCCAAAAAGATTAGAGAAGTGTTTTACCCATTCAATTACATTTTGGATAGATAATTCTTCGTGTTGTTGTTTGTTTAGTGTTTTCCAAGTGGTTAGAGGCTATGGATTCTTCAGTTACATTGAGCTGATTTCTGACGTGCTGTGAAGGCGTAGACTCAGGTTTATGTTTTTGTTTGGATAAGGTTTCTCAATTTCCTCTTAGGCTTTTGCATTCTTCATCAAACCATTTGTCATTGTTGTTCATTTTCTTCGGTTTTCTGGTTGGAATTTTTAGATTTGATAGGGAAGCTGAGAGGTCAAATATACTGTTAAGATCACACCTTCACTACTACAGTGAAATGTTTTGTCCAGGAAGTTGTCACGAAAGTGATTGAATTTGTTGTTGCCTAATAGTTTTTTTGGTAGGTTTGCATGGTAGGTTTTCACTACATTCCTTCCATCTATAGGATTTCTTAATATTACTCAGTTCCTTCGGCTTTGATGCTTCAGGGTTGAGTATCACTCTGCTCAAGTAAACTGTGATTTTGCTGTGATCTGATGGGGGTGTCATTGGGCTGACTGTGAACACTCTGAGAGACTCTGGGTTGAGGTCAGTGATAAATTAGTCTACAGTACTACTGCCAAGAGATGAGCTGTAGGCGTACCTACCATAGGAGTCCCCTCGAAGCCTACCATTGACTATGTACATACCCAGTGTGCGACAGAGCTGCAGGACTTGTGACCCGTTTTTGTTGTTTATGTTGTCATAGTTGTGCCTAGGGGGGCATATGGGGGAGGAAATGCTGTCACATCCAGGCAGGTATTTGTCCCCCTGTGTGCTGAGGGTGTCGGGTTCTTGTCCGGTTCTGGCATTTAGGTCGCCACAGACTATTAGATGTCCCTGGGCCTGGAAATGATTGATTTCCCCCTCCAGGATGGAGAAGCTGTCTTCATTGAAGTATGGGAATTCTAGTGGGGGGTTATAGGTAGCACACAGGAGGACATTTTTCTCTGTTAAGCTCATTTCCTTTTGAATGTCTAGCCAAATATAACATGTTCCTGTTCTGATTCATTTAATGGAGTGAGTTAAGTCTGTTCTATACCAAATTAGCATACCCCCTGAGTCCCTTCCCTGTTTCACACCTGGTAGTTTGGTGGATGGGACTACCAGCTCTCTGTAACATAGAGGGCAACCAGTGGGTCCATCTCCTCTATACCATGTTTCTTGTCAGATGACAATGTCTGTATTTCCAATTTATTTTTCCTTTATTTAACTAGGCAAGTCAGTTAAGAACAAATTCTTAATTTTGATGACAGCCTAGGAACAGTGGGTTAACTGCCTTGTTCATGGGCAGAACGACAGCTTTTTACCTGGTCTGCTCAGGGATTTGATCTTGCAACCTAAGCTACCTGCCACCCTTTCTCATCAAGTCCAGGTTCCTGCTCTTTAGGCCAAAGGCAGATGACCTCAGGCCTTGGATAATCCAGGATGAGATAGTGAAGGCTTTGTGTTCCATAAAGTGTCCAATGTTGTTGGTCGTGTGGTTTGGCCTCAGGCCAGGAAGTGTGAGCAGAGCCCGCTGAGCATCTGGTACATGCCATTGGCTCGGGCTAGTGTAAGAGTGGGGGTTGGGCCTGTTTTCCTGCTCACGGCCTGTGTGACTTCCATGTTAAGGCCTTCTTTGCTGGGGTGGGGTACATGGGGTGGGCAGGAGAGCATAGGTCTGATCTGAGGGGGCCTAAATGGGGTGTGGGAATGGTTGACTTGGGGGGGGATGTGGCTGGTGATGTTGTGGTCTGGATGTAGGTCCTCTCGGGGTGGGTCCTCTATGTGTAGGTCCGGGGAGGGTCCAGCAGTTATGGGATAGTGTCTAGCTGGTCTGGGCGGGGTGGCTATTGATCTGTTGCTCCTGTGTGAAGTGTTGGGGCTGTGTTTGAGAGCGATGTCCTTTAGGATCCGGGCGAAGGTGGGCACTGCTGCCTTGTATTGGTGGACCTGGTTATAAAGGCTGTTCAAGTCCAGGGTGGAGTGGTGGGCCAGGTAAACATTTGGTTTTGAGGCACAGTCACGGGAAATAGTTGCGTTTACCTGCTGTATGGTAGCAGAGTGGAAGTCTTTTCGTGGTAGCAGGGTGGAGGTAACCACTTGTGCGTTGGGGAAAGTAGAAGAAGCTTTTTCAATCACTCCCTTGAGTACTGTGGCCACCCTTTCCTGCTGTGCTCTCAGGTCGTTTGTGCCTGTGTGGATTATTATGTGGCTAGGATAACCTAGAAGGTCTAGGGAACGCTGGGTGTTTGGACACCGGAGATTAGACACACTGTGTTTGGGGAAACGTTTTGTTAATTGTATATATTTCCTGTTCGAGTCCATAAGGAGTACAATCTGTGTCTTGTGTATGTCCTCAATGGGAGTGGAGGGGTTGTCAGGAGGGCAATCAGGGTGGCTCACAGGGGGGGTTCTCAGAGGGGATGAGATCCCCTGGGCTTGGGGTTCTTCATTTGTCTATCCCATTGTGGTCTGGGTCTGGGGTGGACTGTTCTGCTGTGGTGTCGAGACTTTTGTTGGGAGCTGAGGTGAGCTGTTCTGCTAGCTTCTCTGTGGGAGTGGCCACCTCTCTATTGGGTTGTTCTCTGTCACACGCCATCCCCCTCACCCTCTCCTCCAGCAGTCTGATCCTCTCCTCGTGTGCTCTGTTCTTCTCCTGCTCCTGCTTTTTCTCCTATTGAAGTTGTCGCACCACAGTCCAGAGTGCAGATATGTCTCTCTCCACCTCCAGCTCTCCGGGTCTGGTTAAGGGGGTGTTGTTGTGCTGGACTGTTGTCTGGGTCTGTGCTGACTGGAACCTGCTGTTCCAGCTCCACCTACCTTACCTCCAGCTGGATAAATGTATCCTTAATTTCAATGAGGGAGTGGTACTGTATGCTGGGAGGTTGACTTTCCGCTTGGGGTTGCTCATTTGTGGCGTTATATAATGAAGAGGTCTGTACTGATCCGTTCGGGGTGGGGGCATCTTTCTCAAGGGAGAGCTTCTCCTGCTGAGCTAATTCTTTGATTAGGTGAAAGTCCAGCTGAAACTGTTTGGGGTTACCCTGTACCAATACTGTTCCAGACTTATATAGATTTATATTAGCTGACTCAGAGTACTCGTTGTCTAGTATCCTGAGTTTCCACCCCTTGGTAACCCCCCCCCCTCTTAACAGAGGTGTAATGTGCTAATATAGCATGTGTGTCCTGCCAGGGGATGGACTATGTGGAAGATAAGGTTGCTGATGTTCCCATTTGTATAATAGTCAGCAAAAAGTGTCTTTTGAAAAAAAAAAATCATAGGGAGCTTCATTTTGTGCTCTTTTCGTGTGTTATCATTCTTTACATAAACAGGCTACTGTATTTTAATTACCTGTGAACAGCGGGAGGCAGCTTCTAAGGCCTCTACATTTGTTTGGAGTAGACTGTGCGAATCTCCTGCCATTATTGGGCTAAAAGGCTTTGACACCTCTCACTTGACACATCAGTGCTAATTGAGGTTGTATCAAGCTTGCCAGCCTTAATTTAGCATTCAGTCCTTATAAAGTAATGTCATGTATTTTTCTTCTTGGCTTTTGGAAATCAAATATATCTTCAGACTAAGCATTACTCCCTCAATTCCAGGTTGGATGGTGTTTTCAGGTTTCTGTTGTTTTCAAGAACATTTGCTGTATAGCTTTGGAATAATAATCTTTGGTAGTAAATCTTCCAGGTGATTCTGTAATTCTAAAATCAGGTTGTAGGTTTTGAGTTTTGATTTGGAGTTAAGGTTATGTTGTAGAGGGTAACATCCTGTATATGTCCCTGACAAAAAAAATCCAAGTTGATCTAATATTAAATCTATATATATATTTTTTTTAAGAACATGCTGAAAAATGCAGGAGCTCATCTGCTTATGGCCTCTCCTCTCTCTCCTACCTCAGTTCTCTCTCTCTCTCTCTCTCTCTCTCTCTCTCTCTCTCTCTCTCTCTCTCTCTCTCTCTCTCTCTCTCTCTCTCTCTCTCTCTCTCTCTCTCTCTCTCTCTCTCTCTCTCTCTCTCTCTCTCTCTCTCTCTCTCTCTCTCTCTCTCTCTCTCTCTCTCTCTCTCTCAAAGTCAGTAGAAGTGTTTATGTTGTGTTTACAATTCCACACTCCTTTAGATGACTACTGGACTGTATGTGTACCCAACACAGAGGGGAAGTGAACAGTTGGAGTCATATTTCATGCCAGTACAGTATGCTAGCTCTCTATTAAAAATAAATGGCCTAACCTTGACTCCGTTCATAACAGAAATGTAATTTGCTCTTTAACTAATAGACGATTGATGTCCTGAGATTGCTCATGAACACACCTCTTGCTTCCTGCCACATGGTCAGCTTAAAGAAAGATAAGATATTTGGGATTTGGAGCCAAATAACCAGTAAAGCCTGCTTTTGTGACTCTCTTAGTTTCCTAAGTCTACAAATACCTTAGTCTTTGGAATTAATGCATGCGACCACATTAAATGTGTCTGTAATGGTGAAAAGTAGTGCACTGTGTAGGGAATGGGGTGCCATTTGGGACGTTCTCATTAACAAACAATGAGACGACAAAGAAAACTTCAAACAAAAAGGGCATGAACAGGCTTGCATTCAGAAGATTATCTGCTAGCCTACTTATGCATTTACATTCACACAACAATGTCTGCTCAAAGCTCTTGCATAGTGGCTGTTACCTCGTTTGGCTTCCTATATTGACCCTGTTGAACCATGTGTAGCTAACTGAAGTCAATGAAGCAGGAGCAATGAGTGTTCTTTTTAAACAGTGATGTTTATTTGATTGTTTGTGTTGTGTAAGCCTCGGTGTGTGTGTGTGTGTGTGTGTGTGTGTGTGTGTGTGTGTAGTGGTGGAAAAAGTACCCAAATGTCATACTTGAGTAAAAGTGAAGATACCTTAATAGAAAATAACTTAAGTGAAAGTGAAAGTCACCCAGTAAAATATTACTCGAGTGAAAGTTTAAAAGTATTTGGTTTCAAATATATTTAAGTATCAAAAGTAAAAGTATAATCATTTCAAATTCCTTATATTAAGCAAACAAGACGGCACCATTTTTACATTTATTTTAAATTTACGGATAGCCAGGGGCACGCTCCAACACTCAAACATCATTACAAATGAAGCAGGTGTGTTTGGTGAGTCTGCCAGATCAGAGGCAGTAGGGATGACCAGGGATGTTTTCCTGATAAGTGCGTGAATTGGACCATTTCCCTGTCCTGCTGTATCGTCTGCTTCCAACTCACACCCTCAAACACATAGATCCCCTGAACGCAGCTCACTCTCCAGATCCCAATCACCTGAATTCTGATCACCTGTTCATACACCTGTATGTCATTATCACACACTATTTAGTTCAGTTCTTTGCACCCCATCACTGTGCGGTATTGTTTGATTTGTGACACACATCTTTCAGCGCTCTGGGTTGCCCTGTGATTTGTGCCTCCTGTGTATGATAGTTTTTGCCTGCCTCACTAATGGTGCCTTTTTGCCTATTCCCTGCCTGTACTTTAGCCTTTTGGATTTCCTGTTATCTAGCTATTGCCTGATCTCCCGGACTACGTTACTAGCCTTTTCCCTGCCTGTATTGTTGCCTTTGGACCCCCTGTGTATGACCTTCTGCCTGCCCCTGGACCCAACTACCTGCCTCCTCCTGTGGTCCTTTCCAATAAACACCTGCTGCACCCTGCGCTTGAAACCAGCTCTTTGTCTCCCCTCGTGTTCATTACACCTGCTTAGCCATCAAAATGTAACAAGTACTTTTTATTGTCAGGGAAAATGCATGGATTGTCTTATTGAAATGTCTTATTAATGTAGCGAAGTAAAAGTAGTCAAGTACAGTAATCCCCCAAAATTACTTAGTAGTACTTTATAGTACTTTCAAGTAGTTTTACTTAAGTACTATACACCCGTGTGTGTGCATGTGTGAGTGAATCTCACTGATTTTTAATTTTTAATTTCACCTTTATTTAACCAGATAGGCTAGTTGAGAACAAGTTCTCATTTGCAACTGCGACCTGGCCAAGATAAAGCGTAGCAATTCGACACATACAACAACACAGAGTTATACATGGAATAAACAAAACATAGTCAATAATACAGTAGAACAAAATAAAACAAAAAGTCTATGTACAATGAGTGCAAATGAGGTAAGATAAGGGAGTTAAGGCAATAAATAGGCCATGGTGGCGAAGTGATTACAATATAGCAATTAAACACTGGAATGGTAGATGTGCAGAAGATGAATATGTAAGTAGAGATACTGGGGTGCAAAAGAGCAAGATAAATAAATAAATACAGTATGGGGATGAGGTAGTTGCATGGGCTGTTTACAGATGAGCTATGTACAGGTGCAGTGATCTGTGAGCTGCTCTGACAGCTGGTGCTTAAAGCTAGTGAGGGAGATATGAGTCTCCAGCTTCAGAGATTTTTGCAGTTTGTTCCAGCTGCAGAGAACTGGAAGGAAAGACGACCAAAGGAGGAATTGGCTTTGGGGGTGACCAGGGAAATATACCTGCTGGAGCGCGTGCTACGAGTGGGTGCTGCTATGGTGACCAGTGAGCTGAGATAAGGCGGGGCTTTACCTAGCAAAGACTTGTAGATGACCTGGAGCCAGTGGGTTAGGCGACGAGTATGAAGCGAGGGCCAACCAACGAGAGAGTACAGGTCGCAATGGTGGGTAGTGTATGGGGCTTTGGTGACAAAACAGATGACACTGTGATAGACTGCATCCAGTTTGTTGAGTAGAGTGTTGGAGGTTATTTTATAGATGACATCACCGAAGTCAAGGATCGGTAGGATGGTCAGTTTTACGAGGGTATGTTTGGCAGCATGAGTGAAGGATGCTTTGTTGCGATATAGGAAGCCAATTCTAGATTTAATTTTGGATTGGAGATGCTTAATGTGAGTCTGGAAGGAGAGTTTACAGTCTAATCAGACAACTAGGTATTTGTAGTCGTCCACATATTCTAAGTCAGAGCCGTCCAGAGTAGTGATGCTGGACGGGCGAGCAGGTGTGGGCAGAGTTCAGTTGAAGAGCATGTATTTACTTTTACTTGCGTTTAAGAGCAGTTGGAGGCCACGGAAGGAGAGTTGTATGGCATTGAAGCTCGTCTGGAGGTTAGTTAACACAGTATCCAAAGAAGGGCCAGAAGTATGCAGAATGGTGTCGTGATCTACTGCAGCTTTTTAAATAAACTTGAGTAAAATAATTGACTTCCTTTCTGTTAGAAACTGTCAGCTTCATTTGATGTGTGTGATTCTGATTGACACTCCTCAGGGGGATGAAAAACAATCAAATGAGTTAACGACCCTGAAGTTAATTACTCATTAAGGTAATGCTGTCTAATTAGAGGAGGCACTAATCTTCAGAAATTTTCCTTCAAGGCAGCTGTAGGCCATAGGCTGAGGAAACAAGATTGAGACACTTCCAGAGACCGTTCTCATTCATGGTAACTTTACTATGTTCTTGCATACTAGAAGGTACTTAATACCTTTTACAGTTTTAATGCAATTTAAGGGGGGAAAATAATGGAGGTTTTTTTGTTGCAAAATTGAATATTTACAGTAAAACCATACTAGTATTTATGCTACTCTTAATTTAGTAGTGTAGGTAACAGTCTCTCAAATCTTGTCATTAGGCCTATAGGTGTATTCCTGAGGCTCAAACCCTGAGCAGGTCTCATCAGGAATCATTCAACTTCATTTAATCTCATAACCTTTAAGACTGAATTCATGAAACGGTATCAGACACGTCAAACATGGAAACCACACGTTTTACTCAATTCCATTCATTTCATTCCAGCCAATACAATGATACCGTCCTCCCATAGCTCCTCCCACCAGCTTCTACTGGTGTGTGAGTGTGTGTGTGTGTGTGTGTGTGTGTGTGTGTGTGTGTGTGTGCATGTTGATTTACACACAGTAACGTAACTCAGACCTATAGTGAAGGGTAAGGAAACCTTGAAGAAGCGTTCAAATGCATTCCTCTTCTTAGAAAACTTCCCCATCAATACATGCCGAGCAGTTGTCATACCAAGTGTTGATGCAGCCAGTCATAGTACAGGTTCAATCACACTCCACACTGCCCTTTCCCACCTGGACAAAATTAACAACTATGTGAGAATGCTGTTCATTGACTACAGCTCAGCGTTCAACACCATAGTGCCCTCAAGCTCATCACTAAGCTAAGAACCCTGGGACTAAAGACCTCCCTCTGCAACTGGATCCTGGACTTCCTACCCAAATCGTAAGGGGAGGCAACAACACGTCTGCCACGCTGATCCTCAACACTCGGGCCCCTCAGCTGTGTGTGCTTAGTTCCCTCCTGTACTCAAATCAAATCAAATCAAAATCAAATGTATTTATATAGCCCTTCGTACATCAGCTGATATCTCAAAGTGCTGTACAGAAACGCAGCCTAAAACCCCAAACAGCAAGCAATGCAGGTGTAGAAGCACGGTGTAGAAGCACTCCCTGTTCACCCACGACTGCGTGGCCAAATACATCTCCAACACCATCATTAAGTTTGCTGACAACACAACAGTTTTAGGGCTGATCACCGACAACGATGATACAGCCTAAAGAGAGGAGGTCAGAGAACTGGCAGTGTAGTGCCAGGACAACAACATCTCCCTCAATGGACAAAGGAGCTGATCGTGGGCTACAAGAAAAGGCTGTCCGAACAGGCCCCCATTAACATCGACGGGGCTGTAGTGGAGCAGGTCAAGAGTTTCCACATCACCAACGAACTATCATGGTCCAAACTATCACACCATGACCGTCGTGAAGAGGGCACGACAACACCTTTACCGCCTCAAGAGACTGAAAAGATTTGGCATGGGTCCCCAGATCCTCAAAAAGTTCTACAGCTGCACCATTGAGAGTATGACTGGTTGCATCACTGCCTGGTATGGCAACTGCTCAGTATCTGACTGTAAGGCGCTACAGAGGGTAGTGCGAACAGCACAGTACATCACTGGGGCCAAGCTTCCTGACATCCAGGACCAATATATTAGGTGGTGTCAGAGGAAAGGGCAAAAAATTGTCAAAGACTCCAGTCACCAAAGTCTCTCTGCTACCGCACGGCAAGCGGTACCAGAGCTCCAAGTCTAGGACCAAAAGGCTCCTTAACAGCTTCTACCCCCAAGCCATAAGACTGCTGAACAGTTAATCAAATGGCTACCTGGACTATTTACCCCCCTTAACTCTTTCTTGAACTGCACTGTTGGTTAAGGGCTTGTAAGTAAGCATTTCACGGTAAGGTTGTATTTGGCACATGTGGTATTTGGCACATGTGGCAAATAAAGTATGATTTGAATAACAACATGACCTGTCATTTATTATTTGGATATAAGCTATACAGTGTCCTTACTTCAGTTTTTCCATACTCCAGGTAGCCTTAGGGCCTAACCTCCTCTGTTCTGAATGCAGAGAATTTTTGAAGGACTTCAATTAGAATTGACCGCAACCCTGCTGTCCAGGCCTTTGTGTCAGGCCCCCAGTCACCCCAGCCAAACCACCTGGCCACGGGCCACAGCCAGGGGAGGGGTGGTAATACTCACACTGTAGGACCTAGGTGTGAACAACGCCAAAGCCCAGACTGAGCCTTGTTCACATCCTGTGGAAGAATGTCACAAATACAAACCTGACCAGCACACAGACTGAATGCGACATATGGTTTATAAATCTGTGTGTTCCAGATAGTAGAGGATGATTGGGAATGTAACATGGATAATTCTTTACAGGAAAGCATTATACTGTAGGATTTAGTGGAACATTAGATATGTGTGGAAGTGTGTGTTAAAGGAATAAAATAGTACTACTATGAAGGTTCAAATGCAGAGATGTGACCAAAAGTTATTCTCACAATGACAAGCCACAGGAAGAAACCATCCAAGTCTCATGCTACCCCCTTGTGGCAAAATAAATACAAACCAATCATTCAAAAAGACAATCTGCTGGCCTACAGCCTTTTCCCTTAAACCAGGGATGTCAATGTCATTCCATGGAGGGCCTAGTGGCTGCTGGTTTTTATTCTTTATTTTCAATTAAGACATAGACAACCAGGTGAGGAGAGTTCCTTACCAATCAGTGGCCTTAATCAATCAAGGACTGGGGAGGAGCGAAAACCCGCAGACATTCGGCCCTCTGTGGAATGAGTTTAACACTTGCCCTAAATGGAGAAATGCCCCAAACACATCCTGAAAGAGTTTACCTTCAGAATACCACATTACATTTTCTGACTCAGTGACAGTTAAAGGGGCAATCTGGGTTTGGAATATCCATTTTTATACTTTTAAGTGAATTACATACCCATTGATTATTGAAGAATATAAAGTATAAATCACAAGTTTTGTTTGTCAGAATCCCAAAATATAAGCTTGCTTGTAAACAAAGTGTATAGCCTCAAAACCGTTATAACTATAATTTTGATATCATGGATGGTCAGTCCTTGCACCTATAACTTTGTGGTTGCATTTATCCAGTCCCATCTCTCAACTGTTTACCAAAACAGTGGCTGGGCTGCCATTGTGTTGTTTTCCAATCCCAGATTCTAGCCTTAAGGGAGATGTTATTCAAGGAGAACATTAACGTTGTTTGTGGTGGGCCTGCACTTGTAAGGCAAGTGTTTTAAAGATCATTCAACATTATGCCTATCATGAAACTGCATGGGGATGGTGACATCATGGTTTGAGAATAGTTCATATTTTGTCAAATGCTGTATTTTGGGGATAGAACAGATAGAACAGAAGTGACCAATAATAATGTAAAAACCTTTTGAGACTCAAAGTAAAAAGTAAAAATGTAGCATTTGATACCAGCATGAAAATACACAGCTGATAATGTTCTGGAAAAAGTTCTGCTACTGTTCAATTCCAATCCTTTTAGTCCCTATTAGTGATTCAGATCAATCACATATCCTGTCCAGGTTCATTATCGTTGCACAAAGTACTGTGTGAGACTTCATCAGTGGAGGCTGCTAATGGTTGGAACGGAGCAAATGGAAAAGCAACAGCATATTTGATGTATTTGATACCATTCCACTTTTTCAGCTCTAGCCATTACCACGAGCCCGTCCTCCCCAATTAAGGTGCCACCAACCTCCTGTGGTCTTCATAGCCCAGGCACAAGGGTGTATATTTTAGGTTTCATAAGCTCAACTGCTTAGAAGTCCAACTGCAGTGTTCAATACCCTCTCGCCTGGCCATTATTGTAAAAAACACACTCTTTCTTCCCTTCTTTCTGTTTACCTACCTCCATCTCACACCTCTCTTTATGCAGACATCTCCATCTGTTGCAAGGTGCAGGGGGTGAGAGTCAGTGTGGCCACACTGTGATCAAATAGCCATTGCTGTCCCTGATCCTTTCAAACTCCTTAGTCCACTGGCCACATCCCCTCCTCTGGTCCCCTCCATCTCCACTACATCCCCTGCAGGTCAGGCGCATGGCCGAGCGGAAGCTGTCCATTACAAAGCAGTAGACCACGGGGTCCAGGCAGCTGTTGAGACTACTGAAGGTCACGTGGCGTGGTACGCCACCTCCTGCTGTGCCCCCCTGCCCGGAAGTACACCAGTGCCTGGTGCATGTGGAAAGGCGTAACGCAGATGGCGAACACCACCAACACTGCCAGCAGGAGCCTGACCGCTCTTACCGCCAGCCCCGGCCCCAGGGCATCTGCCAGAGGACGGCCAGGGCGCACGCCACCCTGAGGGTGAAGGTCACAATGACCACCAGGAGGAGCAGGAACTCCAGGAACTTGATGATGACGATGACAGGTCACGTAATGTTATTGCGCAAACCAAGTTTCTTGATGAGTATGCATTGATGGTTAAGGGCTTGTAAGTTAGCACTTCCTGGTATGGTCTATACCTGTTGTATTTGGCGCATGTGACAAATAAAATTTGATTTGCTCCATAGAAATATAATTACAAGAAATGGCTAAGGCCCTCAGATCACTGAAATTGACTGGACATTTGTGTAATCCTATGTCTATGGCATGCTCAATGGTGACATTTCTGCTTTATACTGAAGATGATGACCTAAGGGCCGGAGATATGGCCCAATGACCAGAGATATTTTCTCCCTTAGATACACATTGGAAGAACGTTAGAGCACCGCATGTGTCTTTATCTTGCCCTACATGAAGGGGCTGTCCTGACTTTGTAAATCTGTGCAGGAACAGGGGATTAGACCCAGTGAGTCTGCATGCATGGTGATGTACAGGGATGGTACTGTGTGTCCCCAATCACACACTGTAGATAAACACACTAAATGAACTAATATAGAGTCAGGATGAAAAGTGGTCAACACTAGTTTTAGATGAACTCTGTTGGTTTGTATTATAAATCCCACTTTATACAGCCTGTAATCATACTGGGGTTATTGTTAATAATAAATGAATGTAGTTAATACATTTTTGATGGCAGAGACTGTGCCCTTAATGTTACCTGATACCATTTTTTTCTGTGTTGTGTGGAATTAGTGAGGTGTGATGTGGAAAGGTAAAGGTGTTTAATTGCATATTAAACTTATTAACACAGCACTATGTTCTACAATGTGATAAATGTTTTAGTTACATGAGCATGACCTTAATATACCAGACACTTGAGTCGTCAGTGCAAGTGCTCATAGCTTCCATTGGCTATAATACAAATCCTAATGGTCTGCTGTCATACCTCCCACATGTATTATTATTAACACTTTACACAGTAATTACACCATAATTTGCAAAAATATTCATAAAAATCCTACAATGTGATTTTCTGGATTTTTTTTCTCATTTTGTCTGTCATAGTTGAAGTGTACCTATGGTGAAAATTACAGGCCTCTCTCATCTTTTTAAGTGGGAGAACTTGCACAATTGGTGGCTGACTAAATACTTTTTTGCCCCACTGTATGTATGAGATGAGTAATGTGAGATATGTAAACATTCTTAAAATGGCATTACTAAAGTGACAAGTGTTCCATTTATTAAAGTGGCCAATGATATCCAGTCTGTATGTAGGCAGCCACCTCTCTGTGCTAGTGGTGGCTGTAGATGTTATTGGTCAACAATCTGATGGCCTTGAGATAGAAGCTGTTTTTCAAGCTCTGATGCACCTATACTGACCTCACCTTCTGGATGGAAGCGGGGTGAACAGGTAGTGGCTCGGGTGGTTGTTGTCCTTGATGATCTTTTTGGCCTTCCTGTGACATCGGGTGTTATAGGTGTCCTGGAAGGCAGGCAGTTTGCCGCCGGTGATGCGTTGTGCAGACCGCACCACCATCTGGAGAGCTCTGCGGTTGTGGGCGGTGCAGTTGCTGTACAGCCCGACAGGATGTTCTCAATTGTGCACCTGTAAACGTCAGTGAGGTTTTTTGGTGACGGGCCAAACTTTTTCAGCCTCTTGAGGTTGAAGAGGCACTGTTTCGCCTTCTTCACGCTGTCTGTGTGGGTGGACCATTTCAGTTTGCCTGTGATATGCAAGCCGAGGAACTTAAAACTTTCCACCTTTTCCACTACTGTCCCATCGATGTGGATGGGGGGGTGCTCCCTCTGCTTAAGCAGCTGGTTTGAAGAAATCAACTGTGGGAAATTAATAGGTGGAAGACAAAGACCACTAATAATCTCCCAGGGGCTCCAACCACCCCGTGGGGTCAAAATGATCACAAGAACGGTGAGCAAAATCCCAGAACCAAGAATGACCTGCAGAGAGCTGGGACCAAAGTAACAAAGCCTACCTGAAGTCCACGATCATCTCCTTTATTTTGTTGACGTTGAGCGAGAGGTTATTTTCCTGACACCACACTCCAAGGGCCCTCACCTCCTCCCTGTAGGCCGTCTCGTCATTGTTGATAATCAAGCCTACCACTGTAGTGTCGTCTGCAAACTTGATGATTCAGTTGGAAGTGTGCATGGCCACACAGTCATGGGTGAACAGGGAGTACAGGAGAGGGCTGAGAACGCACCCTTGTGTGGCCCCAGTGTTGAGGATCAGCGGGGTGGAGATGTTGTTTCCTACCTTCACCACCTGGGGGTGGCCCGACAGAAAGTCCAGGACCCAGTTGCACAGGGCAGGATTGAGATCCAGGTTATCGAGCTGGAGTTTGGAGGGTACTATGGTATTAAATGCTGAGCTGTAGTCAATGAACAGCATTCTTACATAGGTATTCCTCTTGTCCAGGAGGGATAGGGCAGTGTGCAGTGTGATGGCAATTGCATCATCAGTGGACCTATTGGGGTGGTAAGCAAATTGGAGTGGTGGGGTACGAGGTAATTGAGGTAGATACAGTATGTACATATAGGGATAAAGGTAGGGATAAAGTGACAAGGCAAAAGGATAGATAATTAACAGTAGCAGCAGCGTGTAACGGTTTTCTAGTGGTGATGAAGGAGAGTCGGACCAAACTGCAGCGTGTCGATTGCGATCCATATTTATTAAACAAAACGTAAACACGACTAAACACTAAACATGACTAAACACTAAACACTACAAAACAATAAACGTAATGAAAACCGAAAACAGCCTATCTAGTGCAAACTAACAGAGAGTACAAGACACTAAGGACAATCACCCACGACAAACTCAAAGAATATGGCTGCCTAAATATGGTTCCCAATCAGAGACAACGATAAGCACCTGCCTCTGATTGAGAACCACTCCAGACAGCCATAGACTTTGCTAGACAACCCACTAAGCTACAATCCCAATACCACCACCAAAACCCCAAGACAAACACACCACAATTACAAAAACCCCATGCCACACCCTGGCCTGACCAAATACATAAAGATAAACACAAAATACTTTGACCAGGGCGTGACAGAACCCCCCCCCTAAGGTGCGGACTCCCGAACGCACCTCAAAACAATAGGGAGGGTCCGGGTGGGCGTCTGTCCATGGTGGCGGCTCCGGCGCGGGACGTGGACCCCACTCCTTTAATGTCTTAGTCCCCTCTCCCTTCGTCCCTGGATAGTCCACCCTCACCGCCGACCATGGCCTAGTAGTCCCCACCCAGAACCCCACTGGACTGAGGAGCAGATCGGGACTGAAGGACAGCTCGGGACCGAGGCAGCTCGGGACTGAGGGGAAGCTCGGGAGTGAGAGAAAGCTCAGGAGTGAGAGGAAGCTCAGGAGTGAGAGGAAGCTCAGGAGTGAGAGGAAGCTCAGGAGTGAGAGGAAGCTCAGGCAGGTAGATAGATCTACCAGCTCCTGGCTGGCTGGTGGTTTCAGCAGATCCTGGCTGACTGGAAGATCCTGGCTGACTGGCAGATCCTGGCTGACTGGCAGATCTGGAAGAGTCTGGTTGACTGGCAGATCTGGAAGAGTCTGGTTGACTGGCAGATCTGGAAGAGTCTGGTTGACTGGCAGATCTGGAAGAGTCTGGTTGACAGGCAGATCTGGAAGAGTCTGGTTGACTGGCAGATCTGGAAGAGTCTGGCTGACTGGCAGATCTGGAAGAGTCTGGCTGACTGGCAGATCTGGAAGAGTCTGGCTGACTGGCAGATCTGGCGGCGCTGGGCAGACTGGCGGCGCTGGGCAGACTGGCGGCGCTGGGCAGACTGGCGGCGCTGGGCAGACTGGCGGCGCTGGGCAGACTGGCGGCGCTGGGCAGACTGGCGGCGCTGGGCAGACTGGCGGCGCTGGGCAGACTGGCGGTGCTGGGCAGACTGGCGGTGCTGGGCAGACTGACGACGCTGGGCAGACTGGCGATGCTGGGCAGACTGGCGATGCTGGGCAGACTGACGGCGCTGGGCAGACTGGCGACGCTGGGCAGACTGGGGGCACTGGCGGCGCTGGGCAGACTGGCGGCACTAGCTGCTCCATATAGGCTGACAGCTCTGGCGGCTTCTTACAGACTGACCGCTCTGGCGGCTCCGTGCTGACTGGCAGCTCCTTGCAGACTGGCAGCTCCTTACAGACTGACAGCTCCGTGCAGACTGACAGCTCCGTGCAGACTGACAGCTCCTTGCAGACTGGCAGCTCCATGCAGACTGGCAGCTCCATGCAGACTGGCAGCTCCATGCAGACTGGCTGCTCCATGCAGACTGACAGCTCTGGCTGCTTCATGCAGACTGACATCTCTGGCTGCTCCATGTAGACTGGCTGCTTCATGCAGACTGGCAGCTCGGGCTGCTTCATGTAGACTGACAGCTCTGGCTGCTCCATGCGGACTGACAGCTCTGGCTGCTCCATGTAGACTGACTGCTTCATGCAGACTGGCAGCTCGGGCTGCTTCATGTAGACTGACAGCTCTGGCTGCTCCATGCAGACTGACAGCTCTGACTGTTCCATGCAGACTGACAGCTCTGGCTGCTTCATGCAGACTGGCAGCTCTGGCTGCTCCATGTAGACTGGCTGCTTCATGCAGACTGGCAGCTCGGGCTGCTTCATGTAGACTGACAGCTCTGGCTGCTCCTTGCAGACTGGCAGCTCCATGCAGACTGGCAGCTCTGGCTGCTCCATGCAGACTGACAGCTCTGGCTGCTTCATGCAGACTGGCAGCTCTGGCTGCTCCATGCAGACTGGCAGCTCTGGCTGCTCCATGCAGACTGACAGCTCTGGCTGCTCCATGCAGACTGGCTGCTTCATGCAGACTGGCAGCTCTGGCTGCTCCATGCAGACTGACAGCTCTGGCTGACTCCATGCAGACTGAGCTCTGGCTGCTCCTTGCAGACTGGCTGCTCTGGCTGCTCCATGCAGACTGACAGCTCTGGCTGCTCCATGCAGACTGACATCTCTGGCTGCTCCATGCAGACTGACAGCTCTGGCTGCTCCATGCAGACTGACAGCTCTGGCTGCTCCATGCAGACTGACAGCTCTGGCTGCTCTATGCGGACTGACAGCTCTGGCTGCTCCATGCAGGCTGGCAGCTCTGGCTTCTCCATGCAGGCTGGCAGCTCTGGCTGCGCTGAACAGGCGGGAGACTCCGGCAGCGTAGGAGAGGAGAAAGGCTCTGGCTGCGCTAAACAGGCGGGAGGCTCCGGCAGCGCTGTAGAGGAGGAAGGCTCTGGCTGCACTGAACAGGCGGGAGGATCCGGCAGCGCTGTAGAGGAGAAAGGCTCTGGCTGCGCTAAACAGGCGGGAGACTCCAGCAGCGCAGGAGAGGAGAAAAGCGCTGGCTGCGCTGAACAGGCGAGGCACACTGAAGGCCTGGTGCATGGTGCTGGAACTGGTGGTATTGGATCGAGGACACGCACAGGAAGCCTGGAGCGGGGAGCTGCTACCGGAGGACTGGAGTGTGGAGGTGGCACAGGATGGGCTAGACCGTAAAGGCGTACTGGAGATCTTGAGAGCAGTGTTGGCACAGGATGTGCAAGGCTAGGGATGTGCACAGGAGGCCTGGTGCGTGAGGCTGGCACCAACTTCACCAGCCGACTAACACGCACCTCAGGACGAGTATGGAGCGCTAACCCAGGTGCCATCAAATCCCCAACACGTTCCGTCGGGCGAATTCCATGCAAAAAGCACCAACACAGCAACTCCCTCATTTCTCTCTCCTCCAATTTCCCCATTAACTCCTTCACAGTCTCTGGTTCTGGTCTCCTCCTTGGCTCCTCACGATAAACAGGGAGAGTTGGCTCAGGTCTGACTCCTGACTCTGCCACACTCTCCCTGAGCCCCCCCCCAAGAAATTTTTGGGGCTGATTCTCAGGCTTCCATCCGCTACACCGTGCTGCCTCCTCATATCTGAGCCTCTCAGCTTTCGCCGCCTCCAGTTCCTCCTTGGGGCGGCGATATTCTCCAGGCTGAGCCCAGGGTCCTTTACCGTCCAGTTCTTCCTCCCATGTCCATTTCTCCAGGTGGTGCAGCCTCTCCCACTGCAGCTGCTGCTGCTCCTGCTGCTGCTGCCTCTGTTGCCTCTCCTGTGGTTCCTGCCTGTTAACACGCTGCTTGGTCCGTTGGTGGTGGGTGATTCTGTAACGGTTTTCTAGTGGTGATGAAGGAGAGTCGGACCAAACTGCAGCGTGTCGATTGCGATCCATATTTATTAAACAAAACGTAAACACGACTAAACACTAAACACGACTAAACACTAAACAAAAAACAATAAACGTAATGAAAACCGAAAACAGCCTATCTAGTGCAAACTAACAGTGAGTACAAGTAAGACACTAAGGACAATCACCCACGACAAACTCAAAGAATATGGCTGCCTAAATATGGTTCCCAATCAGAGACAACGATAAGCACCTGCCTCTGATTGAGAACCACTCCAGACAGCCATAGACCTTGCTAGACAACCCACTAAGCTACAATCCCAATACCACCACCAAAACCCCAAGACAAACACACCACAATTACAAAAACCCCATGCCACACCCTGGCCTGACCAAATACATAAAGATAAACACAAAATACTTTGACCAGGGCGTGACACAGCGTATGTGATGAGTCAAAGGAGTTAGTGCAAAAAGGGTCAATGCAGATAGTCTGGGTAGCTATTTGGTTAACTATTTAACAAACTATTTAGCAGTGTTATGGCTTGGGGTAAAAGATTAAGATCCTATACCTGTACCCTCTGTAGCGCATTGAGGTCAGTGCCAAGCCATTACCATTCCAAGCAGTGATGCAGCCAATCAAGATGCTCTCAATGATGCAGCTGTAGAACTTTATTTTTTACTTATCTGAGTTACAGTCTTGTCCCATTGCTGCAACTCCCTTACAGATTCGGGAGAGGTGAAGGTCGAGAGTCCTCCAAAAACACAACCCCGCCAAGATGCACTGCTTCTTGCCACAATGCACACTTAACCCAGAAGCCAGCCACGCCAATGTGTCAGAGGAAACACCATACACCTGGTGACCGTGTCAGTGTGCACTGCGCACAGCCCGCCACAGGAGTTGCTAGAGCACGATGGGACAAGGACAACCCGGCCTGCCAAACCCGGACGACGCTGGGCCAATTGTGCGCCACCTCATGGGTCTACTAGTCGCGGCCGGCTACAACATAGCCTGGGATTGAACATACAGACAACGGTTAGTCAGGCTGACTGAGGTAGTATGTACATGTAGATGTGGTTAAAGTGACTATGCATATATGACGAACAGAGAGTAGCAGTAGCGTAAAAGAGGGGTTGGCGGGTGGGACACAATGCAGATAGCCCGGTTAGCCAATGTGCGGGAGCACTGGTTGGTCGGCCCAATTGAGGTAGTATGTACATGAATGTATAGGTAAAGTGACTATGCATATACAGTATGATAAACAGAGAGTAGCAGCAGCATAAAAAGAGGGGTTGGGGGGGTGGGGGGGGGACACAATGCAAATAGTCTGGGTAGCCATTTGATTACCTGTTCAGGAGTCTTGGGCGTAGAAACTGTTGAGAAGCCTTTTTGTCTTGGCACTCCGGTACCGCTTGCCATGCAGTAGTAGAGAGAACAGTCTATGACCGGGGTGGCTGGGGTCTTTGACAATTTTTAGGGCCTTCCTCTGACACCGCCTGCTGTAGAGGTCCTGGATGGCAGGCAGCTTAGCCCCAGTGATGTACTGGGCCGTACGACTACCCTCTGTAGTGCCTTGCAGTCAGAGGCAGAGCAATTACCGTACCATGCAGTGATGCAACCATTCAGGATGCTCTCAATGTTGCAGCTGTAGAACCTTATGAGGATCTCAGGACCCATGCCAAATCTTTTAAGTTTCCTGAGGGGGAATAGGCTTTGTCGTGCCCTCTTCACGACGGTCTTGGTGTGTTTGGACCATTCTAGTTTGTCGTTGATGTGGACACCAAGGAACTTGAAGCTCTCAACCTGCTCCACTACAGCCCCATCGATGAGAATGGGGACATGCTCGGTCCTCCTTTTCTTGTAGTCCACAATCATCCCCTTAGTCTTGGTTACGTTGAGGGATAGGTTGTTATTCTGGCACCACCCGGCTAGGTCTCTGACCTACTCCCTATAGGCTGTCTCATCTATGTTGGTGATCAGGCCTATCCCTGTTGTGTCATCTGCAAACTTAATGATGGTGTTGGAGTCGTGCCTAGCCATGCAGTCGTGGGTGAACAGGGAGTACAGGAGGGGACTGAGCACGCACACCTGTTGAGCTCCAGTGTTGAGGATCAGCGTGGCAGATGTGTTGCTCTCTACCCTCACCACCTGGGGGCGGCCCAGTCAGGAAGTCCAGGATCCAGTTGCAGAGGGAGGTGTTTAGGCCCAGGATCCTTAACTTAGTGATGAGCTTTGAGGGTACTATAGTGTTGAACGCTGAGCTGTAGTCAATGAATAGCATTCTCACACAAGTGTTCCTTTTGTCCAGGTGGGAAAGGGCAGTGTGGACTGCAATAGAGATTGCATCATCGGTGGATCTGTTTGGGCGGTATGCAAATTTGAGTGGGTCTAGGGTTTCTGGGATAATGATGTTGTCAGCCATTACCAACCTTTCAAAGCACTTCATGGCTACGGACGTGAGTGCTACGGGTCTGTAGTCATTTAGGCAGGTTGCCTTTGTGTTCTTGGGCACAGGGACTATGGTGGTCTGCTTGAAGCATGTTGGTATTACAGACTCAATCAGGGACATGTTGAAAATGTCAGTGAAGACACCTGCCAGTTGGTCAGCACATACCCGGAGCACACGTCCAGGTAATCCGTCTGGCCCCTCAGCTTTGTGTATGTTGACCTGTTTAAAGGTCTGACTCATGTTGGCTACGAAGAGCGTGATCACACAGTCATCCAGAACAGGTGATGCTCTCATGCATGCCTCAGTGTTGCTTGCCTCGAGCATAGAAGTGATTTAGCTTGTCTGGTAGGCTTGTGTCACTGGGCAGCTCCCAGCTCTGCTTCCCTTTGTAGTCTGTAATAGTTTGCAAGCCCTGCCACATAAGATGAGCGTCGGAGCCGGTGTAGTACGATTCAATCTTAGCCCTGTGTTGACGCTTTGCCTGTTTGATGGTTTGTCACAGGGCATAGCAGGATTTCTTGTAAGCTTCCGGGTTAGAGTCCCGCACCTTGAAAGCGGCAGCTCTACCTTTTAGCACAGTGTGAATGTTGCCTGTAATCCATGGCTTCTGGTTGGGGTATGTGCGTACAGTCACTGTGGGGATGATGTCCTCAATGCACTTATTGATAAAGCCAGTGACTGATGTGGTGTACTCCTCAATGCCGTCGGAAGAATCACGGAACATGTTCCAGTCTGTGCTAGCAAAACAGTCCTGTTGTTTAGCATCTGCTTCATCTGACCACTTTTTTATAGACCGAGTAACTGGCGTTTCCTGCTTTCATTTTAGCTTGTAAGCAGGAATCAGGAGGATACAGTTGTGGTCGGATTTACCAAATGGAGGGCGAGGGAAAGCTTTGTACGTGTCTCTGTGTGTGGAGTAAAGGTGATCTAGAATGTTTTTCCCTCTGGTTGCACATCTAACATGTTGATGGAAATTTGGTAGAACTGATGTAAGTTTCCCTGCATTAAAGTCTCCGGCCACTAGGAGCGCCGCCTCTGGGTGAGTGGTTTCCTGTTTGCTTATTTCCTTATACAGCTGACTGAGTGCGGGCTTAGTGATGAATAAACAGCCACTAAAAGTATAGCTGAAAACTCTCTAGGCAAGTAGTGTGGCCTGCAATTTATCACAATACACTCTACTTCTAGACTTCCTTAGATTTTGTGCACCAGTTGTTGTTTACAAATAATCACAGACCGCCCCACCTCGTCTTACCGTAGTGCAGGCAGTTAGGAAAGCTAAGGCTAGCTTTTTCAAGCAGAAATTTGCATCCTGTAGTACAAACTCAAAAAAGTTCTGGGACACTGTAAAGTTCCATGGAGAATAAGGGCACTTCCTCCCAGCTGCCCACTGCACTGAGGCTTGGAAACACTGTCACCACCGATAAAACCAATATAATTGAGAATTTCCACCTGGCTACCCCTACCCCGGTCAACAGCCCTGCACTCCCCACAGCAACTCTCCCAAGCCTCCCCCATTTCTCCTTCACCCAAATCCAGATAGCTGATGTTCTTAAAGAACTGCAAAACCTGGACCCCTACAAATCAGCGGGGCTAGACAATCTGGACCCTCTCTTTTTAAAATGATCTGCCGAAATTGTTGCAACCTCTATTACTAGCCTGTTCAACCTCTCTTTCGTATCGTCTGAGATTCCCAAAGATTGGAAAGCTGTTGCGGTCATCCCCCTCTTCAAAGGAGGAGACACTCTAGAATCCCACCGTACCTTTCGAATCCCACCGTACCTTCTCCACTATGCAATCAGGTTTCAGAGCTGGTCATGGGTGCACCTCAGCCACGCTCAAGGTCCTAAACAATATCATAACCGCCATTTACAAGAGACATTGCTGTGCAGCCATATTCATCGACCTGGCCAAGGCTTTCGACTCTCTCAATCACCACATTCTTATTGGCAGACTCAACATCCTTGGTCTCTCAAATGATTGCCTCGCCTGGTTCACCAACTACATATCTGATAGAGTTCAGTGTGTCAAATCGCTTGAGGCTGGCTCCAGGGTGGTCTAGTGTCCTGCTCTGTTTCTCATTTCATAAACCTCTCTCTCATACTGTACTGGCCCCTGGCCTCCGAGTGCAACACCATTGCTGCTGAGCATTCAGGGAGGTATACCTTCATCTTAGCCAGTCTAGATAAATTAAGATACAGATAAATACCATCTGTTTCAAATAAATGTAGGCCTATAAATCATGGACAATTTTTGCAGCATTGTCTCATTAAAATCTATTGTAGCAACCCCTCCAGCAGTGTTACTGTACTTTTAGAGATTTGAGATGGACCAAAACTATCCAGTCATGGTCCAGGGGATGAAAAGAAGCCTAAACATGTGTCACAGTGATAAAGCTAAACCTTAACTCATTTAGACCGCTATGCCAACATTACGTTTTCTTCAGCCGGGTCGAATGTCCACTTCCTATAAATACATGCCGTTTAGCAGATGCTTTTATCCAAAGCGACTTACAGCCATGCCTTTTCTTATAGCTGGCCCCAGTGGGAATCAAACATCGAAGGCTGCTGAGGGGAGGATGACTCATATTAATGGCTGGAATGTGATCAAATGTGGTTGATACCATTCGATTGACTCCAATACTATGAGCCGTCCTCCCCTCAGCAGCCTCCGCTGGAATCAAACCCATGACCCTGTCGTTAAAAACCAGAAACTCTACCAACTGAGCCACACGGGAGCCTCCATGTCCTCACAGCAAGTCTTTCTCTTCACGTAGAGGAATGACCTCAGACAGAGGTTTAGACTTGGTCCTGGTGTTGGTCTCCATTGCACATTACAGACCTCCCCCAGTGTCATTATGGGAGTCACAGACACCTTCAGTCTCTATACCAGGAGAGAGGAACACATTCATATATCTGTCTATCTATCCATCTGTCCATCCATGCATCTGTCCATCCATCCAGACATTATCCATCCATCTTGGTGGATTCATGTTCATTCATAGGGTGGCAGGTAGCCTAGCGGTTAAGATCATTGGGCCAGTAACTGAAAGGCCGCTGCTTTGAATCCCTGAGCTGGCAAGGTAGAACAATCTGCTGTTCTGCCCTTGAGAAAGGCAGTCCAACCCGCAACAGCTGAAGACATGGGCCTTGATTAAGGCAGCCCCTCTCACCTCACCTCTCTGATTCAGAGGGCTTGGGTTAAATGTAGAAGCTACATTTTGGTTGAATGCCTTCAGTTGTGAAACAGACTAGGTAACCCCTTTCACATACAAATTTGTCTACCTTACCACTAAACAAGTGTCTTTCCTTCCAAGAAGCTCAGGCATGTCTCCAAATGGTAGCGATATGTCTAACCCTTAACAGTGGGCTGTGCTGGACAATGGCAATGACCAGTATGGCCTGCAGTGCGGCTTGGTTGGGTTGTGTTTTGGAGGACGCACGGCTCTCGACCATCGCCTCTCCCGAGTCCGTACAGGAGTTGCTGCAATGAAACAGGACTGTAACTACCAATTGGATGCCACGGAATTGGGGAGGAAAAGGGGTAAAAAAACAAAAAATTGTTGAGGAGAAGAGTTCGCCTTTCATGGTGAAAAATAGCTAAGACTGCCTACATACATTTATAATAACAAAGGAAAATTCCACTATAAATGGTAAGAGACATGAAGTGCCATTTTCCTCACTCCAAAAAAAAAAAAATCTGTGCAAAATGCAGAACTGTGAAACACAGTTAAACTCGCAATACAATGCAGCGTGATTAAGGCTGTAAATGTTTTGCTCATTGCGGTTGGCTGCCCTGGGTAGGGGCAATTTCACCCAATGCAGTGTGATGAATGAGGTAGACTCACCATGATTAACATTGGAGAGACCACCAACCAGCAGTGCCTTAAAGAAGAAATGTGGAAGTTTTTCCAGGATCCTTTTCACCATGATAGCGAGACGCTGTACTCCAACAAATCAGCAGGAGGTATATTGTCATGGACTAAAAGTGTATAAGAAATTTATTTATCCGGAGGCTGCATTCATTGTAGCTGGGGATTTTAACAAGGCTAATCTGAAAACAAGACTCCCTAAATTTTATCAGCATATCGATTGCGCAACCAGGGGTGGAAAGACCCTGGATCATTGTTACTCTAACTTCCGCGACGCATATAAGGCCCTGCCCCGCCCCCCTTTCGGAAAAGCTGACCACGACTCCATTTTGTTGATCCCTGCCTACAGACAGAAACTAAAACAAGAAGCTCCCACGCTGAGGTCTGTCCAACGCTGGTCCGACCAAGCTGACTCCACACTCCAAGACTGCTTCCATCACGTGGACTGGGAGATGTTTCGTATTGCGTCAGACAACAACATTGACGATACGCTGATTCGGTGTGCGAGTTCATTAGAACGTGCGTTGAAGATGTCGTTCCCATAGCAACGATTAAAACATTCCCTAACCAGAAACCGTGGATTGATGGCAGCATTCGTGTGGAACTGAAGGCGCGAACCACTGCTTTTAATCAGGGCAAGGTGTCTGGTAACATGACTGAATACAAACAGTGCAGCTATTCCCTCCGCAAGGCTATCAAACAAGCTAAGCGCCAGTACAGAGACAAAGTAGAATCTAAATTCAACGGCTCAGACACAAGAGGCATGTGGCAGGGTCTACAGTCAATCACGGACTACAGGAAGAAACCCAGCCCAGTCACGGACCAGGATGTCTTGCTCCCAGGCAGACTAAATAACTTTTTTGCCCGCTTTGAGGACAATACAGTGCCACTGACACGGCCTGCAACGAAAACATGCGGTCTCTCCTTCACTGCAGCCGAAGTGAGTAAGACATTTAAACGTGTTAACCCTCGCAAGGCTGCAGGCCCAGACGGCATCCCCAGCCGCGCCCTCAGAGCATGCGCAGACCAGCTGGCCGGTGTGTTTACGGACATATTCAACCAATCCCTATACCAGTCTGCTGTTCCCACATGCTTCAAGAGGGCCACCATTGTTCCTGTTCCCAAGAAAGCTAAGGTAACTGAGCTAAACGACTACCGCCCGTAGCACTCACATCCGTCATCATGAAGTGCTTTGAGAGACTAGTCAAGGACCATATCACCTCCACCCTACCTGACACCCTTGACCCACTCCAATTTGCTTACCGCCCAAATAGGTCCACAGACGATGCAATCTCAACCACACTGCACACTGCCCTAACCCATCTGGACAAGAGGAATACCTATGTGAGAATGCTGTTCATCGACTACAGCTCGGCATTCAACACCATAGTACCCTCCAAGCTCGTCATCAAGCTCGAGACCCTGGGTCTCGACCCCGCCCTGTGCAACTGGGTACTGGACTTCCTGACGGGCCGCCCCCAGGTGGTGAGGGTAGGCAACAACATCTCCTCCCCGCTGATCCTCAACACTGGGGCCCCACAAGGGTGCGTTCTGAGCCCTCTCCTGTACTCCCTGTTCACCCACGACTGCGTGGCCACACACGCCTCCAACTCAATCATCAAGTTTGCGGACGACACAACAGTGGTAGGCTTGATTACCAACAACGACGAGACGGCCTACAGGGAGGAGGTGAGGGCCCTCGGAGTGTGGTGTCAGGAAAATAACCTCACACTCAACGTCAACAAAACTAAGGAGATGATTGTGGACTTCAGGAAACAGCAGAGGGAACACCCCCCCATCCACATCGATGGGACAGTAGTGGAGAGGGTAGCAAGTTTTAAGTTCCTCGGCATACACATCACAGACAAACTGAATTGGTCCACTCACACAGACAGCATCGTGAGGAAGGCGCAGCAGCGCCTCTTCAACCTCAGGAGGCTGAAGAAATTCGGCTTGTCACCAAAAGCACTCACAAACTTCTACAGATGCACAATCGAGAGCATCCTGGCGGGCTGTATCACCGCCTGGTATGGCAACTGCACCGCCCTCAACCGTAAGGCTCTCCAGAGGGTAGTGAGGTCTGCACAACGCATCACCGGGGGCAAACTACCTGCCCTCCAGGACACCTACACCACCCGATGCTACAGGAAGGCCATAAAGATCATCAAGGACATCAACCACCCGAGCCACTGCCTGTTCACCCCGCTGTCATCCAGAAGGCGGGGTCAGTACAGGTGCATCAAAGCTGGGACCGAGAGACTGAAAAACAGCTTCTATCTCAAGGCCATCAGACTGTTAAACAGCCACCACTAACATTGAGTGGCTACTGCCAACACACTGTCAATGACACTGACTCTCCTCCAGCCACTTTAATCATGGGAATTGATGGGAAATGATGTAAATATATCACTAGCCACTTTAAACAATGCTACCTTATATAATGTTACTTACCCTACATTATTCATCTCATATGCATACGTAGATACTGTACTCTATATCATCGACTGCATCCTTATGTAATACATGTATCACTAGCCACTTTAACTATGCCACTTGGTTTACATACTCATCTCATATGTATATACTGTACTCGATATCATCTACTGTATCTTGCCTATGCTGCTCTGTACCATCACTCATTCATATATCCTTATGTACATATTCTTTATCCCCTTACACTGTGTATAAGACAGTAGTTTTTTTGGAATTGTTAGTTAGATTACTTGTTCGTTATTACTGCATTGTTGGAACTAGAAGCACAAGCATTTTGCTACACTCGCATTAACATCTGCTAACCATGTGTATGTGACAAATAACATTTGATTTGATTTGATTTGATTTGAAATGATAAGAATGAGATCTGCAAAGGTCATTATCTGCTGTATATTGATGGGGTCAACTTGCGGTCATGATAGGGGCTGCACCAAATGTTTGATGTACCAAATATTAAGTTCTGCTTTTCTGATGTATCAAATACTTATGTCATGCAATAAAATGCAAATTAATTACTTAAAAATCATACAATGTGATTTTCTGGATTTTTGTTTTAGATTCCGCTTCCACAGTTGAAGTGTACCTATGATAAAAATTACAGACCTCTACATTTGTAAGTAGGAAAACCTGCAAAATCGGCTGTGTATCTAATACTTGTTCTCCCCACTGTATATTCATTATAAGGTTTAACATTGTTCCACAGTCTTTTATAGTCTCTGCCTCGTATAAAGACACGGTCTGAGAGATGTGTGAGTTATTGCAGTCAAAACAGGAGGTCTGTGAGAAAGCGCCTCAAAGATAAAAGAGATTCATAGACACAGAACCCTGCAGGGAGTGAAAGAGATAAGAGACTAGTCAGACATACCACTATAAATCAACTTCTGGATTGGACATTTACTGCTGAGCCTTTAGATAACGCTGAAATTATTGTTTGTATATCTTGGTCTTGGTCTCATGAGTAGAAGGTAATGACGTAGGCAGTGACATCACTGGGGTTGACTGCAAACATAATAAAATAATTTGGACCCTTTCCTATTTTGCAGAGAGACATCAGTTGTACAGTATGTTTGATGTTTGACCTTTGACTTCTGTCTACAGCTGTATTTCGATTAAAATTGTTATGATTTATAAGTGCACATTGAGTATTCCTTATTTGTTAAGTAAAAAAATGGAGCACAGAAAAATGGAACCAACAATATAAAATAAATCTTTAGAAAATAAAGATCACAAGACATTTCCATTGAAGACATGTTCAGCATTGCCAGATAATGAGGCAGATAGCCTATTGGTTAGAGCGTTGGGCCAGTAACCGAAAGGTTGATATATCGAATCTCCGAGCTGACCAGGTAAAAATCTGTCGTTCTGCTCTTGAACAAGGCAGTTAACCCACTGTTCCTATGCCATCATTGTAAATAAGACATTTTTCTTAACTGACTTGCCTAGTAAAAAAATAAATAAATATATATATATATATATATATATATATATATATATATATTTATTGGAAGCAAGAGTTGTTTTGGAGAGAAAAACCAATGAATAATGTCATACAACAGGGCATAATCATTCAAGGCCAGAAGAAGCAAACAGATACAGCACAATCATTCTGAAAAAGAGCTCACATTGGAACACTTACCAAATATCCAGCTTAGGGCAACAACTTCAGATAAAGAAGTGAACATCAGTGTTCTAACCACAGCATGGTCTTACAATTGGAAGATTTAGACCCTGCCCTGTAAAGACCAAGGCCCAAGGGGATAATATGATATTATTTGTTTGAATAGGATAACAGCACCAATATTACACCTCTTGAAACCAGATACACATATGCATGCATGCACACACACACACACACACACACACACACACACACACACACAAAGAGAAATAGAAACATGCATGGACACGTGCACACACACACAGGTGCACACACACACAGGTACACACACAGGTACACACATAGGTACACACACACACACACACACCTTAGTAATGCAGTAAAGGCCAAGCAGGAAGGCCAAGAAGTCGACAAAGTAATAGGGTCACCACCTTTTTATACACCAGCCTGAGGAGACTCTTTGGAACAGAGCTGTCATAATACAGTCCCCACAAGACAAAACACACATCAAACTATACACAAGACAAAACACACACACTATAGAGAAGACACACATCAAACTACGGACCTGACAAAACTCACATCAATCTATAGATGAGACAAAACAAACATCCAACGACAGACAAGACACACATCAAATTATAAACAAGATACAAATCAAACTATCGACAAGACAAAACACACAAACTATATACAAGACTAAACATACATCAAACTATAGACAAATCAAAACACACCAAATTATAGACACGACACATCAAAATATAGACAAAACAAAACACACATCACACTATAGAAAAGACACATCAAACTATAGACAAGACAAAACACACATTAAACTATAGAAAAGACACATCAAAATATAAACAAAACAAAACACACATCACACTATAGACAAGACACACATCAAACTATAGACAAGACAAACATTAAACTATAGACAAGACAAAACAAACATCAAACTATATACAAGACAAAACAAAATAACATCCAACGATAGACAAAACAAAACAAATGATAGACAGGACAAGAAACATATAATTATACACAATACAAAACACACATCAAAACTATAGACAAGACACACATCAAACAAACTATATACAAGACTAAACATACATCAAACTATAGACAAATCAAAACACACCAAATTATAGACACGACAAAACACACATCATACTATAGAAAATACACATCAAACTATAGACAAGACAAAACACACATTAAACTATAGAAAAGACACATCAAAATATAGACAAAACAAACACACATCACACTATAGACAAGACAAGACACACATCAAACTATAGACAAGACAAACAAACTATAGACAAGACAAAACACACCAAACTATAGACAAGACAAAACAAACATCAAACTATATACAAGACAAAACAAAAACACATCCAACGATAGACAAAACAAAACAAATGATAGACAGGACAAGAAACATATAATTATACACAATACAAAACACACATCAAAACTATAGACAAGACACACACCAAACTATAGACAAGACAAAACAAACATCAAACTATATACAAGACAAAACAAAAACACATCCAACGATAGACAAAACAAAACAAATGATAGACAGGACAAGAAACATATAATTATACACAAGACAAAACACACATCAAACTATAGACAAGACACACATAAAACTATATACGAGACAAAACACACATCAAACTATAGACAAGACAAAACACACATCTAACTATAGACAAGACAAAACACATCAAAAATATAAACAAGACAAAACACAAATCAGACTATAGACAGGACAAGACACACATCTAATTAGACAAGATTAAACACACATGAAACTATAGACAAGACAAGACACACATCAAACTACAGATGAGACAAGACACACACCAATCTATATTCAAGACAAAACACACATGAAACTATAGAAAAAAACAATACAAACATCATACTATAGACAAGACGCACATCAAACTATAGACAAGACAAAACAAACATCAAACTATATACAAGACAAAACAAAAACACATCCAACGATAGACAAAACAAAACAAATGATAGACAGGACAGACAGGACAAGAAACATATAATTATACACAATACAAAACACACATCAAAACTATAGACAAGACACACACCAAACTATAGACAAGACAAAACAAACATCAAACTATATACAAGACAAAACAAAAACACATCCAACGATAGACAAAACAAAACAAATGATAGACAGGACAAGAAACATATAATTATACACAAGACAAAACACACATCAAACTATAGACAAGACACACATAAAACTATATACGAGACAAAACACACATCAAACTATAGACAAGACAAAACACACATCTAACTATAGACAAGACAAAACACATCAAAACTATAAACAAGACAAAACACAAATCAGACTATAGACAGGACAAGACACACATCTAATTAGACAAGATTAAACACACATGAAACTATAGACAAGACAAGACACACATCAAACTACAGATGAGACAAGACACACACCAATCTATATTCAAGACAAAACACACATGAAACTATAGAAAAAAACAATACAAACATCATACTATAGACAAGACGCACATCAAACTATAGACAAGACAAAACATAAACTATAGACAATACAAAACACAAACTATAGACAAGACAAAACACTCATCTTTTAATCTTTCATAAATAACAGATTTTGTTAGTGTGTGTGTGTTTGCGTGTGTGCGTGCGCATGTGTGCTTGTGTGTGCATGTGTGAATATACCTTACATTACAGACTTAAAACTTTATTGAAGTTTAGGTTGTATAAAACATATCAACAATACAATAGAATGAGGGGTTACGGATGTTTTTAAAGGTGTCTATGAACCATAGAAGTTGGCTCAACAAGTCTGGACATTTTAGAGTCAGTGAGTACTGCAAGGCACTCAAAGAGGTGAGAAAGATGATTGGGCTTGAGTCCCAAATGGCACCCTATTCCCTATACGTATAGCACACTACTTTTGACCAGAGCCCTATGACCTTATGGGCTCTGGACAAAAGCAGTGAATAAATATGGGGAATAGGGTGCCATTTAAGATGCACCCTGAGTTATTTACCTCCTATTTTCATTCTCTGTTTAGAGTTACGTTAAGCTGAGTCCTATTCATTGTGAATTCTTATATGTTATATGCTTCAAACACATCAATCTCACTCCCCAGACACACTGTACTTATCCTGACCAGGTCTGGACAGACAGGTACCTAGTCTGACCAGGTAAAAACAACATCCTCGCAGTTAATCTAGAATGAGAAGAGCGAAGGGTTTCCCCCCGTATCTCTGGCGTAATTAATGGAAGAAGCACAGTTGGCTACGGTGTTAAGTTTAGTTCAATGATAAAGAGAGTGGAAGGTACTACGTTTACAGGACTGTTTCCTAGCTCCTAGCCATAATGTCAAGATAGAAGAGGGAGGGGAGAGAGAGAGAGAGAGAGAGAGAGAGAGAGAGAGAAAGAGGGTGGGTAGGGAGGGAGGGGGAGAAGAGAGAGAGGGGAGGGAGAGAGGGGAGAGGGGAGAGAGAAAGAGGGTGGGGAGGTGGAGGGTAGGGGGAGAGGGAGGGGAGAGGAGATAGAGAAGGAGAGGGGAGAGGAGAGAGAGAAAGAGGGTGGGGAGGTGGAGGGTAGGGGGAGAGGGAGGGGAGAGGAGATAGAGAGGGAGAGGGGAGAGGAGAGAGAGAGGGAGAGGGGAGAGGAGAGAGAGAGGGGAGGGGGGAGGGAGAGAGGGGAGAGGAGAGAGAGAAAGAGGGTGGGGAGGTGGAGGGGAGGGGGAGAGGGAGAGGAAAGAGAGAAAGAGGGTGGGGAGGTGGAGGGTAGGGGAGAGGGAGGGGAGAGGAGATAGAGAGGGAGAGGGGAGAGGAGAGAGAGAGGGAGAGGGGAGGGAGAGAGGGGAGAGGAGAGAGAGAAAGAGGGTGGGTAGGTGGAGGGGAGGGGGAGAGGGAGGGGAGAGGAGATAGAGAGGGGAAAGGGGAGAGGAGAGAGAGAGGGAGAGGGGAGAGGAGAGAGAGAGGGAGAGGGGAGGGGAGAGGGGAGAGGAGAGAGAGAGGGAGAGGGGAGAGGAGAGAGAGAAAGAGGGTGGGGAGGTGGAGGGGAGGGGGAGGGAGAGGAGATAGAGAGGGAGAGGAGAGAGAGAGAGAGGGGGAGAAGGAGTGACCCATAATAAAGTAAATGATGTGACAGAGAAAGCAGACTGGTTTGACCTCCTATTGCTCTATTTCACAGGTTTGACCATTTTCATTAAGTAATGGAGTTACTGAGTAACTCATGTTATATCATGATAATACAATTATACTTTTCTCTAAACACATCACTACAATAAACACTATTCATAAACATGTTATAAAAACATATTTAACTGTAGAATGAAGCATGATATAATGTATATTGTAAAATAGGAGGCTTATGTGGACTACATGTCCACATAATTGGCAGAGTTGACGTAGACACTTATCTACTGCCATTGAGTAAACAAAATAAACAGGTGTTTCAGTAACACCAGGTTCATTTGTCAAAGAACACATTTTTTCTCAATACTGTCCCTAGAAAAGTGTTATTAGAATGAAATGCTACGCCATGCATAATCAAGGCACTGTCGCATGAAAGTAATGATGATAGTACAATACTACACTATAATAGTGGTGCGGCAGATAGCCTAGCGGTTAAGAGTGTTGGGCCAGTAACCGGAAGGTGGCTTGTTTGAATACCTGAGCGGCAAGGTGGAAAAATCTGCTGTTCTACCCTTGAGCAAGGCATTAACCCCCAACAACTGCTCCCCGGTGCCATTGAACTCGATTAAGGCAGACCCCTGCACCCCTGATTCAGAGGGGTTGGGTTAAATGTGTTGGACACATTTCAGTTGAATGCATTCAGTTGTGCAACTGACTAGGTCTCCTCTTTCCCTAATAAATCACATCTTCTCTCTCGCATGTTTTTACAGGCTCATTCGTCTGTCATATGGCTCATCAAACGACCCTGACAGAAAGTTGTCTCACAAGAACCTCTACTGGACAATATCAGAAGCTACACACTATAAACCATAGCCTGGGACAACTTTTTCAAAAGTTATCTGATCGGATTTCGGCAATCGGATAGGATTAAATGCATAGAAATGGAACGAATAGAACAGGTGTCCCCATTTAACTAAATTATATGCCCTTTCTTTTTATTCTATTTCTTTGCATTTAATCAGATAGCTTTTGAAAAATGGGGCCCTAGGCACTGGATCACAAGTGATTTCCCATTGTGGACAATCAGGTCAATTGTGAGTGAGAGTAATGTATACACGGACAGCTGATAATAAAAGGCAGTGTGTTTGGTGCTAGTAGGTCTGTTTCACAGGTTGTTGCTGTGATGTAGTAGGCCATGGCAGAATTGGGCCATTGGTAAGGCAGGGCTGGAGTCATACTGTCCAGTAAGTATTCAAGGCTCATGTTAATGTCAAGGCTGGGGTCCTGGGAGTCGGGCTAAGCTGTGTGCAGGCTCCTAAAGATGCTGGGTCCCGACAAGGCATGGCTAAGGTCCTAAGGATACTGCTGGGTAAGGCTCTTAGGCTGCATCCCAATTTTCCACCCTTCTCCCACAGTGTGCACTTAGACTTTCTGACATGGATTTTAAAAGCATTGGATTGGATAAATCATTGGAAGGATCTTCCAATATTGTTAAATCCATGACAGAAAGTGTGCAAGAGCATACTGTGGGAGAAGGATGGAGAATCAGGATACAGCATAATAAGTCAGGTGTGGGTGAGTTAGTCAGAGACTCTGAGTCCTGGTTCCGGATGGACTGGATCAGTCAGGGTGCTGGGCAGGGCCAGTACCAGGGTCCCTCTCCTGCATGCCTCTGTCCCCCTGTCCTCTCAGCGCCAGGTAGCGTTGGACTACCACAGCCCAGTCTGTCACTTGCTCCACACGCACCTGGCCAGCCAGCCTGGAGCTGGAGGAGAGGGGCTGGGCCTGGCCATCTGGGGGGCATAGAGAGAGCTTGAAAGATAGGAACAAGAATGTAGGAACTATATGTTTGTTGGAACTTCTATTCATGAGAATCAAGAATGTAAGATGCTCAAACATGATTTTTTTTTCACGTGCCATGCATGTATGTATCAGATAATATTAGAACACCAAATCACATGCGCATAACCAAATTATTACTTTGAACAGTTAATTGAAGTGAATTGAAATACATGAAATATGTGAATCTCAATCAATTGAAATCAGTGAATTGAAATGGATCAGTACAATCAGAGCCTCACCCTCAGGTAGGATCTGTGTCCTTTTGTTGGTCCTCATCCAGCCCAGGGAGGTGTGAGCTGGTATGTCCAGAGAGCGGGGGTCAGGCAGACCCTCTGCATCCTCCTCTTCAGTCATCAGGTCCCGGCCCTCTGTAGAGCAGATCTTACCTGTGGGGTTATACATAACACATACTGAGTGTACAAAACATTAAGAATACCTTCCTAATATTGAGATGCACCCCACCTTTTGCCCCCAGAACAGACTCAATTTGTCATGGCGTGGACTCTACAAGGTGTGGAAAGCGTTCCATAGGTATGCTGGCCCATTTTGACTCCAATGCTTCCCACAGTTGTGTCAAGTTGGTTGGATGTCCTTTGGGTGATGGACCATTCTTGATACATACAGGAAACCTTTGAGCGTCAAAAACCCAGGAGCGTTACAGTTGTTGACACAAACCAGTGTGCCTGGCACCTACTACCATACCCCGTTCAAATGTACTTCAATCTGTTGTCTTGCCCATTCAACCTCTGAATGGCACACATACACAATTCATGTCTCAATTGTCTCAAGGCTTAAACATCCTTCTTTAACCTGTCTCCTCCTCTTCATTGAAGTGGATTTAACAAGATAAATCAATAAGGAATCATAGCTTTCACCTGGTCAGTCAATGTCATGGAAAGAGCAGGTGTCCATGTTTTGTACCGTCAGTATATATATAATACATGATGTAGCATTACACTCATGGTTTGCTTCCTTGGGAAACAATCATTTGTAGTGGTTAAAACTCTATGAATTCCCTAAACAAGGTAGGAACACTAGTATGAAACTCACCTCCATGTTTGCAAAGCACCTTGGCGAAGAAGAAGAGGTTGGTGAAGAGGTTGAATGGAGACGGCGTGCCCGACTTCCTACTCATGTCCCGTATGAGCACGGCCCGGCCAAACTTCCACTCAGTGTCCGAGCGGGCCTGAATGCGCTGGTAGGTGTCACTCATCATGGCAATGAGCAGGTTGATCAGCACGATCACCGTCACCACCAGGTAGATGCCAAACGCCAGTTGGGCCACCACACCGGCAGCCGGGGGTGAGCCCACCAACGTAGGCATTTCTTTAGGCTCCGTCAGGCCGAAAAGGGCGAAGAAAAGCAGGACGGACACCTCCCGAGGGGTGTGGCCTGCTGTCTCTGGCTTCACAAAGGTGGCATTGTAGACGGCACACAAGCTCATGGTGAAGGCGGTGTGGAAGAGTGCCAGGATGACGGCAAACCTTCCCAGATCCTTCATCAGGTCACTGATGAGGATAGAAAACAAAAAAACAAAAATAAGGCCTTATTATTGCAGATAATACTTATTGCAGATTTGTGAACAATAAAAACATATTTACAGAGGTACAGTGCATTCGGAAAGTATTCAGAGCCAATGACTTTTTAAACATTTTGTTACGTTACAGCTTATTCTAAAATGGATTCAATAATGTTTTTCCCTCATCAATCTACAGTCAATACCCCATAATGACAAAGGGAAACAGGTTTCTATAAGATTTTGCAAATCTATTAAAAATAAAAAACAGAAATACCTTATTTATGTAAGTATTCAGACCCATTCCTATGAGACTCGAAATTGAGCTCAGGTGCATCCTGTTTTCATTGATCTACAACTTGATTGGAGTCCACCTGTGGTAAATTAAATTGATTGGACATGATTTGGAAAGGCACACACCTGTACCACAGTAAGGTCCCACAGTTGACATTGCATGTCAAGGCAAAAAACCAAGCCATGAGGTTGAAGTAATTGTCCGTAGAGCTCTGAGACAGGATTGTGTCGAGGCACCAAAACATTTCTGCAGCATTGAAGAAGTTTGGAACCACCAAAACTCTTCCTAGAGCTGGCCGCCCGGCCAAACTGAGTAATCGGGGGAGAAGGGCCTTGGTCAGTGAGGTGGAGATGGGAGAACCTTCCAGAAGGACAACCATCTCTGAAGCACTCCACCAATCAGGCCTTTATGGAAGAGTGGCCAGATGGAAGCCACTCCTCAGTAAAAGGCACAAGGACTCCCAGACCATGAGAAACAAGATTATCTGGTCTGATTAAACCAAGATTGAACTCTTTGGCCAAATGTCACATCTGGAGGAAACCTGGCACCATTCCTACGGTGAAGCATGTGTGGCAGCATCATGCTGTGGGGAAGTTTTTCAGCGACAGGGACTGGGAGACTAGTCAGGATAGAGGGAAAGATGAACGGAGCAAAGTAGAGAGAAATCCTTGATGAAAACCTGCTCCAGAGCGCTCAGGAACTCCAACAGGACAATGACTTTAACAAACAGCCAAGACAACACAGGAGTGGCTTCTGGACAAGTCTCTGAATGTCCTTGAATGTCCCAGCCAGAGCCCGGATTTGAACCTGATCCAACATCTCTGGAGAGACTTGAAACTAGCTGTGTAGCGACGCTCCCCATCCAACATGACAGAGCTTGAGAGGATCTGCAGAGAATAATGGGAGAAACTCCTCAAATACAGGTGTGCCAAGCTTGTAGCGTCATACCCAAGAAGACTCCAGGCTGTAATCACTGTCACAGGTGCTTCAACAAAGTACTGAGCAAAGCATCTGAATAGTTTTGTAATATTTCAGTTTTTTAATTTAAAAAAAATGTGCAAACATTTCTAAAAACCTTTATTTGCTTTGTCATTATCGGGTATTGTGTGTCGATTGATGAGGGGAAAAAACTATTTAATCCACTTTAGAATAAGGCTGTAATGTAACAAAATGTGGAAAAAGTCTAGGTGTCTGAATACTTTCCAAATGCACTGTAGGAGCAGAGGAAGACCTGTTTAGTTGAAACGTGTTGCAGTATCAGTCCTGCTGACATGTTGATATGCTCATGTTGATATTCTTGTATAGTTTTCTCCAATGATCTTCTCTCACCTGATGATGATGGCCCAGGGGCCGAACAGGTGGTGGAAGGTCAGGAACTCCAGCAGCTGGATGAAGCCTAGAGTCATTGCCACGGCTAGTAGGACGTTCCGGGTGAAAAGGCAGTGGAGATGGGAGGGGGGCCAGAGCTGGAGAACCAGGGCCAGGAGATGGCAGAGCAAGGCAGCGGCGGAGAAGCCCAGGACAAGCACTCGGATCCAGGCTAGGCCGTGGCGCTCCCCTGGCTGGGTGAGCTCAGACACCAGCATGCCCCCCAGCCAGGCCAGCAGAAGCCACTCACTCCATCCAGGCAGCAGGTGACCCAGGTGGATGGGATTCAGCGGGGGGTAGGCGATGGTGAGGATGAAGAGGGCCAGCAGAAAGACGTGGGACACCAGGTAGCTCATGAACTTCACGATGGGGATGGTGTTGAACCTGGTGTGGTTTTGAAAGATTTTACATTATATCCTAAAACAATATTCAATCCCAAGATAATATTGTCTGGCAATCAACTATTATACAAAACTGTCATTGATTCCCCGGAGGAGTTTTTATGTTTTAAGTTAATTGTTGAATAATTGACTCATGATTGGTCAAAAATAACTTAGTCTTAGTTCTCTTTTTGTAACTGGTAGAGTTTGAGATACAATGTTTGAATGTAAACACATCCCACTCAGCACAAACTGGTTGACTCAACGTTGTTTCAATGTAATTTGTCAATGTATTGTGACAAGGAATCTAAGTGAAAAACACATTGGATTTGAAAAAAGAAACAGTTGTTTTGAGGGTGGAATCTCAACCACAGGATTATGTCATCATTGTAAAAAATGTACATTATCAGAACCCCCCTGCTATTTATTTGGTCTCCCATGCAGGGTTTAAGTCAAGCCTGGCCCTGCTTAGTGTTGACATTGGTCACTGACAGCTACCAATGTGCTATCGCAAGAACAATTATTGAGAGATCTCTTAATAACTAAATATATTCACTGTTGCTATCTAAATTATTCCAAAAGATAGGTTTAAAGCAAATTAAATGTAACCATACTTTATAGGTCATATATTATCAATGAGACTATTTAGCTCTATACAGCATTTGGGAAGTCATCAACAGCTATTGTTTCAATTCAACCCAGGGTTCAACTAAAACTAGACAAGACATATAGCACTAGGGTTCAACTAAAACTAGACAAGACATATAGCACTAGGGTTCAACTAAAACTAGACAAGACATATAGCACTAGGGTTCAACTAAAACTAGACAAGACATATAGCACTAGGGTTCAACTAAAACTAGACAAGACATATAGCACTAGGGTTCAACTAAAACTAGACAAGACATATAGCACTAGGGTTCAACTAAAACTAGACAAGACATATAGCACTAGGGTTCAACTAAAACTAGACAAGACATATAGCACTAGGGTTCAACTAAAACTAGACAAGACATATAGCACTAGGGTTCAACTAAAACTAGACAAGACATATAGCACTAGGGTTTCAAACTTCGGTTGATTTAAAATTGAAACTTCAAGTTAATCATCAATATGTTAGAGTCACGTCTCCGTCTCAACCAAAGATCTAAGTTAAAGAATACGACTAAATCAAATCAAACTTTATTTAAAGTACATTTAAACTTCGATAAGATTAGATTTAGTCCTATTCTTGAACTTAGATGTTTGGTTGAGTTGGAGATGTTAATCCAACATATCAATTATTAATTTATAGGCAAACCGGGTATTGAATTGTGTTTGTTGTCAACGCAACCAAATATGAACATTTAAAGGAGATTTATCTTCTGCTTGGATAGTTCCATCTGTGCCACTGATTTAGTCTGGCTTTAATTACAGTTTGACTACGAATTAGTAATTGATATGTTCGATTCACATCTCCATCTCAACCAAAAATCTAAGATAAAGAATAGGACTAAATCAAATAAAACTTGAAATGCAAATTGACATTTCTGCTTTTAGATGGTTGAAAGCACAGTGATAACACATTTAGATTAACCAAAACCCTGACATTGTTTTACCATTGGAAATTGGTTCTGCTTTTAGATGGTTGAAAGCACAGTGATAACACATTGGTAATTCTACAAACTTCTGGCTGACTTTTTGAGTTGGTAACTAAAGGTTGACATCTCATTTATCAATGTCTACCAAATATTACCCAAATTTCCACATTGAAATGACGTTGTGTGTCCAGTGGGTTAGCCTCAAAAGGGCTCCCATTAATAAAGGCTATGAACCTGTATCTATCTATGAAAGTCTACTCTGTACCTGTGTTTGAGAGGCAGTGAGAGGAACAGCCACAGTGGAGGGCAGAGCAGCAGGCCAAAAAACAGCAGCAGGATCCTCCAGGAGTCCCACTGCAGACTGCCATACCACACCTCCGTCATGTACTTCTGGACAGCCGGGTGGGCCACCACTCCCTTCTGCCTCCCCTCGATCAGGCAGTCCAGCACGCTGGCCCCTCTATGGTCCACCGCCCTGAGTACGGCGCCGGCCCCTCTCCCCCCGGTCGAGGCCATGCTGAGCAGGTCGGAGGCCAGGTTTTCACAGTGGTGGGCTGCTGCCTGGAGGTCCACGTAGCGCTCCTTCTCCCTGAGGGCGGCCAGGCCCAGGGCTCGGGACAGACGCACGGCCGTGTCCAGGGGAGCAGCGGAGTGAAGAACTAGCTCCTCCAGAGTAGTGTTGGAGTTCAGCTTCCCACACACCATCAGGTCAAACACAAACTACAGACAACACACCACATCACACCATCAGGTCAAACACAAACTACACACCACATCACACCATCAGGTCAAACACAAACTACACACCACATCACACCATCAGGTCAAACACAAACTACAGACAACACACCACATCACACCATCAGGTCAAACACAAACTACACACCACATCACACCATCAGGTCAAACACAAACTACAGACAACACACCACATCACACCATCAGGTCAAACACAAACAACACACCACATCACACCATCAGGTCAAACACAAACTACACACCACATCACACCATCAGGTCAAACACAAACTACAGACAACACACCACATCACACCATCAGGTCAAACACAAACTACAGACAACACACCACATCACACCATCAGGTCAAACACAAACTACAGACAACACACCACATCACACCATCAGGTCAAACACAAACTACAGACAACACACCACATCACACCATCAGGTCAAACACAAACTACAGACAACACACCACATCACACCATCAGGTCAAACACAAACTACAGACAACACACCACATCACACCATCAGGTCAAACACAAACTACACACCACATCACACCATCAGGTCAAACACAAACTACAGACAACACACCACATCACACCATCAGGTCAAACACAAACAACACACCACATCACACCATCAGGTCAAACACAAACTACAGACAACACACCACATCACACCATCAGGTCAAACACAAACTACAGACAACACACCACATCACACCATCAGGTCAAACACAAACTACAGACAACACACCACATCACACCATCAGGTCAAACACAAACTACAGACAACACACCACATCACACCATCAGGTCAAACACAAACTACAGACAACACACCACATCACACCATCAGGTCAAACACAAACTACAGACAACACACCACATCACACCATCAGGTCAAACACAAACTACAGACAACACACCACATCACACCATCAGGTCAAACACAAACTACAGACAACACACCACATCACACCATCAGGTCAAACACAAACTACAGACAACACACCACATCACACCATCAGGTCAAACACAAAATACAGACAACACACCACATCACACCATCAGGTCAAACACAAACTACAGACAACACACCACATCACACCATCAGGTCAAACACAAACAACACACCACATCACACCATCAGGTCAAACACAAACTACAGACAACACACCACATCACACCATCAGGTCAAACACAAACAACACACCACATCACACCATCAGGTCAAACACAAACTACAGACAACACACCACATCACACCATCAGGTCAAACACAAACTACAGACAACACACCACATCACACACCACATCACACCATCAGGTCAAACACAAACTACAGACAACATACCACATCACACCATCAGGTCAAACACAAACTACAGACAACACACCACATCACACCATCATGTCAAACACAAACTACAGACAACACACCACATCACACCATCAGGTCAAACACAAACTACAGACAACACACCACATCACACCATCAGGTCAAACACAAACTACAGACAACACACCACATCACACCATCAGGTCAAACACAAACTACAGACAACACACCACATCACACCATCAGGTCAAACACAAACTACAGACAACACACCACATCACACCATCAGGTCAAACACAAACTACAGACAACACACCACATCACACCATCAGGTCAAACACAGACAACACACCACATCACACCATCAGGTCAAACACAAACTACAGACAACACACCACATCACACCATCAGGTCAAACACAAACTACAGACAACACACCACATCACACCATCAGGTCAAACACAAACTACAGACAACACACCACATCACACCATCAGGTCAAACACAAACTACAGACAACACACCACATCACACCATCAGGTCAAACACAAACTACAGACAACACACCACATCACACCATCAGGTCAAACACAAACTACAGACAACACACCACATCACACCATCAGGTCAAACACAAACTACAGACAACACACCACATCACACCATCAGGTCAAACACAAACTACAGACAACACACCACATCACACCATCAGGTCAAACACAAACTACAGACAACACACCACATCACACCATCAGGTCAAACACAAACTACAGACAACACACCACATCACACCATCAGGTCAAACACAAACTACAGACAACACACCACATCACACCATCAGGTCAAACACAAACAACACACCACATCACACCATCAGGTCAAACACAAACTACAGACAACACACCACATCACACCATCAGGTCAAACACAAACTACAGACAACACACCACATCACACCATCAGGTCAAACACAAACTACAGACAACACACCACATCACACCATCAGGTCAAACACAAACTACAGACAACACACCACATCACACCATCAGGTCAAACACAAACAACAGACCACATCACACCATCAGGTCAAACACAAACTACAGACAACACACCACATCACACCATCAGGTCAAACACAAACAACACACCACATCACACCATCAGGTCAAACACAAACAACACACCACATCACACCATCAGGTCAAACACAAACTACAGACAACACACCACATCACACCATCAGGTCAAACACAAACTACAGACAACACACCACATCACACCATCAGGTCAAACACAAACAACACACCACATCACACCATCAGGTCAAACACAAACTACAGACAACACACCACATCACATCACACCATCAGGTCAAACACAAACAACACACCACATCACACCATCAGGTCAAACACAAACTACAGACAACACACCACATCACACCATCAGGTCAAACACAAACAACACACCACATCACACCATCAGGTCAAACACAAACTACAGACAACACACCACATCACACCATCAGTTCAAACACAAACTACAGACAACACACCACATCACACCATCAGGTCAAACACAAACAACACACCACATCACACCATCAGGTCAAACACAAACTACAGACAACACACCACATCACACCATCAGGTCAAACACAAACTACAGACAACACACACCATCATGTCAAACACAAACAACACACACCATCAGGTCAAACACAAACTACAGACAACACACCACATCACACCATCAGGTCAAACACAAACTACAGACAACACACCACATCACACCATCAGGTCAAACACAAACTACAGACAACACACACCATCAGGTCAAACACAAACTACAGACAACACACACCATCAGGTCAAACACAAACTACAGACAACACACACCAACACACCATCAGGTCAAACACAGACTACAGACAACACACACCAACACACCATCAGGTCTAACACAAACTAGGTACTCATCAGCAACATTGATTTAAAAAAATGTTTTGGCAGTGCCTGTTCTATTAAAATTGCGGTTTGCTGACATCTTGTGGTTAGACTAGAAAGAAAGTAGAAAGTATAGGGAGAATATTGAAAGGGAAAGGGGGATACCTAGTCAGTTGTACAACTGAATGCCTTCAACTGAAATGAGTCTCCGCATTTAACCTAACCCCTCTGAATCAGAGGTGCGGGGGGCTGCCTTAAACGACATCCACGTCTTCGGCGCCCAGGGAACAGGGGGTTAACTGCCTTGCTCAAGGGCAGAACGACAGCCAGAAAGAGAGAAGGAACACCAACCTTCCTGTCCTCCAGCAGTCTCAGTATGTTGTTCTCTTTTCGTCGTAGCAGGAAGCTAACCGTCCCCTGGTGGTTATCCCCGGCAGCGTACTGCAGTGGTGTTCGTCCCCCCTGGCACTCTACACTGGCCGACGCCCCACTCTCCACCAGGAACCGCACCATGTCCAGACAGCCTGCTTTTGCTGCGTAGTGGAGTGGGGTCCAGCCACTCTAGAATTGGGGGGTCAGGTGTGAATGGAATTAGTGTGTGATCTGGCATAGTTTTTTATTATTGTCACCATAACATCCCCATATCATCCTCATAACATTGTCACACTCTCCCCATAATGTTTCTATAACATCCTCATATTCTCCCCATAATGTTTCTATAACATCCTCATACTCTCCCCATAATGTTTCCATAATATCCTCTACTCTCCCCATAATGTTTCCATAATATCCTCTACTCTCCCCATAATGTTTCCATAATATCCTCTACTCTCCCCATAATGTTTCCATAATATCCTCTACCCTCCCCATGGCGTTTCTATAACATCCCCTTAACATCCTCATACTTTCCCCATAATGTTTCCATTACATCCTCATACTCTCCCCATAATGTTTCCATAACATCATCATACTCTCCCCATAACATCCCCTTACATCCTCATACTCTCCCCATAATGTTTCCATTACCTCCTCATACTCTCGCCATAATGTTTCCATTACCTCCTCATACTCTCCCCATGTTTCCATAACATCCCCTTACATCCTCATAACATCCTCATACTCTCCCCATAATGTTCCATAACATCCTCATACTCTCCCCATAATGTTTCCATAACATATCCTCATAACTTTCCCCATAATGTTTCCATTACATCCTCATGACATCCTCATACTCTCCCCATAATGTTTCTATAACATCCTCATATTCTCCCCATAATGTTTCTATAACATCCTCATACTCTCCCCATAATGTTTCCATAATATCCTCTACTCTCCCCATAATGTTTCCATAATATCCTCTACTCTCCCCATAATGTTTCCATAATATCCTCTACTCTCCCCATAATGTTTCCATAATATCCTCTACCCTCCCCATGGCGTTTCTATAACATCCCCTTAACATCCTCATACTTTCCCCATAATGTTTCCATTACATCCTCATACTCTCCCCATAATGTTTCCATAACATCCTCATACTCTCCCCATAACATCCCCTTACATCCTCATACTCTCCCCATAATGTTTCCATTACCTCCTCATACTCTCCCCATAATGTTTCCATTACCTCCTCATACTCTCCCCATGTTTCCATAACATCCCCTTACATCCTCATAACATCCTCATACTCTCCCCATAATGTTCCATAACATCCTCATACTCTCCCCATAATGTTTCCATAACATATCCTCATAACTTTCCCCATAATGTTTCCATTACATCCTCATGACATCCTCATACTCTCCCCATAATGTTTCCATAACATCCTCATACTCTCCCCATTATGTTTCCATAACATGTCCTTACATCCTCATACTCTCCCCATAACATCCCCTGACATCCTCATACTCTCCCCATAATGTTTCCCTAACATCCTCATACTCTCCCCATAATGTTTCCCTAACATCACCATAACATCCCCTGACATCCCCATACTCTCCCCATAATGTTTCCATAACATCCTCATACTCTCCCCATAATATCCCCTTACATCCTCATGACATCCTCATACTCTCCTCATAACATCCCCTTACATCCTCATGACATCCTCATACTCTCCCCATAATGTTTCCATAACATCCTCATACTCTCCCCATAACATCCCCTTACATCCTCATACTCTCCCCATAACATCCCCTTACATCCTCATACTCTCCCCATAATGTTTCCATTACCTCCTCATACTCTCCCCATGTTTCCATAACATCCCCTTACATCCTCATAACATCTTCATACTCTCCCCATAATGTTCCATGACATCCTCATACTCTCCCCATAATGTTCCATAACATCCTCATACTCTCCCCATAATGTTTCCATTACATCCCCTTACATCCTCATGATATCCTCATACTCTTTCCATAATGTTTCCATAACATCCTCATACTCTCCCCATAACATCCACTGACGTCCTCATAACATCCTCATACTCTCCCCATAATGTTTCCATAACATCCTCATACTCTCCCCATTACATTCCCTTACATCCTCATACTCTCCCCATAATTTTTCCATAATCTCCTCATACTCTCTCCGTAATGTTTCCATAACATCCTCTAGGGTAGCCTAGTGGTTAGAGCATTGGACTAGTAACAGAAAGGTTGCAAGTTCGAATCCCCGAGCTGACAAGGTACAAATCTGTCGTTCTGCCCCTGAACAGGCAGTTAACCCACTGTTCCTAGGCTGTCATTGAAAATAAGAATTTGTTCTTAACTGACTTGCCTAGTAAAATAAAGGTAAAATAAATGACATCCTCATAATGTTTCCATAACATGTCCTTACATCCTCATAACATCATCATACTCTCCCCATAATGTTTCCATAACATCCTCATACTCTCCCCATAATGTTTCCATAACATTCCCTTACATCATCATACTCTCCCCATAATGTTTCCATAAAATCCCCTGACATCCTCATAATGTTTCCATAACATCATCATACTCTCCCCATAACATCCCCTGACATCCTCATACTCTCCCCATAATGTTTCCATAACATGTCCTTACATCCTCATAATGTTTCCATTACATGTCCTTACATCCTCATACTCTCCCCATAATGTTTCCCTAACATCATCATACTCTCCCCATAACATCCCCTGACATCCTCATACTCTCCCCATAATGTTTCCATAACATGTCCTTACATCCTCATAACACCCCCATAATGTTTCCATTACATCTCCTTACATCCTCATAACATTCCCTTACATCCTCATAACATCATCATACTCTCCCCATAATGTTTCCATAACATTCCCTTACATCATCATACTCTCCCCATAATGTTTCCATAACATCCTCATACTCTCCCCATAATGTTTCCATAACATTCCCTTACATCATCATACTCTCCCCATAATGTTTCCATAACATTCCCTTACATCATCATACTCTCCCCATAATGTTTCCATAACATCCCCTGACATCCTCATAACATCATCATACTCTCCCCATAACATCCCCTGACATCCTCATACTCTCCCCATAATGTTTCCATAACATGTCCTTACATCCTCATAACACCCCCATAATGTTTCCATTACATGTCCTTACATCCTCATACTCTCCCCATAATGTTTCCCTAACATCATCATACTCTCCCCATAACATCCCCTGACATCCTCATACTCTCCCCATAATGTTTCCATAACATCTCCTTACATCCTCATAACACCCCCATAATGTTTCCATTACATCTCCTTACATCCTCATAACACCCCCATAATGTTTCCATTACATGTCCTTACATCCTCATACTCTCTCCATAATGTTTCCATAACATCCACAAATTCTCCACATAACATCTCCATCTCCAGGTCAGTCTCACCTCTTCGGTGTGGTTGATCTCGGCCCCCTGGCCCAGCAGCACTCTGACCATGGCCACGTGGCCGCTGGCGGAGGCCAGGTGCAGACAGGTGCGGCCCTGCTTGTCCCTCAGGTGCAGCAGAGAGCTGGAGCGGCTCAGCAGTAGCCCCACCACAGACATGTGACCACTCTGGGCCGCCAGGTGAAGGGGGGTGGAGCCCTGAGGAGAAGGGGGAGGGACAGGAGGACGGTCAGTCTGACAGATCCCCACAAATATATACCGTACACATATGCTCACACACAAGCTTGCAAAATGTGTACATGAACAAAAACATTTACACATAAACCCTTGCACAAATGCATACACATGTAAAATGCATTCAGAAAGTATTCAGACCACTTGATTTTTTCCACATTTTGTTACGTTACAGCCTTATTCTAAATTGGATTACATTGTTTTTATTCCTCATCAATCTACACACAATACCCCATAATGACAAAACAAAAACATTTATTTTTTTGCTAATTTATTAAACATAAAACATTGAAATATCACATTTACATAAGTATTCAGACCCGCACCTTTGGCAGCGATTACAGCCTCAAGTCTTCTTGGATATGACGCTACAAGCTTGGCACACCTGTATTTGGGGAGTTTCTTTCATTCTTCTCTGCAGATCTTCTCAAGCTCTATGAGGTTGGATGGGGAGTGTCACTGCACAGCTATTTTCAGGTCTCTCCAGAGATGTTCAATCGGGTTCAAGTCCAGGCTCTGGCTGGACACTCAAGGACATTCAGAGACTTGTTCTGAAGCCGCTCCTGCGTTGGCTTGGCTGTGTGCTTAGAGTCGTTGTCCTGTTGGAAGGTGAACCTTAGCCCCAGTCTGAAGACCTGAGTGCCCGGGAGCAGGTTTTCATCAAGGATCTCTCTGTACTTTGCTCCATTCATTTTTCCCTCGATCCTGACTAGTCTCCCAGTCCCTGTCGCTGAAAAACATCCCCACAGCATGATGCTGCCATGCTTATGCTTCACCGTAGGGATGGTGCCAGGTCTCCTCCAGACATGACACTTGGCATTAAGGCCAAATAATTCAATCTCGGTTTCATCAGGCCAGAGAATCTTGTTTCTCATGGTCTAAGAGTCCTTTAGGTACCTTTTGGCAAAGCGGGCTGTAATGTGCCTTTTACTGAGGAGTGGCTTCCATCTGGCCACTCTACCATAAAGGCCTGATTGGTGGAGTGCTGCAGAGACGGTTGTCCTTCTGGGAGGTTCTCCCATCTCCACAGAGGAACTCTGGAGCTCTGTCAGAGTGGCCATCGGGTTTTTAAAAAATGATATTTTCTCTTTTATTTGTTATTTGTTACATAAAACACAAGGAAGGGGTGACATTAAAGTATTAGAACATGATGGACAAACCATACAGCATCAAGACACTATCAGACATGTATCAGTCTTTACACAACAGAGCCATCCTTATGTGTGAGGGTGTCTACTACTACTATCAAACATGTATCAGTCTTTCTGCAACAGAGTCATCCTTATGTATGAGAGTGTCTACTACCACTATCAAACATGTATCAGTCTTTCCACAACAGAGCCATCCTTATGTATGAGAGTGTCTACTACTACTATCAAACATGTATCAGTCTTTACACAACAGAGCCATCCTTATGTATGAGAGTGTCTACTACCACTATCAAACATGTATCAGTCTTTCTGCAACAGAGCCATCCTTATGTGTGAGGGTGTCTACTACCACTATCAAACATGTATCAGTCTTTCTGCAACAGAGCCATCCTTATGTGTGAGGGTGTCTACTACCACTATCAAACATGTATCAGTCTTTCTGCAACAGAGCCATCCTTATGTGTGAGGGTGTCTACTACCACTATCAAACATGTATCAGTCTTTCTGCAACAGAGCCATCCTTATGTGTGAGGTGTCTACTACCACTATCAAACATGTATCAGTCTTTCTGCAACAGAGCCATCCTTATGTGTGAGGGTGTCTACTACCACTATCAAACATGTATCAGTCTTTCTGCAACAGAGCCATCCTTATGTGTGAGGGTGTCTACTACCACTATCAAACATGTATCAGCCTTTCTGCAACAGAGCCATCCTTATGTGTGAGGGTGTCTACTACCACTATCAAACATGTATCAGTCTTTCTGCAACAGAGCCATCCTTATGTGTGAGGGTGTCTACTACCACTATCAAACATGTATCAGCCTTTCTGCAACAGAGCCATCCTTATGTATGAGGGTGTCTACTACCACTATCAAACATGTATCAGTCTTTCTGCAACAGAGCCATCCTTATGTGTGAGGGTGTCTACTACCACTATCAAACATGTATCAGCCTTTCTGCAACAGAGCCATCCTTATGTGTGAGGGTGTCTACTACCACTATCAAACATGTATCAGTCTTTCTGCAACAGAGCCATCCTTATGTGTGAGGGTGTCTACTACCACTATCAAACATGTATCAGTCTTTCTGCAACAGAGCCATCCTTATGTGTGAGGGTGTCTACTACCACTATCAAACATGTATCAGTCTTTCTGCAACAGAGCCATCCTTATGTGTGAGGGTGTCTACTACCACTATCAAACATGTATCAGTCTTTCCACAACAGAGCCATCCTTATGTGTGAGGGTGTCTACTACCACTATCAAACATGTTTAAGTCTTTCCACAACAGAGCCATCCTTATGTGTGAGGGTGTCTACTACCACTATCAAACATGTTTAAGTCTTTCCACAACAGAGCCATCCTTATGTGTGAGGGTGTCTACTACCACTATCAAACATGTTTAAGTCTTTCCACAACAGAGCCACCCTTATGTATGAGAGTGTGTGTGCATGATAGTGATATAAAATATATGTCATCATTTCCTTTTTCATGATCACAATCTTGTGAAACCCGAACCCTCCAAGATCCCCCCACAGTTCCCCAATAGCTGTCCCTCAACCATTCACCACCCCTACCACAGCCCCCCCACCCCGGAATAAAAATAAATATAAATAAAATAAAATAAATTCCATTCCCCACCCCCAAGAACCCCCCAATGCACCAACAACCAAGAGAATGAACTAAAGAGAAAAAAGGAAAAGACAGACCCAATCAGCAAACAATAATGCAAAAAAATAATACATTTAAAACAATGGACATCAAGGACAACTGAAATCATAACAGCAATGCCTACTTTATATCTTTGTGTGCATGTCTGGCACTATTACATGTATGTGTGTGTTCTTGTATGTGTTTATTTCAATGAGAGTGTGTGTATATGCATGTGTACAAACACCTGCACGGCATCAGCCTCAGGCAAACTGGCATTAGTTGTAAAAACGCTGCTACTTAGTGTCATTCAAATGTACTTTAATTATGTTTTATTTAGACTTTTTCCCCCTTTATCTTTTGACCATCATTCTCTCTCTCACACAGCAACTCCACTCCCACTTGTCTACAATTCCACATACCAACCCTCAGCTTCCCTCAGTCCATCCCATCATTCTCTCTCTCACACAGCAACTCCACTCCCACTTTTCTCCAATTCCACATCCCAACCCACAGCTTCCATCAGCCCATCCTATCTATCTCTGCTGGCAACCCACTTCGTGTTTCTACGCAACACATATCTTTCAACTATGCTATGATGTTTAACGTACAATTTCAATCTCTCATCGAATAGAATTTACAGATTGCAAAAATCTCTTCCCAACTCTTTTGCAATCCTGTATGGCACAGTTGTCAACATCCTGGTCCTCAAATGAAACTGGTATACTTTCCTATTTATGCTATTTTTATTCCTACCCAGTTTTGATCCTTTATATTGGGCAGACAGACCAGTTCCCTACCTCTTCCCGCTGCCACCCGACTCCTCCATTTTTGGGAAAATGCTGTAAACAATTGGTTGAACTCGTGGATTGAGCAGACCTTCCCGCACAATTCTGATAACTCCATGAAGAACATAACTCTACCATTACAATTTACAATATCATTTAAGAACAAAATACCCTTTTCAAACATCTTTCCCATAAATATAGGTATTTTATCAACCAGTACATTTGAGTTCAGCCTTAATATTTGTTCTATCTTTTCAGAGGGATGGAATTGAAATTGTAGCCAGCTCTGCAATGCTTGTTTGAAAAAGACAGATACTTGGAAAAAAGTATCATTTTCAATTAATCGAAAATGAGACATGGCAATCTGCACAAAGGCAAAAATGCAATTTTAAACAATGGATGAACTTTTCTTATTAATTTACTTGAGAACCATTTAGGGTTCAAACAAAACTTTTGAATGAGTGAAGCTTTTAGAGAGAGGTTTAGTGCTTTTATATTTAATAATCTCAACCCACCCAATTCATATTCATTATATAGATAGGCTCATTTTTATTTTGTCTGGTTTAGCGTCCGAGATAAAGCTAAATATTTTTTGCTCATATGATTTGAAAAACTAATCATCAGGAGTAAGCAGCGCCATAAGTAAGTGAATAAACTGAGATATGACTAAGGACTTAATCAGGGCAATTTTTCCATAAATAGACAGGTATTTACCTCTCCATGGTTGCAGGATCTTGTCTATTTTTACATGTTTTCTATTGAAATTCATGGTGGAGAGCTTATTTATATCTTTTGTGATATGAATACCGAGTATGTCTACTTCACCATCATCCCATTTTATAGGTAAGCTACAAGGTAATGTAAAAGTTTTATTTTTTAAGGATCCAATACGTAATATTGTACACTTATCATAATTAGGTTTTAGTCCAGAGAGTACAGAAAAGTTATCTTTAATGAGACATTGCAGGGCTTGCGGACTTAACATAAAACTTGAGTCATCGGCATACCTTTGTTATTAAGCCTTGGATTTCTAATCCTCTAATGTTGTTATTGGATCTGATTAGCTAGCATTTCGATGGCCACAACGAATAGATATGGTGACAGCGGACATCCTTGTTTAACTCCTCTTGACAATTCAAAACTCTCTGAGAAGTAGCCGTTACTTACTATTTTACACCTGGGGTTGCTATACATTATTTTTACCCATTTTATAAGAGAATTACCGAAATTGAAAAAATCCAGGCATTTATAAATAAAATCCAGTCTTACTTTATAAATGCCTTTTCAATATCCGCTATAAATACCATTCCTGGCTTCTTATATGTTTCATAATGTTCTATTATTTCTAGTATTTGTCGTACATTATCTCCAATGTATCGTCCATGTAAAAAAACTGTCTGATCAGGATGAATAATACCTGGTAAAACCCTTTTAATTCTGAGTGCTATGCATTTTAGTATTTTTGCATTACAACATTGAAGTGTAAGTGGCCTCCAGTTTTTTTAGATAGACCGGGTCTTTATATTTGCTATCTGGGTCTTGCTTTAATAATAGAAAAATCAGACCTTCCCGCTGAGTACGTGACAGACTACCATTTCTATAGGAGTAGTTAAAACAATCTAACAATGGAGCTTTATGTATATCAAAAAATACTTGATATACCTCTACCGGTATGCCATCAAGCCCTGGGGTTTTTCCAGACTGAAAGGATTTAATAGCCTCAAAAATGTTCTTCCTCTGTAATTTGGCCTTCGCACTGATCTTTCTGTACATTTGTTAATTTTCCATTTTTTATATTATTTGGAAATAATTCCTTACCATAATCTTCATTCAGTGGGAGAGGATGAGACGGAAAAGAGAACATCTGCCTAAAATAATTAGCTTCCTCATTCGGAGAATCATAGATGACTCTGTCTTCAGTAATGAGTTTCTGCAAATTCTTATTGTTAGCTTTCCTGTATTGGAGATTCAGGAAGAATTGTGTGCATTTTTCTCCATATGTTCTTAGTTTTTCCTCTAACTTATTTTGTATCTCTGTAGTATTTTTATTGCTATCTACCTGTACTATTAGTTTATGGATGTCCCTTGTTAGTCTTGTTTCTTTAGCCAGAAACTGCTTTTTAAAAATTATTATTATTATTATTGATGAATATTGAATTGAATGACCCCTGAATGTACATTTAAAGGTATCCCAAACAATAAGAGGATTTCCTGAACCAATATTATACTGGAAAAATTCAGTTATAAATGATTTTGTCTTAGTTAAAAATAAGTTGTCCTCCAGTAAACTTTGATTACATTTCAATATCCCTGTCCATGTGGAAAATCTATAAGAGTTATGTGAATGCCAATTAGATGATGATCCGATTGCATTCTGTCTCCTATTAAAACTTTTTTAACCTTTGATGCAAGAGAGAAAGATACAAGAAAGTAGTCAAGACGACTAGCTTGATTAAGTCTCCTCCATGTATATCTCACTAGGTCGGGGTTTTGTAGTCTCCAAATATTCACTATTTCTAATGTGTCCATAATATTTGTGATTTCCTTAAGGGCACGGTGATGATAGTTTGTAGAGTGATTACCTTTACGGTCCATTGAGGTACTTAACACTGTGTTATAGTCTCCTACCATAATGATTAGATAATTTGTTGCATGTAAGTTCAATAAATTGGTATAAATGTTTTTTCGAAGAAGTGTGGATAATCCTGATTTGGAACATATAGATTAATGAGCCAAATCTCTTTTTCATCCAATTTCATATTCAAAAGGATCCACCTTCCTTGCGAATCATTCCTGATTATTTGCACATTCAGATCGAAATTTTTGTTAATTAATATCATCACCCCCTTTGAGTTCCTTTGTCCATGACAGAAAATTATTTCACCACCCGATTCCTTATTCCACACAACTTCATCTAAGGATGTAGAGTGAGTTTCCTGTAAACAGTATATGCTATATTCCTTTTCTTTTAGCCATCTAAAGACTGATCTTTTTTTAATAATCTGCCAAACCGTTACAATTATAACTAGCTATACTTATTACACCCCTTACCATAACTAGATACCATTCTCAGGCTAAATTGACCATAATTAGTGCTTGTAAAGTTATTGCCTTAGAGGCATTATGAAGGTCAAAACTAGAGCTTTCAAATGTCTGATATTTAGAATTAAAGAAATAGGTTCTAGCAATATTTTTTTTATTCCCTTGCCTGTGAGACAATGCCACAGATGTTAGAAAATTGAGACAAATTATGTGTGTAACAAATCTGAGTAGGTTGATGTGTACGATATTGGATATGATATAATGAGAGTGTGTATGATGTCTGTATAAGAGTAAGACTATAATGTGTGATGTCCAAATAAATAATAACTCTGCCAATTTGCATGTTTCAGTGTCTATGTGTGTAACATGTAGTGTGTATAGCCTTAATATTCATAATTAATATTCATAATTGTAATCCATATCTTATCACCATCATAGTTGCATCATAATTACCATAATTACATATCCTAGCATTTCCATAGCAATTAACGTTTCATGTGATCATGAAAGAGACCTTGCATTACTCAAGAGACGGCTTCACTACAGTACAAATGTATTCCGTACAATTTGTTATTATTCCCCAATGCCCCTATTTTGATATCTTCCCCTTGCTTGCCGTAAGCATATATTAACTTGAAGACAAATACATAAAAAAGATAGACAAACAATAAACACATTAAATTATAAAACAGTTCGCGACAATAGAGAGAGAGGGAGAGAAGAGAAGAGAAAAGAGAGAAAGAGAGAGTGAGAGAAGAGAGCAAGACCAGGTGTGTGTGTATGTATAACTCTGTAAGTCTCTGTAGAATTTAGTACAGCCACAGTGTTATGGAGCTGTCTCGGAATAGCTGTCCATCTATAAAGAGTTTCTCCACAATGATAAAGGCATGCCTACCATCCTTCCTTTGTCGTCTTTGTACCGGATACAGTCTCTTACGACGTTTGTTTATCTCCTTTGGAAATTGGTCACTGAGACCGAATTTGGTCCCTTTATCCTCCCTTCCCCTGCTTTTGATCAGCTCCTTTTGTTGGTAGTGTTCAAATTTTGCAATGATCGGTCGGGGACCCTTGGTCTTGTAGCTCCGAGCTCCAAGTCTGTGTACTCGGTGGAAAGCCACCTTGTTTACAGTCTCTACAGGAAGTTTCAATGCAGATTTCATGAATTCTCTGATGGCACCCTCTGGATAATTGGATGCGTCCTCGGGAATACCAGAAAAAAATAGATTTTCACGCATGCTACGACTTTGTATGTCTAGTAGCGTCTCCTTCATCACCCTGTTTCCCTGAGTAGACAATCCAGGTTGGAATCGTGTATTTTTACCTTGGCTGTGAGTGTCTTGTTTTCTCTTTGGAGCTTGAGACTTTCACTATGGCTGAACTCCAAACTCCCCCTCAGCCCTGCTATCTCCTCACACAACTTTTCCATTGTTGCATGGATTCCAGCCAGAGCACTAGACACTACCTCAATGGTAAGTAAATCATCCGTGTCTGTAGATGAATCTGTTTTTCTTTATTTTGTCGGGTTAAAGGGGTATGTTGTTCCTCCATAGTGTAAAGCTGTTGGTACTCGTCGATTTCCCTCAGGATCTGCTTGGTATCCAGATTGGCTCTATACTGCAACTAGTTGTTTTACGAAGTTGTTTTACGAAAAGATAACAATGAGTCTTTCCCACGACGACGACAGGTGTCTGTAGTACAGACAGCTAGCACTCACGGAATCCACGCACAAAAAAAGGAACACAAACTTGCAGTCCCAGCCGTAAAGGCTGACCGCATTGTGGAATCCTTAGTAACAAAACTTTAGTTCGGATTAAAATAGATTTAATGAAAAAGTTTGAATGTAAACAACAAACCGAATGTAGACAATACAGTGTCCTGTTGCGCGCTCTGATTTGGCCATCGGGTTCTTCGTCACCTCCATGACCACGGCCCTTTCTCCCCCGATTGCTCAGTTTGGCCAGGTGGCCAGCTCTGGGAAGAGTCTTGGTTCTTTCAAATTTCTTCCATTTAAGAATGATGAAGGCCACTGTGTTCTTGGGGACATTCAATGCTGCAGACATTTTTTGGTACCCTTCTCCAGATCTATGCCTCGTCACAATCCTGTCCCGGAGCTCTACGGACAATTCCTTCGACCTCATGGCTTGGTTTTTGCTCTGACATGCACTGTCAACTGTGAGACCTTATATAGACAGGTGTGTGCCTTTCCAAATCATGACCAATCTATTTAATTCACCACAGGTGGACTCCAATCAAGTTGTAGAAACATATCAAGGATGATCAATGGAAAGCAATTTTGAGTCTCATAGCAAAGGGTCTGAATACTTACGTAAATAAGATACTTCTGTTATAAAAAAATAAAAAATTGCTTTGTCATTATGGGGTATTGTGTGTAGAGTGATGAGTTTTTTATTTATTTATTCCATTTTAGAATAAGGCTGTAGCGTAACAAAATGTAGAAAGGCAAGGGATCTGAAAACTTTCCGAATGCACTAGCAATGGTCATCACAATTTGTATTTATTATTTATTATTTTTTTGTGTTACTTTTACCCCTTTTCTCCCCAATTGCTAGTTACAGTCTTGACTCATTGCTGCAACTCCCGTACGGACTCAGGAGAGGCAAAGGCCGAGAGTTGTGCATCCTCCGAGACACAACCCAACTAAGCCGCACTGCCCACTTAACCCAGAAGCCAGCCGCAACATAGGAAACAGAGGAAACACCGTGCACCTGGCAACCATGTCAGCGTGCACTGCGCCCGGCCCGCGACAGGAGTTACTAGTGTGTGATCGGACAAGGACATCCCTGCCGGCCAAGCACTCCCACAACCTGGACGACACTTGGCCAATTATGCTCCGCCCCATGGGTCTCCCGGTCACAGTCAGCTGTGACAGAGGCTGGACTCGAACCCAGAATCTCTAGTGGCACAGCTAGCACTGTGATGCAGTGCCTTAGACCACTGCGCCACTCAGGAAGCCATCACAATTGTTAAAAGGTTTTTAAAAACTTCTCTGTCTAGGTTTACCTGTACTCATTATGTCTAGGTCTACCTGTACTCACCTTCTCTGTCTAGGTCTACCTGTACTCACCTTCTCTGTCTAGGTCTACCTGTACTCACCTGCTCTGTCTAGGTCTACCTGTACTCACCTGCTCTGTCTAGGTCTACCTGTACTGTCTAGGTCTACCTGTGCTTACCTGCTCTGTCTAGGTCTACCTGTACTCACCTGCTCTGTCTAGGTCTACCTGTACTCACCTGCTCTGTCTAGGTCTACCTGTACTCACCTGCTCTGTCTAGGTCTACCTGTACTCACCTGCTCTGTCTAGGTCTACCTGTACTCACCTGCTCTGTCTAGGTCTACCTGTACTCACCTGCTCTGTCTAGGTCTACCTGTACTCACCTGCTCTGTCTAGGTCTACCTGTACTCACCTGCTCTGTCTAGGTCTACCTGCTCTGTCTAGGTCTACCTGTACTCACCTGCTCTGTCTAGGTCTACCTGCTCTGTCTAGGTCTACCTGTACTCACCTGCTCTGTCTAGGTCTACCTGTACTCACCTGCTCTGTCTAGGTCTACCTGTACTCACCTGCTCTGTCTAGGTCTACCTGTACTCACCTGCTCTGTCTAGGTCTACCTGTACTCACCTGCTCTGTCTAGGTCTACCTGTACTCACCTGCTCTGTCTGTCTAGGTCTACCTGTACTCACCTGCTCTTTCTAGGTCTACCTGCTCTGTCTAGGTCTACACCTGCTCTGCTCTGTCTAGGTCTACCTGTACTCACCTGCTCTGTCTAGGTCTACCTGTACTCACCTGCTCTGTCTAGGTCTACCTGTACTCACCTGCTCTGTCTAGGTCTACCTGTACTCACCTGCTCTGTCTAGGTCTACCTGTACTCACCTGCTCTGTCTAGGTCTACCTGTACTCACCTGCTCTGTCTAGGTCTACCTGTACTCACCTGCTCTGTCTAGGTCTACCTGTACTCACCTGCTCTGTCTAGGTCTACCTGTACTCACCTGTCTAGGTCTACCTGTACTCACCTGCTCTGTTCTAGGTCTACCTGTACTCACCTGCTCTGTCTAGGTCTACCTGTACTCACCTGCTCTGTCTAGGTCTACCTGTACTCACCTGCTCTGTCTAGGTCTACCTGTACTCACCTGCTCTGTCTAGGTCTACCTGTACTCACCTGCTCTGTTAGGTCTACCTGGCTCTGTCTACTACTGTACTCACCTGCTCTGTCTAGGTCTACCTGTACTCACCTGCTCTGTGTAGGTCTACCTGTACTCACCTGCTCTGTCTAGGTCTACCTGTACTCACCTGCTCTGTCTAGGTCTACCTGTACTCACCTGCTCTGTGTAGGTCTACCTGTACTCACCTGCTCTGTCTAGGTCTACCTGTACTCACCTGCTCTGTCTAGGTCTACCTGTACTCACCTGCTCTTTCTAGGTCTACCTGTACTCACCTGCTCTGTGTAGGTCTACCTGTACTCACCTGCGCTGTCTAGACTGCCTCATTAATTCATTACTGTTGTTGTCACGTTCTGTTGCAACACGTGTGTCAATAGGATACCCTCAGATTAAAAATCAACAGGCTTGGCTCGAGATTACACCTATCTATACATACTTTACATTGTTTGTGAGATCAGACATAATATCACTATAATCCAAGTGTTCATTTTTGGAAGTTACTTTCATTTTAGTGCATCTAATTTGTAAACATTTCAACTGTATGAAATTATTACTTTTTTCAATTCCACAAAAAATGAATTCCACAATTCTTCTCTGTCTTGTGATGTATGTGCCGAGATGATGCATTAAATCCCATATGGAGTGTTCTTATAGATGCAACAGAAAGACAATGTATTCCATTGAGCCCATTTCAGCCATTAGTGTTTTTGACAAGTCATTACAAACATTACAAACATTTCTGCGGTCGTAACGTTAACGGGAAAAACGACAGGCAAAGGTATGAAGAGTAAAAGGAAAGCAATCAATCCAGCGAGATGCCCAGTCTTGCAGTCAAATGACCAAATTGCCCTCTAGTGGCCTCATGGGAGGAATGTTATTAATATTTTTCATAATTTAACTAAAATATTTTCTTATCTTTTTTTCTCTCCAGAAAATCCTATATTTGAGTCTTCTGTGATTTACATAAAGTGTAATATTGGGATGGAAACTTAAAGTTGTGTATATTTCAGCTCTATATCTATATATACTTTTTAAGCCTATAACCATGTGTGTGAGGTGTAAACTTTTGTTTCAAAGTAGATTTGTTTAAGACTACCAAGAAACACTCTGTGTGACCCTGATTTAGCCCACTGCAGTAAAAGGTTAGTGGATTAGTGCACCCATCAAACACTGGAAATTGATGCCTGAAAAAGACAGATCCTCAGGTGGGCGGGGCATGCACATTGCTATATGCACACATATTCACTTACGTGCATGCACACACACGAAAAGAGCTTACCTGTATGTCTGTCACTTTGTCTGCCTGTACACCAGGGGAATTGAGCAGCAATCTCACCACACTCTCATGGCCAGACTGGGCAGCCAGGTGCAGGGGAGTGTATCCTGACTGGAACACACACACACACACACACACACAAACAATGAAGGACTTTTTATGAAGGACTCTTTTATTCATGGGGGAGGACTGTCGATTTTCTGGTCATAAGTGAGTTGTGGGGTACTATAATGTTACCTACCTCTGAAGGGGGCTGCTGCACTGGTATTCCCTCCCTACTGTTGCTGTTTGGGATGTCACTGCGCATGGTGGCTGGCACCTTGGTAAGGATCTCTGAGACAAAGTCCACCTGACCAAAACGGGCTGCTACATGCAACGCAGTCAACCCTGTCTGGGATCATAGTTACACATCAAATCAACATACCTAAACAGTAGTTAACTTAAAACTAGTTAACATAGTTAGTTAGTTAACATTTTCTAGTTTTAAGAGTAGGGACAGATACCTTGGAGCTGGTGATCTTAAAGGAGATGCTTCCCTTCAGCACGTCCATGATGTGTGTGTGACCGTTCTTGGCTGCCAAGTGAATGGCTGTCATCCCTTCCTGGGAAGATGAGAAAGTTAATAAACTTTTGAATGAATCGATCTGAGCTACTTTTGAATGAATCGATCTGAGCTACTTTTGAATGAATCGATCTGAGCTACTTTTGAATGAATCGATCTGAGCTACTTTTGAATGAATCGATCTGAGCTACTTTTGAATGAATCGATCTGAGCTACTTTTGAATGAATTGATCTGAGCTACTTTTGAATGAATTGATCTGAGCTACTTTTGAATGAATCAATCTCTGTTGAGCTATTCTTTACTGTAGACTGGGTTTTGCATGACACCCTAAAACTGAATTGAATAAATGTAGCTACAGTCAGTAACAGTGCATAATTTCTGGTCAGTCTGCAGTCAGTCTTTGGTCAGTCCCCCCCAGGTGAGGTTGTGTTCTCTCCATCACTCACTGCGTCCTCTTCAGCTACAGACGCCCCAGCCTCCAGGAGGACCTTCACCACCTCGGTGTGTCCCCCAGCGGACGCCAGGTGCAGAGGACAGGAGCCATTGGTCTGGGGATGAAGGAAAGTGGACAGAATGGATTAAAAAAAGTCAAGCTGATGACTAAGCTTATCAATCACCCCTTATCCCTTTGATAATCATATCAAATCAAATTATATTTGTCACATGCGCCGAATACAACAGGTGTAGACTTTAAGGTGAAATTCTTACTTACGAGCCCTTCCCAACATTGCAGAGTTTAAAAAATACAAAAATATACATAGTAACACAAGAGGAATAAAATACACAAGAATAGAGCTATAAACAGGGAGTACCAGTACCAGATCAATGTGCTGCTATTACAGGGAGTACCAGATCAATGTGCTGCTATTACAGGGAGTACCAGATCAATGTGCTGCTATTACAGGGAGTACCAGATCAATGTGCTGCTATTACAGGGAGTACCAGATCAATGTGCTGCTATTACAGGGAGTACCAGATCAATGTGCTGCTATTACAGGGAGTACCAGTACCAGATCAATGTGCTGCTATTACAGGGAGTACCAGATCAATGTGCTGCTATTACAGGGAGTCCCAGATCAATGTGCTGCTACTACAGGGAGTACCAGATCAATGTGCTGCTATTACAGGGAGTACCAGATCAATGTGCTGCTGTTACAGGGAGTACCAGATCAATGTGCTGCTGTTACAGGGAGTACCAGATCAATGTGCTGCTATTACAGGGAGTACCAGATCAATGTGCTGCTATTACAGGGAGTACCAGATCAATGTGCTGCTATTACAGGGAGTACCAGATCAATGTGCTGCTGTTACAGGGAGTACCAGATCAATGTGCTGCTGTTACAGGGAGTACCAGTACCAGATCAATGTGCTGCTATTACAGGGAGTACCAGATCAATGTGCTGCTGTTACAGGGAGTACCAGATCAATGTGCTGCTGTTACAGGGAGTACCAGTACCAGATCAATGTGCTGCTATTACAGGGAGTACCAGATCAATGTGCTGCTGTTACAGAGAGTACCAGATCAATGTGCTGCTGTTACAGGGAGTACCAGATCAATGTGCTGCTGTTACAGGGAGTACCAGATCAATGTGCTGCTGTTACAGGGAGTACCAGATCAATGTGCTGCTGTTACAGAGAGTACCAGATCAATGTGCTGCTGTTACAGGGAGTACCAGATCAATGTGCTGCTGTTACAGGGAGTACCAGTACCAGATCAATGTGCTGCTATTACAGGGAGTACCAGATCAATGTGCTGCTGTTACAGAGAGTACCAGATCAATGTGCTGCTGTTACAGGGAGTACCAGATCAATGTGCTGCTGTTACAGGGAGTACCAGATCAATGTGCTGCTGTTACAGGGAGTACCAGATCAATGTGCTGCTGTTACAGAGAGTACCAGATCAATGTGCTGCTGTTACAGGGAGTACCAGATCAATGTGCTGCTGTTACAGGGAGTACCAGATCAATGTGCTGCTGTTACAGGGAGTACCAGATCAATGTGCTGCTGTTACAGGGAGTACCAGATCAATGTGCTGCTGTTACAGGGAGTACCAGATCAATGTGCTGCTGTTACAGAGAGTACCAGATCAATGTGCTGCTATTACAGGGAGTACCAGATCAATGTACTGCTATTACAGGGAGTACCAGTACCAGATCAATGTGCTGCTACTACAGGGAGTACCAGATCAATGTGCTGCTATTACAGGGAGTACCAGATCAATGTGCTGCTGTTACAGGGAGTACCAGTACCAGATCAATGTGCTGCTATTACAGGGAGTAATAAGGGAATATTTTCTCTGTCACTTTCCTTTCTATGGCCAGCCAGGCCATTCATATTATAATTCAACAACAACATGTTGACAACAACATGTTGACAACAACATGTTGTGGAATTACTGGTCATGCTCTAGATTGGTTTATAAATGACCTATCAAATCGTACACAATGTGTAATGGCAGATGGTTGTAAATCTGAGTCCATAGAGTTGTGCTCAGGTGTTCTACAAGGTTCTATTTTGGGCCCGCTGTTGTTCATTTTGTATATCAACAACATTGGGGATCTTATTGAAACAGCGGATGTTCATTTTTATGCAGAAGATACTGATCTTTATTCAAGTGGTAGTAGTTTATCTTTAGCTTTTGAAAATGCCCAAAGAGCATTTAACATCATACAACAGAATCTTTATGATTTAAAGCTGGTTCTAAATTCGGGTAAAACAAAATGCATAGTATTTTCAAATGCCAGGCATGTTAAAATTATGCCTTGCTACATTGGCTGGACATACTATAGAGCAAAGTGTACAAATATTTGGGTGTGTGGGTTGATGATAAGCTGAGCTTCACTGTGCATGTAGAGAACTTGATAAGGAAGCTCAAGCTGAAAATAGGTTTTTAATACCGGCATAAGGCTTGTTTTTCTTTGAGGCCAGGAAGGTGCTGGTACAATATACATTACTGGCAGTTTTAGATTTTAGTGATGTTATATACATGCAGGCCTCAGCCACGACCCTGAGAACACTTGATCCAGTGTATCATGCAGCCCTCAGGTTCATTACAAATCAAAAACGTCTAACACATCATTGTGATCTCTACAGCTCTGTTGGCTGGTCATCATGGACCTTGCGTAGGCTTAAACACTGGTAGACACTGATTTATAAGGCCATATTGGGTAAAATGCCATTTTATCTCTGTTCTTTTTTAGTCAGGTCGGTAAATAAATATAAATTACGGTCCCATTCTCATTTGCTTCTAACAGTACCAAATATTAGAACAGGTCATGGTAGAAATAGTTTTAGTTACTTAGCTCTGTGGTCCTGGAATTCTCTCCTGAACATTTTAGAATTTGATGATCTAGTTTTGTTGGTGGAGTTTAAATACTTGATCGATGTATATATCATAGAAGAGTGTAATTGTTTTAGGGGGAGCTGTTTTTAGTCAAGACTTTCATGGTTTTACATAAAATGTTTTTGTTGTACTGTATGTTTATAGTTTTGTTTAATGTTGTGTTTGTGTATATAGGTTGTTTTGTCTGAAACGTTGTTCCCCCTCCTACTATTGGACCAGGTCTCTCTTGGAAAAGAGATGTTATCTCAATGAGAAAAAGGAGAAAAACTTGTATAAATAAAGGTAAAATTCCAAATAAATTAAAACAGAGCAGCACTACTAGCAAAAGCCTCCTGCCCTCTGACATTGTTGTGGAATTATTGTGTTATTCTATAACATTGTAATTCTCTATTGTTCTGTTTCCATGATACATTTTCAGCCAAGCACAGAGAAACATTACTTCCTGACTCCTTGTGACGCCTAAAACCTGACCTCTGACCTTGTTACTCAGCGTGGTCACTCCCCCCTGTTTGAACTTGAGCAGCTCCCTGATGACGGCCAGGCTGCCCTTGGCCGCAGCGATATGGGTGCAGGTGGCCCCCTCCACGTTGGCCAGGGTGGCCAGCTCTGGACGGTGCTTCAGGAACAGCTTGACCACCTCAGAATGGTCGTTCTCTGCAGCCAGGTGGAGGGGCGTCTGGCCGTGCTGGGGACAAGAGAGACATAAATGAATGGAAGGATGGATGGATGACTAACTGAATTAACCAATGAATGGGTGTTTTGGATGGGGGGATAGGCGGCCGGTAGCCTAGTGGTTAAAAGTGTTGGGCCAATAACTGAAAAGTTGCTGGTTCAAATCCCAGAGCTGACTATGTGGCAAATCTGTCGATGTGCCCTTGAGTAAGGCACCCTAATTGCTCTGGATAAGTGCGTCTGCTAGGATAGATGAATTAATGATAGTTAAATGCAACCAGGGGGGAATCTGTCCATGCTGATAGGAAAGGCACAGGTAAAATAACAAAGAAATTAGACCAGGACTTTGTATGTAAAATGAGATTGTCGAAGTTACGACTACAGAGAAATTTCCTTCTGGCAATATTTACATTTTAATTTGTCTATTTAGCGCAGACAAGATTTAAATAGACACAGACAGCCACACACAGACAAAGGCAGTGTCAGACAGAGAAACAGACTCACTATGTCTGTGGCAGTGATGTCTGCTCTGAGATGCAGCAGGCTGCTGCACACATCCAGCTGTCCACTGATGGCAGCGAGGTGGAGAGGAGTCTGCTTCGTCTGGGGGTCAAACATACACAGAGGTTCAGAACACCTTATTTCTCTTTTTGGATCAGGAGTGGACAAATAAAAGTGTTTCTTAAGAAAGAGAAAGATATGGCAAGAGACTTTGCTAGGTGTTCGATAATAACTTTACTTCCCCTGAGCACACAGATTAGCCTTGTGAAACTCGACTGACCACAACGCTCGTTATGTTTCACTTCAATATAATAGAACAGAATGTGAGCTTGTGAGATCAGGTTAAACAAGGTTACACACAGATGCCTACGAGAATATATATGACATCTGCCCCAATAATAACCAAATGTACTCTTTTATTTCCTATGACTAGGGACATGTTCTCAAGACCTCCATAGTTGAGGGGTCATTGCTCAGCTCACTGACCAGGGAGAGAGCGTCGATGCTGGCCAGGTGTGTCTCCACCAGTTGTCTGACCAGGCTGGCAGAGCCGTTCTGGGCCCCCAGGTGTAGTGGAGTGAGGCCCAGCTTGGTCTTGGCGTTCACAAAGGCCTTATGGGACAGCAGAATGTCAGAAATGTCCTCGTGGCCCCGCTCTGCTGCCAAGTGGAGAGCTGCCTTGCCGTCCTGTCAGATAAATCAGAGTTGTGTTCATTAGGCTCCAAACGGAAGGAACCAAAACAGGGAGGGACTATGTAAACTTGTCCCATAACAAACGCTAGTTTTGGTTTTGTAAGTGGAGATTTGGGTCGGCGTCCTGTAGGATACATCAGGGTTTTGTTCATTAGGGCACGCAGCACAGACATGACGATGTCATATCTTCTTTGGCTTTTATCCTGCTTGAGTCATGATGACCACATTGCAGTGACTCAGCAAAATGAATGTTTTACAGCTCAGCAGGCAGTGGCAGAGTTTAAGAGACAGAGTTAAGTTGTGGTACAGTATACTGAATTAGCCAATGGAAAAGTCTGAAACATTCCAGGGCCCTCACCTCATCAAAGACGTCCACCCTGGCGTGGTTCTGAAGCAGGATTCTAACAACCTCTGTGTGACCTCTCTCAGAAGCCAATAACAACGGGGACCAGCCGTTCTGTATGGGCCCACAGAGAGTGCCCTCTCAATAAACAATAACACATAACCAAAAGGCAGTTCATGCCACTTCGGAATTATACTCACCCACAAAATACCCATTTAACAGCAGTACCAGTTATTTTACAGCAGTAAACCAATATTTAAATATAATGAGAAACTCTCCAGTAACACCCAAGTGACATAATTCTATCAGTACCTTGGAGTGCTTGTTGACTGCCATCTGCAGGCGACTGGAGGGAACACTGTTGAGCATCTCCTGTAGGACGTCAGTGTTGCCCACTCTGGCACAGTAGTGAAAGGGAGTCTCACAGGACTACAGGACCAGCCGAGAGCAGGGAGAAACAGAATGAGACACAGATGTACCTGTACACCTCAATAACATAACACCAGAACATCTAACTACTATTCAGCTACCAAACAGAACGTGTTGTACTGTACCCCCATCTGCTGTAGTGTACAGCATTGCTTAAAGGGATCATTCACTCAAAACACATCAACTTCTATACTGAAAGTATAATCTTGTAAACTTGAAATTTTTTGGGATTGTATTGTAGCGATCCTCCATAACATGATCCATGTTCCAATTCCCACCAAGTTGTTTAACACTATCGGCACAATGCATAGGGTGTTTGTAGACAAATTAATAAAATGCTATAGCTATTGTTGACCCACAAATACAAAGATACAAATCATGATATCAGACTGTTCCTTGTGCCATACCTCTCTAGTTGCGGCAGTGATGTCTGCGTCATATTCCATCAGAATCTTGATAATGTGTACGTCTTCTCCTTCTCTGTCGACGCTCTCCTTCTGCAGCTCAGCAGCCAAGTGCAACGATGTCTCCCCTTTCTGCAGTCACACAACAATAGAAAACTGGTACATCAAAATCAAGAAATAAAGTAACATACAAAGAGGAGTTGGCCAAATTGTATGTGAAATGGAAATGGAAAATGCAAAATGGAAAAACATTTCTGTAATAGAACAATGATCACAGTAATATTTCTATAATAGAACCTCTATTCCATCATCTGGTCCTGTGTGGCTCAGTCGTTAGAGCACGGCGCTTTTTAAAAATCCCACTGGAACCACCCATATGAACATTTATGCACGCATGACTATAAGTCTCTTGTCTGTGAAATGGCATAAATGTTGATTATTATCATGAGTCTTATTCTCACCCTGTTCCCCTGGCTCACACAGCACTGGGCTTCCTCACGGCTTCTCTCACTGGTCAGATAGGTGAGAATATCCTCCACCACATGGGCATGACAGTGGCGCACAGCGACATGGAGAGGGTTCTCTCCAGCCTATGAATACAGAAACACACACATATTTCAACACACACACACATGCATGCATGCACATAAGGTGCCTTCGGAAAGTATTCAGACCCCTTGACCTTCTACATTTTGTTACGTTACAGCCTTATTCTAAAATGGATTAAATAGTTTTTTCCCCCTCATCCAATCTACATACAATACTCCATAAAAAACTGAAATATCACATTTACATAAGTATTCAGACCCTTTACTCAGTACTTTGTTGAAGCATCTTTGGCAGCAATTACAGCATTGAGTCTTCTTGGGTATGACGCTACAAGCTTGGCACACCTGTATTTGGGGAGTTTCTCCCATTCTTCTCTGTAGATTCTCTCAAGCTCTGACAGGTTGGATGGGCAGCATTGCTGCACAGCTATTTTCAGGTCTCTCCAGAGATGTTCGATCGGGTTCAAGTCCGGGTTCTGGCTGGGCCACTCAAGGACATTCAGAGACTTGTCCTGAAGCCACTCCTGCATTGCCTTCCTGTTGGAAGGTGAACCTTCGCCCCAGTCTGAGGTCCTGAGTGCTCTGGAGCAGGTTTTAATCAAGGATCTCTCTGTACTTTGCTCCGTTCATCTTTGCCTCGATTCTGACTAGTCCTTGCCGCTGAAAAACATCCCCACAGCATGATGCTGCCCCCACCATGCTTCACCGTAGGGATGGTGCCAGGTTTCTTCCAGACGTGGTGCTTGGCAAACATGGCCAAAGAGTTCAATCTTGGTTTCATCAGACCAGAGAATCTTGTTTGTCATGGTCTGAGAGTCTTTAGGTGACTTTTGGAAAACTCCAGGCGGGCTGTGTCTTTTACTGAGGAGTGGCTTCCGTCTGGCCACCCTACCATAAAGGCCTGATTGGTGGAGTGCTGCAGAGATGGTTGTTCTTCTGGAAGTTTCTCCCATCTCCACAGAGGAACTATGGAGCTCTGTCAGAGTGACCATCGGGTTCTTGGTCACCTCTCTGACCAAGGCCCTTCTCCCCTGATTGCTCAGTTTGGTGGGGTGGTCAGCTCTAGGAAGAGTCTTGGTGGTTCCACATTTCTTACATTTAAGAATGATGGAGGCCACTGTGCTCTTGGGGACATTCAATGCTGAATACATTTTTTGGTACCCTTCTCCAGATCTGTGCCTCAACATAATCCTCAACATAGTCTCAGAGCTCTACTGACAATTCCTTTGACCTCATGGCTTGGTATTTGCTCTGACATGCACTGTCAACTGTGGGACCTTATATAGACATGTGTGTGCCTTTCCAAATCCTGTCCAATCAATTTAATTTACCACAGGTGGACACCAATCGGTGTGGAAACATCTTAAGGATGATCAATGGAAACAGGATGCACCTGAGCTCAATTTCGAGTCTCATTGCAGGGTCTGTATACTTACGTAAATAAGGTATTTCTGTTTTATATTTGCAAAAAAAAACTGTTTTCTCTTTGTCATTATGGGGTATTGTGTGTAGATTGATGAGGATTTTTGGGGGATTGAATCAATTTAAGAATAAGGCTGTAACATAACAATATGTGGAAAAGGTAAAGGGGTCTGAATACTTTCCGAAGCCACTGCACATACAGTACAACCACATGAAAAAACACATACATGACCACAAAAAGGAAGTGTTTTAGACTACTGAAAGTGGGAAATAGACTCAATGTGCCATTGTTACACTGGTTAGACAGAGAAAAGTGTTTCTACTTGACCTTAGATCTCCAGGTGAGGTCTCCTCCCTCCTCTTTCAGGGCTCTCATCATCCGCAGTCCACCGTGGCGAGCAGCAACATGCATTGCCGTCTCCCCATTCTGACAGAGAGAGAGAGAGAGAGAGAGAGAGAGAGAGAGAGAGAGAGAGAGAGAGAACAGACAGGGAAGCTGGAGGTTTATGTGGAACACAATCGAATAGCCTTGCTTTCAGATTCAGATGAGCCCTCTGATCTGATAAACCCACTCATCTCTGGCCACAGTGAAGGGGGAGCTCTAACCTCCTGCTCTGCGTTGACATCAGCCCCGCTCTTCAGCAGCATCTCAGCCACCTTTTCCCCCTCCTTCACTCTGGCAGCGATGTGCAGCGGGGTCTCCTGGGCCTTCATGCAGGGGCAGAGGGAGGACAAATGGACGGTAGAGGTTAGCAGCACATGCCAACAATAGCAGTTACTATGGTACAAAAACCATATTACTTTCCACACCATTGTCAAATATACAGCACAAATGAACAAATGTTGAATTGTGTATGTTTCTAGGACATAGGTGTATGTCTCACCTTGCCTCCTTTGAGTTGGACCTGAGCCCCAAAGCCCAGTAGCATCTGCACCACGAGGGGCTTGCAGTTCTGCACAGCGATGTGTAGGCCCGTCAGGCCATCTTTAGTGGTGGTGTCCACGTGTGCCCCCTTCAGGAGAAGAGACTTCACTACAGCCGTGTGACCTTGCTTGGCTGCAGCATGGAGACACATTGCACCTGACTGTGGAGGTGTGATGCCAGAGTATGATACATCAATTATAGGTAGGGTTCATTTGATAGGATACATTAAATAACATAGTAAGAAAGGATCATATATACATAATGATGTATTCTAAATATTTGGCTATTCTCATTCAGTATCTGTACAATGCAATGCATTTGAAGATGTGATATTCAAATACAATTTTAGGCCAGTGATTTATGCTACTTTTTTAAAAAGTGCCCATTGGACACCTGGACTTCCTGTACCTTATTGGGCATGTGCAGTGGAACCCCTTTCTTCAGGAAGGTGAGGGCGGTCTCTGGGTGTCCACACTGGGAGGCTACATGCATCAGGGTGCTGCCATCCTAAGAGAAGACACTGTAATTTATACACAGTCTCTGGAAGACTGCACACTGGTTTTAGAAGGTCATACAAAGAGACGGAAACAAATGTGCTATTTTTATAATTTGAGGATCAACTGGTTGGGATTTCTAACTCTGACTTTTACATTATTCATGCTAATGACTACTACAGCTTCTATAGCCAGACACCATCACAGTAACTAATGACTACTACAGCTTCTATAGCCAGACACCATCACAGTAACTAATGGCTACTACAGCTTCTATAGCCAGACACCATCACGGTAACTAATGACTACTACAGCTTCTATAGCCAGACACCATCACAGTAAGTAATGACTACTACAGCTTCTATAGCCAGACACCATGACAGTAACTAATGACTATTACAGCTTCTATAGCCAGACACCATCACAGTAACTAATGACTACTACAGCTTCTATAGCCAGACACCATCACGGTAACTAATGACTACTACAGCTTCTATAGCCAGACACCATCACAGTAACTAATGGCTACTACAGCTTCTATAGCCAGACACCATCACAGTAACTAATGACTACTACAGCTTCTATAGCCAGACACCATCACGGTAACTAATGACTACTACAGCTTCTATAGCCAGACACCATCACAGTAACTAATGACTACTACAGCTTCTATAGCCAGACACCATCACGGTAACTAATGACTACTACAGCTTCTATAGCCAGACACCATCACAGTAACTAATGACTACTACAGCTTCTATAGCCAGACACCATCACAGTAACTATAGTACCAACCAAACACAGATGTAATGTATATCTAACAACCGCCACAGGACTCATATACTTTATTATCTTAATCATGGTTCCATATGAGATCATAGTCCTATACTGTAACTGCACATATGGCTTGTTAAGATGTAGTGGTGGTAACCTACCTTAGTTCTGGCCAACACGTTGGATTTGAACTTCTCTGTGAGGACCTCCACCACGTTGGTGTGGCCACGCTCTGCAGCGATGTGCAGAGGTGACCTGTCCATCTGGAGGTTAGAGGTCAGATAATGTGGTAAGGGGCACATGGCAAAAAACTATTGAAACGTACTGGTGGACTACAATACAATACATAATTGGGCCAGTTTCCCAGACACAGTTGAACCCTGGTCTTGGATTAAGAGGCACTTTCAATGGAAAATCTCCATTGAGCATGCTTTTGATTGTCCTGAAAAAACTTGGCCTAAAACATGGCTGAAACAATGGGATTTAGAAGATAGTTTTTTTTGTATAATACAGTTGGGCTTCTGTCCTTCCAACCCACCTTGTCAGTGACATTAGGGTTGGCCTTGCTCTGGTAGAACAGTTTCAGCAGCAGCACATCTCCCTCCCAGGCAGCTATGTGGAGAGGAGTCTGTCCTTCCTCCTGTCAGACAGGAAACAACAGATGTACAACTCTACAATAACCACACCCAAAAGCTGTGCTAGATGTTTTTACTGTCTCCATAACAATGTCTTGTCTATGAAGGTTTACCAGAACAGAATGCAGTGCAGAGAACAGTATATTAAGTTTGATTACTCATGCCTGTGACAGTCTTGTCTCCCTGTTTGCAAGGGGAAACTAATACACTGCCTACTCACATTTTGGATGTCTACATTGGCCCCGTTCTCAATGAGGACTTTGGCCATCTCCAGGTCCGTCTTTCGGCAGCAGACATGGAGAGCTGCATCTCCACTAACCTGAAGTACAGTACATCATGTTGCACAGACTCACTTTGTTGCTATGTTTCTACACAGTAGCCTGGTCCCAGATCTCTTTGTGCTGTATTGCCAACTCCTACAGTTGTTGTCATGGCAAAGAATATAGGAGTTGGCAATACAGCACAAAGAGTTCTGGGACCAGGCTACCTATCGATGTGGACACAATGGCCACTATATCCTCAGTTTCGAAGAGAAATGGTCAGCCAGATATACTCTTTCACAATGTTCTCTCTCTCCCAGGCCATCAGGTTGCTGCCATATGTAACGTGTAAAAAAAAAAATCAATTTTAATAGTGAACATAATTACATTACAATCATTGTGAGTTGTGTCATAAACACCACATGTAAATAGAAAGGCCAGACCAAGCCTGTAAACCCCTGGAGGTGGAGCCCAGAACACAATCCTCAGAAGACACACAGGTCAGTAAATCAACCAAACAAGAAATGATAAAAAACTGAAAAACACTAAAAACATATTAAACACCCTGATAAAGTGGTATGGGAGATTTGCACAGATTTTCCTTTAAAACTGGGCTCTTTTTCTGTAAGTGCTCGGTTAACCTATTATCCCATTTTCACCATGACTTACAGGGCTAGCCACAATTGGAAACATGTTTCTAGTTTGGGCTGTATTACTAAGTCATGGTTTAATATGTCACAGAGAGTACTTTAATAGTGCCATTAGAGCATGAAGGGAGGGAGGGAATCAAAAGACTGGTGTCATTTGACATAATGTTATACATACTAGACTGGTGTTATGTGACATAGTGTTATACATGCTAGACTGGTGTTATGTGACATAGTGTTATACATACTAGACTGGTGTCATTTGACATAATGTTATACATTCTAGACTGGTGTTATGTGACATAGTGTTATACATGCTAGACTGGTGTTATGTGACATAATGTAATACATGCTAGACTGGTGTTATGTGACATAGTGTTATACATGCTAGACTGGTGTTATGTGACATAGTGTTATACATGCTAGACTGGTGTTATGTGACATAATGTAATACATACTAGACTGGTGTTATGTGACATAATGTAATACATGCTAGACTGGTGTTATGTGACATAGTGTTATACATGCTAGACTGGTGTTATGTGACATAGTGTTATACATGCTAGACTGGTGTTATGTGACATAGTGTTATACATACTAGACTGGTGTTATGTGACATAATGTTATACATGCTAGACTGGTGTTATGTGACATAATGTAATACATACTAGACTGGTGTTATGTGACATAATGTAATACATACTAGACTGGTGTTATGTGACATAGTGTTATACATGCTAGACTGGTGTTGTCTGACATAATTTAATACATACTAGACTGGTGTTATGTGACATAGTGTTGTACATGCTAGACTGGTGTTATGTGACAGCGTTGTACATGCTAGACTGGTGTTATGTGACATAATGTTATACATGCTAGACTGGTGTTATGTGACATAATGGTGTTATGTGACATAATGTTTTACATGCTAGACTGGTGTTATGTGACATAATGTTATACATACTAGACTGGTGTTATGTGACATAATGTTTTACATACTAGACTGTGTTATGTGACATAATGTTATACATGTTTGGTGTATGTGACATAATGTTATACATGCTAGACTGGTGTTATGTGACATAATGTTATACATACTAGACTGGTGTTATGTGACATAATGTTTTACATGCTAGACTGGTGTTACAGTATGTGACATAATGTTATACATGCTAGACTGGTGTTATGTGACATAATGTTATACATACTAGACTGGTGTTATGTGACATAATGTAATACATACTAGACTGGTGTTATGTGACATAATGTTATACATGCTAGACTGGTGTTATGTGACATAATGTTATACATGCTAGACTGGTGTTATGTGACATAATGTTATACATGCTAGACTGGTGTTATGTGACATAATGTAATACATACTAGACTGGTGTAATGTGACATGATGTTTTACATGCTAGACTGGTGTTATGTGACATAGGGCTATAGTTGCTTGGGTGTACCCAACGCACTTCTGTACTTTGATTGGTTGTAAATTACACGATAAGTTGTACATTTTGGGCCAATGCTTATATTGGGCCAATGCTTAACCTAATATCAAATTCATTTTGATTATGTAACTGTCCATTCATTTTACCTACACAGATATCCTATCCATTTTAAAACCTTACCCTTTAATGTAATGTGTCAATAAACATGTGTCAATAATGTGTCAATAAACATTAGGTAGCTATTATTATGAATGCTATATATACAGTATAGTTCTTATTCCTAAATGAAACCATGTAACCCCAGACACCTTAGTTGGCTCTTACTGTTTTCTGAGCCCTAAGCTGAGGCTCAGCTAGAGTTCCAAGGAGCTCCCTAACGATTCCAACATTCCCGGCTTCGACGGCTAAGAGCAGTGGAATGCAGCCATCCTGGACACAGACACAAAGAGATGGAAACAATGACTGTCTGTGAGCTGCAACCCAGCGCAGTCAAGAGCCAGAAAATCTCCTCAGGGTAAAGATAATATACTGTGAAAGTCAGTGGGTGCATCTGAAATGGCACCCTATTCCCTATATAGCACACTGCTTTTGACCATGGTCCATAGGCAGGGCCCATAGGTCTCTGGTCAAAAGTAGTGCCCTATATAGGGAATAGAGTGCCACTTGAGACACACAGCCTGTGCTTAGCTTATATATACAGCACAGTCGGTTATTCCAGTCATTCGAGACCACACAGTAATACATTTGATTGGCGGATGAGGTGAGAAGTGATGGATGAGAGGGAGAAGAAGAGTGCGTCCCGCTGCGGTATCATGTGGCAGATACCCTACCTTGTCTGGTACGAGCCGGGCCTCTTTGCTGGAGAATTTGAGCAGTGTCTGGATGGTACCGAGGGATGGGGTGGCTCGGGAGGCAGCAAAGTGGAGAGGCAGCTGGTCCTTGGGCTGGTATAATGAAGAAAAGAGGACAGAATGAGGGATATGGTTGCAGGTTAGAGTTTTTTTGTCAAGGATCTTGTTCTGGAGGGAGCACTACAGAGTGGTCACTAGCTGGCACAGCCACAAAGTCATAAAATCAGATTTTAAACCTAAACCTAACCCTAACCTTAACCCTAACCTTAACCACACTGCTAACCATAATAAAATAATTTTTATTTTCATGACTTTTTACAATATAGTCAAGTTTGACTTTGCAGCTACCCCATCTAGTGGAATTTGCTCAGGTCTGCCTCCAAGGCAAGACGCATGACAATAAACGTCAACATGCGATATGGTTAGGAATATGTTTTGGTGATGTAGCCAAAATCCATGTCAAAGATGCGTCTGAGTCCAACACATTTTGTCCACTTGATTAATTATTTATCTAAACATCATCATTTTGGCATTATTTTTGATCACACTGGGGGATCATTCAGTTCGGTTCACAGTTTCTGTATTCTTGTCTGGATGGGAAACAGCTGATTATTTTGACGGCACTTTTCCCGCCACTAGTTTCCTTAGAGAGTCCAGGATTGTCAGCACCCTTGGGAACATGGGTCTGCACGATGGCTGTGAGCCAATAACAACCATGGCTATTTTCTTCCTCTGGAGATTACCACAAGCACATTTCTCTCTCTCTCTCTCTCTCTCTCCCTCTCACCCTCTCTCTCTCTCTCTCTCTCTCTCTCTCTCTCTCTCTCTCTCTCTCACACTCACTTTCACTCTCCCTCTCACCTCTCTCTCTCTCTCTCTCTCTCACTCTCTCTCACACTCACTTTCACTCTCCCTCTCTCTCTCTCTCTCTCTCTCTCTCTCTCTCTCTCTCTCTCTCTCTCTCTCTCTCTCTCTCTCTCTCTCTCTCTCTCTCGCTCCCTCTCTGTCTCTCTTACTCTCACTTAGCCAAATAATTCACAAGTAGATCACTTTATGTAAAATCATCTTTTCATGCTCTATAGTGTTGGCTGAGTTGGGCCTCTGCTTAACAGAAAATATGAATGCCTGCAGATGTTTGCAAGGGCAGACATTGCTATAAGAAACCACCTGATAGATTAGTCATCAAAACCCCACTAGACAGTTTGATCCTATTGAAGGTACCAGGCTGTCATTTGTGTCCTCTAAGCCCATAGTGGTTCCTGTCCTTCACACAGACTCTGGATGTCATAACAGGTCAGCTCGGCCAAAACTCACACAAATAATAGCAGTTTTCAGTTACCACTGAGGAGAGAAAAGGGCCAAATAAGCCAAACCACAGGCCTGTTTAGGAATGCTATCCTCCCTGGGCTGTCCTCAGCACAACGTCTGGGGAATAGGTTTGGAGGTAAAGGTAGAAGGGTCAGATGGAGAAAGGAATAGAACAGAATAAAATAAAATGTATTCAATATAGAATATAGAATAAAGAATACAAAGAGGCTTACACTGGGGCTAGAGACAACCTACCCCTCCTAGTGAGTCAGGATCTGCCTTTCTGGCCAGGAGCTTCACAATGTCTTCCTTGGAATGTGCTGCAGCTACATGCAATGCAGTCCTGCCATCCTATAGGACACAAACAGAGAGACTACATAGTCAATTCTGGCCGAACATAATATCATTATTGCAGATTGATGATTAGCTCAGACTGTGCACACACACACACCACCCTAATTTACAAATTGCACTGCATTTAAGATCCTGCCAGGTCTCAGTAAATATTATCCTTCCATTGTGCAGTCTGACTTAATGTATGATTGAAGTATGATGATCAGTCTATAATGTGATTCAGAGTTGCTCAAACGAGTGCAGATGTGGTTGCAGCCACCAATCCATCAGTCTGGGATTACAGTTTTTCTATGAGGGAAGCATTTTTTACCCATGCTGCTTTGTGGAGTAATGTATAACGTCTGTAACCTCACATTGAGGCACACCACAGAGAAAATCCTAAGGACAGTCTGCAACCCGGCCATGAGATATTTCACAAGCCACCCATCATTTTTTTTTCTTATCACATTTTTTTAAACTTCTGTCCAAATCTGAAATGGAAGTGCTCTGTTGGGGTGCAACAATTACAGAGTTGGAAAGGACTCCAATGAGGCAATGCCAACAAAAATAAGGAGAGGAGAAGCAGTGTGAAAGCTAGCTATGTGTACACTCTTACAAAAAAAGGTTCCAAAAGGGTCCTGCAGCTGTCCCCATAGGATAACCCTTTTTGGTTCCAGGTAGAACCCTTTTTGGTTCTAGGTAGAACCCTTTTTGGTTCCAGGTAGAACCCTTTTTGGTTCTAGGTAGAACTATTTTTGGTTCCATGTAAACCCTCTGTGCAAAGGGTTCTACATGGAACCCAAAAGGGTTTTACCCGGAACCAAAAAGGGTTCTTCAAAGGGTTCTCCAATGGGGACAACCAAAGAACCCTTTTCGGTTCTAGATGGCCCCTTTTCTTCTAAGAGTGTATGTATGATGATCTACAAAATACATCCTCTCTCTAACTGAAGAGACCCAGTAAAAATACTGCTTGGCTCCACATAAAAAAATACATATTGTAGCAAGCTTAGTAAAGTATTAAAGGATGTTTGGAAACACACAACTTGTCAAACAGTGTGGAGTAAATGGACAGCATGATTGATTTTCTACCAGTGCCATAATTCATATAGAGTAAATGCTTTGTTACACACCAGTGCAATGGTGAGAAGCTAAATGTTCTATATAAAGGACAGAAAGACTCAATAATTAATAAGAACTATCTTTGAACTGACAAAAATAATGGACAGAAAATGACAGGATAAAAACTAAGATTTGAGGAAGTGACACAGAGACTGTAAAAAGTAAACTGTGGGACAGCCCTTCTCTCATTAAAGAGTCTGTAACCTCACATTCCTGCTCTCCAGAGTCTACGTATTCTGACTGACACAAGTAGTCCGTCTCTCTCTCTCTCTCTCTCTCTCTCTCTCTCTGCTAATAACCGCTCTGGCTTCCTCCTCATCCATTGGCTACACAGTATTCCAGAAGCACCGCAGCGCGGGAACACGCTGGCATGTTCAGACACACACACACACACACACACACACACACACACGTTGGCATGGTCAGACGTTACATTCTGCCATCCCAACGGGATGAGACTGCCAAACCCAGAGAGAAACCCTCTCAGATCAGACGTTCTCGGCTCTGGCTCTCTGGCTCTCTGGCCTCAGACAAACGGCTCTAAATCGTTCCAGACAGGGCTGTGGGCTGTGCACATCTGCACACACTACTGCAAGGGACAAGGGATTAATGTCTCAGCACACACAGTGTTTACTGGACCGACTAGGACAAACCATTTATTAAGTCTCTGCTTACAGATGTACTATCTTAATTTGATCACTCTGTTGTCACAGAGAGCAGCAGGTAATGCAAATTGTAGGGTATTCAAGGCTTAAAGAATGTTTCTAAAGTTTGTAATTTCCAGTTTAAAAAATCCGAATTGATTTATCATATCTAAAAATGTATCAACCCCTACAAAAATGTAAATTAATTATAATGAATAATTCACATTTCCTGTTGCTGCAGGATTATTTTCCTGCTGTGTGAAACTGTTCAAATTAAGATAGCATGGTGCTCTGGTCAAGATGTCAAGATGGGTAAATGATAGTAATGTATTGCATTCCAATTGCAGAACATGTCTACCAATATATCTACCAATATATCTACCAATATATCTATCACTATATCTACCAATATGTCTATCACTATATCTATCACTATATCTACCAATATATCTACCAATATATATATATCACTATATCTACCAATATGTCTACCAATATATCTATCACTATATCTACCAATATGTCAACCAATATATCTACCAATATATCTACCAATGATAAATGTTTTAAGTGGCTTCACTAGATACAATGAAAATAAATTGCTACAGGCTTAAATCCAGACTTCTGGGGGTTTTGTGCATGGAGTGGAGAGATTGCATTTGCACACCATTAAATTCCCCCATAAGTCATAAGTCAGTAAAGGTTTCCATAGATTTTAGGTTTGAGCTGAAGTGGAAACATTAGGGCAGAACAGCAACAATAGACTACAATCATAAACTATAACACATCAAATGAAAATATGAAATGAACTGAACTAAACCCGGGAGCAAATTTATTGGAAAATACAACACTTGAGCTCATACTAAATAGAAACATGCCCGGGATTTTACAATGGAGACTATGATGCATACAGTAAACCTTTATAATGATTCATAATTTCCGATTTTTCCCTATGGTAAGCTACAGCTAATTATTTCTTGCTCGGTCAGCCATCTGGGCAGCAAAGGTCTATAAAAGAGCCTTTGATTATCTCTTATGGCTGGTTAAAGTTATGGCTACTGCCTCTGGCAGCCTGGCATAGCAAATGAGTAACCCTGAAGTCTGCAATCAGGCTAAACACAATGAATGGCCAACAATGAAACACTTGCAGATCCTGATTGACTAAGTTTATTGAGGGGTGAATTTGTTAGACCTCGTCAGTCTTAGCCTGATCCCAGATCTGTCTGTGCTATTTACCACAGGAGTCGGCAAGAGGATAAACAAAATGCTCTTTAAAAAAAACAAATAACCTAATAAAAGCATCATGTTTGTTTACTTTTTCCCACAAGAAAGAATGTGTTTTTATGCTGATTACTCAGCCTGATCCCAGATCTGTCTATGCTGTTTACCATAGGAGTTGGCAAGACAGGACGAACAAAATGCTCTTAAAAAAACAACAACAACCTGATAAAATCATCATGTATACTTTACAGGAAAAAAAGTGTTTTTCTGCTGATTACTCAGCCTGATCCCAGATCTGTCTATGTTGTTTACCATAGGAGTGGACAAGACAGCAGACAAATCTGTAATCAGGCTAAGTAATCAGCAGAAAAACCAATTCTATCTATGGGAAAAAGTCAACAGGATGCTTAAAATAAAAGCTTTAGATAAACAACAAAAGTGTGTAGCCCACATCATCCCAATTCCAAAGAGTTAATATTGCCACATAAAGCAGTATTGTATGTGGACGCTGTGGGAAGGGCAGTCTACTTTCCTAAACAAGCTTTAAAAAATTTCACTCAATAAAGGAACAATTCCCACTGTCAGTAGGTCTACAGTATTTTTAGATATTCAACTGCTTTTGTGCTCAATCTGCTTCAATGCTCAAGATTTCATAGATTTTTACTGCCTATCACAGCTGCTGTACATATGTGACATCATTTATTTTATAGTGAACATGGGGAGAAAAACACCTACTGAAATGATTAGTCTGTCTAGTTATGTCACCACTTTATGGCAGTGTGCGTTATCCATTTAATAAGGGAGTCTTCAGATATTATATCACACATTCTGGAGGTTCCTACTATCCCTGTTCCACCACGAAAATAAAATGTGTGAAAAAATGTAATTTTCCAAAAGTTTGGCTATTCATGAGGAGATACAGCACACCGAATGATTGTTTTGTCATTCTCATCATTGTGTTGTTTTGATTGTGACTCGCTGTGCCCAGCTGGGTCATAAATGCAATAGAATAGGACCCAGAAGAGATGCCTAGTGAGTGTCTCTACTGTAAAGGTCAGTGCCGCCAGTACGCCCACTCCTCTGCCAACAACCTTTAACTCAGAAGCAACCCTGATCTACCCCACAGATAGAGTTCTAATAGCAATACCACCAATTCTATTCCTATGATCTACCCCTATTACCCACAAGTCCTCTGCACTACTCTTGTGTCCAGTTAGAATGAGAATAGTGGTGCATACTTACATAGTTGTTTCTTAATATGTAGCCTGAAAATAGACATTGTAGTCATCCTGTAATTTTACAATGAGTTTATCAAGGTGTTACGGTATATGCGTACAGCAGTCGGATTGCTGCTCTTGGATCAGTCCATCATCATCATCATCATCCTCATCCTCATTAACACTTTCCAGTTTGAGTAATTTCTTACCTTTGTCCTTTCACTAGGGCTGCCTCCTAACTCCAGTAGTCTGTCTACTGCAGACAGGCGGTTCTCCCTCACAGCAATCATCAGGAGACTCAAGCCAGACTCCTGGAAGAGAGAAGAATCAACCATATCTATCTCATTAGCTGACTCAATAGTATCAAATAGCTATCCACCAACATTTCATAATTGTAATAAATTATTGGATATGCTTGAAATAAAAATGTTGCATATATTCTTTCTCCTCAAAAATTATGTTGGCAAATTATGCTGGTTTTAAGATACTAATAATCATATATTTCTTTATAGCCCACAAATATGTGTAGGCTATAAATGTGTATATATATATATATATATATATATATATATATATATTAATAGCCCAAATATATTTGATTAACATTAAGCTAATTTGATGTATTCATTGACTTTACTGAAGTCCCACCCTGCATTACATATCATACTAATGCACATCATGATAATAAACCGGTAAAAAAAAAACAGTTTAGATTAAAAAACAACCACAACCATTTTACCTCATCGATCACGGTTAGTTCTGGGTCTCCCTTGTCCAACCCTTTGATTGTCTGCTCGAGCGCAATCCATTCACCCTTCAGAGACAGCTGCAAGAGTCGCTGGCTGGACCCAGAGTTGACTGAAGATGTCTCAGACATATTTTACATAGGCTACCATTCGTTTTTTAAATGCACAATTTACACTAGTACATCTAATGATAATATAGTTGTTTCTTATTGCGCGTGGCTAAAAGCTATGTCCTCGTGGCAGGTGTAATTCGAAAGTAGCATTCTGATTGTAGAATTGGTGCTTCAAGTTTCCCCGTCTTTGTATGAGGTAGAATAACCAGCATTCCGTTAACTCCAACATGGGAAAATCCACCGCCCCTATCCACCACTAGTTAAACTTTTATAACTCCGCCTTTGTGCTCTTGTTACCTTGGATTCGTCTGTAGGCTAGCCAAGACCCCCACTTTTCCCTCTATTTTGTAGGCTAAACATGATGATAATGACCATAGAGCTCTGATAGGCCTACGCGCTTTAGTAAACTCATTTTGGTAGTTTACTGTTCCTCCTCCATCTCATCATCCTGTGTCTGTCTGTGTGTGTTTGTGTTTGTAGAACACATACTTAGCCTTCATCTGTGATTAGAAGAATACATAATTTGTTTTATTTCATGGCTAATAAAAAACACAATAAGCATTGTTTATTCAGAGGTTAGCAGGATTTTTTTTGGGGGTGACACAGTGTTACAATGTTGCAATAATCTTTGTAGAAATTGGCATGATGTTACTTACAGTCATTGAGCTATATTATAATGTTACAATGTTGCAGATCATCATCAGCTATCCAAGCCAAAGCTTTGTGTTACCATGGTAACTGATATGCGTCAACAATTAAGTCCTACGTGAAACGCGTTGCGTTTCATAGCAACTCAAAAATAGCAGAAGGGGAGACAGCGATCAAGGGCATTGTTCATATTGCTGGAGATAGACAGTGGGCCTGGACGGCATACTTTATTACCAGTAGCATTTAGGGGTTTCTGACGTTTCTTTTCATATAAGACGCTTTTCTTTTTTGTCGTTTGGCTAGGAGGAACTAATGACCATTATTTTGTGCCACACGGAACTTGAAGTTGAGACAAAATATCAATCAAGTAAACTAAAGTAACGTTACAAGTAACAACAGATGTGGATGAGACGGTGTTATAAACGCGCAAATGTTTAAAAACACCTTTCAAAGTGGATTCCTATCTATCTTGTATAGCATTGGGAGCAAACCTCTTCAGATATGGGATAAAAAGGTAAGCAGCGACTTACACAAGCCTACGCATAAATTAGCTTGCTAACTAGCAAGTTTGACATCGGCTTGCTAGCTAGGTAGCTAAATAGCAGGGCTTGGTATGGTGCTAAGCTCCAGGGAGCAAGCAACTAACGTTAGCCATCTGACTAACCAGCTTACTCATGACAATGGCAATAGAAACCTAGAAGCTAGTTTGCTAACGTTAGCTGGTTTTGTGTTCCTCAAACTGTCCTGTGTTTAGCTAGCACTAGGGCATATTGTGTTAGCTCAAATTTGACAGCGATGTTACAGTATTGTCATTGTACTGTCTTATTCAAGGCTTAGCTAGCAAGCTAATTAACGTTTGGTTTATTAGCTTGGTTAGATATCCATTAGTTCTCCAGCTTCCCTTATCTTCCTGGGTTCACATTTAATACTCACACGCATTTCTTAAAAGTAGTAACATTAGCTAGTACAAGCTAGCTAACCCATTACAAACGGTTGCTTGTGCTGTTACAGGTCAGGAACGGCCACATAAAGCGGATTACAGACAACGACATTCAGTCGCTGGTGCTTGAAGTGGAGGGAACAAATGTCAGGTAAGCTTGTTCCATCTTCAAAGCCCGTTTTGGCAGGTCTGCTGTTTGTGCATCTCTTCTTCAGTCAACTACATCCAACCATGTGTCCTTAAATTCAACAGCACAACCTACATCACTTGTCCGGCAGACCCAAAGAAGACACTTGGCATCAAACTCCCGTTCTTAGTTATGATCATTAAGAATTTGAAGAAGTATTTCACCTTTGAAGTCCAGGTAGGTTATCATCCAAGTCAACAATCAGAGCCATTGCATCTGTACAATCATGAAAGCTGTGCTTTACTGTATTATAATTATTTTAATCAAGTCCTCGTAGGTTTCCGTTAGCAGGTAATAGACTTCTTTTGTCCGATGCTATTTTTTGTTGAAAAGCGATAAATAAAATTTGCTGCTGGTCAATTGTCCAGGAGAATAAGAAAAAATCCCATTGCAAAATAATCATTTTTTAGCTTATTCATTATGTAAATACCAGTCGATATAAATACATTTGACTGGTCATGCTTATCAGTCTATAGATTAATTTGCATAATTTTGTGGAATTAAATCGGCGGGTGTGTACAGTATATTTGTATGTATCTTATTTATCACACGCTTACAGCATACAGGTATAGCGCCTTTGAGTGGAAAATATGTCAGATATTGCAAGAGCTACTGCTGAAGCATCCTTGTGGTGCTTTCAAGACAACTGGGAACTCTGGAAAATACGAGTTCAAATAATGATGTCAGTGATCTTCAGGTCGGAAAGTCGGTGCTCTAGGCCCAAGTTCCTGAGTTGGAATTCCGAGTTAGATGACCGTTTAAAACTATTTTTCCCATTCTGAGCCCCCCCCCCATCACACACCACTTTGTAAGGAGCTGGTGGCAGTATGCATTTTGAAAACATATACTTAATTGTTTGAAACCTGAAAGTTTTAATACAATCCCAGGTGCTGGATGACAAGAATGTGAGGCGGCGGTTCCGGGCCAGTAACTACCAGAGCACCACTCGGGTGAAGCCCTTCATCTGTACCATGCCTATGAGGCTGGACGATGGCTGGAACCAGATCCAGTTTAACCTGTCTGACTTTACACGGCGGGCCTACGGCACCAACTACATTGAGACACTCCGCGTACAGGTCAGTCAGAAAGGCTCATGGACCAGGGTAGGGTCATGGTCCAAGATGCAATATACGGATCTTTTACCTAGTCTGGTCCCAGATCTTCGTGCTGCCTTGCCGACTCTTATGGTCATTGCCATGGCAAGTTTGGTGACCATAGGAGTTGGCGAGACAGCACACGCATATCTGGGACCAGGCTAGCTCTTACATCAAATGTGTGTGGAGGAATAATAAGATACTGAACTCATTGTTACTGTAATACACACTTTAAAAATAATGGGGTGTCAAACTGATTTTGGTGATTTGTTAATGAGCTTGATAGTCAAATGGTAGAAATGTAGGTCCATTATCACTTCTACAATGTTTCTATTTGGTGTTAGTCATTTTAATGTATTTTGAGTTCTCTCCCCCATGCTTTAAAATATTAGTTAGGGTATTTTCTGGACAAGATTAGATATTGCAATACCTTGCCTGTGTTTTTGTTCCAGATCCATGCAAACTGCCGCATACGGAGAGTGTACTTCTCTGACAGACTGTACTCGGAAGATGAGCTCCCTGCAGAGTTCAAACTTTATCTACCCGTACAGAACAAAGCAAAGGTGAGTGCAAATAATGTCCATGCCAGTTGTCATGTAGGACTACAGCTCAGACTGGGTTTCTCCCTAATGGCACCCTATTCCTTTTATAGTGCACTACTTTTGACCAAGGCCCATAGAGCAAAAGTAGTGCACTTTTATATAGGGTGCCAGTTGGAATGTAAACACTGTCTCGTATGCATCTCAAAGAATGAGCAAGATCAAAGTACAATATCTGTTGCAGTTCTTGTAGCTAATCGACACGTTTCTTTGCAGCAGTAAGGCAGCTGAATCGATTCTCCTCCCCCATTCCAGATGTGAATTTTATTTGCAGATAGTCTACATTTGTTTTAATGTTTTTGCTTTGAAGTATTTTGGAACCATGTGATTGTTTTCTCTGCACAATAAACATTTTGTAATTCTGAGTAAACCCTCAATGATTGTGCAACAAATGTATCATTAACAAGCACTGGTCAGTGTAAGCTCATGGTTATTACATACAAGACAACAGCCAGGTTCCAGTTCCACAGGCAGGATTTTATTTAACTTGTGCAGTGACAGCAGTTGTACTGTATCTAATGTTACAAAACTCTTAGCACAGAGAACATGAAAGAAACATAACAAAACACATGCCATGTTCTGGAACAGTCTCCCAAGTGATAGGAGCCGCATGGAAAGCAACCTGCCCTCACCTACTTAGCCAATCTGTCACGCTAGATGGGACTTAATAGATTACAGATCTGAAGTTGAATTACAATATTTAGCAAAATGTCACATTTTGTTGAGGGGAGGCTTTAAAAATACCTATTACCTGCCCATCAAACACACTTGGGTTGAAATTGTAAATTAAAATCATGCCAAGTTAAAACGGAATGTGAGGATAGAAGCATTATTTCTTACAACTGTCCTGAATGAAAATAACATGTACAAAAACAAGTCACGCAATATTTATTTCCTACAACACATAATAGAAGCTGGAATAAAAATACTAAGCACTTTGGAGTAAGTAAAACAAGTGAAATACAGGCTCGATTTGGTTTGTGGCTCATGTAGAGATGTCGGGCACGAGTAGGATATTTGCTGAAGAAAAGCATGTCATTGAAACCATGAAGTGTTGAGTGGGCTAAACTAGATGACGGTTTAAGTAGATGAGTGACAAAGGTTCATTGAAGTGCAAATATAAATGCATACTGTGTTTACTGTTTGGATCACCATTTATTTTTAATGGGATGTCAATATTGGCAAATAAAACACCCAACTTATTGACCATGTTTCTTTAGCAGATACATTCAAAGAGCACTAATTTCTTTGAAAACACCATGCATTTTTGTGCAAACAGATTAAAAAAGGTATAATTCACCCAAACACTTGACTGGTTATTACTGCAGCCACATGAAATAACAACTTAATACTCAAAGGCATGACAAACAGCATATCGATAGGTGTACAGTACCAGTCAAAAGTTTGGACACCTACTCATTTCAGGGTTTTTATTTATACTATTTTCTACATGGTTGAATAATGGTGAAGACCTCAAAACTATGGAATAATGTAGTAACCCAAAAAGTGTTACTATATTTGAATTATGTTATGAGATTCTTCAAAGTGCCTTGCACACTTGGCATTCTCTCAACCAGCTTCATGAGGTAGTCACCTGGAATGCATTTCAATTAACAGGTGTGCATGATTAAAAGTTAAAGATATTCTGCAAAGAAACCACACCAATAAGAAGAGGCTTGCTTGGGCCAAGAAACACAAGCAACGGACATTAGACCGGTGGAATTCTCAAATTTGGACTTTAGTTCCACCCGCTGTGTCTTTGTGAGAAGCAGAGTGGGTGAACGGATGGTCTCCGCAAGTGTGGTTCCCACCATGAAGCATGGAGGTGATGGTGCTTTGCTGGTGACACAGTCTGATTTATTTAGAATTCAAGGCACACTTAACCAGCATTCTGCAGCGATATACCATCCAATCTGATTTGCACTTAGTGGGACTATCATTTTTTCAACAGGACAATGACCTAACACACCTCCAGGCTGTGTAAGGGCTATTTGACCAAGGAGAATGGAGTGCTTCATCAGATGACCTGGCCTCCACAATCACCCGACCTCAACCCAATTGGGAGTTTGGGATGAGTTGGACAGGAGAGAAGAAAAAGCAGCCAACAAGTGCTCAGCATATGTGGGAGCTCCTTCAAGACTGTTGGAAAAGCATTCCAGGTGAAGCTGGTTGAGAGAATGCCAAGAGTGTGCAAAGCTGTCAAAGGCAAAAAGTGGCTACTTTGAAGAATCTCAAATATTTTGATTTGTTTAACACTTTTCTGGTTACTCCATGATTCTATGTGTTATTAGTTTTGATGTCTTCACTAATATTCTACAATGTAGAAAATAGTAAAAAGAAAAGAAAAACCCTTGAATGAGTAGGGTGAGTGTCCAAACTTTTGACAGGTACTGTAGAGTTTTTTGCATTGATCTTCATAGTTGTAGACTATTAAAGTAAGAAACAGAGAAAAGGCATTCAAATGTTCTCTAGCTTTGGCAGGGTAGTGTTTCACAACAATTGCACATGACTGGACTAGAGCCAAGTGTCTCTGTAGTGTATCAGTGCATTCGAGAAACTGAAGGCCAAAAACTTTTTGTAGTACATTCTTACTAATCAGTTGAGCTTCATATAAAACATTTCCCTTTCAAAATAATTTTTTTTCCTTATTTAGCAGAATATATTGCTCCACTGCTTGCGGCCAACTGCTCATGATTGTGACACGTAATGTAATACGTAGAAGTCGTGGACGTACATCAGTACGGCGATGGGCTGGCCAATGATGAGCGAGATCCAGACTGCCGCATTACCATAGTTACCTCTCAGGAAGCGGCCGACGAACCAGGCGAGTGGAATCTGAAAGAAAAGTTGAGGCAATCATTGAAAAATCTAAAACCACTTACTTTAAAATGTGCGTATAACCATTAACAGAGGACCATGTTGTCAAACCCACTGTTTGATTATAAAAATACATTTTGTTTTTAGAAGAAATGGGTTTCTGACCTGAGACATCATGCCCATGAACGCCCACAGTCGGAACATTTTCAGAGGAACGCTCACCAAGTACTGAAATGAGAGAAGAAGATTATCAAATCGATGCAGCCTTTAAAACACTGACACGTACACCATCAGATTAAGTCAAGTGTGAAACTTGCCATGTTGGAGAGGATCAAAACCATAATGGGTTTTGTAAATTGTGACTGACTGATCTAAAAAATAATATTAACAAATTCTTATTTACAATGACGGTCTACCCCGGCCAAATCCAGACCAATTGTGCGCCGCCCTATGGGACTCCCAATCAAGGCCAGATGTGATACAGCCTGGATTTTAACCAGGGACTGTAGTGACACCTCTTGCACTGAGATGTAGTGCCTTAGACCACTGCACCAATTGGGAGCCCAAGTGGCTCTAAGTAGTTATTTATGTAGATCAGTCAGTCGGCTGCAATGTCGAACACGCCCAGAGTGTTAGATGGCAACACAAATCTCAGCCACCCACACAAACCTCGTGAAAGAAGGCGGAGACCAGGAAGATGGCTGTCTGAGCAACCCACTTATTCACACCTCTCCCCATGAGAGGCTTGTAAAAGTGGCTGTGGAGTACAAGAGAAGAAAATTAATTATTTATTAGTTGGGAACTGTAGACAATAACCAAGAGCGTTGTTTATAGCCATCTTAAAAACAACTGCTATAATGTCGCAGAACTTACTGTAGACAACTCACAACACATGTTCACAACACACAAAGTCAGTGCTGTAGGAGGTGGTATTGTTCCAATCACAATGTTTATTTCTTAAACTCCTACTCACCGGAGGCACCACTTGTGCACAGGAATGTTCCAGTTAGACCAGAAATAAGTGACCGTCTCAGAGTTCCTGCAAAACAACAAGTGACTCGGTCAGAAACAAAGTTGCAGTTCATTATCTAGTCACTACTGTACATGACATGGAGGGAAAGGAGGCGCAGGGCAGCCTCATTCTTGAAGGAAAAAAATCCTTTATTTAGAAGACTTTAACTAAGCTACTTTACCATTACATCTAGCACTACATGTCATCCAAACAGATGGCACATTTCACATGGTATCACTGCACAAATAACGCAAGGCTAACACAATTGTCATCCACTTACCACCAGTCCTGGTAAAACTCCCTGTCGCCAAACCGCATCAGCTCAGCTACGAAGTTCATGGAAGAGTGGAAAAACCAATAGAAAAAGATGAGCCAGATTAAATGATTGGGAACCTGTTGGGGTAGAGGGGAGAGGGAAAGCCTTGTGCCATTAGACAGTCTGGACATCGGAAAAGTATTCAGACCTTCACAATACAGCCTTATTCTAAAATGGATTAAACGTTTTATTATCTGCAATCTATACACAATACCCCATAATGACAAAGCTAAAACAGGTTTATACATTAGCAAATTTATTACAAATAAAAAAAACTGAAATACCTTATTTACATAAGTAGTTAGACCCTTTCCTAGGAGACTTGAAATTGAGCTCCGGTGCATTCTGTTTCCACTGATCATCCTTGAGATGTTTCTACAAGCTGATTGGAATCCACCGGTGGTAAATTCAATGGATTGGGCATGATTTGGAAGGACACGCACACCTGTCTATATAAAAAGGTCCCACAGCTGACAGTGCATGTCAGATCAAAAACCAAGCCATGAAGTCGAAGGAATTGTCCGTAGAGCTCCGAGACAGGATTGTGTCGAGGCACAGATCTGGGGAAGGGTACCAAAATATTTCTGCAGCATTGAAGGTCCAAGAACAGTGGCCTCCATCATTCATAAATGGAAGAAGTTTGGAACCACCAAGACTCTTCTTAGAGCTGGCCACCCTGCCAAACTGAGCAATCGGGGGAGAATGCCAAGCGTTACATCTGGAGGAAACCTGGCACCATCCCATTGGTGTAAAATACTACTTAAGTAGTTTTGCGTATTTATATTTGACAACTTAATTCACTACATTCCAAAAGAAAATGTACTTTTTACTCCATACATTTTCCTTGACACCCAAAAGTACCCATTACATTTTGAATGCTTAGCAGGACAGGAAAATTTTTCAATTCACACTTATCAAGAGAACATTCCTGCTCATCTCTACTGCCTCTGATCTGGCAGACTCGCTACACACAAATGCATTGTTTGTAAATGCCTGAGTGTTTATTTTTAATTTTTAAATGGATAGCCAGGGGGATACCCTAGCTAGCCATAAAAAAAAGAAAAGAAAATGGTGCTGGCTGGTTTGCTTAATATAAGATATACTTTTACTTTTGATACTTAAGTATATTTAAAACCAAATACTTTTAGACTTTTACTTGAGTCATTTTCTATTAAGCCATCTTTACTCTTACTCAAGTATGACAATTGGGTTCTTTGTCCAAACATTGCACCGTCTGTACGGTGAAGCATGGTGATGACAGCATCATGCTGTGGGGATGTTTTTTAGCAGCAGGGACTGGGAGACTAGTCAGGCTCAAGGGAAAAATGAACAGAGCAAAGTACAGAGATCCTTGATGAAAACCTGCTCCAGAGCACTCAGGAACTCAGACTGTGGGCAAAGGTTGACCTTCCAACAGGACAACGACCCTAAGCAAGCATCCAAGACAGCGCAGGAGTGCCTTCGGGACAAGTCTCTGAATGACCTTGAGTAGTCCAGCCAGAGCCCGGACTTGAACCTGATCAACATCTCTGGAGAGACCTGAAAATGGATGTGCTGCAACACTCCCCATCCAACCTGACAGAGCTTGAGGACCTGCAGAGAATGGGAGAAACTCCCCAAATACAGGTGTGCCAAGCTTGTAGCGTCATACCAAAATAATACTTAAGGCTGTTAAATCGCTAGCAAAGGCACAACAAAGTACTGAGTAAGGAAAGGGTCTGAATACTTATGTAAATGTGCTTTTTTTTCATGTACATATAAATTAGAAAAAATGTCTGAACTTGTTTTTCCTTTATTATGGGGTATTGTGTGTAGATTGAAGGGGAAGGGGGGGGACTATTTAATCCATTTTAGAATAAGGCTGTAACAAAATGTGGGAAAAGTGAAAGGGTGAATACTTTCCAAATGCACTCCCTCTACACCTTTAATTATAGGGCCAGTTTCCAAAACACAAATGAAGCCTGGTCTTGGACTAAGAAACACTGATGCAGTATGTACATAGTGTAAAAACACCCCATTAGGAACACCTTCCTAATATTGAGTTGCACATAGGAAGCTGTTCAGCATAAAATTCCACCAGCAGCGTTGCAGTTCTTGACACACTCAAACCAGTGCACCTGGATACTACTGCCCTACCCCATTCAAAGGCACTTAAATGGTTTCTTGCCCATTCACTCTCTGAATGGCACATACACAATCCATAGCTGTGTTCGAATACCCATACTGTATACTACATACTTAATGAGTATAAACACACTACTTACTAATGAGTTCATTTTAATATACTGTAAACAAACTATCGTTTCAGTTAAGCTTACTAGAGCTCCGCATGTCTACAGGAAGTTGCTGTTGCTATGCAACCTCTTGCTAGCTTGTTAGCATAACAAAATGTCTAACTAAACAATTGACGATTTCGGGTGTTTGTAAATTCAATCTGGAGTGCCAGAGTGTGCTCGTAAATCCAGAGCAATCAGCTGGTGCGAGCGTTTCGCTCCTGGAGCGTTCAGAGCACATACGCTCTGGCCGAGGAGTAGGGTTGATCCGAGCATTCAAGCACCCAACCTAACTGGCTAACGATGGCTAGCTACTTCCAGACACAAATGAGAGAACGCCTCACTGACCATTTTACTCGCCCTAGCAGAGCTGGTTAAGCAGTGTTCATGTTATCCAGATCGTTGGTGACTAACTGTGTTGCTGGCAACAATTTAACTACGCTCTTTTTTGCAGACCTTTACAGACACCAGCCATATTCAATGGACGTTGAGCATTGGTATATTCATCAGTTAGATTGCTCTGAAATCTGAGTCAAATTTATTTATAAAGCCCTTTTTACATCAGCCGAGGTCACGAAATGCTATACAGAAACTCAGCCTAAACGTTAGATTGCCAGAACTAACAATGCCCATTGAAACGCACAACTATACCACTTAGCTAACATACCGGTACATACTGCCTTAATTTTGCCGGACCCCAGGAAGAGACGATGGGGATCCAAAATAAATACAAATACTGCTGAAATGCTTTGCGGTTCGTAAGGATAGCGTAGCTAACACATTGTCACCCAACATAACTTATCCTAAAAAGTCATTACATTGCTCAACATTTTCTTAGCATTTGTCATAGGTGAAGCAATGAATGTGTCCGCTCTGCGGACTTTAGCCGCATATTTTCCGCGATTGTCATCAACTCTGAAAACGTGAAACCACGCCCATTTCTGAAGAACTGCATTATGGGCCCTAAAAGCAAATAGTGGATAGCGTCTCAAACTCAAGACAGCCACACCCTCGTCTACTTACCCTTGCCTTATGCACTTGGGGGAATCCCCGCGATGGTCGTCGGAACAAACGATTAGCCAAGCAAGGGAAGTTCGCAACATAAGCCCCTCAGCCGTTGTTTTTTATCGAGTTTGCCTGTGCAAAATGATGTTCACTTCGGGGCCTGAAACCCCCCCATAATTAAATTCCGATTATTGTACATCCGCTAAATCCGGCAAAATGTAAAACCTTGGCTGCATTCCAAACACTTAAGACATCCTCAGCCCTCAAATTAAGTGGACACTTCTGAGGAGTGTCATGAGGGAGGAAGGAATTAACTTTAAATGGACCGCCCTTCACCGGAAATTTGCCAATCCCGTGATAAGCGTTTCCAGCCACCAGTAGCTTGTGGGTGCTTTATATGCTCTACAGTCAATTATGATTGCATGTCTACTTATATTTATACTTACCATAGGGTTAAATTCTCGGGCCGACTCTTCTCTGTATATATCAACGATGTCGCTCTTGCCGTGGGTGATTCCCTGATCCACCTCTACGCGACACCATTCTGTATACATCTGGCCCTTCATTGGACACTTAACTAACCTCCAAACGAGCTTCAATGCCATACAACACTCCTTCCGTGGCCTCCAACTGCTCTTAAACACTAGTAAAACCAAATGCATGCTTTTCAACCGTTCGCTGCCCGCACCCGCCCACCTGTCGAGCATCACTACTCTGGACGGTTCTGACGTAGAATATGTAGACAATTACAAATACCTAGGTGTCTGGCTAGACTGTAAACTCTCCTTCCAGACTCACATTAAAAATCTCCAATCCAAAATTAAAAAAAAGCCTTGCTGGAGACATATTTCCCTCACTAACTTTAAACATCAGATATCTGAGCAGCTAACCTATCGGGGCAGCTGTACATAGCCCATCTGTAAATAACCCACCCAAGCTACCTACCTCATCCCCAGATTGTTTTTATTTACTTTTCTGCTCTTTTGCACATCAGTATTTCTACTTGCACATCATCTGCTCATCTTTCCCTCCAGTGTTAATTTGCTAAACTGTAATTACTTCGCTACTATGGCCTATCCTCACGCCATTAGCACACACTGTATATAGACTATTTTTTCCCCTATTGTGTTATTGATTGTACGCTTGTTTATTCCATGTGTAACTCTGTATTGTTGTTTGTGTCGCACTGCTTTGCTTTATCTTGGCCAGGTCGCAGTTGTAAATGAGAACTTGTTCTCAACTACCTTACCTGGTTAAATAAAAATAAATTAACTATTAATATGCCTACTGTATGATAGCTAACAAATTAGATAACGTTAGTCTGCCTAGCTACTTCTGAAGGAAAATGTTTTATTTCTACAATTTCCAAAAGCAATCAAACAAAAACATTAGCTTTATTTATTTATTAGCTTTTTATCATCACAAATTGAATTATGGGGTGTTTCAGGCCCCGAAGTGAACATAATTGTACACTCACAAACAAGGGCAGAGGGGCTTACATTGCAAACTTCCCTTGCTTGGCTAATCATTTGGACCAATGACAAATATGGCCGCGGGGATTCCCCCAAGGGCATAAGGCCAGGTTAAGTGGACGAGGGTGTGTCTTTTATGACTGAAACGCAGCCCTCAACATCAATATGGAGAAGTTAACATACAAGTATAAGTAAAAACAAATGTAAATAAGTTAGAAATTGTGGTATTAATGCACATGACGGCACAAACACTTCGTAAAAGTAATGTTTTTGTTTGGTTAGCTTTTGGATATTGCATAAACAAAACATTTGACTTCTTCAGATGTTCCAGCTAGGCAGGCTAATGTTAGTTAGCTCATTCAATTTGCTATCATACAGTAGGCAAATATTAATAATTATACAATTAATATAAGTAGACACGCAATCATAATTGACAGTAGTGCATATATAAGCACCCACAAGCTACGGGTGGCTCAAAACAACCATTGCGGGATGACAAAAAAAGAATCCTTCCTGCCTCCCTCGCCCCTTGCCCTGCAGGTGTATACTCGTCAGACGTCATGATATGTCACCAGAAGTGTTCACTTCATTTGAGGGTTGAGGGTGTGTCTTGTGTTTGGAATGCTGCCTTCATATTTTGGAGAATTTAGTACGACATCCAGAAACTTCTGGCATACTAACTCTATCCATACAATATACTCAATTCAAGTCACAAATAGTGTGGTTAGTAGGAGAATTCAAACACAGCTCATGTCTCAAGATCCTTTTTTAACCTCTCCCCCTTCATCTATACTGATTGAAGTGGATTTAACATGTGACCTCAATAAGGGACCAGCCTTCACCTGGTCAGTATGATGGAAAGAGCAGGTGTTCCCAATGTTTTGTACACTCAGTGTATATTGAGAAAGTATTTTCAGTCCTGGACTTGGCTTTGTCTGGGAAAATGGCTCATGACGTATATATGTATGGTGAACCAACGTATCTTTTCAATGGGAAAATATGACAAATGTGAAACATGATAGAAATTAAACAGATTATGTGTTAGGTTTGTATGGAGACATGGGTTTAGGTTTGTATGGAGACATGGGTTTAGGTTTGTATGGAGACATGGGTTTAGGGAATGTCTTTATTTACACTCACAGCCAGTTTCAGCATGCGCTCGATCATTCTGGAAAAGTCCATATCCTGTCATGGGGGGGGTAAATGAAACAAAGTCACCCTTAAGCACAGAGAAATGGAGAAGTCCAATAGACAACAGTCTAACAGACGGAAGACGTTAATATTTACCTGGAATGGTTTCATGGAGTTCTGAATAGTCGGCACCATCCACTGAAAGAAACATGGTTAAAGGTTTTTGTGAGACATGGTTAAGGTAGACTCAGCGATATGATGCAGATGTAAAAAGTATAGTGGGTCAAAATCTGCAACAACTAAGAATTGGAGCGTGAGGCTCAACTTCTCTGTTTTGGTCCTGTGGCTACCACGTAAGAGAACCCATACACAGTAACAGCATCTGCAGATGTGCGAGTCTTGCATCGCAATATCGCTGCTGCTGCTCTTGCAATGTCATTTCACTGACTAACTATCTTGTTCATTGATAATAAAGCCACCCATTAATCAAAATGTACTTGTTTGATGAGTGAAAATAAACCAAATACTAACCAAGGTAATAATAATGAACATACCTGTTGTACCAATCCAATCTGTAACTGTATGAAGAACAGCTGGAAAAGATTTCAGATCACCTTTTAGATTTTAAAATGCATTTACATATACAGTATGTTGTCATGAGGGTAGTGTATATTATTTAGGGTGCATGCAAATTGCACATTCCCAGGTCTCTCCGTTTTCATTATGTGATCTTTGACCTCACCATCTCAAAGAGTCTCCTGAGCAGGAAGCTCTTGCGTATCCGTGGTGACCGGGGGAAGTTCAGCTCATAGCAGAGAGTTGGGGCAAACACAAAGTAATATATATCTATGGAGGGTGGACAGTAAAAATACAATTAAATTGTACATCTTTTGAAATAAGAATTTTGTGCAGAAATGTATAATCTGTATGGATTTAATTTAATTGTAAACAGCTACTAGTCATGCTCATTATGGTCAATATCTCTTTCTGTTCTGACCTCTGTGTGTGAGATTCCCAGGGTAGGACACATGAGTGTGTACAGCTGACCCATTTGACTGGGCGAATGATGGACCTATGGGTACACAAAACGTGTGGATGTACAAGACAGATTATTTCTGACAGCAGTACTTCTGAACAACCAGTAGATGGAGATGGCAGCACAGTAACGTTTCAGAAAGTGGGATGTTGCCGCAAGAGGGTGCATTTATTCATATGTGCGCGTTCTCGTATTTATTCAGGGGGCAAAAGATGCATATTTAAACAAACGCCGAAAGCTTTTCGCAGTAAACAGCCCAGCCAAAGACAGGTCACAGAAGTTACTCATACAGCAATTGGTCATACAGCTCATTAAATACCTGTATATTTCTCCTCACGTCACACACATTTTTAGGGAGGTCAGAGTAATTTGGACAGCCAATCAGATCTCGGGCAGCATCTGTGTTACTGAGAGGGCGCAAATGACGAGAAGACCCATAGTTGTGCGTGTATGTGTCAACATGCTAATTTGGAGATGCTAACCAGTTGACATTATTACACCAGCACTGGAGAAAAGATCAAATACAATCAACCAGGATGGACAATATTGATATTTTTTCTCAGGAGGGTGTACAAAGATGGCAGCCGTAGCACTTTATTTTAGTTGCGGCCATTGATACACTGAACAAAAAATATAAAAATATATATTTAAAAAAACAAATCACAACATGCAGTTCATAAGGAAAATCTGCCAATTGAAATAAATTCATTAGGCTGCAGTTAAAGAACCTGGTGAGGACGACGAGCACGCAGATGAATTCTCCTGTGACGGTTTCTGACAGTTTGTGCAGATATTCTTTGGTTGTGCATACCCAGATTCATAAGCTGTCCGGGTGGCTGGTCTCATTTGGCAGTTGGAAGTACTGCCAAATGATAAAATTACGTTGAGGCGGCTTATGGTAGAGAAATGAATATTCAATTCTCTGGCAACAGCTCTGGTGAACATTCCTGCAGTCAGCACGCTCCCTCAACTTCAGACATCAGTGGCATTGTGTTATGTGACAAAACTGCACATTTTAGAGTGGCCTTTTATTGTACCCAGCACAAGGTGGACCTGTGTAATGATCACGCTGTTTGATCAGTTTCTTGATATGGTCAGGTGGATGGATTATCTTGGCAATGGAGAAATGCTCACTAACAGGGATGTAAACAAATTTGTGCACAGAATGAGAGACAAGCTTTTTCTAAATATGGATATTTTATTTCAGCTCATGAAACCAACACTTTACATATTGTGTTCAGTATACTTTCTTTGTACCATTTGCCATTTGTACTTTCCTCATTCGATTATGCACGCAGGTACACACAAACAGAAGTGTGAAGGGGCACCTGGTCAGGAGTACTCACATGAATGGGAGCGGGTCAGGGTGCGGGCTTTGGTATGCCTAATCTCTCTGCACCACATATTTACATCCTTATACGAGTACAACTTCATGAAGAGGATGGTATAGACACACAGGGCAAAGGCTCCACCCACTACACAAGACAAAATAGATATCAAGTTTTACAATACTACACTATTTTAGAAGTGGACAAATCCCCTGAGGGGCATTTAGTATTTTTGATAAGGTCAAGGAGTAAATATACTGTTACTCACAGATAAACATTAGGCCTATGTATATGGCCATGCAGTGTAAGCGTGTGTGTGAGATCATGATCAGGCCATCTCACCTGGGGTAATGGAGGTCAGCGTGAGCACAGTGGCTGATGGGAAAAAGAGGAGGGTGGTCAGATTGACCAAGTAAAGGAATGTTCCAGTAGTCTCTGAGATGGTGCCCTGCAGAGCAACAGGAAAAAAAACAAAAAAAACATTGTTAACACAGTGCTCTGGGCACAGAATTACTACATACAGTATAATACATTTATGGACCTTTGTGGGCCTGTGGTGGTCTAGTGGTCTAAACTGGTGCCTCCAGTATACATGTACCAGTGCGGTGATCATCCTTGAGACGTTTATACAACTTGGAGTCCACCTGTGGTAAATTCAATTGATTGGACACGATTTGGAAAGGCACACACCTGTTTTATAAGGTCCCACAGTTGACAGTGCATGTCATATCAAAAACCAAGCCATGAGGTCAAAGGAATTGTCCGTAGAGGTTCGAGACAGGATTGTGTCGAGGCACAGATCTTGGAAAAGGTACCAAAACATTTCTGCAGCATTGAAGGTCCCCAAGAACACAGTGGCCTCTATTATTCTTATATGGAAGACGTTTGGAACCACCTAGAGACTCTTCCTAGAGCTGAAAGAAGGGCCTTGGTCAGGGAGGTGACCAAGAACCTGATGGTCACTCTGACAGAGCTCCAGAGTTCCTCTGTGGAGATGGGAGAACCTTCCAGAAGGACAACAATCTCTGCAGCACTCCACCAATCAGGCCTTTATTGTAGAGTGGCCAGATAGAAGCCACTCCTCAGTAAAAAAGGCACATGACAGCCTGCTTGGTGTTTTCCAAAAGGCACCTAAAAAGGACTCTGACCATGAGAAACAAGATTCTCCGGTCTGATTAAATCAAAATTGAACTCCTTGGCCTGAATGCCAAGCGCCATGTCTGGAGGAAACCTGGCACCATCCCTACGGTGAAGCATGGTGGCGGCAGCATCATGTTGTGGGGATGTTTTTCAGTGGCAGGGACTGGGAGACTCGTCAGGATTGAGGGAAAGATGAACGGAACAAAGTACAGAGAGATCCTTAATGAAACCCTGCTCCAGAGCGCTCAGGACCTCAGACTTGGAATGTGAACCTTCGCTTCACAAGACAACAACCCTAAGCACACAGCCAAGACAACACAGGCATGGCTTCGGGACAAGTCTCTGAATGTCCTTGAGTGGCCCAGCCAGAGCCCGAACCCGATCTAACATTTCTGGAGAGTCCTGAAAATAGCTGTGCAGCAAGCTCCCCATCCATCCTGACAGAGCTTGAGAGGATCTGCAGAGAATGGAAGAAACTCCCCAAATAAAGAGGTGTCAAGCTTGTAGCGTCATACCCAAGAAGACTCGAGGCTGTAATCGCTGCCAAAGGTGCTTCAACCAAAGTACTGAGTAAAGGGTCTGAATACTTATGTAAATGTGAGTTTATTTTTTATACATTTGCACAAATTTCAAAAAAACATTTTTTGCTTTGTCATTATGGGCTATTGTGTATAGATTGATAAGGAGACAACCAAAATGTAATGATTTGTAGAAGGCTGTAACGTAACAAAATGTGGAAAAAGGGGTCTGAATACTTTCTGAATGCACTGTATATATACTGAACAAAAATATAAAAACGCAACAACTAACAATTTTACTGAGTTACATTTCATATAAGGAAAACAGTCAATAGAAAGCAATTCATTAGGCCCTAATTTATGGATTTCACTTGTCAGGGACACAGCCATGGGTGGGCCTGGGAGGACATAGGCCTAGCCCCTGGGGCAGCCAGGCCCAGCCAATCAGCCAATTCCCCACAAGCGGGCTTCATTACAGACAGAAATACTCCTCAGTTTCATCAGCTATCCGGGTGGAGGCGGATAATGGTAGAAAAATTAACATTAAATTCTGTGGTTGTAGCTCTGTTGGACATTCCTGCAGTCAGCATGCCAATTGCATGCTTCCTCAACCTCAGACATCTGTGGCATTGAGTTGTGTGGCAAACTGCACATTTTAGAGTGGCCTTTTTGTCCCCAGCACAAGGTGCACCTGTGTAGTAATCATGCGGTTCAAAATTAGCTTCTGATTGGATGGATTACCTTGGCAAAGGAGAAATGCTAACAAACAGGGATGTGAACACATTTTTGCACAAAATTAGAGAAATACGCTTTTTGTGTGTATGGAACATTTCTGGGATCTTTTATTTCAGCCCATGAAACCAACACTTTACATGTTGCATTCACACACACACACACAGAGAGCTTTAAAAAAAAAAGCCACATTGGTTTTTATTAGGGGGGTAATGCTTGAAAAACCTATTTAAACAGATGTCCCACACCTGTCCCACATCTCTACCTAACAGGCGTCTGAAATACTTGTTCACAAGCAACAGAGAGATTAGTGAGATTTCACAGCACATCCTTCACATTAGTCCAAGACATTATGGCATGACACTCACCACTGATAGCCTCCGCTCTGTGTACAAAGCTGCCATTATGAACACGTTCGAAACTGAGGAAAAATAAACACATTAGATTCGGGTACTCCACAAAAGACAGCCGTGTAATATTCCTACAATATCGATTCCAAAATTAGAAAATTAGCCCCCACTTGGTGGGAAAACAGTTGATGATATTTTAGTTGGTATAATGACTTGGGTTGCAAAGCAACCAAAACCAGACAATAAGACATTAAAATAAATAGATTTGGGAAGATGTACAACAATCACAATAGTAAGGCTAGCATGCCAAAGAGGAGAGTGGTTTAGTCTACATACCAATGATAAGGCAAGATGCAGGCCAGTTATATGGGTCTTTTAAAAACAGTGAAACCACTTGGATGGGGTCCACCAGTATCCCATATCTATCAGAGGAGGTAAAGAAGATATTGATGGATACTACTTTTACAAAAGAAGCTGTGGTCAAAATGAAAGGATCGGCAGTCGTGACAGAAGTGATTAACAAATGATCATCTTGAAGTTGACAGCCTAAGTGTTTTAGTTATTTTAAGCTGCAGAGACTTACTTTATTAGATTCTCCAGGAAAAGGCGTGCATTGCACAAGACCTGCAACAGAAGAGATTTTGCAATCAGAAGTAAACAACATTTATACAAACAAAATTGTATGAAGGAGAAGACTGACCAGTGATCATTCATTATCAACACAGACAGACTGGTCAGTCTTCCACCACGTTGATGTGAGCCATACACTACAAGTGCCGAGGCAGTCATTTTGACTGCATGTGAATTGTAATTTCAAATACATTTCTGCAATAAATAAAAAAAGTCATACCCCCCTTTGTCCTCAAATTTTTCTTAATCTATTTAACACATTTGTTTGACTTCCAATATCACAAATATAATGTGTTAAGCGGTTAAGGGTGGGGGTGGGGTCACATGCAGGTAAGACATTCTGATTTCACATAGTATCGGAAAGAGCAGATTAAGGTTTCCAAAACACACTTCACTTTGCCAAACAACTTACAATTTAAGAGATGAACTCCATTTCAAAATATCACTTTCTAAGAATAACCCCTGATCATTGGCGCTCCACACTTTGGAATGTTGCAGTGAAAATGCCTGCCCATTGGCTTAGTAAGGGGAGGGTAAAAAGAGGCCCAGCAGTTTAAATGCTAATCTCAAAACTATAAAGGCTGATAAGAACAATCATCCATTCTGGCAACAGATAACCTAACTCGGGGGACCAACCCACAACAGGCAGCGGTACATGACACAGTATATGTTCATAGCTTGCTTCGGTATTACAGAAAAAACAAACGAGATGAGGGATCAATCGAGGTGAAATATCTAGGCTAATCGTCCTTGTGTTTCCCACCATGCAGTGTTGTAGCTGTTATCTATCTTCAGATTGGTTAGGATAAACACAGGCTAGCTAGCACTTCCATTAAAGGTTTAATCTGATTTATATCCCCCTTTTGGAACTTATACTGTATAATTAATTTTGATACCTATTGATTCTTGAATATAACTTATGAGTCTTGAACTTAGTTCAGCTGTCATACCTCATCAGAACCAAAAATAAACATTTGTTTTACCCTATTGTTTGTAAAGAATGTAATTGTAAACCAACACCGTATAGCCTCAAAACATGGTTAAAACTATACATTTGATTTCATGGACGGTCAGTCCTTGCATCTATTGTCTGGTCTATGAATTTGAGAGTGGTTACATTTCTCTAGCCCTATCCCTGAGCGGTTTACAAAAACGGGTCCATAGACTAGCCTTGTGACACCATACTGATCTTGCAATAGCTCACATTGTTTCACTGAGGCTAAAATGTTAGCAGGCTATCCATAGACTAGATCACAGCGGTCACTCACTGGTGGTGTCACGTTCATCTAAAGCTGACAGTGACACACAGAGACAACACTGAAAGAGCAAACCCTGATCCCGAAACCTTGGCCCTGGATAGTGGAGTCGTGCAGACCCTGTTTGAGTTCCAAACCGAAAATAGACATGCTGTTGTTGCCATATTAAAAAAAGAAAAGCATGAGTTAACCTACAAGCAGCATACCAGACAGACTGCTTCATTACAAGGTTAGGTTCATTTCTGCAGCAGCAACTTCTTTACTACATTATTCAAAAGGGCTTGTTCAATTTGAGGAGCAACATATAAAAAACAAAATCATAATAATTGAACCGCTAAATTACTCCCAAACAATAATGATAGCTGTGGGTTACCTGTACGTTTTAGCCCCTTCAAAATATCAACCTAAAGCACACCAACATAGCTTAGCATCAATTATGCATGTAGCCAAAGGCTACCTAGCCTAACACACATGACCTGTAAGATACAGAAACTGCAATATTTATGGTCCATTGAAACAGTCTACATACTGTAGATATTGCCTAGGACCAGAGCCATTTATTGAAATAGGCAGCTCTGGTCAGGCCTACATGTAGCAGCACGTGCCGAGGAACCAACCCCTTCGAACTGGCTGGGCATCACAGTGACCGAAGAATATCCTTTGTGAGCCAGCAATGTAAAAGATAGCTACAGAGGGTCCGCCGTGTAACAGTTACATCTCTTTTCTAGCTCACATCCTCTAGCCAGCAACTTTCCACTTGAGTTTCAGACCCATTCATTAGCGGGTACAAAGAATGTAGGGATGATTCCCAGGGAATATGATGGGGGGGTCAGTTTGAATGTCATAGCGATCATGTTTCAAAGACTGGATTAATACCGGCTTTGGAAACTAAACTTCTCGCTCAGATGCTTTGAAGGCAACAGCAAGATTTTTCCTGCAATCTCTCTTCAAAACAGAAAGAATTGGGTGTTTATTTTTAGTTATAATATGAGATTCTGTCCATATTAATTTAATAAATTATGTTAGAAATGCGCATTATTGGATGTTCTGCCAGAAAAATAAAATACCTTTGAACTTCCATTAACACTTTTTAAGTAGAACAGGAAATGTCTATCATCAGAGGAGTCCTCATTTGACCTTACCCTGGGGGACAGAATTAACTGCAACACATCAACTGACAAATCAAACACTTGACAGGAGTCATGAATGCTCTGGCTACTGCCCACTCCATTACACAATGCCAGCAGCCTAGCATACCTGGCAGAACATGTCAATGACTTGAACCTTGCCTATCTGAACAGTGCAAACTTAAATTGATCAAACTTCAGAGACTACATTAGGCTAAACCTAGGTAATATGGACCTCCAGTTTGTCTGGACATTTGTGCATGCCTGGTTGTGCTTATCAACATACAGTAGGCTACAGCCTCCAGTAGGCTACATGAACCAGATAAGGTGTACTAGTAAAAACAGGCAATGCTTGTAAGGTGGGTGACACAATGGAGAGATTCTTATCAGGCTCCTCTCAGTAAAAATAAAGACGACACGTTAGTGTTAAAATGCCCACCACAGAGCCTAACTGCCAGAGTGCCAAGAGAGGAGTGGTGACCGTTTCTTTGACTGCTATAATATAAAGTGAAGTTTGACGTTTTTATAAAAACATCAAGAGAGCGATCAGGAAAGAGTGTGAAAGAGCACGACGGAGAAAGAGTGATTGAATGACATGGCTAGCCTTCACAGTTGAATGAGGCAAGCTGTGTGACACATGACCAAGATGCTTCTGCTCTCATTCAAAGTCCAAGTCTCTTCATAGAAAACTCCTCTCTCATAAGAAAATATGAGGGCCAGGGATAAAAGTTCTCTCTTATCAAACTGATTACTGTTTTGTTTGCCATGCACAGGCATAGTGTGGATAAGATAAGTCAACAATGTTTACCATTTCTATTGAGAGACAGCTCTGAAAAGACATTAACACACCGTTGGGTTACTCATGATTCTCACTGTGTAGACAACAGCCCAAGAGAAACTGATATCTGCCTATCAATAAAACTAGCTATTGGCAGGAAAGCAAGGAATGTAGGCCTACTGAGAGACAGATAACCAACTATCCATCCATCCACAAAGCTGATCAGAGTTGAGTCTTCACAGATTTCCTCAAACAGGAGAGAAGTAATTGACAGAAGAGTATTCAATATTCTACAAATTGCAGTCTAAGTTCGAGTCTAAAAGGACAATGTGGGTTCATGCAGATTTATATCAATGGCTCCAATATGGCTGATCAGTTGCCAGCATCGTCACTGTATTCTCTATAATTTGCATAATCAACACATCCCCAGTTTAAACCAGAGATACAGTATCGGTTTTATTGCATTGGATGCATCTCAATCTATTCGTCACACTTCAGCATCTACAGACACTGACAACAGATCAATAAAATATCCATAATCTATGCCGAAAAGGGATATCGCTTATATTGTTTTTGCATTTTAGTCAACCCTAATCCTTTTCCTAACCCGCTGCGTAAATACTCCTAATCTGCTACGAAATGTCAAATATTAAGTTCATTTGACAAAAGCTGGATCCCTTCCTGCCCGTGACCATGAAAAGAGACATTGTATGACACAACGTCCATAAAGCTTGTTGTCCCCCCAAAAATTGTGGTTATCATGCAATAACCCAATGATAATTTGTTGAACTTCATTCATAAGGAGGGAAAATGTATGGACATTACAGCATATGACAAAGGCCTGCTGTGTTGACTATTGGTTGTCCCAGGCCAGCAATAGATGTAATATTTATATGAAACTAAAACCTGAATGAATTGAAACACCAAACACTTAAGTGCCATGAAGGTAAAGGTAACCTGAAGAAGTGATATTCTAACATCAGGAGTGCTTTTCATTTGTTTATGTACTTCTGTAGGTTCACCAACAGACCTCCATCAATACACCCATGTCAACTGGACTCCCACCGAAGATGAGCAGTGCTGCAGGAGCCTCAGGTTCTACTTATTTTCCAGATATGAAAAGGAGACATCCCTCAGCTGGTTCTCATATGCTGTGCTTTTGACTGAATTATTCTGTTGTACCATTTGAGTATAGCACCTTCACATCATGACAAAAGTGCCCTATTAAACCCTATGAATATATCAAATGTAATTTGGAATGTTAAAGTACAGTATGTTTACACAATAGGCTATATTGTTGTAAGGGTGAAATATAGTATTTTTCTCATCTGCTTTGCACCGACCCATTGAATAAAAAGTATTTCTTATAGCTCTACTATTTTCTTTTAAAATGTAAAAGTAATTTTGCATAGACAATGTAATTGTGGTAGTCTTAGGCAAACCATTAACATAGTAGCACCTCCAAGTGCCACTCAGACCTTCTGGGAGAAAGGTATCTTGCATTGAATTTGGTAGTTGTGTGTATGATTAAAGCTCTTGCTTCCATACATTTCACCACCTAAATTACAAGGGTTGGATTGGCAATAAACAATTTCATGTCAGCACAAGGCCTGTACAACATCCAGTATAATGATTAGCCTCATACTTTGTTCACTGGAATTGTTTACAAAAATTAAGAACATATAGCTGAACATTATGTAAACAATGTGTGAGCTAAGCTATTTTCTGCTTCATATGCACTATGTCAAGGGGTGCATTGCAAATGCCCATAAGGCCAATGCCATCATACTGTAGGCCAGTGGTTCCCAACACTGGTCCTCAAGTACCCCAACAGTACAGTTTATTGTAGCCCCGGACAAACACACCTGATTCAACAAAAATTTGTGTTGGGGGTTTTCAAGGACTGGAGTTGGGAATCACTGCAGTAGGCCTACGGCTGCATCGCATGCCATTATCAGCTGCAAAATGGGTTCACATGTCTGATATCCTGAAAATTGTAACAATCAAATAAAACTAATTGGAGAGCTTATGACTGAACAGAAAGATCATTTGAGAATACATCAAAGAAACAGACAAATGAGATTCCCCTTCCACTGTTTATTGCAGGATTGTGATTAATCAACATAACGATTATTCAAGATGAACTAGTGTCTAAGTTAACAATTAAAACACGTAACTTAAAAAAAAAAATCAGAACCATTTCAAAGTGTACAAGTAAGCTAACTCATATGTAAAGGTTAAACACTTTATTCACAAGTAGGCTATTATTACCGAAGCATCATTTCAGGTGAACAAAAAGTCAATACCAGAGGTGGCCAACCTCTCTCCACTGAATCACAGGGGAGCAGACTTCTGTTCCAGCCCAGCAATAGCACACTCGATTATTAAGTAATTAGGTTTGATACATTGAATCAGGTGTGTTAGTGCTGAGCTGGAACAGAAGCCAGCACACATAGTACAACTGGAGCTGGCCAACCCTGCTATGTTTATACATTGTGTAACTTTTAAACTGTATTTCTGTTCACAAAATGTGCTAACATAGGTACACAAATAGTATACAAGGATGTACCCTTATTCTCTTGGGACCTCTTCATCTGCAGACAGGGTTTGACAGCTCTGTATCTGAGGACAGAAAACATCAAAAGAAACAGACTGCATTATTCTCAAATTAAACAGCACTGAATATTATGTAACTATATCTCGGTCCTCAGTTTCCCGCTAGAGACTGGAACTGGAGAATATTTTCACAATGTCACCTTCTCTATCCAGAGTAGTCTACTATCCCTTCTCTGACAGCTGGAACTGCTAACTAATCCTTTCACCCTCTTCCATGGCTGTCATCCCCCTCTTCAAAGGGGGGCACACACACTCTTGACCCAAACTGCTACAAACCTATATCTATCCTACCCTGCCTTTCTAAGGTCTTCGAAAGCCAAGTCAGCAAACAGATTACCAACCATTTCGAAACTCACCATACCTTCTCTGCTATGCAATTTGGTTTCCGAGCTGGTCATGGGTGCACCTCAGCCACGCTCAAGGTCCTAAATGATATCTTAACCGCCATCGATAAGAAACATTACTGTGCAGCCGTATTCATTGATCTGGCCAAGGCTTTCGACTCTGTCAAATCACCACATCCTCATCGGCAGACTTGACAACCTTGGTCTCTCAAATTATTGCCTCGCCTGGTTCACCAACTACTTCTCTGATAGAGTTCAGTGTGTCAAATCGGAGGGTCTGCTGTCCGGACCTCTGGCAGTCTATGGGGTTGCCACAGGGTTCAATTCTTGGACTGACTCTTCTCTGTATACATCAATGATGTCGCACTTGCTGCTGGTCAAGCTCTAATCCACCTCTACGCAGACGACACCATTCTGTATACTTCTGGCGCTTCTTTGGACACTGTTAACAACCCTCCAGGCAAGCTTCAATGCCATACAACTCTCCTTCCGTGGCCTCCAATTGCTCTTAAATACAAGTAAAACTAAATGCATGCTCTTCAACCGATCGCTGCCTGCACCTGCCCAACATCACTACTCTGGACGGCTCTGACTTAGAATACGTGGACAACTACAAATACCTAGGTGTCTGGTTAGACTGTAAACTCTCCTTCCAGACTCACATCAAACATATCCAATCTAAAGTTAAATCTAGAATTGGCTTCCTATTTCGCAACAAAGCATCCTTCACTCATGCTGCCAAACATACCCTTGTAAAACTGACCACCCTACCAATCCTCGACTTCGGCGATGTCATTTACAAAATAGCCTGCAATACCCTACTCAACAAATTGGATGCAGTCTATCACAGTGCAATCCATTTTGTCACCATAGCCCCATATACTACCCACCATTGTGACCTGTTCGCTCTCGTTGGCTGGCCCTCACTTCATACTTGTCGCCAAACTCACTGGCGCCATGTCATCTACAAGACCCTGCAGGTAAAGGTGAAGTCCCCCCTTATCTCAGCTCGCTGGTCACCATTGCATTACCCACCTGTAGCACACGCTCCAGCAGGTATATCTCTCTGGTCACCCCCAAAACCAATTCTTTCTTTGGCCGCCTCTCCTTCCAGTTCTCTGCTGCCAATGACTGGAACGAACTACAAAAATCTCTGAAACTGGAAACACTTCTCTCCCTCACTAGCTTTAAGCACCAACTGTCAGAGCAGCTCACAGATTACTGCACCTGTACATAGCCCACCTATAATTTAGCCCAAACAACTACCTCTTTCCCTACTGTATTTATTTATTTTGCTCCTTTGCACCCCATTATTTGTATTTCTACTTCGCACATTCTTCCACTGCAAATCTACCATTCCAGTGTTTTACTTGCTATATTGTATTTACTTTGCCACCATGGCCTTTTTTTTGCCTTTACCTCCCTTATCTCACCTCATTTGCTCACATCGTATATAGACTTGTTAATACTGTATTATTGACTGTATGTTTGTTTTACTCCATGTGTAACTCTGTGTCGTTGTATCTGTCGAACTGCTTTGATTTATCTTCGCCAGGTCGCAATTGTGAATGAGAACTTGTTCTCAACTTGCCTACCCGGTTAAATAAAGGTGAAATAAAAAATAAAATAAAATCTAGGTAGCTAACAACAAATGCATTGGAGTTACAGCGATACATACGTCAAGATAGCTAGCTGGTGTGGGATCCTGTGTTTACATTATAGCCAGTACCATATATATATGATTAAATATTATCTGATGTTGGCTGTGTGAAGTATCTGCATTTGTGCACTTGAGCATAATCATGAGTAAACAACTGCTTGCCTGTTTGTGTGTATCTGACAAGAACTGAGTAACATGGTGTGACCTGCATGTTGCAAAACTGTAGATGACAGCCCAGCAGATGCTTTGTCCTTGTGTTTGTATGTAACAATATTGAGCACATGGTGTGACTTGCTGTATCTTACAAAGTTGTGGTTAATTAGGTATAGGGAGGGGTGGTCATCACGAGGTTTAACTGAGATGGAAAAATACTGAACAGCACAATAGCAGGAACTGAGCAACAGTTATAACTAGGCTGCGATACCAGAACAGTAGGAATCTATATATCGACGGAGGGAGGACTCCAGGAAGCACCAAGAGGCGGGGACCCGCCTGAGCACCTGCAATAGGCTGAGCAAGTTTAAACCACGCTCAGCCTCTACTGTGATAGGCCAACAGACGGGTTGGAACTATGTCTATCACAGTATAAGAACAACTGTTTATGTACATCCTGTCAGTTCTCTGTTCTGCCCTGCGTGGTATTACAGTGAGCCTGTATATACGAAAGTTGCATTTGCCATTTATTACTTAGCTAATAAAAAATACATAGTATACAATCGGTGACTCATTGTTATATTTATCCTGATACCAGTTTCGAATTTACGCAACTCTAACACTGGTGATATTTAATTCACTTAGCCAACTTTACATGCTGTATAGCCAGCTAATGTTAATAACTAGCGAACTTTACGTTAGCAGCTCATTTGAGTTAGCCTGCACACAGAGTTTATGTAGCAAGCTCTAGCTAGCTAGCAACACATCATTTTCAAAAAAGATTTACTTACTTTAATAGGTTCTTCCACTGCCTCCATTTTCTGGGTCCTTAGAAAAACTAAATAGGCAATCTTCCTGAAGTTTGCTGTGGTAGCAAAAAATAGCCATCCAACATGGTGCCTGGTGCGATAGCTAGGTGATTTGTGACACAACTTCAAGCCCGCTATAGCAGTAAGCCCAAAAATTATTAATTAATTAGGATATTTGTTTGATACTTCAATAAAAATAATAAAGCAAAATTATCCTTGGTATGAATTTCTTAAAACAAACCCACATAGCTTAGTATAATTATTAATGATCAAATCTTACAAAAAAAAAATAAGTCAGGCTAGCACCTACCAGCATGACCACACACCAGTTGAGGATGCCTCTATAGTTACTGTAGCCACTGGCTGAGCTGAGCAGGGACTCCTGGAGGACATGGCAGCTGAAGAGACAGTAATAAGGATATACAGTATTAGATACAACTAATGAACTTCAGTTCAAAAAAACAAAAATGGCTCATTGGCCGGTGCACAGCGACAACCCTCTACTCCAACCTAATATGCGGGCACCCGAGTGGCGCAGGGGTCACTACAGTCCCTGGTTAGAATCCAGGCTGCATCACATCCAGCCGTGATTGAGAGTCCCATAGGGCAGCACACAATTGGAGGGGTAGACCATCATTGTAAATAAGAATTTGTTCTTCACTGACATGCCTAGTTAAATAAAGGTTACATAGAAATTTTAAAAAGTTAAGTGTTAGTTTGTATGTGGGGGGGTAAAGCAGAAGACATCACGAATGGTCTCTTATATGGTTCTCTCTGCTATATATATATATTATATATATAATATATATATATATATATATATATATATATTATATATATAATATATATATATATATATATATATATATATATATATATATATATATATATATATATATAATATATATATATATATATATATATATATATATATATATATATATATATATATATATATAGACCATATATATATATATCTATATATATATATATATATATATAAAAAGAGGCTTAAAAACAGGTCTACGGCAAGCATATTGTTGATTATAGAATTGACATTGCTTTAGGGGGGAAATTATAATGTTCATAATTCATTGCATCATTTGTCACAGATATTTCCTGGCAGTAGGCTTATATCTGAGATTTAATTTCCCAAAACACTGGATATTGCACTTCGAGCTTTGGGATAGTAAACTTTGTTAGGACTTTGGCAATTCCCAGAAGGCCAAGGACACTGGTTGTGAAAACTGGAGTAAAGGGGGTTTGTTTGGTATTGCGAAACCAGAAGACACCTCACAGTGGAAGTGATAGGCCTACACAAAACAAGCCCATAATTGAGGATCACTGAAGTGTACAGCCACAGTTGCACTAGTCTAGCACATTTAAAATTCACTGCAGCATAACTAGTTACCTGATCTGCAAAGGTAACCTATGGACATTTGGCCTAGATTTCTTGCAAACATGTAAGCAAAGGAATCATACATGATGTAAGTGAACCTATGAAAGATTAGTCCTTTCGACCTATATTATGAGGAACCTGTAGCTTGTACCTACCTACCTGCAGCTTGTACCTACCTACCTGCAGCTTGTATTATGAGTAACCTGCACCTAAAGTTCAGAAAACATTTCAGGGCTGCATGTAACTTTGCGGTTAAGAGCATTGGGTCAGTAACCGAAAAGTTGCTGGTTCGAATTCCTGCGCCGACTAGTTGAAAAATCTGTCGATGTGCCCTTGAACAAAGCACTAAACCCCAATTGCTCCTGTACATTTCTCTGGATAAGAGCGTCTACTAAATGACAAAATATAATTCTAACAAAAGAGGAGTGACAGCTATAAATGAAAGACATCTGTGAGCTGAGCGCACAAAAAGCCTTGCGTTATGTCTTACCTAAATCTTTCGCTGGTTTTGCTCCTCTCCTTGCGTGGTGTAGTGACCGGCTCGTGCACCCGTTTTTCCTCCTTCACTTTCCGGTTGCTGTGGCTCGGTTGGCTTGAAGTTTTTTCCCCTGCGCTGCCGTTGGCTTGTTTAGAATTGGCACCCGCTGGCGTAGCGCAGATTGTGGTTCTCCTTGTTCTGCGTGTCATCATGGGGACTCTATCGTTTCTGTCACCCATTTTTAACATTTGAAGCATTCAACCGTACCTTGCTAGAATTGAACTAGACGTTTCTCCCTCGAGCCTCTGCTGTAAAGTCCAGCCCGACATGCTATCGAGGAGAAGGTTGCAGTCCCAGTTATAAACCTCAACAATATTTTGATTGAGGAGGGAGGAGCAATAGTTTGTAGGAGGTGCTGGTGGGGGGGGGGGGGTGGAGTTAGTCATTCATTTTGTATGACTAAATGAATAACTAACTTTTGGAGTTAGTCATTCATTTTGTTATTTAAAAAATGGCGTATAAATGGGGAATATTGTTTATCAAAGTCTGGTTTTCCTCAAAGTGCACACATGGCAACTCCTTTGCATGCCAGAAGACAAGAGTAGTGAAACATTACAAGCGCTAGTGCACTGAGCCCACCTTCATGGATTTCCAATTGAAAGTGAATGCATATATTTTTAAATTGCTATCCCTTTGCACCAATCAGATAGCATGAAATTATAAATCCCTCCTCAAAAGAAGTTAAGTGGATTTCCTGGGACAATAGCAGATGATACATTAATAGCTGTATGGTAGATCACAACTCGATCTGAGAATTCGTTGTAATTGTTATTTTCTGTTGTTAGACAAACGATTATAAACCTGTATTTACTTCAGCAAGTGACGGTATCACAACATATGTATTGTTGATGTGTTATTAATTTTAACAGGCTATGAAAAAGGGAAAGAAACACCAGCAAAGTACAGGATGCCGGGAAAATGGGTATGGACATACTCAGAGACATATAGGTAAATGAACTAAATCAGTATTCAATTGTTAACAAATAGCAGATAAAGTACTCATACATTGCACGTTGGGAATCGTTTTACAGATAGTTGACAGTTGAATAGACGAATAGTTTCACTAGTATTTAGCAGATCTCTGTTTGAATCCTCTGTGAATGTATATCGGCTAGTCAGCTGCCATACATGCTACGTGGAACAGCAAAGCAACGTGACTATCGATTGACCCAGAACAGAGCTTGGATGGGATTTACCTATATTAATAATCCCCATAAGAATAGCCTGCCATTCTTCAATGGCAATATACACATTTACATTTTAGAATCATCATAACATATTCTTCATCAAAACAGGTAAAAGTTGATAGTGTCAGTCAGTAAAGTTGCCAATGCAGTTGAAGCAAAGCAAGACTGCAAAATAAAGATGGGTCATTCCTGTTATGTGGTGCCTTTTCTGTCCCCAAGAAATAACACCTTATTTATTGTCAAATGTGGATTCCAAAGGTCTTAAAATATAAAGTTAGATGTCCTTTACCATAAAAACACGAAGATATGGATCTCAAAGGGAATTTGATGTATTTTTACCACCTCGCCGGGTGCTATTCATCCACTACGAGAAATATGCCATTAAATAATCAAATATTCCAAATATTTATTCATTATTTTATAGTCCTACTTAAAATATCTGTCATAAATACTTTTCTTTTTATGATTATTGTATTTATTGTTACTGTATTTAAGATTTTCTGTGTTTCCCTGATTTCACTTTCCACCCTGTTAGTTTGTAGTAATACCCCTTCAAAAACAGCCCCTGTCAATCAGTTTTTTGGAGAGATAACAACCATTTTTTAAATTGAACCTTTATAGGCAAGTTAGTTAAGAACAAATTGTTATTTGACAATGATGGCCTACACCAGCCAAACCTTCCCCAAACCCGGACGACGCTGGGCCAATTGTGCACCACCCTATGGGACTCCCGATCACGGCCGGGTGTGATACAGCAGGGTTTTTCAATGGTTTTTCTTTATTTTTTACTATTACATTGTAGAATAATAGTGAAGACATCAAAACTATGAAATAACACATATGGAATCATGTAGTAACCAAAAAAGTTTTAAACAAATGAAAATATATTTTAGATTCTTCAAAGTAGCCACCCTTTGCCTTGATGACAGCTTTGCACATTCAAATCAAATCCATTTTTATTTGTCACATGCGCCGAATACAAGAGCTGTAGACCTTTACAGTGAAATGCTTACAAGCCCGTAACCAACAATGCCGTTTTAAGAATATACAAAAAAAGTAAGTCTCTTCTTCTTATTGGTGTCCTTTAGTAGTGGTTTCTTTGCAGCAATTTGACCATGAAGGCCCGATTCACACAGTCTCCTCTGATCAGTTGATGTTGAGATGTGTCTGTTACTTGAACTCTGTGAAGCATTTATTTGGGCTGCAATCTGAGGTGCAGTTAACTCTAATGAACTTATCCTCTGCAGCAGAGGTAACTCTGGGCCTTCCTTTCCTGTGGCGCTCCTCATGAGAGCCAGTTTCATGATAGCGCTTGATGGTTTTTGCGACTGCACTTTAAGAAACGTTCAAAGTTCGTGAACTTTTCCGAATTGACTGACCTTCATGTCTTCAAGTAATAATGGACGGTTGTTTCTCTTTGCTTATTTGAGCTGTTCTTGCCATAATATGGACTTGGTGTTTTACCAAATAGGGCTATGTTCTGTATACCACCCTTACCTTGTCACAACACAACTGATTGGCTCAAATGCATTAAGAAGGAAAGAAAATCTACAAATGAACTTTTAACAAGGCACACCTGTTAATTTAAATGCATTCCAGGTGACTACCTCATGAAGCTGGTTGAGAGAATTCCAAGAGTGTGTAAAATCAAGGCAAAGGGTAGCTACTTTTGAAGAATCTCAAATATAAAATATATTTAGATTTGTTTAACACTTTTTTTTGGTTACTACATCATTCCATATGGTTAATTTAATAGTTTTGATGTCTTCACTATTATTCTACAATGTAGAAAATAGTAAAAATAAAGAAAAACCCTGAAATTAGTAGGTGTGTCCAAACCTTTGAATGGTACTGTATATATATCTAAACTCATCAAAAAAGAAATGTCCTCTCACTGTCAACTGCATTTATTTTCAGCAAACTTAACATGTGTAAATATTTCTCTGAACACAACAAGATTCAACAACTGAGACATAAACTGAACAAGTTCCACAGACGTGACTAACAGAAATTGAATAATCGGTCCCTGAACAAAGGGGGGTCAAAATCAAAAGTAACAGTCAGTATCTGGTGTGGCCACCAGCTGCATTAAGTACTGCAGTGCATCGCCTTCTCATGGACTGCACCAGATATGCCAGTTCTTGCTGTGAGATGTTACCCTACTCTTCCACCAAGGCACCTGCAAGTTCCCGGACATTTCTGGGGGGAATGGCCCTAACCCTCACCATGGCAGAACACTGACATTCCTGACTTGCAGGAAATCACGCACAGAACGAACAGTATGGCTGGTGGCATTGTCATGCTGGAGGGTCATGTCAGGATGAGCCTGCAGGAAGGGTACCACATGAGGGAGGAGGATGTCTTCCCTGTAACGCACAGCGTTGAGATTGCCTGCAATGATAACAAGCTTAGTCCTAAGATGCTGTGACACACCGCCCCAGACCATGACGGACTCTCCACCTCCAAATTGATCCCGCTCCAGAGTACAGGCCTCGGTGTAACGCTCATTTCTTCGACGATAAACGCGAATCCGACCATCACCCCTGGTGAGACAAAACCGCGACTTGTCAGTGAAGAGCACTTTTTGCCAGTCCTTTCTGCGACGTTGTTGCTGGTGATGTCTGGTGAGGACCTGCCTAACAACAGGCCTACAAGCCCTCAGTCCAGCCTCTCTCAGCCTATTGCGGACAGTCTGAGCACTGATGGAAGGATTGTGCGTTCCTGGTGTAACTCGGGCAGTTGTTGTTGCCATCCTGTACCTGTCCCGCAGGTGTGATGTTCAGATGTACCAATCCTGTGCAGGTGTTGTTACACGTAGTCTGCCACTGCGAGGATGATCAGCTGTCCGTCCTGTCTCCCTGTCGCGCTGTCTTAGGCGTCTCACAGTACGGACATTGGAATTTATAGCCCTGGCCACATCTGCAGTCCTCATGCCTCCTTGCAGCATGCCTAAGGCATGTTCACTCAGATGAGCAGGGACCCTGGGCATCTTTCTTTTGTTGTTTTTCAGAGTCAGTAGAAAGGCCTCTTTAGTATCCTCAGTTTTCATAAATGTGACCTTAATTGCCTAGCGTCTGTAAGCTGTTAGTGTCTTAACGACCATTCGGGAAACAGTGTTTAAACCCTTTACAAAGAAGATCTGTGAAGTTATTTGGATTTTTACTAATTATCTTTGAAAGACAGGGTCCTGAAAAAGGGACGTTTCTTTTTTGCTGATATTATGTCTATATTATTAAAACGGTTACATGCATTTGTTAGGGAATAGCACCATCACTCAGTGCTCCTGAAATGCAGCGGTGTTACCGAGCATGCCGTGATGCAGACCCAGAGAGATGACAAAAGTACCTTGAGACAGAGATGACAGAGAGACAGCGAAAAAGAGGATAGCAGATATCAGTGAGAGAGAGAAGCGTGTTTTAAGGGAAAAACGGAGAGAGACGAAGAGAGAAGAAAAGACCAGCGCAACAGCCAGGGCATCTTTTCCCCTTCCCCCACAACTCCCCCACTTCCTGAACATGACCCAATGCCAGGGCCCTCAAGGTTAGAGCAAGCTTGAAGCTGGGCACTTTATTAGTCAGGATCTATTTGAGCTGTGTTCACAATATTTGTGCTCTATTCTATATTACTAAACATACCCATGTTTTTATTGATTGGGTTATTGATTCATTCTTTGAATAATTGATTGATTAACTGATTGGTCAATTTGATTTATTTATTCGTTTACTGATTACAATACTAATAGTTCTGACTGTGTTTTAGGCAAAGACATCAAGGTCAAAGAAAGGTCACATCAAGGTCACATCAGGTCACATCAAGTACAGAGACATAACCTGTCTCTGCCAAAGAGATGAGGGGGTCATGGCCTGTCCCTGCTTTGAGTTTTTATTTATTTATTTAACTAGGCAAGTCAGTTAAGAACAAATTCTTATTTACAATGACAGCCTATCCCGGCCAAACCCGGACGATGCTGGGCCAATTGTGCGCCGCCCTATGGGACTCCCAATCACAGCCGGATGTAATACAGCCTGGACACAAACCAGGGACCGTAGTGATGCCTCTTGCACTGCAGTGCCTTAGACCGCTGCGCCACTTGGGAGCCCACAGAAGCAGCTCTAGAAGCTCCTGATGCTCCCAGATCTGTTTGCACCGTTGAAACCCTGTGGTGACCAGAGGCCATTCACTCTCACCATATTGAACAGTGGTGTGTGCTGTCCTATGACAATGAGCCATACCCAGGAATCATAACAGATGTACATGAGGATAACATCCTGGTCAAGTGCATGCACTGTAATGGAATAAACAAATTATTCAGGCTAAGCCCTCACAAAGTACGCTGACCACCAGGTAGAATGCCTGATCCCAGAGCTTGAAGGTACATAAAAGGTACATAAAAGACCACTTTGGAAACCATTTAGCTACAACTGGAGCAAAGGGACTTGCAGTATGTGGAGGGGGATGGAGTGGAGTGGAGAAAAAGCAAGAGGGGTGGAGTGGGAAGGGTTTTGGAAGGGAGTGAATTGGAGGAGAGGTGAGAGGGAAGAAGGGGAAGGGGGGACTTTTTTAAGGTTCATGTATCTTTCTATGTATGAGATATTTTATAAATGCTGTTAAACCTTTTGTGTAGGGCTGTTTATCATAAAATGCCTGATTAGTATTATTAAACATGAACTAACAGTGATTTTCAAATGCAATCCAATTTTTTTTACATGTAGCTATGTTGTTCTAATGGAATACTCGTGTTTTAATAATATATTTTTGTTGTTTTACAAACTTAGGTTGACAATGTTTAAATTGAAAATGAAATAAAAAGAAAGTGGTTCTAATTATAAATGTAATGTTTTTTTTAACCAAGTTCATAAAATATCTTTCATTGTTTCAATATTTTGTTAATTATTGTTGTTAGTTCCAACCTGTTATTGCTTTCCACCCTGTTATGCTTTATTCCACCCTGTTAGGTCAGTGTTAAAAAAAAAAATCATAATTGAATAATATCATCAAATGTTACGTGTATCTTTGTGGTTACTTGTCGAAATAGAAGGGGTCAAATACATATGCAAAAATGTTGACCAAATTCTGTTGTTATTATAGAAAAAAATGTGGTGCAAATGAAAATACCACACGTTTCGCTCAATAATCATTGATGTATAATTATTTGAAGAAAATACATTAACGTAATAGAGTAAGGGACTTTGAATGTCTTAAATCTAAAGCTAGATATATACATGCATTGTTAACACTTTCAGATAGTTAGGTGTATGTCCCTAACAGGTGGAAATATCCCATGGTCCATGTGTGAACAATAAATCCTAATATATATGGCGATAAGTGCCTGAGCTTGACCAATATGTTTTTCTGAAAGTCAAACATGTCCTTTTTCTGATAGAATACAAAACAAATGTAAAAATATAGACTTTTTTTCACTAAAGTGATGTGGTCCAAAACACACCGTATTGTAGGAATGACCCAGGTGGGATACTAATATTTACTAGCTATGTGCCACATTGTAAATTAGTAACAGTAGAATGTGTGAAAGTACACACTTTTAACTTGCACAATTGACATTGAATAGCATTTTGTGGAAAGAATTGACTAAGAAAAAGTGAGATCAACCTACAATACCAGCATAGACAAGCCTTCGCTTGCAGTGGTACTCTGGTGTTATCTTATCATCCAAGCAAACCCTGTCCACAGTCAAGACCGTATTGCTATCTGAACAACATGTATAATTTTAATTCATATTTTCTGTTGTCAAGCAGAGCACGAGTCATGGAAGAAGCTGAAGCTGGTGGAGATCCTCCAGGCCCTGAACAGTGACCCGGTGGACATTGAGACCCTGCGGAGGGCAGCCATCAGCGAGGGAGGCCTTCTAACAGACGAGATCAGGAGGGAAGTCTGGCCCAAGCTGCTCAGCGTCAACGTCTACAAGTTGCCTGCTAAACCTAGTGAGTGAGAGGTTTCAATGTGAGATTCTGGATGTCCATCGTTGCGTTTGGCCATTGCCCATTGCCCATTGCCATTGTGTTTGGCCACGTGGCTGTAGACTACTACGACCATTACACTGTGTCAGTATGCCTCTAGCTGTCTATAGTCTGTTGATGTATGTTGATTGAATGTAGCCTACTGTAACTTCATCAAATTCAGGTGACTTTTGTCAACATTGATTCATTCTGTATTCTTCAATACTGTGCAACAACGTAATGTATACGAGCAACATTCAGGGCCTTTGGCAGCAGCACTGTTAAATATGTTCAACTGAAAACAATGGTTTGATTCTAGCTAAGGATATCAGAGAGAACCACAAGGACTTCAACCAGGTGCTGCTTGACATCAGGAGGTCCTTGAAACATTTCCCAAGAGGTAACTCACTCACTGCACCATTGATCAATTATTATTTTATTAAGATCATTATATTGTATATTAGATCTAATATAGAATATAGTTAATTTACTCATTGTGTCATTGATATAATATAATAGAGTTAACTCAGTGTGTCATTGATAGAATAGAGTTAACTCAGTGTGTCATTGATAGAATAGAGTTAACTCACTGACTGTCATGAGTAGAATAGAGTTAGCTCACTCACTATGTCATGAATAGAATGGAATTAACTCACTCACTGTGTCATTGATAGAATAGAATTGACTCACTCACTGTGTAATTGATAGAATTGACTCACTCACTGTGTCATTGATAGAATAGAATTGACTCACTCACTGTGTCATTGATAGAATAGAATTGACTCACTCACTATGTCATTTATAGAATAGAATTGACTCACTCACTGTGTCATTGATAGAATAGAGGTAAAATGGTGCCAGAAGAAAATGGCTGCAGTATATATAAAATGGTGCCAGAAGAAAATGGCAGCAGTATATATAAAATGGTGCCAGAAGAAAATGGCAGCAGTATATATAGAATGGTGCCAGAAGAAAATGGCAGCAGTATATATAAAATGGTGCCAGAAGAAAATGGCAGCAGTTATACGGGCACCCAACCAATTGTGCTATTATGTGTTTATTTTTGCGTTATTTGTAACTTATGTTGTACATAATGTTTCTGCAACCGTGTCTTACAGCAAAAAAGAGATTCGGATGTCAGGACAGAGATCACTCACCTCAGATTAGACACAGAGCTTCTGGATATCAGGACAGAGATCACTCACCTCAGATTAGACACAGAGCTTCTAGATATCAGGACAGAGATCACTGACCTCAGATTAGACACAGAGCTTCTGGATATCAGGACAGAGATCACTCACCTCGGATTAGACACAGAGCTTCTGGATATCAGGACAGAGATCACTCACCTCGGATTAGACACAGAGCTTCTGGATATCAGGACAGAGATCACTGACCTCAGATTAGACACAGAGCTTCTGGATATCAGGACAGAGATCACTCACCTCAGATTAGACACAGAGCTTCTGGATATCAGGACAGAGATCACTCACCTCGGATTAGACACAGAGCTTCTGGATATCAGGACAGAGATCACTCACCTCGGATTAGACACAGAGCTTCTGGATATCAGGACAGAGATCACTCACCTCAGATTAGACACAGAGCTTCTGGATATCAGGACAGAGATCACTCACCTCAGATTAGACACAGAGCTTCTGGATATCAGGACAGAGATCACTCACCTCGGATTAGACAAAGAGCTTCTGGATATCAGGACAGAGATCACTCACCTCGGATTAGACACAGAGCTTCTGGATATCAGGACAGAGATCACTGACCTCGGATTAGACACAGAGCTTCTGGATTTCAGGACAGAGATCACTCACCTCGGATTAGACAAAGAGCTTATATCAGGACAGAGATCACTCACCTCGGATTAGACACAGAGCTTCTGGATATCAGGACAGAGATCACTCACCTCAGATTAGACACAGAGCTTCTGGATATCAGGACAGAGATCACTCACCTCGGATTAGACAAAGAGCTTCTGGATATCAGGACAGAGATCACTCACCTCGGATTAGACAAAGAGCTTCTGGATATCAGGACAGAGATCACTCACCTCGGATTAGACAAAGAGCTTCTGGATATCAGGACAGAGATCACTCACCTCGGATTAGACACAGAGCTTCTGGATATCAGGACAGAGATCACTCACCTCGGATTAGACACAGAGCTTCTGGATATCAGGACAGAGATCACTCACCTCAGATTAGACACAGAGCTTCTGGATATCAGGACAGAGATCACTCACCTCGGATTAGACAAAGAGCTTCTGGATATCAGGACAGAGATCACTCACCTCGGATTAGACACAGAGCTTCTGGATATCAGGACAGAGATCACTGACCTCAGATTAGACACAGAGCTTCTGGATATCAGGACAGAGATCACTCACCTCGGATTAGACAAAGAGCTTCTGGATTTCAGGACAGAGATCACTCACCTCGGATTAGACACAGAGCTTCTGGATATCAGGACAGAGATCACTGACCATGGATTAGACACAGAGCTTCTGGATATCAGGACAGAGATCACTCACCTCAGATTAGACACAGAGCTTCTGGATATCAGGACAGAGATCACTCACCTCGGATTAGACAAAGAGCTTCTGGATATCAGGACAGAGATCACTCACCTCGGATTAGACACAGAGCTTCTGGATATCAGGACAGAGATCACTCACCTCGGATTAGACACAGAGCTTCTGGATATCAGGACAGAGATCACTCACCTCGGATTAGACACAGAGCTTCTGGATATCAGGACAGAGATCACTCACCTCGGATTAGACACAGAGCTTCTGGATATCAGGACAGAGATCACTCACCTCGGATTAGACACAGAGCTTCTGGATATCAGGACAGAGATCACTCACCTCGGATTAGACACAGAGCTTCTGGATTTCAGGACAGAGATCACTCACCTCGGATTAGACAAAGAGCTTCTGGATTTCAGGACAGAGATCACTCACCTCGGATTAGACAAAGAGCTTCTGGATTTCAGGACAGAGATCACTCACCTCGGATTAGACACAGAGCTTCTGGATATCAGGACAGAGATCACTCACCTCGGATTAGACAAAGAGCTTCTGGATATCAGGACAGCGATCACTCACCTCGGATTAGACAAAGAGCTTCTGGATATCAGGACAGCGATCACTCACCTCGGATTAGACACAGAGCTTCTGGATATCAGGACAGAGATCACTCACCTCGGATTAGACAAAGAGCTTCTGGATATCAGGACAGAGATCACTCACCACGGATTAGACAAAGAGCTTCTGGATATCAGGACAGCGATCACTCACCTCGGATTAGACACAGAGCTTCTGGATGTCAGGACAGAGATCACTCACCTCGGATTAGACAAAGAGCTTCTGGATATCAGGACAGCGATCACTCACCTCGGATTAGACACAGAGCTTCTGGATATCAGGACAGCGATCACTCACCTCGGATTAGACAAGAGCTTCTGGATATCAGGACAGAGATCACTCACCTCGGATTAGACAAGAGCTTCTGGATATCAGGACAGAGATCACTCACCTCGGATTAGACAAAGAGCTTCTGGATATCAGGACAGAGATCACTCACCTCGGATTAGACAAAGAGCTTCTGGATATCAGGACAGAGATCACTCACCTCAGATTAGACAAAGAGCTTCTGGATATCAGGACAGAGATCACTCACCTCAGATTAGACAAAGAGCTTCTGGATATCAGGACAGAGATCACTCACCTCGGATTAGACAAAGAGCTTCTGGATATCAGGACAGAGATCACTCACCTCGGATTAGACAAAGAGCTTCTGGATATCAGGACAGAGATCACTCACCTCGGATTAGACACAGAGCTTCTGGATATCAGGACAGAGATCACTCACCCCGGATTAGACAAAGAGCTTCTGGATATCAGGACAGAGATCACTCACCTCGGATTAGACACAGAGCTTCTGGATATCAGGACAGAGATCACTCACCCCGGATTAGACAAAGAGCTTCTGGATATCAGGACAGAGATCACTCACCTCGGATTAGACACAGAGCTTCTGGATATCAGGACAGAGATCACTCACCTCGGATTAGACAAAGAGCTTCTGGATTTCAGGACAGAGATCACTCACCTCGGATTAGACACAGAGCTTCTGGATATCAGGACAGAGATCACTGACCACGGATTAGACACAGAGTTTCTGGATGTCAGGACAGAGATCACTCACCACGGATTAGACACAGAGCTTCTGGATATCAGGACAGAGATCACTCACCTCAGATTAGACAAAGAGCTTCTGGATATCAGGACAGCGATCACTCACCTCGGATTAGACAAAGAGCTTCTGGATATCAGGACAGAGATCACTCACCTCGGATTAGACACAGAGCTTCTGGATATCAGGACAGAGATCACTCACCTCGGATTAGACAAAGAGCTTCTGGATATCAGGACAGAGATCACTCACCTCGGATTAGACAAAGAGCTTCTGGATATCAGGACAGAGATCACTCACCTCGGATTAGACACAGAGCTTCTGGATATCAGGACAGAGATCACTCACCTCGGATTAGACAAAGAGCTTCTGGATATCAGGACAGAGATCACTCACCTCGGATTAGACAAAGAGCTTCTGGATATCAGGACAGAGATCACTCACCTCGGATTAGACAAAGAGCTTCTGGATATCAGGACAGGTCACTCACCTCGGATTAGACAAAGAGCTTCTGGATATCAGGACAGAGATCACTCACCTCGGATTAGACAAAGAGCTTCTGGATATCAGGACAGCGATCACTCACCTCGGATTAGACAAAGAGCTTCTGGATATCAGGACAGAGATCACTCACCTCGGATTAGACAAAGAGCTTCTGGATATCAGGACAGCGATCACTCACCTCGGATTAGACACAGAGCTTCTGGATATCAGACAGAGATCACTCACCTCGGATTAGACAAGAGCTTCTGGATATCAGGACAGAGATCACTCACCTCGGATTAGACAAAGAGCTTCTGGATATCAGGACAGGACACTCACCTCGGATTAGACAAAGAGCTTCTGGATATCAGGACAGCGATCACTCACCTCGGATTAGACAAAGAGCTTCTGGATATCAGGACAGAGATCACTCACCTCGGATTAGACAAAGAGCTTCTGGATATCAGGACAGCGATCACTCACCTCGGATTAGACAAAGAGCTTCTGGATATCAGGACAGAGATCACTCACCTCGGATTAGACAAAGAGCTTCTGGATATCAGGACAGAGATCACTCACCTCGGATTAGACAAAGAGCTTCTGGATATCAGGACAGAGATCATTCACCTCGGATTAGACAAAGAGCTTCTGGATATCAGGACAGAGATCACTCACCTCGGATTAGACAAAGATCTTCTGGATATCAGGACAGAAATCACACACCTCGGATTAGACACAGAGCTTCTGGATATCAGGACAGCGATCACTCACCTCGGATTAGACACAGAGCTTCTGGATATCAGGACAGAGATCACTCACCTCGGATTAGACACAGAGCTTCTGGATATCAGGACAGAGATCACTCACCTCGGATTAGACACAGAGCTTCTGGATATCAGGACAGCGATCACTCACCTCGGATTAGACACAGAGCTTCTGGATATCAGGACAGCGATCACTCACCTCAGATTAGACACAGAGCTTCTGGATATCAGGACAGCGATCACTCACCTCGGATTAGACACAGAGCTTCTGGATATCAGGACAGAGATCACTCACCTCAGATTAGACAAAGAGCTTCTGGATATCAGGACAGCGATCACTCACCTCAGATTAGACACAGAGCTTCTGGATATCAGGACAGCGATCACTCACCTCGGATTAGACACAGAGCTTCTGGATATCAGGACAGCGATCACTCACCTCGGATTAGACACAGAGCTTCTGGATATCAGGACAGCGATCACTCACAATTATTTTTTCTTCAACAAGCAGGACGCACAGGATATTCTCTGAACACCCGACAAGGCCAACATCCCAGTTATTTGCAAGAGGAAGAGATGCAGTGACAGAGGACACAGAGCCGGATGCTTCGTAAGGATCCGTAGAAGGCGAGTGGGAAAGCTGCCATTACTGTCAATATTACTCACCAATGTGCAATCATTGGACAATAAATTAGATGAGATACGATCACGAATATCCTACCAACGGGACATCAAAAACGGTTATATCTTATGTTTCACGGAATCGTGGCTGAATGATGACATGGATATTCAGCTAGCGGGATATATGCTGCACCGGCAGGATAGAACAGCACACTCCGGTAAGACGAGGGGAGGCGGTCTGTGCATATTTGTAAACAACAGCTGGTGCACAAAATCTAAGGAAGTCTCTAGATTTTGCTCGCCTGAGGTAGAGTATCTTGTGATAAATTGCATACCACACTACTTGCCTAAAGAGTTTTCAGCTATACTTTTCGTGGCTGTTTATTTATCACCACAGACAGATGCTGGCACGAAGACCGCACTCAGTCAGATGTATAAGGAAATAAGCAAACAGGAACCCACTCACCCAGAGGCGGCGCTCCTAGTGGCCGGAGACTTTAATGCAGGGAAACTTAACACAGTTCTACCTAATTTCCATCAACATGTTAAATGTTCAACCAGAGGGGGAAAAAATCTAGATCACCTATACTCCACACACAGAAACGCGTACAAAGCTCTCCCTCGCCCTCCATTTGGTAAATCCGACCACAACTCTATCCTCCTGATTCCTGCTTACAAGCAAAAAGGAAAGCAGGAAGCACCAGTGACCCGGTCTATAAAAAGTGGTCAGATGAAGCAGAGGCTAAACTACAGGACTGTTTTGCTATCACAGACTGGAACATGTTCTGAGATTCTTCCGATGGAATTGAGGAGTACACCACATCAGTCACTGGCTTTATCAATAAGTGCATCGAGGACGTCATCCCCACAGTGACTGTACGTACATACCCCAACCAGAAACCATGGATTACAGGCAATATTCACTCTGAGCTAAAGGGTAGAGCTTCCGCTTTCAAGGTGCGGGGCTATAACCCGGAAGCCTATAAGAAATCCTGCTATGCCCTCCGACGAACCATCAAACAGGCAAAGCGTCAATACAGGGCTAAGATTGAATCATACTACACTGGCTCCGACACTCGTCGGATGTGGCAGGGCTTGCAAACTATTACAGACTACAAAGGGAAGCACAGCCGTAAGCTGCCCAGTGACACAAGCCTACCAGACGAGCTAAATCACTTCTATGCTTGCTTCGAGGCAAGCAACACTGAGGCATGCATGAGAGCATCAGCTGTTCCGGATGACTGTGTGATCACGCTCACCGTAGCCGATGTGAGTAAGACCTTTAAACAGGTCAACATTCACATGGCTGCGGGGCCAGATGGATTACCAGGACATGTACTCTGGACTAGAGGTCGACCGATTATGATTTTTCAACGCCGATACCGATTATTGGAGGGCAAGAAAAAAAGAAGCCGATACCGATTAATCGGCCGATTTTTAGAATGTATATAGAATGTATATATATATATATATATATTTATATATACACACATTTTTGTAATAATGACAATTGCAACAACACTGAATGAACAATGAACACTTTTATTTTAACTTAATATAATACATATGGGCTTTTGGATGGGTGTTCTTAAGGTGATTCCACAGGTTGGTGGTATTTTTTGATTTAGCCGTTGCTGACCCCATGCTTACATCTTTATCACAAATAAGACACCTTGCTTTCCCTGGTGCCAATTCCATGTAATAGTCCCACACTGGTGCTCTGCATTTCTCTGCCATCTGTAAAACACACACACACAGCTCTGAAGTGACAATGATACTGAAGAGTCTGCTTAGGAGACAAATACTCTCAACTGTTTGAATAAAAATATAGAGTTTAAGTTACCTGTGATGAATGTTGAAAACAAAAACTGTAATTTCTATATGCAGGAAATCCTATTTTAATAATGGACATGGTAAGAATTGACTACCAAAGTGCGAGTCATAATTCCCATGACACCTTCTAGCAAAATCTGAAAAGCGGTTCCTTCATTCATTTATTCCATAGGATATTTTTAGATTCACTTAAAATAAGGTCTGTGTTTCGTGTAGGCTTACACCACCTTGCCAATTTTATAACTGTGTAGATATCCATAGGACAAGGTAACTCTGATCAATATTGGCTTATACAGACTACAAAGGGAAGCACAGCCGTAAGCTGCCCAGTGACACAAGCCTACCAGACGAGCTAAATCTGTGTAGATCAATATAAGCGAAGATAAAAAAATTTGTAGAGTGGATTTATGAAAATATTTTGACAAACGTGACCTTATCCCAGTGAGATTTACACGGGTATCAAAACATCGAGGCGGTTTAAGCCTGAATGAAACACAGACCTTATTTGAAGTAGATCAAGACATTCTCTATGGAAGACATGAACGGTAAAATAACGAAGGAACCCCTTTCAAGTTCAGCCGCAAGTTATTACAGGAATTATAACGCCTCGACTATTTCTCTCTAAACCATATACCTTTGACTATTACGAGCCTGCTGCTGCCTACCACCCCTCAGTCAGACTGCTCTATCAAATATCAAATCATAGACTTAACTATAATAAACACACAGAAATACGAGCCTTAGGTAAAATCCAGAAACTATCACCTCGAAAGCAAAACGTTTTTTCCTTTCCGTATTTTATCAAACGGGTGGCATCCATGAGTCTAAATATTCCTGTTACATTGCACAACCTTCAATGTTATGTCATAATTACATAAAATTCTGGCAAATTAGTTCGCAAAGAGCCAGGTGGCCCAAACTGTTGCATATACCCTGACTCTGTGTTCAATGAACGCAAGAGAAGTGACACAATTTCACCTGGTTAATATTGCCTACTAACCTGGATTTCTTTTAGCTAAATATGCATGGTTAAAAATATATACTTGTGTATTGATTTTAAGAAAGGCATTGATGTTTATAGTTAAGTACACATTGGTGCAACGACAGTCGTTGATTGATTGTTTTTTATAAAATAAATGTAATGCTAGCTAGCAACTTACCTTGGCTTACTGCATTCGCATAACAGGCGGGCTCCTCGTGAGGCAGGTGGTTAGAGCGTTGGTCTAGTTAACTGTAAGGTTGCAAGATTGGATCCCCCGAGCTGACAAGGTACAAATCTGTCGTACTGCCTCGTTCCTAGGCCGTCATTGAAAATAAGAATGTGTTCTTAACTGACTTGCCTAGTTAAATAAAGATTAAATAAAGGTGTAAAAAATGAATAAATAAATATTTAAAAAATCGTCAAAATCGGTGCCCAAAAATACCGATTTCCGAGTGTTATGAAAACTTGGAATCGGCCCTAATTAATCGGCCATTCCGATTAATCGGTCGACCTCTACTCTGGACATGTACTCTGGGCATGTGCTGACCAACTGGCATGTGTCTTCACTGACATTTTCAACATGTTCCTGATTGAGTCTGTAATACCAACATGTTTCAAGCAGACCAACATAGTCCCTGTGCCCAAGAACACGAAGGCAACCTGCTTAAATGACTACATACCCGTAGCACTCACATCCGTAGCCATGAAGTGCTTTGAAAGGTCGGTAAATGGCTCACATCAACACCATTATCCCAGAAACTCTAGACCCATTCCAATTTGCATACCGCCCAAACAGATCCACAGATGATGCAATCTCTATTGCACTCCACACTGCCCTTTCCCACCTGGACAAAAGGAACACCTATGTGAGAATACTATTCATTGACTACAGCTCAGTGTTCAACACCATAGTATCCTCAAAGCTCATCACTAACCTAAGGATCCTGGGACTAAACACTTCCCTCTGCAACTGGATCCTGGACTTCATGACGTGCCTCCCCCCAGGTGGTGAGGGTAGGTAGCAACACATCTGCCATGCTGATCCTCAACACTGGAGCCCCCCAGGGGTGCATGCTCAGTCCTCTCCTGTACTCCCTGTTCACCCACAACTGCATGGCCAGGCACGACTCCAACATCATCATTAAGTTTGCAGACGACGCAACAGTGGTAGGCCTGATCACCGACAACGACGAGCCTATAGGGAGGAGGTCAGAGACCTAGCCGGGTGGTGCCAGAATAACAACCTATCTCTCAACATAACCAAGACTAAGGAGATGATTGTGGACTACAGGAAAAGGAGGACCGAGCACACCCCCATTCTCATCGGCGGGGCTGTAGTGGAGCAGGTTGAGAGCTTCAAGTTCCTTGGTGTCCATATCACCAACAAACTAGAATGGTCCAAACACAGCAAGACAGTCGTGAAGAGGGCACGACAAAGCCTATTCATCCTCAGGAAACTAAAAAGATTTCGCATGGGTCCTGAGATCCTCAAAAGGTTCTACAGCTGCAACATCGAGAGCATCCTGACTGGCTGCATCACTGCCTCGTACGGCAATTGCTCGGTCTCCGACCGCAAGGCACTTCAGAGGGTAGTGCGTATGGCCCGGTACATCACTGTGGCTTAACTGCCTGCCATCCAGGACCTCTACAGCAGGCGGTGTCAGAGGAAGGCCCTAAAAATGGTCAAAGACCCCAGCCACCGCAGTCATAGACTGTTCTCTCTACTACCGCATGGCAAGCGGTACCGAAGTGCCAAGTCTAGGACAAAAAGGCTTTTTTTTACCCCCAAGCCATAAGACTCCTGAACAGGTAATCAAATGGCTACCCGGACTATTTGCATTGTGTGCCCCCCCTCTACTCTCTGTTTATCATACAGTGGGGCAAAAAAGTATTTAGTCAGCCACCAATTGTGCAGGTTCTCCCACTTAAAAAGATGAGAGAGGGCTGTAATTTTCATCATAGGTATACTTCAACTATGACAGACAAAATTAGAAAAAAAATCCAGAAAATCACATTGTAGGATTTTTTATGAATTTATTTGAAAATTATGGTGGAAAATAAGTAACATAAGTAACCCCTCTTTTTACGCTTCTGCTACTCTATTTATCATATATGCATAGTCACTTTAACCATATCTACATGTACATACTACCTCAATCAGCCTGATTAACTGGTGCCTGTATGCAGCCTCGCTACTATTATAGCCCAGCTACTGTAAATAGCCTCGCTGCTATTTTTCACTGTCTTTTTACTGCTGTTTTTATTTCCTTACTTACCTATCGTTCACCTACCTTTTCACCTACCTGTTGGTTAGAGCCTGTAAGTAAGCAATTGTTGTATTTGGCGCACGTGACAAATCGACTTTGATTTGATTTGAACTCACTCACTGTGTCGTTGATAGAATAGAATAGCATTAACTCACTCACTGTGTCATTGGTAGAATAGAATAGAGGTAACTCACTGTGTCATCGATAGAATAGAGGTAACTCACTCACTGTGTCATTGATAGAATAGAGGTAATTCACTCACTGTGTCATCGATAGAATAGAATAGAGGTAACTCACTCACTGTGTCATCGATAGAATAGAATAGAGGTAGTTCACTCACGGTGTCATTGATAGAATAGAATAGAGGTAACTCACTGTGTCATCGATAGAATAGAGGTAACTCACTCACTGTGTCATAAATAGAATAGAGGTAACTCACTCACTGTGTCATTGATAGAATAGAGATAATTCACTGTGTCATCGATAGAATAGAGGTAATGCACTGTGTCAATGATAGAATAGAATAGAGGTAACTCACTCACAGTGTCATCGATAGAATAGAGGTAACTCACTGTGTCATCGATAGAATAGAGGTAACGCACTGTGTCAATGATAGAATAGAATAGAGGTAACTCACTGTGTCATCGATAGAATAGAGGTAACTCACTCACTGTGTCATCGATAGAATAGAGGTAACTCACTGTGTCATCGATACAATAGAGGTAACTCACTCACTGTGTCATCAATAGAACAGAGGTAACTCACTCTGTCATTGATAGAATAGAATAGAGGCAACGCACTGTGTCATCAATAGAATAGAGGTAACTCACTCACTGTGCCATTGATAGAATAGAGGTAATTCACTGTGTCATCGATAGAATAGAGGTAACTGACTCACTGTGTCATCGATAGAATAGAATGGAGGTAACTCACTATGTCATCGATAGAATAGAATAGAGGTAACTCACTCACTGTGTCATCAATAGAATAGAATAGAGGTAATTCACTCACGGTGTCATCGATAGAATAGAATAGAGGTAACTGACTGTCATCGATAGAATAGAGATGACTCAGTGTGTCATTGATAGAATAGAGAACTCAGTGTGTCATTGATAGAATATAATTGTTATCTCACTCAGTGTGTCATTGATAGAATAGGATTGAGAACTCACTCAGTGTGTCATCGATAGAATAGAATTGTTAACTCACTCAGTGTGTCATCGATAGAATAGAATTGTTAACTCACTCAGTGTGTCAACAATAGAATAAAATAGAGGTAACTCCCTCTCTGTGGCATTGATCTGATCAGGGGTAAGCTGATAGGTCACTGTCTGTCCTCCCTCTCAGTTAACTCAGGGCCTTACCCATCATGGGGGACATCTCAATATTGTGTTCAGTGGCTTTCTTAACCATGTCCTTCTCATTAACTTATCTTCGTCCCATTATGATATGCCCATCTTCGTCCTGGTATGATGACCACTGATAAAAGAATAGTAATGTGGTGGAAACAGAATACAATCCAATCCGTCTATCGACCAGAGATGGGCAGTGTGTATCTGTCACGTTCTGACCTTTATTTCCTTTGTTTTGTCTTTATTTAGTGTGGTCAGGGCGTGAGTTGGGGTGGGCAGTCTATGTTTTGTCTTTATTTAGTATGGTCAGGGCGTGAGTTGGGGTGGGCAGTCTATGTTTTGTGTTTCTATGTTTGGTTTCTGTTTCAGCCTAGTATGGTTCTCAATCAGAGGCAGGTGTCGTTAGTTGTCTCTGATTGAGAATCATACTTAGGTAGCCTGGGTTTCACTGTTGGTTTGTGGGTGTTTGTTTCCTTTGTCAGTGTTTGTGCCACACGGGACTGTTTTGGTTTGGTTTATTTCACGTTATCGTTTATTGTTTTGTATTTCATAGTGTTCAGGCTTTTCATATTAAAATCGTCATGGACACTTACCACGCTGCGTATTGGTCCGATCCTTGCTACACCTCTTCAGACGAAGAGGAGGACATCTGCCGTACAGTATCAGTGTCTAGACAGTGCTCTTGAAGTAAAGTAGATGATGAAAGCAAGCTATTGCCAAGTATTGAGACACTGACATCTAGACACAAGTATCTGAAACCCTTGTGATTGCAGCTTGCTTTCAAAACATTGGTTGTTCGTAAATGTATTGCATCAGCGCAATAGATTTTGTGGCTATCTCTTCAGATGCAGTTTTGCTCGCTCCTCCTCTCCTCGGGCATGTGTGTGGACGAGAAGCACGTATTACAGGAACAGCTGATTGATAGCATCCTGATTGTCCTACAGAAGAACCCTGCGTTGCACTACTACCAGGGTTACCATGACATTGTGGTCACCTTCCTACTGGTGGTAGGGGAACGCATGGACATCGCCATGGTGTAGACCATCTCTAACCACCACCTCAGGTTGATATGAGGAAATCGGCACACTTACTATGAGACTCTTTATGAATACATAAGAGCACAGACCTCCAGACCTGGGTTCAAGCAATATTTTAAATATTCCCAAAATACTTTGAGCATTTGCTTGAGCCTGACTGTAGTGACACATGGCAGGCGTGGCAATTTTGAAACTCTTTCTTTGTACCAGGCAAGCTCAATCAAACACAGCTTAAGTATTTTAATGATTTCAAATAGTATTTGAACCCAGGTCTGTTATTATATCCCTTATTATGCGCTTTATACCCTATTCTGACCACCAAAGATGGCTTCCCCTCTCTATCATGGTCACATTGTCCTCCTTCCCCAGCAGGGATTTCATGGATCCAACCATGGACAGCACCAAGCACATACTGAACTACCTGATGCCAATACTGGATGGTGTCACAACTTCCGCCGATGTTGGTTCCTCTCCTTGTTCGGGCGGCGTCGCCGGTCTTCTAGCCATCATCGATCCACTTTCATTTTCCATTTGTTTTGTCTTGTCTTCCCACACACCTGGTATCAATTCCATCATTACATATTGTGTATTTAACCCTCTGTTCCCCCATGTCCTTGTTCAGAATTGTTTATTGTAAGTGCATGTGCACGTTTATCTGGTGTGCGATGGGTTTTGTACCCATTGATTGTTTGTTCTGTTTCCGGGGGGTTTTATTATTAAATTGCTCCGTTGTAAACACAGTTTTTGCTCTCCTGCGCCTGACTTCTCTGCCACCAGTATGCACCCCTTACAGATGGAGATAGTTGATCCAGAACTACATGATTTTATGCTCAGGTAAATCTTTGTTATTAAACATTTTAATAGACACTCTTATCCAGAGTGACTTACAGGAGCAATTAGGGTTAAGTGCCTTGCTCAAGGGCACATCGGCATATTTTCCACCTAGTTGGATTAGGGTTTCGGACAATCAACCTTTTCGGTTACTTGCCCAACGCTCTTAACCGCTAGGCTACCTGCCGTCCTATGTGGATTTGTTGCAGTGAGAGAGGCACAGATCACAGTTCGTGGGACTTCAACTCCAAATCTGTGTCTTGTGTCCTTTAGGGAAATTGGAGAGACAGTTTTCCAGATTATTTGAGAAAAGATCAAATAGCAGGTTTGAATGGCAGATAACAAGCGAGGCATGGCTGCAAGGAATACACCTTCACTTTGAAGTAATTCTACCAGTTTTCCCCAACTACAAACTCTGATTTATAGCAAGAGTTTTAAAGTTTTTTCAGTTGATAGCATTGGAATCTATTTTGTTTTATTATGTGTTAAAGAATAAAACGTTCAGATGTTTTACCTTGTAGCCTTGTAATAATATATTTTCAATCAGCAACATCAGTTTCTACAGTGAGCTCCAAAATGATTGGGACAGTGACAGATGTTTTGTTGTTTTGGCTCTGTAATCCAGCACTTTGGATTTGAAATGATACAATGATACAAAGTTCAAGTGCAGACTGTCGGCTTTAATTGGAGGGTATTTTCACCCATATCGGGTGAACTGTTTAGAAATTACAGTACTTTTTCAACCAAATGTATTGGGACAAATTCACTTACAATGCCTTCAGAAAGTATTCACACCCCTTGACTTTTTCCACATTTCGTTGTGTTACAGCTTGCATTTAAAATGGATAGAGGTTCTGTGTCACTGATCTACACACAATACCCCACAAAGTTACATTTTTACAAATGAATTAAAAATGAAAAGCTGAAATGTTTGTCAATAAGTATTCAACTCCTTTGTTATGTTGTGACGTGAATATCATTAATGTGATGATTATTTTATCAAATCAATTAAATATGTTTAATTATTATGAAGATTAAATGAATCATGTAACAATTAAGTCATTAGCAATCTTGGGGCACCACGGAAAAAGTTTGTTTAATGAGTTACCCTTTCCCCAAATTAACTCAAGAATATCAGAATATATCCTTATCATATTAGTCATCCATGAATTATTATTACCTCATATCAGTCTCATTCTGAACATCGTTGACTTCAATTCTGCACGATTTGAAAGGGGTGGGGAAAGAAAGAGCGGGAGAAGGAGAGACAAAGGAATTCAACTATTGTACATACATTTTAATAATACGCTCATCGTAAATATGGATATTTAGCACCCTAACAACCGCTCATTCGGATTTAGAAATGCAATGTGCATATTTAAGCTTGTATGTCTTTGTCGTCTCTCTGTTGAAATCGCCCGATCCTTCTGTGACGAATAGTTTGACAGAAAGTCTCTGGTTGTGTAAGTCTCTAGTTGTCCACCAGAGGTCACCATGTCCTTCGTAGTTGTAGTAGGTTTCCTTTGTTCTGGAAGTGTTTGTTGGAATGCATACATCAGACGTACCAATGGTTGTTTGATAGGGAAATGTTATTCTTTTCTCGACTTCAGTCGAGTTTCCTAGACTAGGTTACGTGCAGAGCATCAGGCGGTGCATGTCTAGTCTTCTCTGTTGAGTTTCAGAGGGTCTTGTAGTTTTAGACCATTTGTCACATATTCATCCCACGCTCCAAATATACTGGTCTAGTAGTTTTAAACCATTTATCAGCTGTGTAGCCACCGCTCCACTCTGTCTGGTCTAGCCTGCTTGGTCTCATGTAAATTTCGTTACGAGTCCTTTTTAAACACTCTGGTCAAAGGGGGCGTTCCATCGCACCGGCATAATGTCTGTGCTCACCTGGGCGTGGCTACTGACTGGATACAGTTTCTCATTTAGAAGGCTAAAATCACATTGCTATCTTTTCAGAAATAGTAAATCAGTTAATATTTAATCATATAAGTTTTACAACATTTTTCATTTATTTAACCAGGGAAGTCAGTTAAGAACATTCTTATTTTCAATGATGGCCTAGGAACAGTGGGTTAACAGGGTAGCCTAGTGGTTAGAGCGGTGGACTAGTAACCGGAAGGTTGCAAGCTCAAACCCCCGAGCTGACAAGGTACAAATCTGTCGTTCTGCCCCTGAACAGGCAGTTAACCCACTGTTCCTAGGCCGTCATTGAAAATAAGAATTTGTTCTTAACTGACTTGCCTAGTTAAATAAAGGTAAAATAAAATAAAAAACTGCCTTGTTCAGGGGAAGAACGACAGATTTTTACCTTGTCAGCTCAGGGCTTCGATCTTGCAACCTTTCAGTTAATAGTCCAACGCTCTAACCACTAGGCTACCTGCCGCCCCATTTAGATGTAACTCTGACATATATTGGGAAAGCACTTAAAGTTACAATGTTTCCATTATAGTGTCTTGGGGCGGCAGGTAGCCTAGTGGTTAGAGCGTTGGGCCAGTAACCGAAAGGTTGATAGATCGAATTCCCGAGCTGACAAGGTCGTTCTGAACAAGGCAGTTAACCCACTGTTCCTAGGCCATTATTGTAAATAAGAATTTGTTCTTAACTGACTTGCCTTTATTTAAGGGGAGTCTTGAAACTGTTGGTTAGCCTCCATCCAGGAGGGCAAGTCATGACAGTTATGGCAAACCTGAATAAGTTCAGGAGTAAAAATGTGCTTAACAAGTCACATAATAAGTTGCATGGACTCACTCTGTGTGCAATAATAGTGTTTAACATAATTTTTGAATGACTTGAATGACTCATCTCTGTACCCCACACATACAATTATCTGTAAGGTCCGTCAGTGGATCAGTGAATTTCAAACACAGATTCAACCACAAAGACCAGGGAGGGCAGCTATTGGTAGATGGATACAAATTTTAAAAAGCAGACATTGCATATTCCTTTGAGCATGGTGACGTTGCACTTTTGATGGTCTATCAATACAACCAGTCACTACAAAGATACAGGCGTCCTGCCTAATTCAGTTGCTGGAGAGGAAGGATAATGCATGGATCAATAACATTGTAGTTACTTCACAATATCAACCTAAATGACAGAGTGAAAAGAAGGAAGCCTGTACAGAATAAAAACATTCCAAAACATGCATCCTGTTTGCAATAAGACACTAAAGTAAAACTGTAAAAAATGTGGCAAAGAAGTGAACATTATGTCCTGAATACAAAGTGTTATGTTTGGGGCAAATCCAACACATCACATCACTGAGTACCACTCTTCATATTTTCAAGCATGGTGGTGGCTGCATCATGTTATGGGTATGCTTGTCATTGGTCAGGTCTAGGGAGTTTTTTTAGGATAAAAAGCAATGGAAAAGAGCTAAGCACAGGCAAAATCCTAGAGGAAATTCTGGTTGTCTGCTTTCCAACAGACATTGGGAGGCAAATTCGCCTTTCAGCAGGACAATAACTTAAAACACAAGGCCAAATATACACTGGAGTTGCTTACCAAGACAACATTGGAATGTTCCTGAGGTACGGCTTGAAAACTCTATGGCAAGACTTGAAAATGGCTGTCAAGGAGTGATCAACAATGCTTTTAAAAAGAATGTGCAAATATTGTAAAATCCAAGTGTGGAATGCTTTTAGAGACTTACAGAAAGACTCACAGATGTAATCGCTGACTCAGGGGTGTGAACACTTATGTGATTCAGAAAGTATTTAGACCCCTTGACTTTTTCCATATTTTGATATGCTACCGCCTTATCCTAAAATGTATGAAATATTTATCTCCCCTCATCAATCTACACACAATACCCCATAATGACAAAGCAAAAACAGATAAACATTTTTTGCAAATTTGTTAAAAATAAAAAACTGAAATATCACATTTACATAAGTATTCAGACCCTTCACTCAATACTTTGTTGAAGCCCTTTGGCAGTGATTACAGCCTCAAGTCTTATTGGGTATGACACTACAAGCTTGGCACACCTGTATTTGGGGAGTTTCTTCCATTCTTCTCTGCAGATCCTCTCAAGCTCTGTCAGGTTGGATGGGGAGCGTAGCCGCACAGCTATTTTCAGGTCTCTCCAGAGATGTTCGATCGAGTTCAAGTCCGGGCTCTGGCTGGACCACTCAAGGACATTCAGAGACTTGTCCCGAAGCCACTCCTGAGTTGTACTGGCCATGTGCTTAGGGTCGTTGTCCTGTTGGAAGGTGAACCTTCACCCCAGTCTGAGGTCCTGAGCGCTCTGGAGCAGGTTTACATCAAGGATCTCTCTCTACTTTGCTCCGTTTATCTATACCTTTTATTTAACCTATATTTAACTAGGCAAGTCAGTTAAGAAATCATTCTTATTTACAATGACGGCCTACCAAAAGGCAAAAAGGCCTCCTGTGGGGACGGAGGCCTGGGATAAAAAATTAAATAGGAAATATAAATATAAGACAAAACACACATCACAACAAGAGAGACAACACAACACTGCATAAAGAGAGACCTAAGACAACAACATAGCAAAACAGCAACACATGACAACACAGCATGGTAGCAACACAACATGGTAGCAGCACAAAATATGGTACAAACATTATTGGGCACAGTCAACAGCACAAAGGTCAAGAAGGTAGAGACAACAATACATCACACAAAGCAGCCACAACTGTCAGTAAGAGTGTTGGCATGACTGTCCTGATCAGGTCAGGTTACAGGAGACCACAACCCTACAGATTATCTCTCAACCCCAACAGAGGAGGAGAGATCTAGGGGTCTGAAGATGTGGGGGTTTTATGACCCTCACGCCCCTGGTAAATCTCAGGCCACAGACAAATTCCTTTGTCCTGTTACTATGGAGAACCCGCCTCAGAACATTAAACATGAAATAAAGGGACTTTGGAACAATGGTTTCCGTCAGCCACAATGGTGGTCATGACGATAGATGGAATATGAAAATGTATGTCATTTTTGTTTTGTTATTAAAGGTTAATAGATGACGTTATTACGAAAACAGTGTAACGTGAAGAGTTTTCCAAGTATTTGTTTGATGTTTAGACATTGTACATGTTTAGACATTGTGTGTAAAATGTCCAAATCAAAGGGAGTGTTTTGGTAAATTAAATGTAAAGTTAGATGTCTAAAATTGGGTTTGAGTAAAATCTAGACCTTGCCTCATTAACTTGGTACGCCCAGAGAACTGCCCTAAAGTCGGTTACGCCCACTTCTGACCCAAGGGTATAAAACCTGTGAGTATAGAATTTACAGAGAAGACTACGTGACCCAAGCTGCCACCAAGGTCTAAAAAGTCAACGAACCCAGAATGCAACACAAGTTTGAAGACAGAGAAATCCTTTTCTACCCAAGCTACGGATGAGTAGCTGTGTCTAAGCGGGTGAATTCAAGCCGGACCCCCTTAGTATCCAATCTCAGCGAATCGTGGTATCTAAAAGGTTTCATTCCTATGCTGTGAGCTACAGAGCTGTCTGTCCTCAGAAGACCCCTTCCATAGCAAGGGAACAGACTCGCAAGCCAAAAGGACACTGACATCGGGAGGACGATTAGAGAGGTGCGCAGGAGAAGTGTGTCATCGAGCTGCTGAACGGTCCACGCAGAGAATCCTCGGAGGTCTACCCCACGTAATTACATCATTATATTCTGACCCATAAGAGCGGCAGTTTGGGGCAAGGCTAGGGTTAGAATAGCTTAGCTGACAAATTCACCCAAATGTATATTTCTCTCATGTACTTTCTCTTTTTCTCTCTCTTTGAAATCCCCATTTTGGGTAACATGCGCCATAGTGTGTTGGCCCGTTATACTAAGTTCTAATCAATAGCCTATAATGTGTTTTGTCTATGTGTATCTTTTATCATCATTTTAGCTTTTTAGTAAATAAATATTAAACTAAGATTGGTGTGGTACGAACTCATTGGTGAGACCCGGGTCTGTGCAGATTCACGGGCTATACGACGTTCAGAACGAGATTGGTAGAGAAAACTGGTTAATTAGCGGCTGTTGTAAAATCCATATTCTGATATTCTTTGAGTTAATTTGGGAAATAGAAACTCAATAAAAACTAGTTTTCCCATGGTGCCCCAGGTTAATGAGTTAATAATTGCTTGATTCAGTTAATCACGCAATTAGAAACTTGTAATCATTCAATGAGCAACAGTAGTCACATTAACTAATACAATGTCACGACAGTGTCCATGACTGAATCTTTGAATGAATAGATTGAGATAAAACTGTCCAGTTTGAGTGTTTGTTGCAGCTCTTTACAGTCGCTAGCTGCAGCGAACTGAAAAGAGGAGTGACCCAGGGATGTGTGTGCTTTGGGGACCTTTAACAGAATGTGACTGGCAGAACGGGTGTTGTATGTGGAGGATGAGGGCTGCAGTAGATATCTCAGATAGGGGGGAGTGAGGCCTAAGTGGGTTTTATAAATAAGCATCAACCAGTGGGACTTGCGACGGGTATACAGAGATGACCAGTTTACAAATCAAATCAAATTTTATTTGTCACATACACATGGTTAGCAGATGTTAATGCAAGTGTAGCGAAATGCTTGTGCTTCTAGTTCCGACCATGCAGTAATATCTAACAAGTAATCTAACCTAACAATTTCACAACTACCTTATACACACACAAGTGCAAAGGAATGAATAAGAAGAATATGTGCATAAAAATATATGAATGAGTGATGGCCGAATGGCATAGGCAAGATGCAGTAGATGGTATAGAGTACAGTATATATATATGCGATGAGTAATGTAGGGTAAGTGGCATTGTTTAAGGTGGCTAGTGATACATTTATTACCACAATTTTTCCATTATAAAAGTGGCTAGAGATTTGAGTCAATATGTTGGCAGCAACCACTCAATGTTAGTGATGGCTGTTTAACAGTCTGATGGCCTTGAGAAAGAAGCTGTTTTTCAGTCTCTCGGTCCCAGCTTTGATGCATCTGTACTGACCTCGCCTTCTGGATGATAGCGGGGTGAACAGGCAGTGGCTCGGTGGTTGTTGATGATCTTTTTGGCCTTCCTGTGACATCGGGTGGTGTAGGTCTCCTGGAGGGCAGGTGGTTTGCCCCCGGTGATGCGTTGTGCAGACCTCACTACCCTCTGGAGAGCCTTACGGTTGTGGGCGGAGCAGTTGCTGTACAAGGCTGTGATACAGCCCGACAGGATGCTCTCGATTGTGCATCTGTAAAGGTTTGTGAGTGTTTGGTGACAAGCCGAATTTCTTCAGCCTCCTGAAGTTGAAGAGGCACTGCTGCGCCTTCTTCACCACGCTGTCTGTGTGGGTGAACCATTTCAGTTTGTCCGTGATGTGTACGCCGAGGAACTTAAAATTGTCCACCTTCTCCACTACTGTCCCGTCAATGTGGATAGGGGGCTGCTCCGTCTGCTGTTTCCTGAAGTCCACGATCATCTCCTTTGTTTTGTTGACATTGAGTGTGAGGTTATTTTCCTGACACCACACTCCGAGGGCCCTCACCTCCTCCCTGTAGGCCGTCTCGTCGTTGTTGGTAATCAAGCCTGCCACTGTAGTGTTGTCTAAACTTGATGATTGAGTTGGAAGTGTGCATGGCCACACAGTCATGGGTGAACAGGGAGTACAGGAGAGGGCTGAGAACGCACCCTTGTGGGGCCCCAGTGTTGAGGATCAGCGGGGTGGAGATGTTGTTACCTAACCTCACCACCTGGGGGCGGCCCGTCAGGAAGTCCAGGACCCAGGGTCTCGAGCTTAATGACGACATTCTTACATAGGTATTCCTCTTGTCCAAATGGGTTAGGGCAGTGTGCAGTGTGACTGCGTCGTCTGTGGACCTATTGGGGTGGTAAGCAAATTGGAGTAGGTCTAGGGTGTCAGGTAGAGTGGAAGTGATATGGTCCTTGACTAGTCTCTCAAAGCACTTCATGATGACGGATGTGAGTGCTACGGGGCGGTAGTCATTTAGCTCAGTTACCTTAGCTTTCTTGGGAACAGGAACAATGGTGGCCCTCTTGAAGCATGTGGGAACAGCAGACTGGGATAAGGATTGATTGAATATGTCTGTAAACACATCAGTCAGCTGGTCTGCATATGCTCTGAGGATGCGGCCAGGGATGCCGTCTGGGCCTGCAGCCTTGCGAAGGTTAACACGTTTAAATGTTTTACTCATGTTGGCTGCAGTGAAGGAGAGCCCGCAGGTTTTGGTAGCGGGCCGTGTCAGTGGCACTGTATTGTCCTCAAAGCGAGCAAAGAAGTTGTTTAGTTTGTCTGGGAGCAAGATATCCTGGTCCGCGACGGGGCTGGTTTTTCTTTTGTAGACCATGATTGACCGTAGACCCTGCCATATACCTCTTGTGTCTGAGCTGCTGAATTGTGATTCTACTTTGCCTCTATACTAATGCTTAGCTTGTTTGATTGCCGTGCGGAGGGAATAGCTACACTGTCTGTATTCGGTCATGTTTCCGGTTACCTTGCCCTGATTAAAAGCAATGGTTTGCGCTTTCAGTTTTACGCGAATGCTGCCATCAATCCACAGTTTCTGGTTGGGGAATGTTTTAATAGACGCTGTGGGTACAACATCATCGATACACTTGCTAATAAACTCGCTCACCGAATCAGCGTATTCATCAATGTTGTTGTTCGACGCTATGCGAAACATATTCCAGTCAACGTGATCGAAGGAATCTTGAAGCGTGGAATCCAATTGGTCGAACCAGCGTTGAACAGACCTGAGCACGGGTGCTTCCTGTTTTAGTTTCTGTCTATAGGCTGGGAGCAACAAAATGGAGTCGTGGTCAGCTTTTCCGAAAAGAGGGTGGGGGAGGGAAGCGTTGCGGAAGTTAAAATAACAATGATCCAGGGTTTTGCCAGCCCGGGTCACGCAATCGATATGATCGTAAAAATTTAGGGAGCCTTGTTTTCAGATTAGCCTTGTTAAAGTCCCCAGCTACAATAAATGCAGCCTCAGGATATGTGGTTTCCAGTTTACATAGAGTCAAATTAAGTTCTTTCAGGGCCGTCGATTTGTCTGCTTGGGGGGGAATACGACTATGATTATGATCGAAGAGAATTCTCTTGGTAGATAATGCGGTTGGCATTTGATTGAGAGGAATTCTAAGTCAGGTGAACAAAAGGACTTGAGTTCCTGTATGTTGTTATGATCACACCACGTCTCGTTAATCATGAGGCATACACCCCCGCCCTTCTTCTTACCAGAGAGATGCTTGTTTCTGTCGGTGCAATGCTTGAAAAAAACAGGTGACTGTACCGACTCCGATAGCGTGTCTCGAGTGAGCCATGTTTCCGTGAAACAAAGAACCTTACAATCTCTGATGTCTCTGTGGAAGGCAACCCTTGCTCGGATTTCGTCTACCTTGTTGTCAAGTGACTGGACATTGGCAAGTAGTATGCGCGGGATCGGTGCGCAATGTGCGGAGCCTGACCAGAAGACCGCTCAGTCTGCCCCTTCTGCGGCGCCGTTGTTTTGGGTCGTCGGCTGGGATCCAATCCATTGTCCTGGGTGATGGACCAAACAGAGGATCCGCTTCAGGAAAGTTGTATTCCTGGTCGTAATGTTGGCGAGTTGACATTGCTCTTATATCTAATAGTTCTTCCCGACTGTATGTAATTAAACCTAAGATTTCCTGGGGTAACAATGTAAGAAATAACACATAAAAAAACAAAATACTGCATAGTTTCCCAGGAACGCGAAGCGAGGCAGCCATCTCAGAGGAGTATAGAATATAGAGTGCAGTGATGTGTCCTATAAGGAACATTGGTGGCAAATCTGATGGCCGAATGGTAAAGAACATCTAGCCGCTCTAGAGCACCCTTTCCTGCATACCTATAAATGACTTCTCCGTAATCTAGCATGGGTAGGATGGTCATCTGAATCAGGGTTAGTTTGGCAGCTGGGGTGAAATAGGACCGATTACGATCGAGCAAACCATGTCTAGATTTAACTTTAGCCTGCAGCTTTGATACATACTCCCAAGTACTTGTATGAGGTGACTACCTCAAGCTCTAAACCCTCAGAGGTAGTAATAACGCCTGTGGGAAGAGGGGCATTCTTCTTGATCCTTACTAGTCTCCCAGTCCCTGCCGCTGAAAAACATCCCCTCAGCATGATGCTGCCACCATGCTTCACTGTAGGGATGGTGCCATGTTTCCTCCAGATGTGACACTTGGCATTCAGGCCGAATAGTTCAATCATGGTTTCATCAGACCAGAGAAGCTTGTTTCTCATGGTCTGAGAGTCTTTAGGTGCCTTTTGGAAAACTCCAAGCGGGCTGTCATGTGCCTTTTACTGAGGAGTGGCTTCTGTCTGGCCACTGTACCATAAAGGCCTGATTGGTGGAGTGCTGAAGAGATGCTTGTCCTTCTGGAAGGTTCTCCCATCTCCACAGATGAACTCTGGAGCTCTGTCAGAGTGACCATTGGGTTGTTGGTCACCTCCCTGACCAAGGCCCTTCTCCCCCGATTGCTCAGTTTGTCCGGGTGGCCAGCTCTAGGAAGAGTCTTGGTGGTTTCAAATTTCTTCCATTTAAGAATGATGGAGGCCACTGTGTTCTTGGGTACCTTCAATGCTGCAGACATTTTTCAGTACCCTTCCCCAGATTTGTGACTCGACACAATCCTGTCTCGGATCTCTACGGACAATTCCTTTCACCTCATGGCTTGGTTTTTGCTCTGACATGCATTGTCAACTGTGGGACCTTTATATAGACAGGTGTGTGCCTTTCCAAATCATGTCCAGTCAAATTAATTTACCACAGGTGTACTCCAATCAAGTTGTAGAAACATCTCAAGGATGATCAATGGGAACAGGATGCAACTGAGCTCAATTTCAAGTCTCATAGCAAAGGGTCTGAATACTGTAGCGACCCGCACAGATAGCTGTGTGTTATGTGTTAGGCTATTAGTTGGTTGTGTTCGCGGGGTCCGACATGCCAATCAACCTGCTATCTGCCAATCACGGGAATGCCTGGAATGTTCTGATGCCGGGCATCCTGGTGGTTGGCGGAGTGGCGTGGAGGGGGGTTGGGCAGGGGGATGCAGAATTGGAAGTTAAGACCAGGTTTAGCCATTGTTCTTTCTCTTACGTCTGGCCTTCACAAGAGAAGGTCACGGTTGGTATGTGGGGTATCTTTCATGTATTTGGCGTGGGCTACGGCCAAACAGTAGCCTGTGTAAAGTTGGGTTAATAAACCGTCAATTCACAAACTCAATCCTCTGTCTGGACAATTGTTCCTTTATGATCTAGTCAGGTCATTACAAAACGTATGTAAATAAGATATTTCTGTTTTCATTTTTAATAAATTAGCTAACTTTCTAAAACCCTGTTTTCACTTTGTCATTGTGGGGTATTGTGTGTAGAATGATGAGGGAAAAAAAATATTTGATCCATTTTAGAATAAGGCTGTAACGTAACAAAATGTGGAGAAAGTCAAGGGGTCAAAATTTTAGTGTTTGGTCCCATATTCCTTGCACACAATGATTACATCAAGCTTGTGACTCTATAAACTTGTTGGATGCATTTGCTGTTTGTTTTGTCTGCACTTTCACCTCATAGTCATTGTATAATTTCAAATCTGAAGAGTACAGAGCCAAAACAACAAAATATTTGTCACTCTCCCAATACTTTTGTAGCTCACTGTATATTTGCATTTGTGACTCATGATCGGTGTCCATATTCATGAAGGCTCTGAGTAGGAGTGCTGATCTAGGATCAGGTCCCCCCTATCCATGTAATCTTGTTCATGATGATCCAAAAGACAAAACTGATCCTAGAGCAGCACCTATTCTGTAACACTTTATTAATACAGGCCCTGCTTCCCACTCTTTTCTCCTGAAGGGGGCAGTAAGAGTCTGTTCTTCTTGGAAAGGTAGGTTGTCGCAGCCAGGATATACAATTGAGTCAAACTAAGAGATATGGAGTAAAAATCAACCTGATCGATTGCTTCTATGTCTCTCCACCTGCCTTGCCATCAGCTAGGCTACTGTACCCCTGAGCCAGCTGGACTAGTGTGTAGTATGAGACTACAGAACTGAGGGAGAAAGGATGGAAGACTGTGTATTTCTTATTTATCACAGAGATTTTTTTGGGCTCCTGATGTATTTGTATAATTGATGGTCTGACAAGAAAGTATGCTGTGAGATTTAATTGGGAAGGCTTTGAGTTAAAGAGCGGCCCCTGGTTTCCTGTCTCCACAGCTAACTGTCAGCGAGTCAAAGGATTCCACCGCCTTCCGCTGTGCTGTCACTTTGCTCTCTGTTTCCTCAATGTCACATTGGGTCTTGATTGTCAACCTTCTTAAGATGTCTCCACGTCAATATGATTGATGCACTGACAAGTCACTATGAGCATGGTTGAGGACTTTCTTTTTGTATGCTAGGCATGTTTTTCATCCATCTCCGAGGAGAAATGGAACGCAGCAGACAAGGAACGATATTTTGACTCTAACTGAAGCAGTGTTTTATATGACTGCTCGTCAAAGTTGTGTGACTATATCCCTCTAAAACTCCAGCATTGTGTGTAGTGTACTAAAACACATTACCATGGTATTAAATATTCTCCTAGTCTTATTTACACTGTGTCCTGGGTGTGTGTTGTGTTGAAATGCTTTGGGGTAAGCTGTAGCACATAAATCTCTCTCTCTCTCTCTCTCTCTCTCTGTGTTGCGTGCAGTTCCTCCCCAGTTCTTGATAAAAGAAAGTTATTTTTGATAGTGGCGCCATGTAAAATGTAGAGAATAAGAGGGCTAGTGATAAATATTGAATATGGGTGCATCTTGGAAGGCCTCTTGGAAGTAGTGCACTAGGGTGCTATTTGAGACAGAGCCAAGGAGATGGAAGCTCACAGGTATAATGGTGTTGCTCACTGCTTTTAGGCTACCTTAAGACTGCTGAGGAAATGTTCTGGAAACTATTTGACACTAGAGCGGTTATATAACCTAGTTTTTACAAATAGGCCCTACTTCATTTGAACAAAATGAAAGTATTACAAAGGCAAGTCATTTGACAACACAATGACTATTGCTGTTGTGGTTGCCATCCTAAATGTTCAGTTAGCTATAGAGTTGCCTATGGATGTTACAAATTGGTGATTTTTGTGGGCGGCACTCGAGTGCTTTGTCCAAGGAGTTTTCTCCTGCAAAGCCCACAAATAATAACTCAAATAGATCTGCATTAAGTGTTGCAGTCCAAGGGGTTTCTGTAGTGAACCATGCCTAATGCCTTGCCTTTAAAACTGGTCTCTCTGTATTCTGTAATTACACCGTCCTTACTCACAGGAACTGGCATAAGCATAACTTGGCTGTGTCCCAAATGGCACCCTATTCCCTATATAGTGCACTACTTTTAACGAGAGCCCTATGGGATGTACTCGTAGCCCTTGTTATATTCACACATTTCCCTCAGACTTGCATCCCCCACTTTGCAGGCTAATGCAGGTTAAGTGCTGGGCTGTCCTGCGGTCATCATGACAGAATAAGGAGATTGGGTTTACTGTACATCGACTAGTGGGACGTCAACGGATGTATTTTAATTAGGCAGTGTAAAAATGAGCTGTTGCTCTTGATAATGAGTGGTTGAGCAATGTAGTTGTTGCTGTTTATTCCCTCTGTAAAGTGTATGGAGACCCTGTGACGATGCACTTTAAATCAAATGTGACTTGACCTGTTCATAATGGCATAGGGTGGTCAAGTGGTCTAAGAACTCCAGAACTCATATACCGCTGCAGTATGGGTTTGAATACGGCCCACTGCTATTTCAGCACACTCTCTCCTCTAGCTCTACCTCTGTCCTATCCTATAAACAAACACAGAAAATAATAATAACTGACTAACTTGTTCATATGTGTTGCAGGGTCGAGGTGGGAACCATCTTTGCTCTGAGCTGGCTCATCACATGGCCACATCCTGTCTGAGATCCGTCATGTTCTCAGGCTCTATGACTTCTTCCTGGCTTCACACCCACTCATGGCCGTCTACTTCGCTGCCGTGGTAAGAACCAATATTTAAACTGTGAACTCTCTGTTTATAGAATAGAGTAATGTAGAATAAAATACTAGAATAGAATGGATAGGTTATTGTCCATTTTGTAAGGAATAGAAATATGTCTTGTGCCTTACTCTGTAACTAAATCCTTGTTTTCAGAGCATCTCTCTCATCTGCTTCCAAGTTGTCTGCTGGACATAATTCTTTATGTGGGCAGTGTGTATTTTCTATAAGTGAGCGACAGTCATTTGGGCATTTAACAATCTGAAGTGAATTCAGAGATGCATTCTTATTTGTGGTACAGTAGTTGCTAATGAACAACAAACCACTCATTAGTCTGCACATTCCACTAAGCGCTTATTAGATGGTATTGGGGAAACAATATCTCGCCAAACTTCAAACGTGTGTTTCTCGCTCGGCCCTTTGTAAATGGAGTTGTTTTGTGACTACTTGTCAGGAGCAACGGAAAACAAAACAAGACTTTTTTAAAGGCAAGGATTCCTCTACACACACACACACACACACACACACACACACACACACACACACACACACACACACACACACACACACACACACACACACACACACACAAATCCAGGGCACTTTGTTATAGCTAGACCAGTTAATTAAACAACTCTAATGAACTCACCAGAGGTTTGGTGTGGAGTACTGGCTGTGTTTGTGCTAGATTGCTTTAAATGGCCCCTTTCTTCTTCTTCCATAAGCCTATCCCCTGCTAGATACTGGAGCTGCACACAAACCAAAGGGGGCCAAGGCCTTTTGAAGTCGGGATAACAAGGCAGTCAGGAAATGTAGTTCATCCTGCCTCTTATGTTACTAGACACAGGGAGGCTTAACCCTTTCAGTCTGCGCTGTGCCAAAACCCTGTACCGTTACTCACCGGGCCTAAACCCTGTACCGTTACTCACCGGGCCTAAACCCTGTACCGTTACTCACCGGGCCTAAACCCTGTACAGTTACTCACCGGGCCTAAACCCTGTACCGTTACTCACCGGGCCTAAACCCTGTACAGTTACTCACCGGGCCTAAACCCTGTACCGTTACTCACCGGGCCTAAACCCTGTACCGTTACTCACCTGGGCCTAAACCCTGTACAATTACTCACTGGGCTAAAACCCTATATCATTACTCACCGGGCCTAAACCCTGTACAATTACTCACTGGGCTAAAACCCTATATCATTACTCATCGGGCCTAAACCCTGTACAATTACTCACTGGGCTAAAACCCTATATCATTACTCACCGGGCCTAAACCCTGTACAATTACTCACCGCACATCTCCTGGAACTGAAAATAGTCTGGGGTATGAGTCTGCTGAGGTAGATGGTAGATTTACATTTTAGTCATTTAGCAGACGCTCTTATCCAGAGTGACTTACAATTAGTGCACTCATCTTAAGATAGTTAGTTCAGTCAACCAGTACTTATCAGCAAAGTCAGTGCTAGTAGGAAAAGTGCATTTAAAAAATATATATAATTGGTATGTTGGTCTACTATTTATGTCGATTTGAAACATCTTAACTAAGGATGTTGAGGTAGATTTTAAACATCTATCTGCAATATTAAAGCTGATCTACCCTCTAAAACATTTTTAGGGCTACATCAGCTTTAATATTGCAGATAGATTGTACCTTCCATCAATATTAATTGACTGCATCACTTCCAATCTCCAATATATATTTTTTGCAAATATATACAGTACCAGTCAAAATATTGGACACACTTACTTATTCCAGGGTTTTTCTATATTTTGACTATTTTCTACATTGTAGAATAACAGTGAAGATATCAAAACTATGAAATAACACATGGAATCATGTAGTAACCATAAACATGTTAAACAAATTAAAATATATTTGAGATTTTTCAAAGTAGCCACCCTTTGCCTGCTCACTGCTTTGCACACTCATGGCATTCTCTCAACCAGCTTCAACAGGTGTGCCTTGTTAAAAGTTAATTTGTATAATTTCTTTCCTTCTTAATGTGTTTGAGCCAATCAGTTGTATTGTGACAAGTTAGGGGTGGTATACACAAGATAGCCCTATTTGGTAAAAGACCAAGTCCCTATTATGGCAAGAACAGCTCGAATAAGCAAAGAGAAACGACAGTCCGTTACTTTAAGACATAAAGTTCAGTCAATCCGGAAGATTTCTTCAAGTGCAGTCACAAAAACGATCAAGCACTATGATGAAACTGGCTCTCATGAGGACTGCCACAGGAAAGGAAGACCCAGCTTCACAGAGTTCAAGTAACAGACACATTTCAAAATCAACTGTTCAGAAGAGACTGCGTGAATCACGCCTTCATAGTCGAAACCGTTACTAAAGGACATAAGAAGAGACTTGCTTGGGCCAAAAAACACAAGCAATGGACATTAGACCGGTGGAGATCTGTTCTTTGGTCTGATGAGTCCAAATTTGAGATTTTTGGTTCCAACCGCCTTGTTTTTGTGAGACGCAGAGTAGGTGAACAGATTATCTCTGCAAGTGTTGTTTCCACCGTGAAGCATGGAGGAAGTATGATGGTGTGGGGGTGCTTTGCTGGTGACCCGGTCTGTGATTTATTTAGAATTCAAAAGGCACACTTAACTAGCTTGGCTACCGCAGCATTCTGCAGCGATATGCCATCCCATCTGGTTTGCGCTTATTGGGACTATCATTTTGTTTTTCAACAGGACAATGACCCAACACACCTCCAGACTGTGTAAGGGCTATTTGACCAAGAAGGAGAGGGATGTAGTGCTGCGTCAGATGACCTGGCCTCCACAATCACCCGACCTCAACCCAATTGAGATGATTTGAGATGAGTTGGACTGCAGAGCAAAGGAAAAGCAACCAACAAGTGCTTAGCATATGTAGGAACTTCTTCAAGACGGTTGAAAAAGCAGTTGAAGCTGGTTGAGAGAATGCCAAGAGTGTTTAAAGCTGTGATCAATTCAAAGGGTGGCTTACTTTGTGTTCAAACTTTTGACTGGTACTGTACATTCATGAATACAGTTGAAGTCGAAAGTTTACACACACTTAGGTTGGAGTCATCAACCACTCCACAAATGTCTACCAAATACTAATTGAGTGTATGTAAACTTCTGACCCACTAGGAATGTGCTGAAAGAAATAAAAGCTGAAATAAATCATTCTCTCTACTATTATTCTGACATTTCACATTACAAAAATAAAGTGGTGATCCTAACTGACCTAAAACAGGGATTTTTTACTGGGATTAAATGTCAGGAATTGTGAAAAACTGAGCATAAATGTATTTGGCTAAGGTGTATGTAAACTTCTGTACATACATACATAGATACGTACGTACATACATACATACATACATACAGTTGAAGTTGGAAGTTTACATACACGTAGGTTGGAGTCATTAAAACTAGTTTTTCAACCACTCCACACATTTCTTGTTGACAAACTATAGTTTTGGCAAGTCGGATAGGACATCTACTTTGTGCATGACACAAGTCATTTTTCCAACAATTGTTTAGACAGATTATTTCACTTATAACTCACTGTATCATATTTCCAGTGGGTCAGAAGTTTACATACACTAAGTTGACTGTACCTTGAAACAGCTTGGAAAATTCCAGAAACTGATATGATGGCTTTAGAAGCTTCTGATAGGCTAATTGACATAATTTGAGTCAATTGGAGGTGTACCTGTGGATGTACAGTGGGGTAAAAAAGTATTTAGTCAATGATCCCAAACACACCGCCCGGGCAACGAAGGAGTGGCTTCGTAAGAAGCATTTCAAAGTCCTGGAGTCACCTAGCCAGTCTCCAGATCTCAACCCCATAGAAAATCTTTGAAGGGAGTTGAAAGTCTGTGTTGCCCAGCAACAGCCCCAAAACATCACTGCTCTAGAGGAGATCTGCATGGAGGAATGGGCCAAAATACCAGCAACAGTATGTGAAAACCTTGAAGACTTTGACCTCTGTCATTGCCAACAAAGGGTATATAACAAAGTATTGAGATAAACTTTTGTTATTGACCAAATACTTATTTTCCACCATAATTTGCAAATAAATTCATAAAAAATCCTACAATGTGATTTTCTGGATTATTTTCTCTCATTTTGTCTGTCATAGTTGAAGTGTACCTATGATGAAAATTAAAGGCCTTTCTCATCTTTTTAAGTGGGAGGACTTGCACAATTGGTGGCTGACTAAATACTTTTTTGCCCCACTGTATTTCAAGGCCTACCTTCAAACTCAGTGCCTCTTTGCTTGACATCATGGGAAAATCAAAAGAAATCAGCCAAGACCTCAGAAAAAAGGTACAGACAAGGTACCACATTCATCTGTACAAACAATAGTACGCAAGTATAAACACCATGGGACCAGGCAGCCGTCATACCACTCAGGAAGGAGGCTCGTTCTGTTTCCTAGAGATGAACGTACTTTGTTGCGTAAAGTGCAAATCAATCCCAGAACAAAAGCGATGGTCTTTGTGAAGATGCTGGAGGAAACAGGTACAAAAGTATCTATATCCACAGTAAAGCGAGTCCTATATCAACATAACCTAAAAGTCCGCTCAGCAAGAAAGTCACTGTTCAAAAACCGCCATAAAAAAAGCCAGACTACGGTTTGAACTGCACTTGGGGACAAAGTTTGTACTTTTTGGAAAAATGTCCTCTGGTCTGATGAAACAAAAATAGAACTGTTTGGCCACAAGGACCATTGTTATGTTTGGAGAAAAAAGGGAAGGCATCATCATGTTGTGGGGGGGCTTTTCTGCAGGAGGGACTGGTGCACTTCACAAAATAGATAGCATCATGAGGAGGACAATGACGTGGATATATTGAAGCAACATCTCATGACATCAGCCAGGAAGTTAAAGCTTGGACTCAAATGGGTCTTCCAAATGGACAATGACCCCAAGCAAACTTCCAAAGTTGTGGCAAAATGGTTTCAGGACAACAAAGTCAAGGTATTGGAGTGGCCATCACAAAGCCCAGACCTCAATCCTATAGAACATTTGTGGGCAGAACTGAAAAAGCGTGTGCGAGCGAGGAAGCCTACAAACTTGACTCAGTTACACCAGCTCTGTCAGGAGGAATGGGCCAAAATTCACCCAACTTATTGTTGGAAGCTTGAGGAAGGTTACCCGAAACGTTTGACCCAAGTTAAACAATTTAAATGCAATGCTACCAAATACTAATTGAGTATATGTAAACTTCTTACCCACTGGGAATGTGATGAAAGAAATAAAAGCTGAATTAAATCATTCTCTCTACTATTATTCTGACATTTCACATTCTTAACATAAAGTGGTGATCCTAACTGACCTAAAACAGGGAATTTTTACTTTGATTAAATGTCAGGAATTGTGAAAAACGTAAATGTATTTGGCTAAGGTGTATGTAAACTTCAACTGTACAGACAGACAGATTTGTACACATCCATTTATTTTTATTTTTTAAATTTTTCACCTTCTAGCCCGACAACCCCTCCCCTAATTTGAGTAAACCAGTGAACAACAACGCTTAGGCTTCAACTTCCAGCGTATAAATACTATATACATTTTACGGGCACAGTCTATTTTACAATAGTTGTATTTTGTTTGTTTTTACTCCTGTCCTTCCTCTAGCCTCAACCTCTCACATCTTTTTCTTTCACTAACGTTCTGAACCTAAATACGTTTTACGGACACAGTATGTTTTACACTAGTTATCTTGTTATTAGTTGTTATTATTCCCAACTTTCGGCTCCATTCAACCCCTCCCATCTATCTTTTAACACCATCCTTATTGGATATTTATTTGCTATAGATTTTTCAACTGTGCTGTGATGTTTAACAAAAGTTCTGAACCTTTCTATTTTCACAATTTCTTCAGATTATATATCATTCTTGCTAAAAGTATTATTAGATTATTGATCAATTGACTATGACGTTTCAGATCATCCAGCAGTGCTATTTGCAGAGATCCAGGTAAATGTTGCAATTCTTCAGCCATTCCTGGACCTGTGACCAAAAACAAACCACATATGGGCAGTACCAAAACAAATTATTTAATCATTCGGTCTCGTCGCAGCAAAATCCGCAGAGCCGAGAAGGTCTTCAACAGTTACAAAAAGAGTGTAGCTAGACAAACTGTAACTACTGAATGGTTGAATGGGACAAAGCTAATATAATAACCTGCTAATATTCTGTATTGTTTATAGATCGTCCTGCACGGGGAGAAAGAGGTGAAGCAAACCGAGGGTAACATGGCCATGGTGTACCACATCCTGTCCCAGATCCCCCAGGACCTGCCCTACGAGGAGCTCATCACCCAGGCCCACTGCCTCTTCACCCTCTACCCTCCCTCCCTGTTGGCCAAGCGAGCAAGAGGTGAGTGGGTCAGGGTCTCCCTGTATAATTTACCATACCCTTTACTTTTGGGACTATGCTTCAACTAAATCCAGTGTTGTGACTACTGTTGCCAGGAGGACTTGTGAGCTAAAGAATAGTGGCTGCTATTACATCAGAACATGAGGAGAGGTGGACCATGTGTAAAATCAAATCAAATCACATTTTATTTGTCACATACACATGGTTAGCAGATGTTAATGCGAGTGTAGCGAAATGCTTGTGCTTCTAGTTCCGACAATGCAGTAATAACCAACAAGTAATCTAACTAACAATTCCAAAACTACTGTCTTATACACACAAGTGTAAGGGGATAAAGAATATGTACATAAAGATATATGAATGAGTGATGGTACAGAGCGGCATAGGCAAGATACAGTAGATGGTATCGAGTACAGTATATACATATGAGATGAGTATGTAAACAAAGTGGCATAGTTAGTGGCTAGTGTATTACATAAAGATGCAGTAGATGATATAGAGTACAGTATATACGTATACATATGAGATGAATAATGTAGGGTATGTAAACATTATATTAGGTAGCATTGTTTAAAGTGGCTAGTGATATATTTTACATCATTTCCCATCAATTCCCATTATTAAAGTGGCTGGAGTTGAGTCAGTGTGTTGGCAGCAGCCACTCAATGTTAGTGGTGGCTGTTTAACAGTCTGATGGCCTTGAGATAGAAGCTGTTTTTCAGTCTCTCGGTCCCAGCTTTGATGCACCTGTACTGACCTCGCCTTCTGGATGATAGCGGGGTGAACAGGCAGTGGCTCGGGTGGTTGTTGTCCTTGATGATCTTTATGGCCTTCCTGTAACATCGGGTGGTGTAGGTGTCCTGGAGGGGAGGTAGTTTGCCCCCGGTGATGCGTTGTGCAGACCTCACTACCCTCTGGAGAGCCTTACGGTTGTGGGCGGAGGAGTTGCCGTACCAGGCGGTGATACAGCCCGCCAGGATGCTCTCGATTGTGCATCTGTAGAAGTTTGTGAGTGCTTTTGGTGACAAGCCGAATTTCTTCAGCCTCCTGAGGTTGAAGAGGTGCTAATTAAGCTAGCCGTTTCACATCCGTTACACTCATCCCCTTTTGACCTTCCTCCTTTTCCGCAGCAACCAGTGATCCGGGTCACGGCACCAATGTAACAGTATAACTTTAGACCGTCCCCTCGCCCATAACCGGGCGCGAACCAGGGACCCTCTGCGCACATCAACAACAGTCACCCACGAAGCATCGTTACCCATCGCTCCACAAAAGCCGCGGCCCTTGCAGAGCAAGGGGAACCACTACTTCAAGGTCTCAGAGCAAGTGACGTCACCGATTGAAACGCTATTTAGCGCGCACCGCTAACTAAGCTAGCCATTTCACATCCGTAACACATGCCAGTCACATAATACAGGAGGAGGAGATATTACATGGTAGAGGATGTAACAGTTAGATTGGGCTTGCAGACAGTGTTAACATTACCTGCAGTGTAGCCACAGCAGGGGGTTCCAGCCATCCTGCAGACTCTTGGATGTCTGTCTTTTGCAATGGGCGGGTGTTTTACTATGCAGGCCATGGATCCTCAAGACCCCTCAAACGCATCTCTGGACCTCGAAGGCAGTTCCACTGCTTTTTTCATTGTTGCCCTCTTATCGGGGACTGATTTAGACCTGAGGCACCAGGGCAGGTGTGTGCAATTAATTATCAGGTAGAACAGAAAACCAGCAGTACTCTGGACCTTGTAGGGTAAGATTTGAATACCCCTCCCATAAACTACAATGCTCAATATTTGAATAAAATGTATAATCAGCTTCAAGTCTGAACTGGCCTGAAACAGGGAATGTGAGGAGAGATAGTCCTCTCTGTAGTATTAGCAGTAGATCCAACTTTGTTCAGACAGAGCAGAGGTAGAGGACTCTTGTGGAAAAACAAATCCCAAAGGACCACATGTCCAGCAGGTGGGGCTGTTGAGCAGCAAGTCCCCCCAGCCCACACAACAGAGCAGCTCCCTATTCTGCTGGAGCTGATCCTCTTCCTCCTTAGTGTATATTGTGATGTGGCTGACGTTCAGTCCTGCCTGTCTGCATCTCAGCCCTTTGTATGTAAACAGTATCTGTCAGTCTACGAGATCTGCTAGGCTCACCTTTATGATGCTATCAACACCAGTGGGAGGTTATGAATACCTTTCCCACAAGAGCAATGTAGTTCTCCCTCTATTCATGTCTCCCTCCTGAGCAGAACTGCCATGCAAATCGGACAGAAATCTGGTTAATTTTAGATCTTACAGCATTTCTGATTCTCTCGCTGTCCTGTCAGAAAAGGTTGTCTAGAGAGATGGGGTGGTTAGTACGGTGGCTCTGGGTTTGGGGTGTCTTCTCCTCTTTTTAACATCACAGTAAGAGAGATTTATTTTTATTTTTAAATGGAGGCCCCTTGTGCTATCTAATAAATAAGCCTCATCCCTAGGTAATTATGGGCTGTTTGATTTTGCATGCTGATAACCCCCCTATCCACCCCCGCTTTTAAGCATCTGTGGCCCCTGAGGAAAGATGGGGGGGCCGTGTCACGTGGTACATACCCTACTGTATTGTTCTCAAGACAGAGATGAGATGAGCTGCCCTCACTGCACTCCAACCCCTGGCTTCTGGCTCTATTTGTCTCCCTGACCTTAGACTGGGTTGCAATGGGGAAAATGGAGCAGTGTAGTGGTTTCCCTCAAGAGGCAGGGGGATGGAGGTGAGGGTGACCCCCAAATGTTCTTCACAAAGGATGCACCCCCCCCCACTGTAGGCTCTTTTCCCCCAATCTGCTCATAGTTGCAGGCCTATGTGCTTTGGAGGCGATTTAAAATACATGTCAGATCTTTTATAGGTTTTCTTTTTAATATAAGATTATTTTCAGGCCTTTTCAGTGATTTTCTTAGGATTAAGAAACATTGTGATATATCAACATCAAATCAACAGAGTGAAACCCTCTAAAAACAGAATATACAACTTCCTTACTGCAGATGCCGCCACCTGTAACCCAACCAGTGCATCAGCTCCTCCAGCAGCGGTTGGTTGGCTGGTTGGGGGGCCTACTGGGTTTGGTGTGTGAGGTGGCTGGCCCAGCAGGACTGTGTTGTAGCCGGCTGGGCCTCCACTGAGGCTGAGGTGGGGGACTGTGATATCACCTCAGGCACATCTTTGAGCTCTGAGCCAGGCGGTGGGGGGTTTGGAGTGGGGGCTGGCTCAGTGGCGGTTTCTGCGCAGCGACAGCGAGCATGCTGGGAGGCACAGAGGCATTGGAAACGGATTAGCCAGTTAGACCTTGTGCACAATCACCTCTGAAAGTGCTCCCTCAGACGAGAAATGAACAAATGCCTCTGCACTCATTTTTCCTTCCTCTCTCATATTCAGTCTAAAAACAGGAGCTTCATACACAAAGGCAACATATGATGGTGAACAAGTCAGTGTGTAAACCTCTTGAAGGTTTAATTTTCTCATCCATGTTTACCTCTCTGGCTGATCAACATGCCCCCTTTCAAGTGACTTAGAGTCAAAAACCGAACTAATCCATGGTACTCTTCTGTACTCAGACCTCTTGATAAGAAATCAAGCCTGGGCCAAGACAAATTGTCTCATTAGCTGATTGGCAGCTATTTAGGCAATTGAGAAATTGGTTCATTGCCTCGGTTAATAAGGAGAAGTCCATCTTTAATTCTGTGAATAACATTTGTATCTTTTATCAATGTTTATTATGAGTATTTCTGCAAAATCACCGGATGTTTTGGAATCTAAACATTACTGCACGTAACGCGCCAATGTAAACAGATTTTTTGATGTAAATATGCACATTATTAAACAAAACATACATGTATTGTGTAACATGATGTCCTTTGAGTGTCATCTGATGAAGATCAAAGGTTAGTGATTCATTTTATCTATATTTCTGCTTTTTGTGACTCCTATCTTTGGCTGGAAAAATGGCTGTGTTTTTTTTACTTGGCTATGACCTAACATAATCATATGTTGTGCTTTCGCCTTAAAGCATTTTTGAAATCGGACACGATGGGTAGATTAACAAGAGTAACAAGATTTTCATTTGCCCTATTGGACTTGTTAATGTGTGAAAGTTACATATTTTGAATTTCGCGTGCTGCCTTTTCAGCGGAATGTTGTCGAGGGGTTCCGCTAGCGGAACGCCTGCCCTGTTAGGGATGATGCGAATTTTCGCAGCTTTTTGTAAAAAAAATCGCGCAACATTTCAACGTCCTGCTACTCATGCCAGGAATATAGTATATGCATATGATAAGTATCTGTGTATAGAAAACACTCTGAAGTCTCTAAAACTGGTTAAATTGTGTATGTGGCTATAACAGAACGTGTTTAGGAGTAAAAATCCCAGGGAAAACTGTTCACCAAAAACACAAAAAAAATATTCATCCGCCAGTCAATGTATCATCTAAGGTGATAGAAAATAGATGAGGTTCCGATTACAATGCCTAGAGCTTCCACACGATGTCACCAGTACTGGCATTTCATGGCTGGTTTATCCTTGGTGAGATGACGTATAGGCACTTCCTGTCTTGGGGCGCACCAGAGGAAGTTATGAAAGTGGAAAAATGGACGATGATTTCAAGACTTGCTGCTATCGAATACAGATCGCCCCGTGATCAATTTGATCAATTATTAACGTTTATTAATACCTAAAGTTGGTTTACAAAAGTAGTTTGAAGTGATTTGTAAAAGTTTATAGGCAACTTTTTTAATTTTAAAAAGTGACGTTGCGTCTTGTAAAGGTGAATTTTCCTGGATCAGACCGGCCTTCATAAAATGACATTTTGGGGATACAATGACGGATTTAATCGGGAAAAAGATCCAATTGTGATGTTTATGGGACATATAGGAGTGCCAACAAAGAAGCTCGTCAAAGGTAATGAATGTTTTATATTTTATTTCTGCGTTTTGTGTAGCGCCGGCTACCGCAAAATCTTTTGTTTTGGTCTCGTTCAGGTATTTTGGGGGGTGCATGCTATCAGATAATAGCTTCTCATGCTTTCGCCGAAAAGCATTTTACAAATCTGACATGTTGGCTAGATTCACAACGAGTGTAGCTTTAATTGAGTATCTTGCGTGTGTGTTTTAATGAAAGTTTGAGTTTTATCGAGTACTATAGGTGGCGCTCTGAAATTTCCGCTGATTTGGTTCCTGTGCAGGAACCACATCCGTAACAGGTTTGCAACCGCTCTGTCAGATTTCAAAATAACTTTATGGAAAAAGCATAATCTGAGAACGGCGCTCAGAGCCCAATCCAGCCAAAGAAATATCCGCCATGTTGGAGTCAACAGAAGTTAGAAATAACACTATAAATATTCACTTACCTTTGATGATCTTCATCAGAAGACACTCCCAGGAATCCCAGTTTGACAATAAATGACTGATTTGTTCCATAAAGTTCCATAAAGTCCATCATTTATGTCCAAATAGCCACTTGTTAGCGTGTTCAGCCCAGTAATCCATCTTCATGAGACGCGAGCACTTCAAAAGTCGAAAAGTTCCGTTACAGGTCGTAGAAACAAGTCAAACGATGTATGGAATCAATCTTTAGGATGTTTTTAAATAAATCATCAATAAGGTTCCAACCGGAGAAATCCTATGTCTGAAGAAAAGCACTGGAACGAGAGCTAACTCTGTTGGGAGCGCGCGTCACGAGCCTGAGACACTCTGCCAGACCACTGACTCATTCAGCTCCCATTCCCCCCTCCTTTATAGCAGAAGCCTGAAACACGTTTCTAAAGATGGTTGACATCTAGTGGAAGCCGTAGGAAGTGCAACTTGACTCCATAGACACTGTGTATTCGGTAGGCCAAGCTTTGAAATTAAAATTCCTCAAACATACAAGTATTTTACACCATTTTAAAGATACACTTGTTGTTAATCCCACCACAGTGTCCGATTTCAAAAAGGCTTTACGATGAAAGCACACCATCTGATTATATTAGGTCAGTACCTAGTCACAGAAAAACACAGCCATTTTTCCAGCCAAAGAGAGGAGTCACAAAAAGCTGAAATATAGATGAAATTAATCATTAACCTTTGATGATCTACATCAGATGACACTCATAGGACTTCATGTTACACAATTCATGTATGTTTTGTTTGATAAAGTTCATATTTATATCCAAAAATCTCAGTTTACATTGGCCCGTTACGTGCAGTAATGTTTTGCTTCCAAATCATCCGGTGAATTTGCAGAGAGCCACATCAATTTACAGAAATACTCATAAGAAACATTGATAAAAGATACAATTGTTATGCATGGACCATTAGATAAACTTCTCCTTAATGCAACTGTGCAGCTGTGTCAGATTTCAAAAAAGATTTACCGAAAAAGCACACCAAAACAAGCCATACAGATATCCGCCATGTTGTGGAGTCAACAGAAGTCAGAAAAAGCATTATAAATATTCACTTACCTTTGATGATCTTCATCAGAATGCACTCCCAGGAATCCCAGTCTCACAATAAATGTTTGTTTTGTTTGATAAAGTCCATCATTTATGTCCAAATACCTTTTTGTTTGCGCATTTAGTTCACAAATCCAAATTCCAGACGCGCAGGCCAGACGAAAAGTCAAAAAATTCCATTACAGTTCGTAGAAACATGTCAAACGATTGATTCTATACATCATTAGGACGTTTTTAACATAAATCATCAATAATATTTCAACTGGAGAATTCCAGTTGTATTTAGAAATGCAATGGAATGCAGCTACCTCTCACGGGAGCACGCGTGATCAGCTCATGGACTTCTGGCAGATCTCTTACTCAATCAGCTCTTATTTTCTCCTCCTTCACAGTAGAAGCCTGAAACAAGGTTCTAAAGACTGTTGACATCTAGTGGAAGCCTTAGGAAGTGCAACCGGACCAAATTTACACTGTATCTTGGATAGGCAAATAGCTGAAAAACTACAAACCTCAGGTTTCCACTTCCTGTTTGGATTTTTTTCTCAGGTTTTTGCCTGCCATATGAGTTCTGTTATACTCACAGACATCATTCAAACAGTTTTAGAAACTAAAGAGTGTTTTCTATCCGAATCTATTAATACTATGCATATCTTAGCTTCTGGGCCTGAGTAGCAGGCAGTTTACTCTGGGCACCTTATTCATCCAAGCTACTCAATACTGCCCCGAAGCCATAAGACGTTTTAATTAATAGGTAGGTAATTGTCCAGGTCACTTTTATGTCTATTTTAGATTCTGGGGACATTACCTATATGCATGCAGTAGCATGTACACTTAAACCACTAGATGCTATTTTCCATTGTGCCCTTAGGTTTATTACTGGTGATGCTCATAGAACTCACCATTGTGTTTTTTTCAAAAAGTGGTTTGGGCCTCTACAAAACACTTATGCAAAAACTTCCTATGTATCTATCATCATTAATAAAATGTAGACGTACAATGACCAAACCCTGTCTCAGGCTTGGATAACACTGGAGGCCCCTTCGGTCTCCACAGATTAGCATAAAGCTGATTTTAGTTGTTTTTGTAACCCTTTATGTGGAACAACTTCCAGAGCTCTCTGATATTGTACTGAAAAAAAAGGCAACATGCAACAATTTCATAGATTTGACTGAGTTACAGTTCATATAAGAAAGTCAGTGAATTAAAATAAATAAATTAGGACCTAATCTATGGATTTCACATGACTGGGAATACAGGTATGCATCTGTTGGTCAAAGGTACCTTTAAAAAAGTAGGGGCGTGGATCATAAAACCAGTCGGTATCGGGTGTGACCACCATTTGTCTCATGCAGCGTGACACATCTCCTTCACATAGAGTTGATCAGGCTGTTGATTGTGGAATGTTGTCCCACTCCTTCAATGGCTGTGCGAAGTTGCTGGATTTTGGGGGGGAACTAGAACATGCTGTCGTGCACGTCAACCCAGAGCATCCCAAACATTCTCAATGTGTCACGGTCTTCCTCCTCTTCATCTGAAGAGGAGATGTATCTGAAGAGGAGAGGCGAGAGGGATCGGAGGACCAAAATGCAGCCAAAATGCGGCATGATGAATATTTAATTAAAGAAAGCACTGAACACTAAATACAAAAACGACCGTGAAGCTATAAATGAGACCCGTGGTGACACAAGCAACTAACATAGACAATCACCCACAAACAAACAGTGAAACCCAGGCTACCTAAGTATGATTCTCAATCAGAGACAACTAATGACACCTGCCTCTGATTGAGAACCATACTAGGCCGAAACATAGAAATCCCAAAATCATAGAAAAACAAACATAGACTGCCCACCCCAACTCACGCCCTGACCATACTAAATAATGACAAAACCAACAGAAATAAAGGTCAGAACGTGACACAATGGGTGTCATGTCTGGTGAGTATATAGGCCATGGAATAACTGGGACATTTTCAGCTTGAAGGAATTGTGTACAGATCCTGGTGACATTGGGCTGTGCATTATCATGCTGAAACGGGAGGTGATGAATGGCACGATAATGGGCCTCAGGATCTTGTCTCGGAATCTGTGCATTCAAATTGCCATCAATAAAATGCAATTGTGTTCGTTGTCCGCAGCTTATGCCTGGTCATCCCATAACCCCACCGCCACCATTGTACACTCTGTTCACACCGTTGACAGCAAACCGCTCACCCACAGTACGCCATACATGTGGTCTGCGGTTGTGAGTCTGGTTGGATGTACTGCTAAATTCTCTGCACATTTTAGAGTGACCTTTCGTTGTACCCAGCACAAGGTGCACCTGTGTAATGAGCTTCTTGATATGCCACACCTGTCAGGTGGATGGATTATCTTGACAAAGGAGAAATACTCACTAACGAGGATATCTTTCAGCTCATGAAACATGGGAACAACACTTCTACATTTTGTGTTTATATTTTTCTTCAGTGTAGATGTTCTGGTCCCTCTTGGTCAGACCTCAATGTTGTTAAATTTCTTTTTTTTCAAATGTTTTTTGATTTTGTATATTGCATGTGTTGATGTATTTATGCAGAGTTCATCTGTAAAATAGACCCTAGTCTCAGTATGACTTCCCTGTCAAAATAAAAGTTTAAAAAATGAATATAAAAGAAAAAGGTTGTGACCTTGTGTGATACGACGCTTGCCGCTGATTGTGTCAATGTGTGTAGGTGTAACATACCTCATCACATTCCCTCCATCACTTCCCCTCTCCGTAGCCCATATCCTTCCACTGATGCTGCAGTCATCCCTCTGTCCGTATCCTTCCATCCCGCGCTGAAGTCATTCCTCTCCAGGAGTAAATGACATTGCTGACAAGGGGCCTTGAGTGACAGCTGGATACAAATGTCTGCCTGGAGGGCAGTGTAGCGACACAAGCTCTCTGGCTAGTTGCTGCTTCCTTCTTATTGTAGGAAGTGCTGAGTCAGTCAGAAAGTCAGTGAGTCAGGGTTGGCCTTGGTTGATCTCACAACAGGCAACGTTGGGTAGAAAGAGTTGGTGACACCCAGGACAGGTTCATATTCATTAGTGCACACACAACGTTTTGCCACAGAAAAGGAAAATGAGCATTTCTTATTACACACTCCAGGTAGAATCCTCCCTGTTTCAGTCCGTTTTCTTCCATTTGGTGCCTAATGAATACAACCCAGGAGAGCTAGGCTGAATGAGCGGTGGCTGTGGGTCCCTTGTATACGAGACATGACATTAACTCCATACAGGAAGGTGATGTCTGCGTTGGTTTGACTTTGACCCCGTATCTAGTAACAGGTGACCTCGTCTCCCTCCTCTTGCCCAGTAGTAGGGCGATGCATGACATGAAATGCAAGTGAAAGTGTGATGACGAGTGACTAACTGATACAGTGTATTTTAGATCTAGCTGCAGCATATTGACTCTGAGTTGTGGTGTGTCTCTAATGTAAGAGAGGGAGAGAGCGAGCAGGGGTGTAGTGTTGCGTCACGCTGCACGGCTGAGAGAGCAGCTCCTGGTGGTGACATGACAAACAAGCCGGGTCGGTGATGATGACTCAACCACACTGAACATCCTCTGCTTCTACTGGGTCACGAGGATAGCTGCATGCTGAATCACCCGTCTGACCGCTGTTGTGTCCTTACTTTACTTCGGACAAGGGAATAGGGTGCCATTTGGGACACATCCATGGTGTACTAATGACTACACAGCTACTGTGAAACAGAACCACTGACTACAGTACAGGTTAGGCCAAGGTCACATACGGTGAATGACCAGCAGGCAGGCACGGGATGGAAGGGTCACAATGCTCATAGAATTTTTTAAATTTGTTTTTAAATCCCTGTAATGACCACATATTTAATTCAAAGGTAAGACGCCAGCAGAGCCACCTGTACCTCGCAAAACATTTCTAAAATTCTCTCAAGGTTTAGAATGAGCTTTGATCATGGTGATAATCTCACTATCCTGTCAGCTGTATTCAAAGACTGAGTGTCACTGTCATTGACGAGGTCCTAGACCCTTTCAACAGGAGGAGAAACGAGAGGAGAGGACAGGCTAAGCCAGCCACCTACTGTACTGTACTATCACTGTCACATGGAGGCTGTGTTCCAAATCACACCCTATTCCCTATTTATTGCACCAATTGTTATTTTTTTGTGATCAACATTTACATTTTTTTTCACATTATACAATACACATAACGCAGGATCACGTTACAAATATTTACTTTGTGCACTACTTTTGACAAGGTAGCTCTGTTCAAAAGTCGTTCACCTCATAGGGAATAGGGTGCCATTTGGGATGCTGTCGGAGAGAGGAATGAAGGAGGAGTGAGTGATAGAAGTCAGCCACTACTGTATGTACTGTAAACTACAGAAGGAGGTTCATCTGAGGAGCTGGGCCCTCTGGGGTGTTAAGCTGTTTAAAGTGAAAGTTTAAAAGTTAATTGTCTGCCGTTACCTGTCAGCTATTTTCAGCCTGGGCTCATTAGCAGACGATTCTAATGAGAGAGAGAGATGGGAGAGAGGGAGAATCAAAAAGTCGAACGAAAGACTTAAAGACATTGAGCCCCTCAGCGCACAAACGCACGCTCGCTCGGAGTACCATTTTCCGAGAGGCGTTTTTCTGTCATTAAACGTCCCGTTTTTCTTTTTACAACGTTCATAATCTGAGAGAAAAGGCATTTGCATTTCGTGTTGCAGCGCAATGTTTACTATTACTTCCAGAGGGACGATAATGAAATGGAAGTGAATATTTTACGTTTTTTAATGATGTTTTTCTCCAAACTGTTGAGGAGAAGAAGATGAAAAAAAATGTGCCTTGTTGCCGTTGTCTTGCCCATAAGCGCAGGCTGTTGCTTCTGGTGTTGTGTTGCTATTGTAATTGAGAAAAATCCGTAGCCAAATTAAAATAGTTTGAGGCCTTAGGGCACTGCTCCCTCCCTCCCATATGGAGCATTTTTTCTTCCTTTGTCACCAGTCTCTCTTCCTTCTGTCTTTCTTATTGACATTATTGACATTTCGTCACTCTGTTATTTACTATCTTTCACTGCAAGGCCACAAGACCTCCTCCCCCTTTCTCCTTCCACTTTGACAGTGGTAAACAACGGGCAATTTCCTGTAGTAGGACAACTCATATTGTGAAGTGCCTACTCTATTTATTTTTCTACTGTCTGTTTCAGTATTCTTGTGAGCCGTAACCAACTCAGCCGATGAGTAACTGCTAACACCCTATCAGACAAAAACAGTATCTCCTTCTGTCTCTCACCAGCACCACCATCAACTGTTTCAAGGCCTTCCAGATGACCACTCAGCAGCAGCGGCCCGACTCGGTCCTCCGTCGGCAGCTCCTTCGGGGCCCAGCCCAAGGCCGAGGGGGCCCAGACGCCCAAATGGCCCAGCCCAGCGACACGCAGCCCAAACAAGCTGCCAACCAGCTCATCAAGATGGCCGTGTGGGGCATCTCAGCCACCCTGGGGGCGGCCGCGTTGGCTGTGGCCCAGACCGCCCTGGACTGGGCTCCTGACTTCTTTATGCAGCTCTACTGATGGACTTACTGCAGCCTGCTATTAGGTAGCAGGGGGGAGGGAGGGAGACCGGTCTACCTCTGTTAAGGAGCAGGGAGGAGGGAGGAGGGAGGGGAGTGAGAGTGGAGGGAGACGGATCTACCTCTGTTAAGGAACAGGGGGGAGGGAGATGAAATGGAGGTGGGTGTGGGGAGGGGGGAGAGGAGAACTCCCACAGTTGAGGAGTAGGAGGATTGAGATGCTAGGGACGTAGGGAGGGAGAGCGGAGGGAGAGGGGAGCTAGTGCCAAATAGGTTGAGTCACTCACACATGCAAACCCTCAGCCTGGGGAGGTAGAGCACCCCAGAGGACCTTGTGTGCCAAAATCAGTTCCATGAAAAAGCATTTATTTATTCAGTAGTGTTTTTATTTATGGTTTTACTTGTGCTAATATTGGGTAATGAAAGGTAGTAGATTCATTTTTGTAATGATAAGCATTTTTGAGGGCTGGCCTGTGTGCTGTCAGCAAGCATGTCTGGGGAGAAAAACGCACCGGTAGCTAATTCACAGCACCAGGCGCACAAATTCTGAAAAATGCCTATCCCCCCATCCTACTTTTTTTCTGCTGAATGCCTTGGGTTGAGAGTGAAGGGAACAGTTCATTAAGGGGTGGAAACACTCACTCAATCAGGTGTTTTTTATTCAAAGAGGTCGACTATAGGGAGAGAGAGAGAGCGAGAGAAAGAGAACCCAATTTCTGCTTTAAACTGGCACTTTAAACTAACCGGCTTCCCTTCAGTTGATGTCGATGGAGGATTTATAGAGTACATATAAAATATTCACCTGCACGCTACTAGGAGACAGTCACCTGCTGTGTATTTACATCAATGTGGAAGGAAGGCTGCTGTCCCAAATGGCTCCCTATTCCCTTTTATAGTGCACTATTTTTAATCCAGGGCCCATAGGGTGTACTGCGATATATAGGGAATAGGGTGCCATTTGGGATGCAGTCGAAATGTCCAGGCTCATGCCTCCAACAACCCTCAAGACTACCGCTGTCACTAGCCAAAGACTTATTCAGTTAGCTGTACTAACTGGATAGCCCTGCGGCTTTTTAAAGTATATTTTATTAAATGTTTTTACAAGAACCAGACTCTGAGAGAGTGTATATCCGTCCAAAGACAAAATATTTTTGACGTCTTGCGTTCTACTGGTCCTGTTTTATCACACTGTGGTGTATTCATAATGGAAGGAGACCCTGTAAAACACTAAGGATACTTGATGATCATAATGTCACAATGCATGCTGTATGTGTGCACCCCGTGAATTGTAGGGGTGTTGTTTTAACTTGCATTGGACATGATGGATAAGACAACCAATAACCAAGGGGCAGCTGTTGCTATACTCTAAGTTAATTTGATCAATACTACACAAATCACTGCCAGGAAGGACAACATGGTTGGTTTGATTCTGTAAAACGTATGTCAATGTTCCATGTAGCCCAGTTAGATGCTACTAGCCAAGCCAGAAAGTCAGAAAGGCACAGGCCATATTTTAATTTAAATGTAAGTTTAATTTCAGCCTCTGGCTATTGGCAAGGGTTTAGCCAAATCATTCACACTGGTGTGCCACTGTAATACATTTAACTAATGAAGCTGACAAAGCAAGGTTTTAAAGGCCCAATGCAGCTGTTTTTACCTCAATATAACCATTTCTGGGTAACAATTTAACTACCTTATTGTGACTTTAAAATTTTATTAAAATTGTTTTTTTTTTTTTACCAAAAATAGTTCATTAGCAAAGGGAAATTTCTCAAGCAATAATTTTTCTAGGACTTTGGGAGTGGTCTGAGCACCGGATGGGATAACTGAAAAGCTGCTGTTATTGGCCAAGAGGTTTGGAACTATTTCTTGGTCTATTAACTATAATGAACAAAAATATAAATGCAACATGTAAAGTGTTGGTCCCGTGTCTCATGAGCTGAAATAAAAGATCCCAAAAGTGTTCCATGTGCACAAAAAGCTTATTTCTCTCAAATGTTCTGCACATTTTTTTTACATCCCTGTTGGTGAGTATTTCTCCATTGCCAAGATAATCTGTCCACCTGACAGGTGTGGCATATCAAGAATCTGATTAAACAGCATGATCATTACACAGGTGCATCTTGTGCTGGGGACAATAAAAGGTCACTCTAAAATGTGCAGTTTCGTTTCACAACACAATACCACAGATGTCTCAAGTTTTGAGGAAGCATGTAATTGGCATCCTGACTGCAGGAATGTCCACCAGAGATATTGCCAGAGCATTGAATGTTCATTTCTCTACCATAAGCCGCCTCCAACATCATTTTAGAGAATTTGTCAGTACGTCCAACCGGCCTCACAACTGCAGGCCACGTGTATGGCGTTGTGTGGGTGAGCGGTTTGCTGATGTCAACGTTATAAACAGTGCCCCCATCCTCAGATAATCCGTGCAGAAAAGTATCGAAAAGAGACTCCGGATTCCAGGCACTCTCGACGGCCAACGTGCGAAAGTCCACCGCTTAGTGTGCCACACTACGGGAGTTTTGACGTAAGTCAAGCAGTTTGCTGGCCGCCTTTCTCCCGGATACCAGAGACTCCAAAACCTTTCTCACCCCTGCCATGAATTCCTCCGAATGCCCGCAAATGGCAGATTGTTGTTCTCAAACTGCCGTAGCCTAGGAGAGCGCCCTTCCCGACATTAGCGTAATTATATACACTATCGTCGATCAGTCTGAAGAAAACAAAGATGGCTGTAGCTCAAAAATAAGCGAGCACCGAGAAAGAAAACCCCGGCAGCACCAGGATTCCCCGAATAATGCTCTGGAGGAGGTAAGCGGGGTTTACAGGGAGTCAGGATAGGCTGTACCAACTCACCACAGATAGGGGAAAATTTACTGGGTATTTGGGGGTTTTCAGAGGTGGCAGACAGTCTCTGAGCTAACTCCCTGATTTGCTCCATAATAGCCTTTAACCCATGGTCGCGGCATCAGGTCAAAAAGGTCAAAACCAGATCAGAGTCCAGGAGGTACAAAATGGTAGACAGCCTCGTGGTCAAGACAGGCAGAATAGTCAGGCAGGTGGGTACAAAGTCCAGAAAAAGGCAAGGGTCAAAACCGAGAGGACTAGAAAAAGGAGAATTCAAAAAGCAGGAGAACGGGAAAAATGCAGGTTGACTTAGAAACAATCAAGACGAAGTGGCACAGACAGGAAACACAGGGATAAATTCACTGGAGAAAACAAGCGACACCTGGAGGGGGTGGAGCCAATAACGAGGACAGGTGAAACAGATCAGAGTGTGACACATCCGTGACACAAACCGACAAGTTGTGTGTTCCGAGATGTCGTTCTGCACACCACTGTTGTACTGCACCATTATTTGCCTGTTTGTAGCCTGCTTGTTAGCTTGCATGATTTTTGCAGTTTTCGACATAAACTAGCTGTTTTCGTCCACAGGACTGCCACTGACTGGTTGTAGGTAAACCCTAGACACGTGCCTGAAAAACCCAGGAGGCCGGCCGTTTCTGAGACACTGGAACCGGCGCCCCTGGCGCCGACGATCATACAGTACCACGATCAAAGTCGCTTAGGTCACTCGTTTTGCCTAATAAACTGGCTTGTGTATATAAAACACATGACATTCTGACTGCACTGGGCCTTTAAAAGATGAGAAATTACAAGAAACCCCTGGTCTGATTTCAGAATTACTCAAATTTCACCAAATTGTATAAGTTTTAAATGTCTGACGTATCTTTAAATTTGTCATATTTTGTGCTTATGAAGCTGTTTGCAAAATAGTTTTGATATGATTGTCAGTAATTTGTCATGATTATTCATACATTTGTTCATTTATTTGGTACTATATTTTAAGATGTGTTTTGCATGCATTACACATCAACTTTTCAAGGAAAATAACATTATAAATATTGCATAATGAACTTGTAGCAGACAGAGGCCCAACCCAACACTATTGATTAAAACATATCCAGATCCCGGTTACTGAGCTACTGGCATATTGGAGTGTTGTTGGCAGATGATCTAGTTTGGTGGGAGACACTACAGTTAGTTTATTGGCTCAGTCTCTCTCTACCCCCCTCCCCCTCTCTTGTTGGCACCCGCTCTTCTAAGTCCTGTCCAGTTGGAACAGGTTAGCATGTCTACTGGCCTTTTGATCTGCCCTGTCTGACTCGATCCTGGAGTTTTCAACTGACAAATGTTTACGGCAAGGACTATGGGCAATTGTCTGAACAACTTTCCCAAATGTGGTACACTAGCCTATACTTCACAGAGAAAGCTAACTTTGAATGGGTGTCTGGCACTGGCACTAGCCATGGTACAGGCTGTGTCCCAAATGGCAGCCTATTCCTTATAAAGTGCACAATTTTTTACTGGTAGTGCACTATATAGGGAATACGGTGCCATTTGGGGCTTAGCCACAGAGACAAGGGTTTCGAGTCTCGCCAGCATTCGACAGGTGCAAGGCTTTTTATTGCTTGGAAATAACATCGGCCTCAGTCCATTCATGTGACGACTGGTTTGCTACGCTGTGCTGTATGTGCTTCCACAAAAACCGGTTATGTTGAAATTGAACACCCAAATGTTTTATTTTTTTTGTCTGTGACTTTGATGCACAGTGCACACAGGAAATAGTTTACATTAATGGTACAGTACGATGCATTTGAAAGTATTTCTACATATGGGGCGGCAGGATAGCCTAGTGGTTAGAGCATTAGACTAGTAATCGGAAAGTTGCAAGTTCAAACCCCCGAGCTGACAAGGTACAAATCTGTCGTTCTACCCCTGAACAGGCAGTTAACCCACTGTTCCTAGGTCGTCATTGAAAATAAGAATTTGTTCTTAACTAACTTGCCTAGTTAAATAAAGGTACATTATTTTATTTTTTTATTCAAAAATATCACGGAATATTTACACATGCTGTTGTATTATAACCATGTCCATATTGATAATGATGAGACATATCTATGTGTGTGTATATTTGCATCTTTCATTTCAGTCTGGTATTCTGTTATGATATTCTTGGTTAGAGAACAATTTGTCTTTTGGTAAGGAAAAGCCCCTCAATAAAGACATGAAAAAAATACATTATAGTTACATGACAATCTGTTTCAGATCGGGTGTGTTAATCTCTATTACACTCCACACTGCCCTTTCCCATCTGGAGAAAAGGAACACGTATTCAGTGTCGATTTTAGCATGTAAATCTTGGTTGGGCAAACTGCCCACATTTTTCTTTAGATGCATGCCAGCAAAGCCACAACACAACACTAAACAATATATTAATTGCACTATAACGGTGACAAACGGTGCCGACAAACTGTTAGGGCCTACATAAAGCTGTCCCAACAGCAGAGTCCCTACAGCAGTCCCAACACCTTACCACTGCTACACCTGGCTATCAGCCGAGCCTTGTCTGGTAATGAAACAGTTCATTCAGCCTCATTTACTGCCTTTAAAAAAATAACTGATATGGCTGACTTGCTTAAACATATGTGATTTCTACTGACAATTGAGATGTACAAACTATGGCACAAGGGGACGAAGAGTGGATAACAGGCAATCCGTAATTTTGATTAAGACATTAATGAGCGAGCTAGGACGAACGTAGTCAATAAAACTATTTGTTCAGCACTTTTGAAATGTACGGTGACAGAATTCAGAACATGGGACGTTCTTACAGTATTCTCCCTGTACACCAAGTCAGAACCGTAAGATAAATAAAGGGGGTATATAAGCAGACAATGAAAGCAATTCTCTGAAACAGGCTATAGGCTAAATGTGCACCACCAAGTCAAAACAGTAAGCTAAGTTATGAGGTGAAAAGGTAGCAAATTATTAGGTGAGGCACATGGGCTACTAACAGCTTACTACACAACATACACTGATTCAGAGGGGTTGGGTTAAATACGGAAGACACATTTCAGTTGAAGGCATTCAGTTGTACAACTGACTAGTTATCCCCCTTCCCCACTTAGTATTACTTTCTTAGCTACAGTATACATATCTCCCTGGCATATTACATCATTTATGCAGCATACAATACATTTATGGACTCACCTTGTTGTGCTGTGCTCACTTGAACAGGAAGGCACGCCGGTCCTTCGTGGGCAAATTTTGTCATCAAAGTCTGGCATTTTCTGGATTTATGGTGCTTTCAAGACAACTGGATGACCATTCAAAACGTATTTCTCAGGCGGAGCTCGAATTCCCAGTTAACTTGACTGTAGTGAATTCAAGACTTGGCAGTTCTGAGTTAACAGTTGTTTCAAGCGCGGCACAACTCATGCTTCATTGACAGCATGGCCAATGTTGAAAGTATATCATTTTAAACTTGGAAAAGAGACACTTAATCCCAGATTTGGGACCACACAGCCACTCCACTGAATAGCAGGCTAGCGATTGCTTTGCAATGCTTGTCGTTAGCCACTGTCATTGATTCCTTCCAAACCCCTCATTATTGAATTAGCAATTTCCAACTTGTTGTGTAATGTTTATGTCCAATGGCCAATGAGCACCGATACATTTTATCTATAATTTTTCTTAATTATTTATCTTCATATGACAAGAATTAAAAAGGATTTGCCAGTAGAGTGAACACTTGATTCATGATGATGACTGCTAGCTAAGATTTTGAAAGTATGATGATCAGTCCAATCAAAGCTACTGTAGATATAACATAATTTGACATAATTTTATCTGTGGCCAATGACCATGAGCCTACTTGGATGGGCACTTCTAATGTAAGCCTATGGCAGCACCCAAGAGGATTGAATTTTCGATCTCTACCTGTAGATTTTGTGGTGATGTCGTGTCCCCATGAGCGACAGAACACTAGAACACTGAGCCAATCATGGCGCAACTAGCGAACATTACCAACCCCTACACCCCTACACCAACCCCTACACCTATTTTCCGCTTGCTGCACCACCACCACAGAAAGCACTGAGCTAGGCTGAACACCATCATTTTGGAGCTGCCTTACTCAAAAAAGCAAAAAAGAGACTATGATTGTATGCGGCTTTATTAACTCAATTATTATAGATTTTTTGACATTGTTTGAAAACTGATATGTGACATGTATTAATGCCAAAGTAACAAAACAAACAAACAAACAAAATAAATAAATAAATATATACAGTACCAGTCAAAAGTTTGGACACAGCTACTCATTCCATGGTTTTTCTTATTTTTTTACTATTTTCTACAATGTAGAATATTAGTGAAGACATCAAAACTATTAAATAACACATATGGAATCTTGTAAGTGTTAAAGAAATCAAAATATATTTTATATTTGAGATTCTTCAAAGTAGCCACCCTTTGCCTTGATGACAGCTTTGCACTCTTTTATCCGCCTGGTATAAAGGATACCAGGCGGAGTCAGAGGAAGACCCTAAAAATGTATCAGACTCCAGCCACCCAAGTCATAGACTGTTCTCTCTGCTACCGCATAGCAACTGGTACCGATGCACCAAGTCTGGAAACAACAGGACCCTGAACAGCTTCTACCCCCAAGCTATAAAACTGCTAAATAGTTCATCCGTGTAGCTATTTGGTTAACTAATTAAGTACACTACATGACCAAAGGTATGTGGACACCTGCTCATTAAACATGTCATTCCAAAATCATGGGCATTAATATGGAGTTGGTCCCCCTTTGCTGCTATAACAGCATCCACTCATTCGTGAGGTCGGGCACTGATGTTGGGCAATAAAGCCTGGCTCATAGTCAGCTTTCCAATTCATCCCAAAGGTGTTCGATGGGTTTGAGGTTCTTCCACACCATTTCTGTATGAACCTCACTTTGTGCACAGGAGCATTGCCATGCTGAAACTGCAAAGGGCTTCCCCAAACTTTTGCCACAAAGTTGGAAGCACAGAATTGTATAGAATGTCATTGTATTCTGTAGCGTTAAGATTTCCCTTCACTGGAACTAAGGAGCCTAGCCTGAACTATGAAAAACAGCCCCAGACCATTATTCCTCCTACACCAAACTTTACAGTTGACACTATGCATTGGGGCAGGTAGCGTTCTCCAGGCATCTGCCAAACCCAGATTGTCCGCTATACTGTCAGATGGTGAAACGTGATTCATCACTCCAGAGAGCGCGTTTCCACTGCTCCAGAGTCCAATGACTGCGAGCTTTTCACCATTCTAGCTGATGCTTGGCATTGCGCATGGGGATCTTAGGCATGTGTGCGGCTGCTCGGCCAGGAAACCCATTTCATGAAGTTCCCAACTAACAGTTCTTGTGCTGACGTTGCTTCCAGAGGCAGTTTGGAACTCGGTAGTGAGTGTTGCAGGGAGGACAGACGATTATTACGCACTGCCTGCTTCAGCACTCGGCGGACCCGTTCTGTGAGCTTGTGTGGCCACTTCACGGCTGAGCCGTTGCTCCTAGACGTTTCCACTTCACAATAACAGCACTTACTGTCGACCAGGGCTGCTCTAAGCAGGGCAGAAATTTTACGGACTGACTTGTTGGAAAGGTGGCATCCTACGACGGTGCCACGTTGAAAGTCACTGAGCTCTTCAGTAAGGCCATTCTACTGCCAATGTTTGTCTATGGAGATTTCATGGCTGTGTGCTCGATTTTATACACCTGTCAACAACGGTGTACATATCTACCTCAATTACCTCGTACCCCTGCACATCGACTCAGTACTGGTACCCCATGTATATAGCCAAGTTATTACCTCGTACCCCTGCACATCGACTCAGTACTGGTACCCCATGTATATAGCCAAGTTATCATTACTCATTGTGTATTTATTCATCTTTTTATTACGTGTTTTACTTCTCTATCATTTCTCTATTTTCTTTCTCTGCGTTGTTGCGAAGGGCTTGTGAGTAAGCATTTCACTGTTAGTCTACACCTGTTGTTTACGAAGTATGTGACAAATACAATTTGATATGATTTTCTTAATAAAATGGCGCCCTATTTCCTGTGTTTTACACAAGCCCCCTGTGGGGTGCACTATACAGGGAATAGGGTGCCATTTGGGGCGCCGTCTTATCAGTAGGGGTGCAGTTTAAATGCATCTGATATTCAATCAATATTTAGTTGCGTGTCTATAGATGCTTCCATATTGCTAGTCAACAGCAGTTACTGAATTGTTGCTAGTTAGTTGAACATTTACAGGACTCTCGTGATTAAGTTTTACCAAGTCTTAAATGATGTATTAGTTGGAGTAGGGTGAAGTTGCTCCTATACGCTGATCTTGGGCAGTTTTGGATGTTGCCCCACTAATAATTTAAGGTTAGGATTGGGGTAGGAGAAGGGATCCTAGATCTGTGCCTAGGATAATCTGGAAGCTGGAAGTTATAAAGGCTCCAGATGTTGACGTTCTCAGAATGTCAGAGAGCACTGAGTGCACTAGACTAGAGCTCTGTTACTGAGGGACCACTACCCTATTATCCCTGATCTCCATAGGGACCCAGTAAGGGGGAGTCATCCCGACATCTGCCTCCTTAACCCATGGGGGTGGGGGGGAGTGAGTAGGTGGTTTTGGGGTGGGTCGTATTGGGCTACATCCCAAATGACAACCTATTCCCTATGTAGTGCAATAGGGCTTTGGTCAAACATAGTGCACCCCCATGGGTGCTATTTGGGACACAGACTAGGTCTCTCGAGTAAAAGGAACCACACTATCTAGGCTAGGCCAGACCTATGAGGACAGCAGTACACAGCAACAGTGGCTCATGCCCTCATGTCATGACATGAGGACATGAGCAGAGGACTGGGGTAGAGGGGAGGGCAAAGAGGTGGCAGCAGTCGGCAGCTGCGCCAAGGGCTCTGTCTCTGTGTATTCCCAGAAGCAGAACCACCCCAGTGTCCCCTGCACGGATGCCACACAGCTGGGTCACAGACGTCACCAACCCACCTACCTCGGTACCCCAGAGGGGACAGACAGAGCACCATGGAAAGAACCATGTTTTTATATTATATACGTTAGAGAGAGATACATTAGTGGACCCAAAATGACATGGTACAGTGGTCACTGTTGGACCTTAGGTGCCTCAGGAGGCACAGAGGACCGTGGTTGCCCATGTTTTGATTTCATATACATTAGACAGATACTGGACCCAGATGACATGGTGCAGTGGGCGCTAGGGGAATTCGTTCAGTAGAAGCGGTAGGGGGGTAAGTGAGTCAGTGAGAGTGGTAGCCAGACTACTTTGTCTCACTGTGAATACATCCAAAATGGCACCCTATTCCCTTTATAGTGCACTACCTTTGACCAAATGAAGGGAATAGGGTTCCATTTGGGACTCATTCAGTCTCACTGTGGCTGCATCCTGGGTCCCAGAGACAGGAGGTAATGGAAACTACTAGCTGTTTCTGTTGATGTCATGTTTTATTCATAGTGCCATGCTTTAAAGTGTGCCTTTTTTGTTTTATCAAATCAGTTTGTAGATGAGAAAAACCCTTCAGCTCTAGCTGAAATAGTATGTTCTGTATTAAATTCAATATCTCCTTGTCCAGAATACAATGTTATATTAGAAGGTTCTTCACAGATGCACTTCAGGATCTGTATTTATAACGTGTCAGAGTAGGGGTGCTGATCTAGGATCAGGTCATCCCCGTCCATGTTATCTTTTAGATCACAATCTATAATTGTGATCTAAAAGGCTAAACTGATTCTTCATCAGCACTACAATAAGACACTTGATGCATACAGCCCCAGTTCAGTTTGAGAATGGGATGATATCAAAGCAGATGAATGATATAGCTCATAATTTCACCTTTGTCCTAGTACCCTCATCCGTTCACCAGTTAAACCATTATCTAAAACGGTCTGTAACCACTCTGAGACAGACTTGATTGATGATTCTACAACATGCAGATACTAAAGACCTAAATACATAAATGAGGCTAAGGTCAAAATCTGAGACATCCTCATATTCCTCCTAGACTTCCAAGGGATCTGAGGAGCAAGAGGTCGAGTGAGTGTGAGACAGAGGGGTGGTAAAGGTCACTAACGAAGAGAGGGCATCGCTAGTCCTTAGAGCCATCGACCCTTTTGTCCCAAACGACAAAGGTGAAGAGATTAATATTCATATGTCCGAGCTGCACCCGCCTCTTCCATCCTCTCCCTTATCGTCCTCCAGGGGGAGGCTACCTAGCCTCACAGCGGCAACCCAGGATCGAGGTTAATTGATGGGCCTGAGATTCCCTCCGTCAGGGCTGACTGCCGGTCAGCCGTTGTTAAAGTATTAATAATGAAAAATGACGGCGCCATTGTTTCCTCGTGCATGTAGGAAATGAGCTTCTCTTAATTAGGCCCCAGAGCTCCTTAACGTGTGTAATGAGCTTCTTCTCTTCTCTGTCTTCTCCCTGTGTGCTGAATGTCACAGGGCCAGAGCCGGCGCCATCACTACACCACCACCACTGTCCGTCCAGATTGGACCATGGATGGACAACACAGCTTCTCAGTTATGGTGATGGCGATAACCGGGAAAATGAACCAGTGGAAAAGCCACAAAGAAAACAGGTATTCAATGTATGTTTAAAAAACTGTTTGTTTTTTGACAATGCACTGAAATAGTTATGTACTGCTTATGAATGTTATGGTTATTAATGTGTTATGAAGTCATTATGTGAGCAGGGTACCCTTACCCAAGTAAAGTGCTTGTTCTGATATTGTGAGAAAAAGTGTTTTTCCCTCTTTTATGTGAGCAACCTGATCCATGCTAGAGTACATGATAGAGTACAAGCTAGAGTACATGCTAGAGTACAAGCTAGAGTACACGTTAGAGTACAAGCTATAGTACATGCTATAGTACAAGCTAGAGTACATTCTAGAGTACATGCTAGAGTCAATGCTAGAGTACATGCTAGAGTACAAGCTATAGTACATGCTACAGTACAAGCTATAGTACATGCTAGAGTACAAGCTATAGTACATGCTAGAGTACAAGCTATAGTATATACTAGAGTACAAGCTATAGTACATGCTAGAGTACAAGCTATAGTACATGCTATGACCTGTGTTGGGTAGATATGGCACATCACAGGGAATGATTCATCACAACATCACACAGGTGTCAGAGATCAAGACAAATGTGTAACGTCGTTCTAAATGTCTTTAATAGTGCAACCAACCAACCACACACTCATGGGCTGCGTTCCAAATGCCACCCTACTCCCTATTTAAAGTGCATTACTTTTGACTAGAGCCATATGGACCCTGGTCAAAAGAAATGCACTACATAGGTAATAGGGACTATTTGGGACAGAGCCTTAGACACCTTGTGCCATATGTAGATAGATTTCTATAAAACATAAGAAGACCTGGGGCTAATGTTTTAAACATGTCCCATATCTTGCTGCATGCATGTATGTATGAGTGGAAATGAAACACATGGCCATAAACCACTACATCCTGTCACGTAACACAGAACATGCACCACACGTATGCTGCTTGCATGCCTCATAACCGATTGCTGCACTGGGCTCCGATGCATCAGCGAGCAGCCTCGATGGCAAGTAGGCGCAAGCCATTAAGGTGACACTGAAAGCTGTGTGTGTGTGTGTGTGCTCGCACGTTTGCGTTGCTATCACATGGAGAAGCGCGTCACCCATCACTTTCAATACTACATAGAGTGAGACGGACCGACACAATATGCTACTGTTGTTTAGCATGTTCTGCTTGAGCCTGCATGTGTCGTTTATGGTTCATATATCTGTGACAAGTCACATCCAATATATTCTAATTCATATCACAAATACGGAGTGGAGGGTTGTTGGTAGTGGTAGTTTGCATTTAAAGTTTGGTCCTTTTCTGTATGCAAGCAGCTGTGTAAAGTGGAGTGACGTCGAGAGATGTTCTCCATCTTGGTTATCATGACAGATGTTCACACACACACACACACACACACACACACACACACACACACACACACACACACACACACACACACACACACACACACACACACACACACACACACAGATGTATCATGACAGATGTGCCACTAGCTGACAACAGAAAGAGAGATGGTGCAGCTTCTTGGGACGAGTGGTTTCTGTGCAACACCCTGCTACACCCGCAATAATAATGTGTACCTCCCAGCCAATCTACCATTACAACTTACCACCCTGCAAGAAAGTGTTTGCTTTCAAGATAATAACAATATGAGAGAGAGAGAGAGAAAGAGAGAGAGAGAGAATGAATAGCTGACCACTGCAGAACTGAGGTTGATCCCATGTCGCTGAAGGAAATGATAGGCCTTGTTCTGAGACTGTAGTTCTGAAATGAGATCTTATCTCTCCCCTCCTCCACCCCCTCCCCTTCTCCATCACTCCTTCTCCCCCTTGCCCAAAACATCATTACAGGGCTCATGGAGATGACATTTTCAGCATTCAATAACCGGAGAGAGAGGGAAGAAAAGAAACACACTCACACACACACACACACACACACTAAATCCATTATCGAGACATCACTGATAATAGGATTACTCCCCCACTCTCCAGCGCCAAGGCCCGGGCAAAGTGGCCGTAATTGACTAATAATCAGTCCTCATCATTATCGCTCCCAGCTAAATCTTTCCCCTCCACTATTCCGCCAGCTACTCCATACAGAGGGGATATGGACAACACACATGGACGCACTCGGCCCAGCAGCGACACTACTTCCAATTCATTGGCATTCAGGCCAGGCACGGGTGGGCCTTAGCTCAACCGTAGACAGGCCAGACAGGAAGGCAGGCAGGCAGGCCACAGCAGACAGCCAGGGGGTCAGTAGCTGAGGGTCTGGGCCAGGCCAGGTGGTGGTTGCTCCAACCAGGGTAGACCCAGCAACTTGCCCTCGGGGATAATGGGGGTGAGACCCAACATGTGTGGCCATCTGGCTCAAGTCTGATTGGCGGAGCAGTGGTCTCTGGGTGGAGGAGAGGGCGTGGGTTGGGTGTTATTGGGTTCTTGGCCTGTGTGTGTGTCACAGAGGTGTGTGGCTGTGTGTGTGTGGCATGGAGGTGTGTGTGTGGACAGGGGGGGGGGGGCAGAGACCTGTCACTCTGTGTCAGAGTGAGGATAGCTCAGACTGGGAGGGGCAGATAGGTTACTGACTAACAGCTGTTGAACAGGCTAGGTGAGAGATGTGTGTATGTGTATTTGTGTGAGTGCAGGTGTGTGTGCGTGAGTGCGTAATTAAGTGTGATAATGTCAGTCTAGCAAGGATTACACTCCACTTCAGTATAATAGCCATATCACACAGGACTTTGTAGCGGACAGAAACCTTTAATATGTACATTATACTGTATGACTGAACTCTATGTGCATATATAGTATGTATGATGTTGGTGTGCGACTATCGTTGCCTGAGCGAGTCATCTGACCAGTTTAAGTAGTGCTGCTACTTCCCAGTCAGTGGCGGGATGCCAGGAAACCTCTCTGCCTGGTGTGTCCTCTCTGCGGCGGGTATGAGAGGAGACTGGCATATGGTGGAGCAGCACCCTGAGATTGTTAATCAGCACGGTTTCATTAACTTCACCTCTAATAGGTCCTATCTGATGAGTTTACAATGCATTATGCATCTCACGCGCGCATGGGCACACATGCATGCTCACACACACACACGCACGCACGCACGCACACACGCACACACACACACCACACGTGTTAGGGAGGCTCACATGCACACACACGCATGCAAGCACACAGACACAGACACACACACACACCATGTAATAGGGAGCCTATTCCGTGTATGTGGACCTTTTTCATAGAGGCCAGGCTAGCCAGGTATATCTGTAACCCATTCATTACACATTTCCTCTGGGTATGTGGACCACCTGAGTGGGGCCTAACCTTGGCCTTGGCTGCTGGGTACGAGGCTGAGCCAAGATTCCTGGCATGGCTGGCTGCAGGGAAGCAGGCTTGGAAACAGGAGAGAGAAACATGAAACACCCTAAACCTTGTCAGAATAGATCAATTACTTGCCAGCTTTTGCCAGCCACACTTATGCAGATCTTAGGAAGGGATCTGAGGTTTGTTTTCCAAGAAAGTAGCCTATATCAGATTCATCTGATATGATAGTCAAACATTTACGTTGGGCACCTAAGAGGAGTGTTATGATCAAATAGACTGTATAACATTTACAGACTTGCTTTCAGGGAGTTAGATGTCATCCACAAATCTAACTTTGGATAAAACATGAACACCCTGCACCCTGTAATCAGATAAGCACTGTAACACTAACGTGACGTCATCAACTCTCACGGCCAATAGACACCTCCAACAAATACTAATTTAATACCACTCCTCAGTACATTTACAAGTGGTAACACATTGGTAAAAGTTCAATATCCATCTTCCACTTTGTAATCAACATCGATTCCAGCTTACTAGCCATGCGTGTAACAAATAATTCTAGAAACAGTATATCACTAACCTCTTCTAGTCAGAATAATTCCTTAAGAGTCTATTAACGGTATATCATTAAACTCCTTCTAGTCAGCAGCAATGAGGACGCCACAGGTATACAGTGAGCCATAACAGGTCATCTATGTGTTTGTGTATGTGAAAACAAGTTATCTATGCTTAAAAGTAACCAATTGAAACCAGAAACAGTGGGGAGAAGTGAAGTTGATTGGAAGGCCTATCGCAGTAATCGTTGAGAAAAGATCCAGAGGTCTGCCCATGTGTGTTAACTCTCTCCCTGATTTGCCTCTCCCTCTATGAGGGGTTAGTAGCTGGTAGCCTGATGAGGGAGTGTAATTGTTTGGGATTCTGTATTCAACCCCGGAGTAGCCGCTATTAACCTCATCACTAAGGGAAACAACCTCAATTCCATCTGTGATTGATATCCCCCAAACTAATAAACAGGCTGAGGGGCAGCGGCTGTGGATCCGTGGTCTGGAGAACATAACATCAGTGACACAGGCAGGCAGGTGGGCTAGTGATGCCCGGGTTCACTCATAACCCGTAGTCCCCGTGGTTATTTCCGCGGGCGGGCAGTTTACACCTCATGTCCACCAGATGTGTCGAACTCTTTGCATTCCAGCGGAAGTCATTCATTGTCAATGGAGCAGTCCGCAACTCTATGTTGGGGATGGCGCACTAGGCTGCGGTGCATTCTGTGTACCGCATGTGTTCAATATATTAAAATTGTGCACAGAAGTAGAGACACAGACTCCAACTAGCTAGCTTTTAGCTAGGTGAAAAGCGAAGCAAATGTGCATCAAGTACAGAAAATGCGGGCTAGACATCCTGTGAAACAAAACACATATGCATCTAGTGGACATCGGTTGTTAGGGTCTTGAAATATTGTGCGGATGAAGGTCGGGTGGGAGGAGGGTTGAATAAAGAGAAAACAAATCAATAAATGTATAATTCTTGTGCAATTCATATCTATAGACATTGAGGTTTTTCTTTCATTATTTTTATCTGCCGTTAGTGCATTGGTCTAAGCCTAAGCTTTAGGGTCTAACTGTACGAGTGCCAAATACACGTCAATTGCAAATCGATCCACTGAGGCAAAAGGGACAATGTCAGAGTTTGTTTGTGAAAGATTTTATATGTGATGATGAGCATACTGTAGCCTGAGCAATGTAGCAAATGGAGCAGCAGAACCTCCACATTCAAAATAGGGGTGCATGATCATCATCCATTGGGTAATATGTCATTTTCAATTATTAGTTTTGAGCTATTCTGTATGTAAAAACTATTGGTCACTAAATCCGGAAAAATTACGGACCATGTAAAAACTATTGTTCACTAAATCCGGCTAGAAGGACCATGTAAAAACTATTGGTCACTAAATCCAGAGAAATTACGGACCATGTAAAAACTATTGGTCACTAAATCCAGAGAAATTACGGACCATGTAAAAACTATTGGTCACTAAATCCAGAGAAATTACGGACCATGTAAAAACGGTTGGTCACTAAATCCGGCTAGAAGGACCATGTAAAAACGGTTGGCTGGTATACCCTCACCTGTCTGAGTGGTCGGCTGTGAATGCCCTCACCCGCTATAAACTTAAAACTGATTGGTTTGGTTCTGTCCGCTATAGGGCTGTCCAGTTAGAACGGGATGTTGAGGCACATCACTGTAGTCTTGACAGTCACCACCACACACACACAAAGACACAACTGTTTCCTTTGAAGATGTTTAAATGATTCTGGTGACTTGGAATCGTATTGTTGTGCTTCTATAAGACAAAGATATGCACACATGTTAACAGTATTAGTTAATCATTATAACTATGCAATATACCTATATGTACATGAATAAATGTCAAATGACATTATACTTACAACATGTCTATAAACGGCTATAAACACGGCATCAATATAAACGTAAACATAAACATAACCTTTTGGAGAGAGGGAAACTAATTCAAGATTTATGGCACCCCCTCTCTCCAGCATTGTGTAAGAATCTGTCAGGCTGAGACCTTAGATCAGCCCTGGCGCCACAAGGTCATAAATTACTCTGCACATGAGTTCCAAGAGCTGTCTGGGATGACTCTAGAAGCTTCCCATGGCAGAACAATAAAACACATTAATAAAGGCCACTATGGACAACGCTGTGGACGACGATAACACTCTGACCTGAGTGGGTGGGTGAAGTGTCCAAATGCGGATTTCCAAGCGCTCTGATTGGTTGGGAATGGCAGGGTTATGATGGGTGAGGGATAACTTAGGTAGGCTGAGCAGCCAAACTAACGGGACTTAATGGAAACTGAAGTGACTGTGGGGGGAAGTTAGGTAGAGAGGAGTGGAGGAGGATGGCCTTTTTTACACTGTAATAAAATAGATATGTCCATTTTATATATGATATAATAATGAACAGATTGCATTTTGCACCCCTTCCCCCTGTTGCCTCAAGATGAATGATTTTGATCACTGGAAAGTTTAGCTTTGTCCTGCACACCACTGTTTTGTTTCAGTGCCATTAGAAAGCACCAGTTGCACCACTTGTGTTTAAAATGAGAAGGCACCTGAAAAATAAAATGTTTTATCTATTTTGTTGTGCTGTTGTTACATTTGTATCATTGTTTCATCATCATGGCTGATGCCCTGTTGTGAGATATCATTTGAGCGGCGTACACCACAAGCAAATTCATTGTTATTTCACTTTGTCTGTTAGAACCATGATGAGCTCGGGCACGTCTGATTAAGCTTCAGGGAATCGCAACCTCTGACTATCAATCGGTTAAATCACATTGTTTATATGTTTTCATTCAGTTACAAAAGTAACAGTGCTGGCTGAGCCCCATGTGTGAGCGCACCTTGGCCGCTTCGCTGTTGTCTGTATGCGTATGTGCAAAATGAAAAAGCACAGGATATTTGTACCTCGATAAAACAGCTCTGCTTGGCAAGTAATATCGACCAAATAAGCCATCTCTACCCTCGTTGCATCAAATATGTTTTCTGCTAAAATAAGTTCATTTTAAACATTTTGATGGTGACAATGTGACAGCGCTTCAAACAACAAAACAATGCAAAAAGTCTACGTCAGAGTAAAAGCTGAAAGCTCAAGTAATGTGCTTGCTGAGACTACACTTGTTATTCGCCATACTCTTCATGTTTATATTGTTGTCAAATATGTCCCCTACTCACTGTGGTGTGTAGTTAAAAAGGCCACTAATAAACAGAAAATAATTTATATTAGCCTTGTCCTGTAACTGCAGGCTACAGATTTGTTCAAATGTAAAACACTTATTTTCTCTCATCTTAAAAAAGGCAATATTCTCAAGGTAGGCTACAGCAGAATGATTTTTGTTCAAAATGTGTGGTTCCATTTTAAAAAAATAATACATTTAGCAGACACTCAACTTACAGTATAGTGAGTGCACACATTTTCATTCTTTTTTTGTACCTGATCCCCTTTGGGAATCGAACCCACAACCCTGGCGTTACAAGTGCCATGCTCTACCAACTGAATACACAGGTTTTAAGAACCAAAACGTAAATACATGATTTATGCAATGCTGTTCTTTGTTTCTTTTTGTCAAATTAGGGTCTAGACAATAACAAAATATGCAGGCTGTATATGAAAAGCTCCCAATTTGTTGTTGTATGAAGTAGCTCTTATTCAGGGACGCAATTTATGGATATATATAGCTGCCAAAATAAAAATGTGATAATGATAAATGATACATTTGTAATATTATTTTTTGTGAACATAATCTATGACCATGTTTAAATTTACAACTCCAGTTTGCGTTTTGAAGTTGTTCAATGCCCTACCAGATAACACTGTGTCACGTTCGTCATAAGGAGTAGACCAAGATGCAGCATGGTATGTTTCCATCCTTTATTTTGGAAATGAAAACTTCAAAAGAACAAAACAAAAAGGAAACGTGAAGCTAATAATAATAATAATAATCATCACTGGCAACTATATCCAGACAGGATCCAACAAAGCACAATGGGAAAATGGCTACCTAAATATGATCCCCAATCAGACACAACGATAAACAGCTGCCTCTGATTGGGAACCATATCAGGCCACCATAGAAATACAATTCCCCTAGATAACCCACCCTAAATCACACCCCGACCCAACCAACATAGAGAATAAACAGCTCTCTATGGTCAGGGCGTGACAGTACACCCTCCCCCCCCCCTCCAAAGGAGCGGACTCCGACCGCAAAACCTGACTCAATAGGCGAGGGTCCAGGTGGGCATCTACCTTCGGGGGCGGCTCCGGTGCGGGGCGCGTCGTCGGATGCTCCGGATCGCGGATCGTCTCCGGATGCTCTGGACTGGGGACCGTCGCCGGAAGCTCTGGACTGTGGAGGCGCACTGGAGGCGCACTGGAGGCCTGATAAGTGGGACCGGTACAGGTGGCACCGGGCTGATGACACGCACCTCAGGGCGAGTGCGGGGAGGAAACACAGGATGTACTGGACTGTGAAGGCACACTGGAGACACAGTATGTATGGCCGGTGCAGGATATACTGGGCCGTGGAGGTGCACTGGAGGTGTGGAGCGTAAGAACTGGCACAATGCGTCCTGGCTGGATGCTCACTTTTGCACGGCAAATGCAAGGAGCTGGCACAGAACGCACCGGGCTGTGGATGCGCACTGGAGACACATTGCATATCTCTGCAAAACATGGTGCCTGACTGGTCCCACGCTCCTCACGGCGACTGTCTTGCTAGAGACACCAAAACATCCACTCTACCTCATCACGCCCCTCAATTATCTCACAATACTCCTCGCTCAGTCTATCCCAATATTCCTCTTCGATCTCAGATTCGCCCTTGTCTTCGCCAACCAACCCGTGTGCTCCCTCTCGGGCTTCCGACGTGGTCGTAAACTTCGGAGTTGCTGTTGATCCTCCTGTGTCTGCTTCCATCCCAATATTCTTCTTCGATCTCAGATTCGCCCACCGTTATGTTTCCATCGCTTCAACCAACCCGTGTACCAACCACGTTTTCTAGACAGGATCCAACAAAGCACAATGGGAAAATGGCTACCTAAATATGATCCCCAATCAGAGACAACGATAAACAGCTGCCTCTGATTGGGAACCATATCAGGCCACCATAGAAATACAATTCCCCTAGATAACCCACCCTAAATCACACCCAACCAACATAGAGAATAAACAGCTCGCTATTGTCAGGGTGTGACACACTGCCATATTGAGAAATAAAATTGTGAAAAGATACATACAAATTCACATTTGTAATTGTACTATGTTATTTTGATCAAATTATTTGTGTCAAAAACAAAACTTGTGCGATTTAACAATGATTTGTCTTAACCTACCAAGTAGGTTAAATTCAAATTATTATTGTGTAAAACAATATTATTCCTCCCATTTTCAGTTTCATTTCCTCATTGTCATTGCATTATCCTGGCCACATTCTTAACAGTTTGGCCTGTTGTTAAAGATATTTGTGAGTCACAGAGTTGGTAGGGTTTCAGACCTGTCAATCAATCACTATGGGTGGAGTTTTCAGGGAAGGGGACAGGATACTTTTGAGTCATAGGGTTGGTAGCGTTTCAAGACCTGTCAATTTATTATTGGGGTGGATTTTTTAGGGAAGGGAGTAGATTAGTAATTTAGTCATTAAACACTTTAATATCATTTATTGTGGCAAAACTTGTGAAAAATATTTGTGTTCTGTTCATAAATATGGATTCCCCCTGTTAAGAAACCATGTAGAATTGCAGAAAAAATAAAATAAAATAAAAAAGTGCAACATTTTTGTAGATGAGGAGTTAATCTATTGCATTTTCACCCCGGTCAGTAAACGTCTTTGCTGCGCAAGAAATTAAAGAGACATTTTTACCGATGTCAACTAGATTGAAGCATTCATTCTATCGATGTATGATATATTTTTTGGTGAGCAAGGTTTTATTTCGTCTTCTAGGACAACATGTAATGGCAGAATAGAAGCTGCATGAATGTAATTATAGACAAGTTGATGAACAAATAGCCTACCAAAATGTCGGAAAATAGAAGCAGAAACATAGGGCTATCTAAATTAGGCGTTAAAAAAAAATCCTGCAACCCCTGTCAAAAACACGTTCCGGCATCTGTGACTGTACAGCATATTTGCGGGTTAGGGTCAGGTGTAGGCCACCGATTTTCACTTCATCACATATAGTTGGGTGGTTAGCTGGTACTAGAATAAAGTTGAAGTTGAAGTCAGCGAGGGGGCACCATTTTCGGGGGGTTATGCGTTGGAATTATGTTGAATTCTGCTTATAACACGCTATGCCACGATAAACATAAAGTTTAAATGCCGACACTCCGAGATCCTTGAGTGCTTTTGAAGTGACAGGTTGGCGTAAAATCAGTAACCTATCTCCGCTGCACTGTATCAGCACAATAAGCGCCCTACACACTAAAACAAGGTTGTTTTGGTAATGAATATAGGCTACAAGATAGATAGGCTGTTTGGAATAAGTGAATTACCCTGTGAATGCAGCCGTACCACAGCTGTTTTACCAATATAACGCAAATTAAATACTGAAAGTAGTAGCCTACAAAAATAGCATGCAAACAAAAATACTGATTAGCTTAGAATACCACACAACTGTGATTGCAAATGAATGAATGCGATCAGAAAAAAACAGAATTACCAAGTACAGTAGTAGGCCTATTAAACAACATATCAGATCGATTAAGGCATGAAACAATGTATATTTAGAGTTAACAGTAAACAGTAACAGTAAAGAAACAAATGGTTTCACCTTTTTCACATCTAGAATGTCATGGCTCTCTGGGTCAAGGCCACATAGGGCCTTCATCATATGATGTGTTCGCTGAATCATTCTGACATTTCACCAATGACAGCATCCAATGTGCTGAAGAACAGTATTTTCTTTACATTTAGTCTCTTCTCCTCTGTCCTGCTGGCCTACTGTATTTTCCACCAGGTATTGCTGGAGATTTGTACTTACATAACATCATTGTTTGCTTGGAGCTGGTGGTGAGCCAGTGCCACTGGCACTGCACTGTGCCCAAATGGCTTTGAACTTGCTCTCACACCTCAACTTCTTGATGCACTCCAACGCACTGAGGACCACTTTGACTCAAGTGTAATAATCGGTTGCTTTTGCCTGGAGTCATTTGTTTGGAGGATGGACAAGACTGAGGATTCTGTGCACCAAGGTGGCTGTAAACTTATAGCCGGGATCCGTGACTGCCTCCAGCAGCCCTGTAGCCTCGGGACTTACTTCTGTGTTGTACGAACGTGTGCATTCCATGTCAGAGGATCTTCACAATGCTGTCACAACTTTTAACAACCACTGACACAGTAGCCAGGTGTCCGGTCCACCTTTGATCCAGTAGCCTTTTCAACGGATCTCCAGTGTACAGAGCAGCCACTGTTGGTTTCTTTAAGAACTTGTAGAGTGAGTCACAGACATTAAAAATGTCCTCCAGCGCATTCTCAGACTACATTGTGCGAATGACCACTAAGTGAAGCTATTTTTTTCTGGCTTTTAATGGAAAACCAAAGGAATCACACCTAACCGCCCCAGTGGCTTTCCACAGCCCCCCTAAACACACCACAGAGTGCTCTGTCAATTGTTCTGAAACAGCGCAGTGGAGATACCTGTCACTCAATCATTTGAACTTTTTTGCTATTTTTATATAGGGACAAACTAAAACTGACGGGACACAAGTTTCAACTGAAGGGGCTAAATCCCCTTTTGCCCCCTCGCGGAGCCGGTGGGGATGCATTATTAGCCACGAACAGCTGACCCGTACATCACTAATGCAGGCCTCTCCTCCTCTCGTCCTCTCCTCTAGTCTAGCCATAAGCATTATTAAGTGTCTGGTGGGAGAGCAGAGCTGCTCCATGTTTAAAACAGGAGGCCAGCCAGGTTGGTGTCTGACGGAGACAGTCTGTGGGATGTCATCACAGAAACAGCAGTACTCTGAAAGGGCCAGATTTATCAAAGGTCCCCCTCACAGGGGAGCAGTATAGCAGCTCACTCTGATGCGTTTGCCAGCTCTGCTTTTTTTTGTATTTTACACACTGCAGTGTTTTCAGAGAGAGAGACATGCCAAGAAAAAACGGAATACACACATACAAGCATTTACACACGCAAACACATGCACAGACACACGCAAACACACACACACTTGTGTATTTTTTACCTTGACAGAGTGTTTCACTATAAGAAAACTTCCAGAAACGTCAGTTTTCTCTGTAATCTCCTTCATCTTCCTCTGCTGTTGGTTTCAGAGGGCGGATAGGGTTTGAAGTTCCACATATTTTTTTTCTCTCTGTCTCTCGCTTTCTCTGAATGAGTAGTCTCTCTCTCGTTTTCTCTCGTTTTCTCTCTCTCTCGTTCTCTCTCTCTCTCTCATTTTCTCTCTCTCTCTCGTTCTCTTTCTCTCTCCAGGAGAGGGACAACAGATGATCCTTTCAGGTTGTCTGATGTGTTGACACCCACTGCAGCTCAGTGATTAAACACAATGATGGTATTTTTAGGCCCAGGCCAGACCATTTCCTCCTTCATGCTGTTGTCCAGTCAGCACAGTACATAGCTAAGCTACTGGTGGCAGTTAGTCTAGTGGTTAAGAGCGGTGACCCAGTAACCGAAAGTCACTCGTTTGACTAGGTGAAAAATCTGTTGATGTGCCCTTAAGCAAGGCACTTAACCCTAATTGCTCCTGTATGTCGCTCTGGATAAGAGCGTCTGCTAAATGACTGAAATGTAAACTACTGTACTGTACACAGGCAGGGTCCTTGGGAAAGAGAACGCAAGGACATAATAACTCAGTATCCCTGTTATAGACCTTGTGTACTATGTGATAAACACTATTTTTACTATCTACAGTTATTTCTGTATCTCTCACAAAAGAAAGACATTCATTGCAATCGTTCTATTTCTTTGTCTACTGTTACCTTGAAAATAAGCAAAATTCTAGTTATGAAATCTTAAACCAAGGAATCTTACTAAGCTAGAGATATACATCAGTGGAGGTCGGTGCCGTTTAATGTGAGGGAGGACAATTATTGTTTTCTTATGAGCATGGCCTTATTTCTATTACAGCAGTTGCAAAAAATAGTTTCTATTGGACAAATTCAGGTACTGTATGTTTATCCCCATTTTGTTCCGTTTGCTTCCGTTTAAGAAACGTTTTTCAAGAGAATTCGGTGGAATGAATACACCCCTGATCACACGCAAACACAGAGCTAGCAGCCACATATAAACCGCATGATCACTTTGCTCGTTGTCTATATAATTCCTTCTTGCATCTACGCTCTCTCCTCCTCTCACCTTTTCCCTTTGCTTGTGTACCTCACTACACAATATAGCAACTGTAAGGTAAAAAAAACCAAGCCAAACTGTCATACCATAACAGCTAACTGCTACACACAGCCTACATAATTTTCACCATATTAACATCATAGTAAACATAGCTACTAGAACTAATGCATTAGTAAACCCGCTACAATCATGTAGTACAGTGTACAGCAAGCAGTTTATCATTTACACCAGCAGGCCTGGGTGGCAATAAATGAATAAAACCTTGACTTGGAATAGTTCCTGTGTTGGATAGCCATAGCCAGCTAGCTAATATAGCATCCCTCTCTGAGTAAGCTAAACTAGCTATCTGCAATGGCTAGCTAAGTAAGTGAAAGTAAAAAATATATATACTATGAAATATAGCTTGCTTCTCCTTAATTTTGGAAGAAAATAATTTATTAAAAACGGTCCAACTATTGTCTTCATGGCAGCCCCCCGTACCTCTCTGATTTAGAGGGGTTGGGTGAAATACACTTTTCAGTTGAATACATTCAGTTGTACAACTGACTAGGTATCCCCCTTTCCCTTTCTCTCTCTTTGAGTCAACTACTCACCAAATGTTATGCACTGTAGTGCTAGCTAGCTCTATCTTATGCTTTCAGTACTAGATTCATTCTCTGATCTTTGGACAACATGTCAGTTCATGCTGCAAGAGCTCTGATAGTTTGGAGGACATCCTCTGGAAGTTGTCATAATTACGGTTTAAGTCTATGGAAGGTTTGAGAACCATGAGCCTCCTCGGTTTTGTATTGAAGTCAATGTACCCAGAGGAGGACAGAAGCTAGCTGTCCTCCGGTTACACCATGGTGCTACCCTATAGAGTGCTGCTGAGACTACTGTAGACCGTCATTAAAAAACAGTGTGTTTTAATCAATTACTTGGTGACATATTTAGTATAGTTTTATCTAAAAAATAATAACTTTTTTAAATGTTTTACTATTTTTATGAAATTCACTGAGGAGGATGGTCCTCCTCTTCCTCTTTTGATGAGCCTCCAATGATATACACAGTGATGTGTGAGAGAGTTTGTGTGCATGTGTGTGAGCACGAGCAGCTGCAGGTGCGTAGGTGGATAACGGCAGATCAACAGCCCTCAAGGACGATCACATAGTTTCTCTCCAGCTCCAGTGTTCTCTCCTTTTTCACATGTCAGCAACCCTTTGTCAGTGTGAAATTGCACATAGTGCAGCAAGCGGAGCAGTCCAAAGCCAAAGCGAGGCCTTTTCAAAAGATGGATTCGGACCAGAGTCACAGAAGATTACTCAGCAGTGAGCAGCACCGGCCGGTCAGCCAACGCAAACAAAATCAGACACACCCAGCCACCTGTTCCTCCATCTCCCTCCCTCTGTCGATCTCCCCTCTTCAGACATATTAACAGAGATGCGACCCCTTCAAGGTAAATGTCCAAGGTCATAGGCACAACAGGGTTGTGACCCCTGACCTTTCTGTATGCCACTCCCTCCTTTAACTCCTCGCAGTGTGTGTGAGAGATGAGAGTGAAAGGGCCTCTGAGTGGTGATGGAAAATGATTATTTAGCAGAAGTGGGAATAATAGCCCTGTTAAAGTGAGCCATAATCCTCTCTGCACTGTTGAGGGGGAGAAATCAATGGGAGAGAATGAAGGACTCTGTTCCCTTAATTAGCCTGAGGAGAGGGAAGGAGAGGAGCACTCTCACGGCACGGAAGGCAGGGCCGTGAGGAACGACGCAGGGTGTGTGTGTGTGCATGCCTCTGTGTGTATGTGCATGCCTCTGTGTGTGTGTGTGTGTGTGCGCGCCTCTGTGTGTGTGTGTGCATGCCTCTGTGTGTGTGTGTGTGTGTGTGTGTGCATGCCTCTGTGTGTGTGTGTGTGTGTGTGCCTCTGTGTGTGTGTGTGTGTGTGTGTGTGTGTGTGTGTGTGTGTGCGTGTGTGTGCGTGCACACAGGGCCGCAGGCAGACTGCAAATGGGACTAACTAATGTAATGGTGACGTGCTCTCCAGTCATCCTTGCTCCTGGAGGAAGAGATAAGAAAAAATCTGCATCGATAGGCCAGGTGGTTTTAATCGCTAGATGAAAATAATAGGATCGATCGACTACTGTAGCAGTGGATTTGACTTGTAAGTCTACAGTACACTCGCCTTTCTGTAGTGTTAAACTACTGCAGACAGAGGCATCGTCCAAAGATAAGAGAGAGAGAGGAGGGATCTATCTATTCTAGCCCAGTGAAAAATAAACAATATCTGAGTCACAAGTGCAATACTTTTGACCAGAACCGTATTGGCCCTGGTCAGAAGTAGTGCACTCTGTAGGGAATAGGATGCATTTGGGACCCAGGCATTGACAGCATGGCACAGAGACGTACATGACCAAAATATAACAGGGAAACGATATAGAAATATCAGTGTGATTCAGAGAGAGTCCAGAAGGATGTCTAATGTGTGTGGGAATTTAAAATGGAAGCCCTACACACACACACACACACACACACACACATACACACACACAGGTGCGCACGCGCACACACAGAGATAATGTCACATTCAACATAAGATAGAATGCCTTTCAAGTTGAGAGAGAGAGGGAGAGATGGAGAGGGGGCAGAGAGAGAGGGGGAGAGGTGGGCGAGAGAGGGGGAGAGGTGGGTGAGAGAGAGAGGGGGAGAGATGGAGAGGGGGGCGAGAGAGAGAGGGGGAGAGATGGAGAGGGGGCAGAGAGAGAGGGGGAGAGGTGGGCGAGAGAGGGGGAGAGGTGGGCGAGAGAGAGAGAGGGAGAGATGGAGAGGGGGCGAGAGAGAGAGAGAGAGAGGGGGAGAGAGAGGGGAGGGAGAGATGGAGGGGGGGCGAGAGAGAGGGATAGGGTAGGGTGTGAGAGAGAGAAAACAAAATGAGAGCTTCACCACAAATCACAAAAATAAATTAAACATCGTCTGGCTTGACAAGGCAAACAGGGAAAGACCGAGAGCTGGCTAATTGAAGTAGCACATATTCAAAGCACACCTCAGGAAAATCAACCCAGCTCATTACTGCACTTCAAACCGCACACAGACAAGAACCAGATCAGAATAGTAATTAAGAATACATTGAGAAACAAGAAGAGGAGGAGGAAGATGAGGTGAATGAGGAGGAGGGAGATCAGGAGGCAGAGGAGAAAGAGGATAAAGGAGGAAGAGAAGGAGGAGGAAGTGCAAGAGGAGGAGGAGGAGGAGGAGAATGCAGCACTGTTCCATCATTAGATACTGTAGCTAACAAACAATAGATGTTGCTGTAACCTGTTTGTGTACTGTAGTTTAAGCCTGGTCCCAGATCTGTTTGTGCCGTACAGCTGTTTTGCATGATAATGAAAATAGGAAATGGTAACACTGTACAAACAGACCTGGGACCAGGCTATTTGGGCCTAGAGCACACCGCAATAACATCTGAAAACGTCTACTAAAAGTTTTAGTGGACATGATTAACATGTTGATCAACATTATGCCTAAAGAACATCCTTCTGCCATAGAATTTGACCTAATGATGCATTACTACCTTCATTCATGGAAATGTAACTTCTTTATTTTGTCTCTCAAACTTTACCACTTACATCTTGTTAAGTACCCCTTAGTACTGGGGGCAATTTCATCTTAAATCATCTGCAAAATCATCCGCTCATAAATAAGGTAACAGGAAACTATCTCCACCACAACGCAGACTACGCAGACAACTCATCCCAAATGGCTTCCTATTCCCTACATAGAGCACTACTTTTGACCAAAGCCCTATGGGCCCTGGTCAAAAGTAGTGCATTATAAAGTATATAGGGAATAGGGTGCCATTTGGGATGCAGCCAGCCTATCATCAGAGCTCTGGGGCTCGGCCTGGAGGGATGAAGCCATCCGTCCAATGTCACGTCCTTCAGTTGAAGTGCCTTGGAAAAATATGAAGTGCTGGCAAATGTCAACAAGCACACAGGCTTAATGGCTGCTGGGACATATGATACACAAAGTAATGTTAAACTATTGGCTCAGATTCCGACCTATCCATTCTGATACACACACATCCATTCTGATGCTCTCATATCACATAAACAAACAATAAATCACTGTGGGATCTTAAGTAATGAGGGATAGTAGGAGCGTGATGTGTGTGTGTGTGTGTGTGTGTGTGTGTGTGTGTGTGTGTGTGTGTGTGTGTGTGTGTGTGTGTGTGTGTGTGTGTGTGTGTGTGTGTGTGTGTGTGTGTGTGTGTGTGAGTGTTGTAAGTCAGGCCAGCAGTTTCTACATCAGAGGCTAAATATAATATAGTGATGCTATAATGGGCCAAACTCTAATTTTGATGCAATTTCAGAAGGAGATAATAATATTTTTCATCTAAATGTTTCTCAACCGAAGTTAAACTCTCATGAAAAACAGTGAGTATGGTACACTGGAAGGGCAAGAATGTTGTTTCAAGATTTCTTTGTTTTTTTGTGCAATATGAACACATAGACAGTTTATTTGTATTCGAGCTTAATAATTCAGTGTTTTCACTGCAAATTAAGCTTCATGATTTAATATTAGTACAGCTGAATCTATTGTGTATGCCACGTTACAATTCGATATTTAATGTTCTGAGTAGATGAGACAGTAGACCTAAAATGCTATCTGAATTGTTTGTTTGATAGCTGATATCTATTAAATATGTCAAGAAAACAGTGTGTGATTTCTGTGTGGTGATATTGACACAAAAGTGGGTCTTTCTCCTCACTATTGAACAGCAAGCCAAGTGCCAGAATGATATTAAAAGTTGAAAGAATATTACCATCAATATCTCATCTAATCTCCATCTCTCAGGAGATGGACAGGCAGCTTTGAAGCTGAGAAGCACTTGTCAATAGTCAACAACAATAATTTATGGATGGGCTTCAGAAAACTGTCAAATGGGAGCAGAGGGTTAAAGCGACCTTAAAGCGTTTTAACTTGTCATTATTCCTCCAAGCTCTGGTGTGTCCAACGCAGTCAGCGGCAGCTTCCTCCCTCCCCTCTTCTCCCCTCACCACCTCCCTCTCCTCCCTTACTGCACCTGTGGCTGCACCGTCTCACCTCACTGGCTCAATCTCTCATTCACTTCACTCCCCCATCCTGACGCACCAGACCACAGAGCCTGCTAGTGCTTAGAAATACATTTGAAGGGTTTTATCCTATATTTACTGTGCACCTTTTCCTGAATAACTTTATTGCTCACATCTCTGGCTACAGCACTGACTATCACTTCTATAGAACACTAAGTTCAAGATGTTTACAGTCGTCTGCCCTTGCCCTCTTTCTCAACTCTCTCGCTCCCTCTTTCCCCCTTCTCTGTTTCTTCACTCTCTCTCTATCTCTCTCACCTCTCTCTCTCACACCTCTCTCTCTCTCTCTCTCTCTCTCTGCTGAGTGAGTTTCCTATCTGAGAGACTCATATCTCCTCTCCGGGAGGGAGTGTGAGGTGTATAAGATGAGGCTATCATCAAGGACTCCCTGTAGGCCTGCAGTCTGCACTCAGTCAGTCTGCTGCAGCATATTACAATGTGTCCCAAATGACATGCTATTCCCCATATAGTGCACTAGTTTTGACTACAGCCTTATGGCTGCATCTATGGGCCCTGGTCAAAAGTAGTGCACTAAATAAGGAGTAAGGTGCCATTTGGGACAAACCCTAACATTTCCTGCTTTAGCAATTAGCCTCCCCACCGCACTGCAGTAGGCAGCCCAGCTCACCTGGTCTCATCTCATATCCCCAGTCCCTACACCACTCCTCTCCTCCCTCACATCAACTTTACCAAATACTCTCTGGTCTTGTCCGAATACCCATACTTTCATCCTAAATAGTAAGCCGTTTGAGTATGCGAAAAAAGAAAGTTGAATAGTATGCAACATTTAAAAAATCAAGTATACTTTAACTGCCCGGATGTCATACACATTTCGGCTTTGTCAGCAGCTGATCAATTAGATATGGGGATGCACTACCGAAATCAACAAATTGCGATTGTTTTATAGGAGGCCATATTATTCCACAATATTCCACAATGCATTGGAAGAGGTGGGTTGCAAGTGTGATGGGCCAAATAACAAAACTAGGCTACTTCACTGGGAAGATGCCAAATAGTAAAGCGTCTGTATTGGTGTTCAAATGCAGGCTAAGACGTTTTTGTTCTCTATTGCCTCGTAGGCTACAGAATTATTATGTATTTTTTTTGTTTTGGGGTGGGGGGTGGGGGGGGGGCTAAATGGATTTCTGTATTCTGATTGGAAAGTGTTTCTTGTTCTCTTGGCCTTCGTCAGAGCTTTTAAACTATATACTAAACCATCTTTTGATTTGTGAATGTGTCGGCACTGGGGACTCAGGATGTGGCTGCGTTATGGATGTCATGTTCATTTGAACATATGTTTTAGTTATGTAGGCCAGGTTACCTATTTAACTATGTCATTGATGGATCAAGTCTTAGCAGTCATTCTGATCACATGCCCAATGATCAGTGCTTTAGTTTATTATGTTGCTGTCCAGTGGTTCTGAATTTGCAATACACCTGTCTTTCCACGTTTTTCTGTGCAATATCCTTTTTGTACTAGGCTATTTGGTTTACTTTATGTACAGTATGTTACAGCACTTTGGTTGTGTTGAAATGGAAACCAGTTCAAATCCTTTTTAAATAGGATAGATGGGTTATGGGCTACAGTATTGGTTGAACGAATGTGATAGTCTGCCTATAGCCAGCCTGAGTAGGCCTACAACCAGCCTGAGTAGGCCTATAACTCCATTCCTAATATATTCAGAGTTTAGAGAAATTAATCGAATTGGACATGAGCTATTATCAGGCTGGTTGATGGATGCATGTCTGTTGAACATGACTGGAGGGAATGGATACGCTAACAGAAAAACATCTATCTTAGACAAATATAAACAGACTAATATTAAAACCCATTCTAATATTCCAATTTCATTTAGGAGTAGACCTAAGCTTAATTTTTTGGGGGTGACAACTTAGATGCGTACATCAGATTCCTCCAGCTTCACCCCTATTCAACGAATGGACTTCAACAATCCCTAGATGATCACACAGACTCATTTTAGCGCTGCTGCCATTCATTAAGTGGTACTGATTGTTAAAATTGATTTAATAATCAAATCATCCTGGCTGACATTGATCAACCCATGTTAATGGGAGTCACCTATCCATGTAATTAGCTGTGATACATATCGAGTCAGAGAGATGTGTGTGTGTGTGTGTACACTATGAGTGCACCAACAACTGTCTCTCCATCTCTTAAAGGCACCGTCTATAACAGAGTGAGATGTACATTGTGTGTACTAATATGGCCTTGAGACTCAATTACAGACATCAACTGCAGGGAAACATTTCACAGTAAATAATATGGAGGGAATCGCCATGTCAATATCCAAGCGACTTAGCTAGTTGACTACTAGCTAGCTAGCTGAGTTCTGGGGACAGTATGGTAGCTGGTTGACTACTAGCTAGCTAGCTAAGTTTTGGGGACATGATGGTAGCTGGTTGACTACTAGCTAGCTAGCTGAGTTCTGGGGACAGGATGGTAGCTAGTTGACTACTAGCTAGCTAGCTGAGTTCTGGGGACCGGATGGTAGCTAGTTGACTACTAGCTAGCTAGCTGAGTTCTGGGGACAGGATGGTAGCTGGTTGACTACTAGCTAGCTAGCTGAGTTCTGGGGACAGTATGGTAGCTGGTTGACTACTAGCTAGCTAACTAAGTTCTGGGGACATGATGGTAGCTGGTTGACTACTAGCTAGCTAGCTGAGTTCTGGGGACATGATGGTAGCTGGTTGACTACTAGCTAGCTAGCTGAGTTCTGGGGACATGATGGTAGCTGGTTGACTACTAGCTAGCTAGCTGAGTTCTGGGGACAGTATGTTAGGTGGTTGAATACTAACGTTAGCTGAGTTCTGGGGACAGTATGGGTGAGTAGTGAGTACCTCAGGGGTGCTGTTGGAAAACACACACACACACTCTCCCTGCATCACGTTTGTATGCAAGCTGAACAGCGGAGGATAAACAAGGTTGCGCAGCAGAGCCAGGAAACCATGACTAAGCTCCCAAATGCTGATAAAAACATTTTTTCCCCTAAAGATTTACAACTTTTGGAGGAGAGGAGGGATCTTGTGAACCACAGACTACCCACCACAACGCACTTCACTCGCACCCCCTCCCCCACCACACACACTCACTCACACACCACCAGCACCCATCCCCCATTCTTCAAACTCCAAACCCTCACCAGACAGCCCCCGCATAATCCGTCCGCACCTGCATCTCTCCATCCATCTGGATAGTCCCCTCTGTTGGCCTATGCAACAGGGAGCCAGTCAGGCAGCTAGCGGACACAGTGAGGATATTATGCAGTATGCAGAGAGTATATTAAACACAGAGGAGCTATCTCTGCATGTTTCCACTGCCCACACGGAGAGAGGGGAGCGTGGAGTGCCGGCGTGCGCTGATGCTTCCCCTCCCACTTCCACGGCTAGGAGCGTTAGAGACGCTGGTTAATTAGTTTAGCTTTAGCGGTGGAAACTTCAATCTTATTTTTGCTCTCCCTCTCTCTCTCTCTCTAGCTTGCTCTCTCTCCCCACCCTCTCTCTATCCCTCCATCCCCAAAATGAGTTTGACCTTAATAAACAGATGAGGCATTGAGGGAGGACAGAAAGAGTTTCTTCAGCGTTTTTGGGATTTGTTTAATCAAGCTGGCTAAAGTTTCCCCCCTTCTCTCTCATGTCTTCTGCCCACCATATTCTCTTCTCTTTTTCTCTCTCTCCTCTGCTTTCTTCTTCTCTCCCCTCACCTCTTATTTTCTCTTCTCTCGTCTACCCTCACCCTCTCTGTTGTCCTTTTCATCTCCTTCTCTCTCTTCTCCGCTCACTAAATCTGCAGAGTGACCCTTCCGTGTCTGAAGCACCTCTATCAGTGGAGACTGATGGGAGGAGCTATTGGAGGACGGGCTCACTGTCATGGCTGGAATGGAATAGAAGGAATGGAGTCAAATGTTATTTACATATGTTTGATGTGTTTGATACCCTTCCATTTATTTCATTCCAGCCATTACAATGAGCCAGTCCTCCTATAGCTCCTCCCACCAGCCTCCACTGACCTATATGATATAGTTTTAGAGAAAAACCTCCGCTGTCACCTCATTCATTGCCTGTGGCTGTGAACTACCCTGATACATCTTCAGTGAGAGAATGAACACAAACACAATAGATGAAGATAACCTATGCTCCTCATTTATAGGGAGGGGCTCAGGGCTTAGAGGTTAACCTGCAAGCAAGAAGACAAACATAAACACAGAGCACCGACACTACAGCGGAAAACACTCAAAATAGCTACCTGTAACAGGACAATATTCATGCTTTTACACTGAAACCTGTTTTATCTTGTGCTATGCTTTTGAGCAATAATCGGAATCTGGAGCTAACTGTGTATGAACGTCTGTTGACAGAGGCTAATGTTGTGCGGTTTCTAGTTTTTTATTCGGTTAACCAGGGATCACTGTCTCATTGTTGTCATGCTGAGTGTGAAGACCGCAGTCATCTGATAATGACCTCAATAAGAGCACATGCAGCGCTTCAGACATGAGAATTTCTTCTCCATAGTAACACACTGGGAGATCATCTTCAAAAGGGCCTGATTTTCCAGCGAGGCCGACGTGCTGTGTGTGTGTGTGTGTGTGTGTTTAAATGTAAGTTTGATATGTGTGTGTGTCTGTATGTGTGTCTATGTGCATCCATGCTTGCGTGTGTGTGTGAATATAGGATCAGGGAGGAGAAACACTGCTAATTGCAATCTAGGCCACAGACTGGTAACAGCATGCTACGTCTGCACACTGTGACCGAGAGGATAAATACACAAACAAACAGAGGGCCAGAGATACAAAAACAACAACCTGAGAGCAAAGGAGATGAATCACACCTGTGTACTGAACATTGTACATGCAGGTGAAGCCATGTGTGTGTAGTCTGTGTCAATACCGAAAGTAGTATTATATGTGTGTGTGTTTGTGTGCTTCTTCAAATCAAATCAAATCAAATCAAATCAAATCAATTTTATTTGTCACATACACATGGTTAGCAGATGTTTATGCGAGTGTAGCAAAATGCTTGTGCTTCTAGTTCCGACAATGCAGTAATAACCAACAAGTAATCTAACTAACAATTCCAAAACTACTGTCTTATACACAGTGTAAGGGGATAAAGAATATGTACATAAGGATATATGAATGAGTGATGGTACAGAGCAGCATAGGCAAGATACAGTAGCTGATATCGAGTACAGTATATACATATGAGATGAGTATGTAAACAAAGTGGCATAGTTAAAGTGGCTAGTGATACATGTATTACATAAGGATGCAGTCGATGATATAGAGTACAGTATATACGTATGCATATGAGATGAATAATGTAGGGTATGTAAACATTATATAAGGTAGCATTTTTTAAAGTGGCTAGTGATATATTTACATCATTTCCCATCAATTCCCATTATTAAAGTGGCTGGAGTTGAGTCAGTGTCAGTGTCAGTGTGTTGGCAGCAGCCACTCAATGTTAGTGGTGGCTGTTTTTCAGTCTCTCGGTCCCAGCTTTGATGCACCTGTACTGACCTCGCCTTCTGGATGATAGCGGGGTGAACAGGCAGTGGCTCGGGTGGACCGATCTTTATGGCCTTCCTGTAACATCGGGTGGTGTAGGTGTCCTGGAGGGCAGGTAGTTTGCCCCCGGTGATGCGTTGTGCAGACCTCACTACCCTCTGGAGAACCTTACGGTTGAGGGCGGAGCAGTTGCCGTACCAGGCGGTGATACAGCCCGCCAGGATGCTCTCGATTGTGCATCTGTAGAAGTTTGTGAGTGCTTTTGGTGACAAGCCGAATTTCTTCAGCCTCCTGAGGTTGAAGAGGCGCTGCTGCACCTTCTTCATGATGCTGTCTGTGTGAGTGGACCAATTCAGTTTGTCTGTGATGTGTATGCAGAGAAACTTAAAACTTGCTACCCTCTCCACTACTGTTCCATCGATGTGGATAGGGGGGTGTTCCCTCTGCTGTTTCCTGAAGTCCACAATCATCTCCTTAGTTTTGTTGACGTTGAGTGTGAGGTTATTTTCCTGACACCACACTCCGGGGGCCCTCACCTCCTCCCTGTAGGCCGTCTCGTCGTTGTTGGTAATCAAGCCTACCACTGTTGTGTCGTCCGCAAACTTGATGATTGAGTTGGAGGCGTGCGTGGCCACGCAGTCATGGGTGAACAGGGAGTACAGGAGAGGGCTCAGAACGCACCCTTGTGGGGCCCCAGTGTTGAGGATCAGCGGGGAGGAGATGTTGTTGCCTACCCTCACCACCTGGGGGCGGCCCGTCAGGAAGTCCAGTACCCAGTTGCACAGGGCGGGGTCGAGACCCAGGGTCTCGAGCTTGATGACGAGCTTGGAGGGTACTATGGTGTTGAATGCCGAGCTGTAGTCGATGAACAGCATTCTCACATAGGTATTCCTCTTGTCCAGATGGGTTAGGGCAGTGTGCAGTGTGGTTGAGATTGCATCGTCTGTGGACCTATTTGGGCGGTAAGCAAATTGGAGTGGGTCTAGGGTGTCAGGTAGGGTGGAGGTGATATGGTCCTTGACTAGTCTCTCAAAGCACTTCATGATGACGGATGTGAGTGCTACGGGGTGGTAGTCGTTTAGCTCAGTTACCATAGCTTTCTTGGGAACAGGAACAATGGTGGCCCTCTTGAAGCATGTGGGAACAGCAGACTGGTATAGGGATTGATGGAATATGTCCGCAAACACACCGACCAGCTGGTCGGCGCATGCTCTGAGGGCGCGGCTGGGGATGCCGTCTGGGCCTGCGAGGGTTAACACGTTTAAATGTCTTACTCACCTCGGCTGCAGTGAAGGAGAGACCGCATGTTTTCATTGCAGGCCGTATCAGTGGCACTGTATTGTCCTCAAAGCGGGCAAAAAAGTTATTTAGTCTGCCTGGGAGCAAGACATCCTGGTCCGTGACTGGGCTGGATTTCTTCCTGTAGTCCGTGATTGACTGTAGACCCTGCCACATGCCTCTTGTGTCTGAGCCGTTGAATTGAGATTCTACTTTGTCTCTGTACTGACGCTTAGCTTGTTTAATAGCCTTGCGGAGGGAATAGCTGCACTGTTTGTATTCAGTCATGTCACCAGACACCTTGCCCTGATTAAAAGCAGAAAGAACGCTATGGTCTTCGCTATGTATGTTGCCATCCATGACTGCTCCATCAATGTACAGTCCAATCGGAAAGTATTCAGACCCCTTGACGTTTTCCACATTTTGTTACTTTTACAGCCTTATTCTAAAATTGATTCAATTGTGTGACGCTACAGGCTTGGTAAACCAGTATTTTGGGAGTTTCTCCCATTCTTTTCTGCAGATCCTATCAAGCTCTGTCAGGTTGGATAGGGAGCGTCGCTGCACAGCTATTTTCAGCTCTCTCCTGAGATGTTAGATTAGGTTCAAGTCCGGGGTCTGGCTTGGCCACTCAAGGACATTCAGAACCTTGTCCCGAAGCCACTCCTGTGTTGTCTTGGCTGTGTGCTTAGGGTCATTGTCATTTTGGAAGGTGAACCTTCACCTCAGTCTGAGGTCCTGAGCGCTCTGGAGCAGGTTTCATCAAGGATCTCTCTGTACTTTGCTCCGTTCATCTTTCCCTAAATCCTGACTAGTCTCCCAGTCCCTGCCACTGAAAAACATCCCCACAGCATGATGCTGCCACCACCATGCTTCACCGTAGGGATGGTGTCAGGTTTCCTCCAGACATGATGCTTGGCATTCAGACCAAATAGTTCCGTTTAAGAATGATGGAGGCCACTGTTTTCTTGAGGACCTTCAGTGCTGCAGAAATGTTTTGGTACCCTTCCCCGAATGTGTGCCTTGACACAATCCTGTCTTGGAGCTTTAAGGAAAATTCCTTAAACCTCACGGCTTGGATTTTGCTCTAACATGCACTGTCAACTGTGGGACCTTATATGGACAGGTGTGTGGCTTTTCAAATTATGTCCAATCAATTGAATTTACCACAGGTGGACTCCAATCAAACATCTCAATGATGATCAATGGAAACAGGATGCACCTGAGAAACATTTTGAGTCTCATAGCAAAGGGTCTGAATACCTATGTAAATAAGGTATCTGTTTTTTATTTTTAATAAGTTAGCAAACATTTCAAAAAATGTGGACACTGTGCCTGGACTGGGCACCAACGCAAAGGAGGGCTCCGGCCATGAAGCTGGGCTGGACGCCGTGCCTGGACTGGGCACCGGTGCAGAGGAAGGCTCCGGCCATGGAGCTGGACTGGACACCGTGCCTGGACTGGGCATCGGCGCAGAGGAAGGCTCCTGCCCTGGAGCGTGGACTGGACACCGTGCCTGGACTGGGCATCGGCGCAGAGGAAGGCTCCTGCCCTGGAGCGGGACTGGACACCGTGCCTGGACTGTGCACCGGCGCAAAAGAAGGCTCCTGCCCTGGAGCAGGACTGGACGCCTTGCCTGGAAGCTCCGGACCGTTGACCATCGCTGGAGGTTCCGAACTGTTGACCGTCGCTGGAGGTTCCGATCTGTTGACCGTTGCTGGAGGTTCCGAAATGTTGACCGACGCTGGAGGTTCCGGACTGCTGACCGTCGTGGAAGGTTCCGAACTGTGAACCGTCCCTGGAGGTTCCAGACTGTGGACCGTCGCTGGAGGTTCCGGACTGTGAAACGTCGCTGTAAGCTCTGGACTGTGAACTTCGCCGTAAGCTCTGGACTGTGAACCGTCGCCGGAAGCTGTGGACTGGGGAGGCGCACTGGAGGCCTGGTGCGTGGAGCCGGTACAGGTGGCACTGGACTGATAACACACACTTCAGGGCGAGTGCGTGGAGCTGGCACCGGATTTACCAGATTGCTGACAGGCTCCTCAGGTCAGATGCCATGCAGAACACACCTACATAACATTTCTCTCATCTTTCTCTCTCCCAACTACTCCATCGCCTCCCTGACGGCTCTGGTTCTTTCCGGCGGCTTAGCTGCCAGCTCCATGTGCCACCCCCAAAAAAAATTATCTTGAGGTTTCTTTGATAGCGGACTGACGACACGCTCCTCATGGCGAGTGCGAGGAACCGGCACAGGACATACCTGCCTGCGCTGCAGCCTACTCCTTGCTAACCCCTCTCTCCGGTATCCTTCCTCACATTGTTCCATCGACTCCCAGGCGGGCTCTGGCACTCTCCTTAGCTCGACCGGCCACCCCTCGTGCCCCCCCAAAAAATCTTGGGGTTTCTGTGGCCGTGGTCCCCGGCGTCGTCGCTGTCCTTCCATGCTCCTTGGCGACTCCCTCCAAGGAAGGGTCTCGTGTCCTCCCATGATTTCCTCCCATGTCCAAAACACCTTCTCCTCCATGGCACGCTGCTTGGTCCTTGCATGGTGGGATATTCTGTCCCGGCTTGACCGTAATGAGCAGACCAAGGCGCAGCGTGAGTATAGTTCCACATAGTTTTTATCTCCGTGAAACAAACAAAACAAAAAAGAAACAACGAAACGTGAAGTCATGACGTGCACACAGGCAACTAAACACAAACAACATCCCACAAAACACAGGTGGGGAAATGGCTACCTAAATATGATCCCCAATCAGAGGCAACGATAAACAGCTGCCTCTAATTGGGAACCATATTTGCACCAACGTAGAAATAGACATACTAGAACACCCCCTAGTCACGCCCTGACCTACTACACCATAGAGAGCCAAGGGCTTTCTATGGTCAGGGCGTGACAATGAGGCTGTAACGTAACAAAATGTGGAAAAAGTCACAGGGGTGGAGGTAAGGGGTAGGGAGAAAGGGATGGTGTGGGGTGGGTGTAAGGGGTAGGGAGAAAGGGATGGTGTGGGGTGGAGGTAAGGGGTAGGGAGTATGGGATGGTGTGGGGTGGAGGTAAGGGGTATGGAGTAAGGGATGGTGTGGGGTGGAGGTAAGGGGTAGGGAGTAAGGGATGGTGTGGGGTGGAGGTAAGGGGTAGGGAGAAAGGGATGGTGTGGGGTGGAGGTAAGGGGTAGGGAGAAAGGGATGGTGTGGGGTGGAGGTAAGGGGTAGGGAGTAAGGGATGGTGTGGGGTGGAGGTAAGGGGTATGGAGAGAAGGAATGGTGTGGGAGGCTGGTGTTTGTTTCAGATGTGCTCCATTCAGCTCCATTTTGCTGTAGCAGTGTCAAAGATTTAACGCTAACTGTAGAGGGATAAAAGATTCATGGGCCAAACAAAGCACAGTCACAATCACGGGTAGGGACAGTGAGGCTGTGTGTGTGTGTGTGTGTGTGTGTGTGTGTGTGTGTGTGTGTGTGTGTGTGTGTGTGTGTGTGTGTGTGTGTGTGTGTGTGTGTGTGTGTGTGTGTGTGTGTGTGTGTGTGTGTGTGTGTGTGTGTGTGTGTGTGTGTGTGTGTGTGTGTGTGTGTGTGTGTGTGTGTGTGTGTGTGTGTGTGTGTGTGTGTGTGTGTGTGTGTGTGTGTGTGTGTGTGTGAGTGTGTGTGTGTGTGTGTGTGAGTGTGTGTGTGTGTGTGTGTGTGTGTGTGTGTGTGTGAGTGTGTGTGTATGTGTGTGTGTGTGAGTGTGTGGCTGAGGATTTTTCTCCCATTACAGATACAGTATAGGGTGAAAACCAGTGAGTATGTAGATTGGGAGAGAGAATGGTGAGTGAGGGAGGGAGGGAGACGAGATCAAGGAAAGATGCAGCAATCATAAAATATATTGTCATCCGTACACATATGCACAAATACACTGTAGATATCGTTACATATGATATGAGGAAATGGGTTCAAATTCAGTTTATGAAGGAATAAATCTTCCTTGGATTAACAGTACAGTACTGACTCTGGCTCATAAGTGAATTCATGAATAGATAGATCATGTTTAATAAGGTTAATCTGGAACAAGGGGATTGCCCCTCTGCCTAACAACATGGACATCTACACCAGTTCATTTCCCTGTATTTTCTCAACTAGGCTATTTAACATTCTCGTTCATTAAAATAACACATTTTTATCCAAACAACCCCCCCCCCCATTTTTTGTTGTTGCAAAAATTGTCAAGGATGTGTCCCTAGCACCCTTTTCAATTTATACTGGTCAAAAGTAGTACACTACATAGAGAATAGGGTTCTATTTGGGACACAAACAAAGAGAAAAAGGAAGAGAGAAATCCGTGCATAAATGCCTGCTGTAGAGATGAGTAATGCGGTATGTTGAGCGTAAAAAGGGCATTGGCGTATGTAGCACCTTAATGCCAGCTGAATAACAAGGATTAGTGACTAATATGCCTGTCTGTTTACCTATTTATAATACGGATGACTATATAGCAGCAGTTCAGCTGCTCCTACCCTGAATCACGATAAACACTGTGGTGAACTGAGCAGTCTTTAACAACTGTATCATAAGCAGACAAGAAGGGGTGTGTTTATGATCTGGTGCTAAAGCTGGTATAGATTCCTCTTTTTCATCAGACAAGGGGATTTTTCCGTCACTGGTGGGTGCATATACTGTATTCTACCAAAGCTTGCTATAGTACTGCTTATTCATCATTACTTGCATCTTATTGAGCACTGCAGACTCGACTCATTCTTGGAACGCACTGAGTAGGTTTTTGAAAATGGTGACCAGAGATTATGATGCAGCCAGAATAGCATCCAACAGCTTTAATTGTAACTAATAAAGACATCTAACCCTGCCAATGACAGTTTGCAGATCTACAAGTCTGACTCATTCAGATATACAGCTTGGAAAAACAACATGTACTGTGTCCATATTAGGACAGCCTTAATCTCAGCAGGACATTCCTAATATGGGTACTGTAACAACGGATTGACTAAGAGCCCAAGTCAATAAATATGTAAGTAAACATAAATATGTAAGTGAACACTACACTTTGTTTTTCAGTTTAGGCTTATGCATTAACATGTGTATTATTTTGTTAATGTTTGCTAATTAAATATACTTTAATTTGGTGAAAGAGGAACATGAACAAACACCTTGTCACTGAGCAGTGACCTACTGCTTGTCTAGCAATCTGTTGAAATTTGTATTAAATGTATGTCCTTGGAAAATAATTTTGTCCATCCTCTATTCGTTAAGTGATATTTTGGGAGTCAAAGGTCCTCATTCTGACAGCATGTTGTTAGGCCAACAGAATGAGTGAACTCTCACCCTCCATTACCACCCCTCCCTCCTCTCCTCCACCCTCCCTGCCACCCCACCCCTTCTCTCCTCTCCTCTCCTCTCCTCCACCCTCCCTGCCACCCCTCTCCTTCTCTTCTCTCCTCCACCCACCCCCCACTCCCTGCCACCCCCCTTCTTCTTTCCTCTCCTCCACCTCCCTGCTACCCCTCTCCTTCTCTCTCCTCCACCCTCCCTGCCACCCCTCTCCTTCTCTTCTCTCCTCTACCCACCCTCCCTGCCACCCCTCTCCTTCTCTCCCTCCTCCACCCTCCCTGCCATCCCTCTCCTTCTCTCCTCTCCTCCACCCATCCCTCCCTGCCACCCCTCTCCTTCTCTCCTCTCCTCCACCCTCCCTGCCATCCCTCTCCTTCTCTCCTCCACCCACCCCCCCATGCCACCACCCCCCCCTCTCCTTCTCTCCTCCACCCTCCCTGCCATCCCTCTCCTTCTCTCCTCCACCCTCCCTGCCACCCACTCCTTCTCTCCTCTCCCACCTCCAACCTCCCTGCCACCCCACTCACCCTCCTTGCCATCCCTCTCCTTCTCTCCTCTCCTCCACCATCCCTCTCCTCTCCTCCACCCACCCTGCCACCCCTCCCTTCTCTCTCTCCTCCACCCTCCCTGCCACCCCTCCTTCTCTCCTCTCCTCCAACCTCCCTGTCACCCTTCTCCTCTCCTCCACCATTCCCTGCCATCCCTCTCCTCCCTCCACCTTCCCTCCATCCCTCTCCTTCCTCCTCTCCTCCACCCTCCCTCCCTGCCACCCCACTCCTTCTCTCCTCTCCTCCACCCTCCTTGCCATCCCTCTCCTTCTCTCCTCTCCTCCACCCTCCCTCCCTGCCACCCTTCTCCTTCTCCCTCCACCCTCCCTGCTACCGCACTCCTTCTCTCCTCTCCTCCACCCACCCTGCCACCCCACTCCTTCTCTCCTCTCCTCCACCCTCCCTGCCATCCCTCTCCTTCTCTCCTCTCCTCCACCCTCCATGCCATCCCTCTCCTTCTCTCCTCTCCTCCACCCTCCCTGCCACCCCACTCCTTCTCTCCTCTCCTTCACCCTCCCTGCCATCCCTCTCCTTCTCTCCTCTCCTCCACCCTCCCTGCCATCTCTCTATCCTCCACTCCGACTCGATCTCAGGTCATCACAGGGCAGTCATAGCAGACATCCCCAGTCAACAGATGGTAATCTTACTGAATAGAACTCATTAACACGTACAACCACACCAGATGTCACACAGAACCTATTTTTATACAAATACCAGCTAATTAAATCGCAAAAACCCAGCTATTTCTTAAAGGGAAGGAAAGAAAGAAAGAAAAAAATCACATAATGAATTGTACTTCAAATTAAAACCACATCGTTTCTTAAAGATGAGCGGGAGCATTGATAATCTGGTTTGTTGGGATTAGAAAATCTCCATCACAATGAGCTGTTGGTGCAGATTTTTTTCAGAGACGCATGAAAAATGAAAGAAAGGATGAAGGATGGGGAGCTCGACTTGGAAGATGACAGACATGGAGGACTTAAAAAGTAATTAATTCTGAAATGATGCCAAATTAAGTGGAAGCCAGCAGCTGAAAATAAATCGTTTCTAATGGTTGTTAGGAGGCTGGCTGTTGTGTTGTGTTGAATCGTAGATTGAGGTACATCAGTTATTTGTGATGTCACTAGTGGTGGGGGAGATCTCCATGGAAATGTGGGTAGGTGTGAACTCTAGATTGTATTTTATTTCATGGGTGGTTGTAACTATAGTACAGTGACATCGTTGTTCGGAGAACATATACAATGGAATGATCCGGGGAACATGCAGGGAATCTATGATATAGATGTAGCTCACAGTGTCCTTAAAAGAGAAAAATGCTGAATTGAATTACCCTTAACAAATTAAATGCAACAAGGTTCAACAATATTTAATATAGTCTACATTTTTTCCACATTCAGATAAAAGATTAGGGCAAATATCAACCCTGTTTCTCATGCTGAATGTAATACTGAAATAATTATTCAAATCCTTTAGTGGTTTGTTTGTATTGTAAGGACTCTAAAGTAGATAGTTGACTCAGTAGTCAGAAAGGCAATAGCAGAGATACTGGTGTGCAAAGGAGCAAGAAAAAATAAATAACATTATGGGGATGTGGTAGTTGGGTGGGCTATTTACAATGGGCTATGTACAGGTGCAATGATCTGTAAGCTGCTCTGACAGCTGATGCTTAAAGTTAGTGAGGGAGATATGAGTCTCCAGCTTCAGTGATTTTTGCAGTTCGTTCCAGTCATTGGCAGCTGAGAACTGGAAGGAAAGGCGACCAAAGGTAGGAATTGGCTTTGGGGGTGAGCAGTGAAATGTACCTGCTGTAGTGAGTGATATGGGTGGGTGTTGCTATGGTGACCAGTGAGCTGAGATAAGGCGGGGCTTTACCAAGCAAAGACTTATAGATAACCTGGAGAGCCAGTGGGTTTGGCGACGAATATGAAGCGAGGGCCAGCCAACGAGAGCATACAGGTCACAGTGGTGGGTAGTATATGCGGCTTTGGTGACAAAATGGATGGCACTGTGATAGACTGCATTCAATTTGCTGAGTAGAGTGTTGGAGGCTATTTTGTAAATGACCTCGCCGAAGTCAAGGATCGGTAGGATGGTCAGTTTTACGAGGGTATGTTTGGCAGCATGAGTGAAGGATGTTTTTTTGCGAAATAAGAAGCCAATTCTAGATTTAATTTTGGATTGTAGATGTTTAGTATGAGTTTGGAAGGAGAGTTTACAATCTAATCAGACAACTAGGTATTTGTAGTCGTCCACATATTCTAAGTCAGAACCGTCCAGAGTAGTGATGCTAGACGGGCGTGCGGGTGCGGGCAGCGATTGATTGAATAGCATGCATTTAGTTTTACTTGCATTTAAGAGCAGTTGGAGGCCACAGAAGGAGAGTTGTATGGCATTGAAGCTCATCTGGAGGTTTGTTAACACAGTGTCTAAAGAAGGGCCAGAAGTATACAAAATGGTGTCATCTGCGTAGAGGTGGATCAGAGAATCACCAGCAGCAAGAGCGACATCATTGATATATACAGAGAAAAGAGTCGGCCCGAGAATTGAACCCTGTGGCACACCCATAGAGACTGCCAGAGGCCCGGACAACAGCACCCCCATAGAGACTGCCAGAGGTCCGGACAACAGGCCATCCGATTTGACACACTGAATTATGTCTGAGAAGTAGTTGGTGAACCAGGCGAGGCAACCAAGGCTGTTGAGGCTGCCGATAAGAATGCGGTGATTGACAGAGTCGAAAGTCTTGACCAGGTCGAAGAATACAACTGCACAGTATTGTCTTTTATTGATGGTGGTTATGATATCATTTAGGATCTTGAGCGTGGCTGAGGTGCACCCATGACCAGCTCGGAAACCAGATTGCATAGCGGAGAAGGTACGGTGGGATTCAAAATGATCGGTGATCTGTTTGTTAACTTGGATTTTGAAGACCTTAGAAAGGCAGGGTAGAATAGATATAGGTCTGTAACAGTTTGGGTCTAGGGTGTCTCCCCCTTTGAAGAGGGGGATGACCGTGGCAGCTTTCCAATCTTTGGGGATCTCAGACGATACGAAAGAGAGGTTGAACAGGCTAGTAATACGGGTGGCAACAATTGCGGCGGATAACTTCAAAATTAGAGGGTCCAGATTGTCTAGCCCAGCTTATTTGTAGGGGTCCAGATTTTGCAGCTCTTTCAGATCATCAGCTATCTGGATTTGGGTGAGGGAGAAATGGGGGAGGCTTGGGCAAGTTGCTGTGGGGGATGCAGAGCTGTTGACTGGGGTAGGGGTAGCCAGGTGGAAAGCATGGCCAGCCGTAGAAAAATGTTGTTAACTAAGTCACTGGCATTTGGCCCTCGTAACCTACAGAAAACTGCTAGAATGAACATTCAGCTCATTGTCCTTCAAAATCATGGACTAAAATACTGACACATAATGATTGATGACCTGGAGTTACCTTCTCTGTAGCTGAAACTGTATAGAATTCAACATGAATACATGCTTTACCATCATTGTTCTTGTGAACAGAACACTGAGATCTGCTTGTCTCAGCCTCAGCCCGGCTGAATCCCGAGAACACAGGAGCTACAGAGATAGAGGGAAAACAGGGCGAATCGATTTGGAAAATAATGAACTACACACTGAGCAATATCAGGAGGATTTGGCCTCAGTTATATCTGGTTATTTTTCAAATGTTATCTGCAGTGGTGTGGTGGACAGCCTGAAGAGAGAGGCACCGCTTTCCACCGTCTGCCCGGTCCCAAAACACCTGCCCCTTCTCACCTGGAGGTTCCACTGCAGTCGATAAAACACACGCACACACGCTCTCTCTCTCTCACACACACACAGACACACACAGTGGATCCAATCACACTCTTTCCGTCTGGCTCTCTTCTTCTTCTCTACCACTTTTTTTCTGTCCTTTTCTCTCCCTCCCTCTAGTTTTCTTCTTTTTTCCCCTCTCGTAGTCATACGCACAGTGCATTGCATTGCTCATACTACATTTCTCTCTCTCTCTCTGTCTCTCTCTCTCCCTCCCCATCTCTTTCTGTTCACATACAATACAGGAGCAGAAAATACTCACACCCCTTGACTTTTTCCACAATTCGCTATGTTACAGCCTTAAGGATAAAAATAAAAATAAAAAATCCTCAGCAATCTCCACACAATACACCATAATGACAAAGCGAAAAGTAGTTTTTAGAAATGTTTGCAAATGTTTTTCAAAATTAAAAACAGAAATGTCTTATTCACACAAGTATTCAGACCCTTTGCTATGAGACTCAAAATTGAGCTCATGTACATCCTGTTTACATTGATCATCTTTGAGATGTTTCTGCAACTTGATGGGTAGGTGTGAACTCTGTGGTGAATTCTATTGATTGGACATGATTTGGAGAGGTACACACCTGTCTATATAAGGTCCCACAGTTGACAGTGCATGTCAGAACAAAAACCAAGCCATGAGGTCGAAGGAATTGTCCGTAGAGCTCAGAGACAGTATTATGTTGAGGCACAGATCTGGTGAAGGGTACCAAAAAATGTCTGCAGCATTGAAGGTCCCCAAGAACACAGTGGCCTCCATCATTCTTTAACGGAAGAAGTTTGGAACCACCAAGACTCTTCCTTGTGCTGGCCGCCCGGCCAAACTGAGCAATCGGGGGAAAAGGGCCTTGGTCCGGGAGGTGACCAAGAACCTGATGTTCACTAATAGAGCTCTATAGTTCTTCTGTGGAGATGGGAGAAACTTCCAGAAGGACAACCAATAGGCAGATAGATACCTACAGTGCTGTACTGCAGCAAAGGCTAGCTGTGTGTGTGTGTGTGTGTGTGTGTGTGTGTGTGTGTGTGTGTGTGTGTGTGTGTGTGTGTGTGTGTGTGTGTGTGTGTGTGTGTGTGTGTGTGTGTGTGTGTGTGTGTGTGTGCATGTGTGTGTGTGTGAGTGCGCGCATGTGTGAGTGCGCGCATGTGTGAGTGCGCGCATGTGTGAGTGCGCGCCTGTGTGAGTGCGCGCGTGCGTGCGTGTGTGTGTATGCGCATGTGTGTGTGTGTGTCTCCTCACCTGCTCATTTTGGCTCACTCAGCTTCCATTACCCCCACTGCTCATAGGCCAAGCCAACATTTAACACCCACACCAACCTTAAGGGTTCTATTAAGTGTTCTATTCGATTTGTTCCGCTGAAGATCCACTCTATGCAATGCTACCACGGTCGCGGAGACTGCATTCAAGGAAAAGCTGCATATGTCTGCTTTATCTGAAATTACCTTTATATTTAAAAGAGAATCTTCTGCGATACCTGATCTAAACGGATTGAATCCATCCCTAAAGCTACCTTCCTGCCTTCCTTAGCTGCATCACTGTTGCAGCAGCTGAAGTGAATGGAGACAGAGATGAGAAAAACACGTTAAGACTCACCTCTGGCTAATTTGTGTAATTTCAAGCAAATTAGCCTGTTTGCGTCTGGAGCATCTTTAAGGTGGGATGGATTTTACATTTTTACCAGACACTCTAATCCAGAGCGATTTACGGGAGCAATTAGGGTTAAGTGCCTTGCTCCAGGGCACGTCAACCGATTTTCACCTAGTCAGCTCGGGAATTAGAACCAGCGACCTTTCGGTTACTGGCCCAGAGGCAAGCTGAATCAGTAGGCCCGTTTGGTTTCTATCTGTATCAGAGCCTAAAGTATGGTGGCTACACTGTTAAAACCCAGGCTGGTTCATTTAGTTAGTAACCTGGATCTGTGTGGTTTCCGTATCATGGCCCCCAGTATGACTGATTGGGCTGACTGTTGCAGTATGACTGACTGGGCTGTCTGTTGCAGTATGACTGATTGGGCTGTCTGTTGCAGTATGACTGACTGGGCTGTCTGTTGCAGTATGACTGATTGGGCTGTCTGTTGCAGTATGACTGATTGGGCTGTCTGTTGCAGTATGACTGACTGGGCTGACTGTTGCAGTATGACTGACTGGGCTGTCTGTTGCAGTATGACTGACTGGGCTGTCTGTTGCAGTATGACTGATTGGGCTGACTGTTGCAGTATGACTGACTGGGCTGTCTGTTGCAGTATGACTGATTGGGCTGACTGTTGCAGTATGACTGACTGGGCTGACTGTTGCAGTATGACTGACTGGGCTGACTGTTGCAGTATGACTGACTGGGCTTTCTGTTGCAGTATGACTGATTGGGCTGACTGTTGCAGTATGACTGATTGGGCTGTCTGTTGCAGTATGACTGATTGGGCTGACTGTTGCAGTATGACTGACTGGGCTGTCTGTTGCAGTATGACTGATTGGGCTGTCTGTTGCAGTATGACTGATTGGGCTGACTGTTGCAGTATGACTGACTGGGCTGTCTGTTGCAGTATGACTGATTGGGCTGTCTGTTGCAGTATGACTGATTGGGCTGACTGTTGCAGTATGACTGACTGGGCTGTCTGTTGCAGTATGACTGACTGGGCTGTCTGTTGCAGTATGACTGCTTGGGCTGTCTGTTGCAGTATGACTGATTGGGCTGTCTGTTACAGTATGACTGATTGGGCTGACTGTTGCAGTATGACTGATTGGGCTGTCTGTTGCAGTATGACTGATTGGGCTGTCTGTTGCAGTATGACTGATTGGGCTGACTGTTGCAGTATGACTGACTGGGCTGTCTGTTGCAGTATGACTGACTGGGCTGACTGTTGCAGTATGACTGACCATAAAATGAAAGAGAGCTGTATCTGGATCAGACTGAAGTACTCTCTAACTCTGCGATGCTCTGCTGTGCCATAGGGTGATGTTGCAGGACAAGTTGTGGTGGTGGTGAAGCAATGTGAATGAAATTAAATGTGCTCCATGTGCTCTGTCTCTCAGTCTCTCTTCCCCCTCTCTTTCCCCTTCTCTCCCCCTTCCCCCTCTGTCCTTTTCTCTCTCTCTCTCTCTCTCTCTCTCTCTCTCTCTCTCTCTCTCTGTGGGTGTCACCACTCTTTGATCCTCCAGGCCCACCTGTCCGTCAGCCTGTATCTGTCAGTTAGACGGAGTACAGTCCAGTCCTGCCCTACAGCAGCAGCTGCATCAGATCATAGCAGCAGGCTGGATACTCTTCTCAATTCACAGTCATGGAGGATGCTCCAAATTTGGTGACATGTCAATCACTTGTCAATTCATCATATCTCAGGTTAAATAGCTGACCTGGCTCTGGGAAGGTGTGACTAGAACCCCAAAGTTCTATCTAAATTTGAAAGGATATAGTATCCTTGGTATACAATTGGTATACAATTTGTACAGTATGTGGTCATTGAATGAATGCGTAAGGACATCTACAATAAAGTGACATATATTATAATACACTACATGACGTAAAGTATGTGAACACATCTCATTCCAAAATCATGGGCATTAATATGGAGTTGGTCCCCCCTTTGCTGCTATAACAGCATGGGAATGCTTTCCACTAGATGTTGAAACATTGCTGCAGGGACTTGCTTCCATTCAGCCACAAGAGCATTAGTGAGATTGGGTACTGAAGTTGGGCGATTAGGCCTGGCTCACAGTCGGCGTTCCAATTCATCCCAAAGGTGTTCGATGGGGTTGAGGTTAGGGTTCTGTGCAGGCCAGTCAAGTTCTTCCACACTGATCTCGACAAACCATTCTGTATGGGCCTTGCTTTGTGCACGGGGGCATTGTCATGCTGAAACAGGAAAGGGCTTCCCCAAACTGTTGTCACAAAGTTGGAAGCACAGAATCCTCTATATTGTCATTGTATGCTGTAGCATTAAGATTTCCCTTCAATGGAATTAAGGGGCCTAGTCCAAACCATGAAAACAGCCCCAGAACATTATTCCTCCTTCACCAATCTTTACAGTTGGCATAATGCATTGGGGCAGGTAGCGTTCTCCTGGCATCCACCAAACACAGATTTGTCCGTCGGACTTCCAGAGGGCAAAGTGTGATTCATCACTCCAGAGAATGTGTTTCCACTGCTCCAGAGACATGGCATTGAGCATGGTGATCTTTTGTTAGTGCATACAGCACTAACATTCCAGCTAATATTCCCACAACGTTCCCTTAAGAGTCTCATTTAGGTAATTAACTACTGTTTTCAGAGGTATGGTCCTGTGATGTGCAAGGAATGTTTCCAAGAGACCATTCCATTAATGTCAAATAGAACTTCCCAGAATGTGGTTACCATGTTCTCAGAACTTAAGATATTAATGTTCTAGACACATTTCATGGGAACGTTGCATGAACATTTTCTATAGGTTTTTCATTATACATGACTGTTGCCAAGCCAATCGTTTCCCTGATTGGTTAACCACTAATCCATTCATATATTGTATCTGTGTCTTTTGGCAATTTTAGGGGTGTTCACACTGCTTTTAACTTACATATTTGACACAATGATTACATTGTGCATGTTCATTTATACAGAAAACTCAGAGCCTCTTGGTTCACTGTACTCCCATCTTCCCGCTACACGACCATGTCCGTGTCAGGTATCAGTTCATCTGACTAGTCTCATCATTGATTTGATTTCCTTATAGTAATTTAGGGCTTTCTCTATAGTTGTCTGATGTTCGTAGGGCATGTTAATCTGTTTCAATGACACTCCTGATTCACTCTGATGAAACTTTTAACAGTGCTGAGATTGACTTCAAGGTAAATTCACCCCATATCTTATACCTATCAAGTTGTTTCATTTATATACTGCAAGTTCCTAGGGAAGAGGGCTTAGGGTTTCTTCTGGACAGGGCCCAATAAGCACATGCCATAGAGATCCCTTATCGGGACAGTGTTTAGGGCATTTGTCATTGGTGCTAATGGCCTGGGTTCGAGACCTCTTAGGGCAGGGTTTCCCAAACTGCCTTAGCACTACACAGCTGATTCAAATAACCATCTCATCATCAAGCTTTGATTATTTCAATCAGCTGATTAGTGCTAGGGCAAAAACCAAAACGTGCACCCAGGGGGTGCCCCAGGCCCGAGTTTGGGAAACACTGGTATACAGTATTTGGTTTAGATTTCAAAAAGACAATAGTTATCTTTGAGAAGCTCAGCTATATAGAATGAAAAATACTGATAATTTAGGAGGTAGTGGAATTGTGTTCATAATTCGTGCTCAAGTGGAAATCCTACAGATTACCATGATAAACTAATTTTAATTATATCAGGTAGGTGTGTTGTAACTGTTGCCAAATAATGACATTAACATATTTTGCTAAGAATGTGAGAGTAGGGTAATTCCCCTAGCACAAGGGTAGACAACCCTGTCCCTGGAGTGCCGCAGGTACTGCAGGATTTTGTTCCAACTAGGCACCACACCGGACCAACACTTGGTTTTCCAGGTTGGTTAAATCAAAAACATGAAGTGCCTGCAGCACTCCAGGAGCAGGATTTTCTACCCCTGCACTAGCGGGTCTCGAACACAGGCCACCTGCATCAATGACAAACACCCTGTCATGACGTTGACCTTTTGGGGGAGGTTTATGACCCCATAAATACCTTTCCCCTTTTTCCTCTCTCTACTCTACCGATGTGACTATTGAAAACCCCTTTGTTAACACAGAGAATCTGGGAACATCAAAAGGTGGGAAATGGAACCCTATTTCGGAAATCCAACCAGTTGAAAATATGCGCTGGTACTTAATGAATAGGATGTCAGATCAGTTGACATCTGAGACATTATTACTGATGATAGGACGACATAATCTGTATCTTGGAAAGTCTACACATTCTAGTTATCAGATTCACATGGAATTGTTGTGTAATTTAAATGTTTAAATATGAAACTATTTGTGAAAAGATTAAATATAATTTTAGCTTCTAAATGAGAGAATTGGTTTTCACGAGTGAACTATGCTCAACTCAGTGGCCCCGGCCATGTGAACAGACATCGGTTGTAAACTATGAAACATGGCCCTCTCTCCCAACCCTATATAAGCCCCTTTACGAAAATGTAACTTTCTGTTCCGAGGACGTGAGGGCGACGTTAAAAGGGCTCAGATAATAACCTAGCGAAGTTAGCATTGTGTTCAATGTGAAGGTGACGATCGACACGCCGAAAGGATGAATTTCGACTATACCAGCCAGAATATAGTACGAGCTTAAAAGTATGGCAACTTGGTATGAACTTTGAACTCTTATTCACTCCAGAAGTGATACCTCCTAGCCGTTGAGTGAGCAGCAGCCGCTGTAAATGTGGGCTAGGAAAGGACCTACGACGTATCCACTCTAACACACACAATGATACAACAACATATCCAGTTTACCACCAGGGACATTCTTCAGAGGACAAGATATCCCTGCTGGGCAACCCGGCCTTCCATCTACGACCAACCTATTGAAGCGAAGCTCAGAGTAAATATGTATCGCATTTTCCTTTTTCCAAATGGGCGGTTATTTAGAATGCATAAGATTCTGTATTTACGATAGCATAGCTTCTCCCTTTGTTACTCAGTCTTCCCGCTCTTTCATTGAAAACCCAACCCCCTTTCTTTGTGTAACCAGAAGTCATATCTGTTCCGTCCGCTAGGGACGTTTTCCTTTATGACATCATTTGTAATCAATGTATGATCCATTCTGTGTAGATGTAATTCTGTGTGATTATTTAGGTATTTAGTAAATAAATAATTAAACCACATTTTGTATTGCTGATTCAACTTGTTAGCCAGGGTTCGTGAAGTTAACCAAGAATTGACGATTAAATATTGACCGCTATTGAGGAAAAAGATGACCAGGTCTTTAAGAGTTTATTCGGAAGATAACAGCTCTATAAAAAAAATTTCGTGGTGCCCCGACTTTCTAGTTAATTACATTTACATGATTAGCTTAATCAGGTAATATGAATTACAGAGAAATTATTTTATAGAATAGCATGTCATTTCACTTAATCCGGCATAGCCAAAGACACGACAACCCTAACCACTGTCCCAATAAGGGATATCTCTAGGACAGGGATGGGCAACTCCTGTCCTCGGGGGCTGGAGTGGTGTCATTTCCCCCCCATCCCTTGCAAACACAGCTGATGTAACTAATTGTGTTCTAAACTGAAGATCATGATTAAGTTGATTATTGGAGTCAGGTGTGTTAGTTGGGGCTGGGGCAAAAGTGTGACACCAATCAGGCCCTCGAGGACTGGAGTTGCCCATCGCTGCTCTAGGACATGTGCTTATTGGGTCAGTATAGAGTACCACAGTATGAGTCATAATACCCATGAAACCCAGTCGTCAAACAAGGAAATGGTTTCAATCATTTTTCCACCATACATTTTTCCCATAGGGGATTTTTAGAAACACTTAAAATAAGAGCTGTGTTTCTTGTAGACTTACCCTGGCGTAACATCTAAATCTCTCTAGGACAAGGTAACTTTTATCAATATATTCGCCTGTATTTACCACCCCAAAATTAAATGCTATTTAGCTGCTAATGTGACTAAAGAACTACAAATGCCACGATGAGCTGGACGAGACTGCCGAATCGAGAAAAATGTAAGAATCTCTGGGTTAACTATCTAATGTTAGCTAAATTTAGTAATGAATAAATTGGCAATTTCTTTAAATGGACAATTCTGTGAACTGTTTTGTGCTAGTTTTAAATTGACACAATACCTGTTAGCAAGGTGTCAGCTTAAGATGAGCTTGCAGGGATTAGTAGTCTTGCATGATATCTAAGTTTTTAATCTTAGAGTAAATAGAGCCGAATATAGTTGAGACGCAGACGTCCCAACTAGAGCTCTGGAAATGCAAATGTGCTACGCTAAACGCTAATAGTATTAGTTAAAACGCAAACGTTCATTAAAATACACATGCTTGGTATTGAATTAAAGCTACACTCGTTGTGAATCCAGGCACCAAGTCAGATTTTTAAAATGCTTTTCGGCGAAAGCATGAGAAGCTATTATCGGATAGCATGTAACACCCCAAAAGACCCGTAGGGGATGTAAACAAAATAATTAGCATAGTCGGCGCTACACAAACCGCACAATAAAATATAAAACATTCATTACCTTTGACCATCTTCTTTGTTGGCACTCCTTGATGTCCCATAATCAATACTGGGTCTTTTTTTTCCGATTAAATCGGTTCATATATAGCCTAGATATCGATCTATGAAGACTGTGTGATAAACGGAAAAAAATAGCGTTTCATAACCTAACGTCATTTTTTAAAAGTTAAAAAGTCGACGATAAAACTTTCACAAAACACTTCGAAATACTGTTCTAATGCAACTTTAGGTATTAGTACATGTTAATAAGCGATAAAAATCATCAGGAGGCGATGTAAATTCGATAGGTGGTCGTCTGGAAAAAATGTCCGGAAAAAACTCAACCAATACATTAAGTTGGAGGTCGGAGGGAATCGGTTCCCTTGGGTCGGTTCTACCAAGAATCAAATCCGAAGCAAATGAGAAGACTCTAGACATCCTGTGGAAGCTGTAGGTACTGCAACCTCGGCCTCATTTAATATGGTTCACCTTTAACAATGGGTTGAAGTGGCGCATGGATATTTTTTTCCACTTTCAGTGATCAGATTTTCCTGCGCTTTTCGATGAAACAGACGTTCTGTTATAGTCACAGCCGTGATTTAACCAGTTTTAGAAACGTGAGAGTGTTTTCTATCCACACATACTAATCATATGCATATACTATATTCCTGGCATGAGTAGCAGGACGCCAAAATGTTGCGCGATTTTTAACAGAATGTTCGAAAAAGTAGGGGGTAGGCTTAAGAGGTTTTAAGATGAGCTTGCAGGGATTAGTAGTCTTGCATGATATCTAAGTTTTTAATCTTAGAGTAAATAGAGCCGAATATATTGATAAAAGTCACC